>NW_026535823.1:9556923-10179615 GCF_028551555.1 Melozone crissalis | reverse complement strand
AGGGAAAAGGGGCAGAAAAGGCCCGGACAATGGCAGCAACTGGAACAAGACATTTTCCTTCCTCTGCATAAAAGCTGGTGCCTATTATCTCCAACAGGATATCATCTTCCTTCATTCCATCTTCCATGCTTTGAAATTGGATTTTTAGTACCAGTTCTCCCATGAGAGTCCCACTTTCTGTAAGAACTGGAGGTTTTATTTCTAATTCTCATGCTGGGGTGGGTGTTAGGGGTACCTTGATCATATAGTGCAGGCAGGAGGATGAAACAACCCATGAGGGAAGGGGGAAAACACCAGCCCATTTCCCACTGAAAGCTGCCTGTGAATTTTGGTACTTCAGCTGCTTGGCCTCCTCTCCCCTGCTGTGCTGAATCAAAGCTTCATAAAGTCCCTGCTCTCCTCAGAATGCAAAAGCAACACTTGTGACAGGCAGAAAATATTACTGCTGGCACTGGCTTGTCAGTTCATCAGGGGAGAACCACAAAACCAAAAACCCTGCACAATACAAATGAAATTATGTTGTCCAACCTCTGGAAGAATAAAATCTGCATTGAGCACTTGAGATCAGCAATAATTGCATGCAACGCCTGGGGGAAGATACAAAAAATCAGAATACTGAAGAAAGAAAAGATATGATAAAGCAAACAACACAATATTGAGGAAAGAAACACATCTGGAAAGTAGTACATATACATTTGCATAACACACAAAACCAGAACTGAATCAAAGCAGACCTAAACTTTATATTTTGTACTTTGGCTTTTTGAGTGAATTTTGAATCACTCCATACCTGTTGTCCTCTAAGGAAGCTGTGATAGGAGAACAGAATGAATTCTAGCTGGACACCTAGAACATCACTTTACTTTATAAAAAAATAGAAGCTTTAAAATTATAGAACATCTCCCTGAAATGTTCCCCAAGAAACACCCTTCTGACTTGAAAACATCACTTGGACTTTCCCCCCCTCTCACAACTGTGAAGTTGGGGATATGCTCATATTCCTTATGGACTTAAACATAAAAATCAACTGAATAAAACCTGATACATGTTTTGTAATAACTGGGAACTTTTTCTAGTTCTACAGATTGATCTGGATTGTTGCATTCAGGTTCTAAAGTTATGACACTCAGTAGTTAATGAAGTCATCAAGTTTATGGTTTGGGTGTTATTAGAAATCTTGATCATTTATAAAAAATGCACCAAATGTAAAAGCTGGGTTTCACTACCAGCTAAGCAATGGTGAAAATCTACTAAGCAAAATAAGGCAGGCAATACTGACACTTGTGGTCATTTCTAGATTGCTATTTTTCCTTCACTTACAAACATGTTTGGGATAGCTAAGAAACACGTTGGGATCTCAAAGTAGCCAAGCAAATTCCAAGTATTTGTCAACCCTGTGTCCACTTTAGATGAACTTACTGGAGAAGTATTATTTTTGAAGAAAGAAGCAGAATAGCCGCTGGCCATATACATAATTCTCAACATGGAAAATTAAAACTAAGCATTTATGACACTCTGTATTAACACATTTCCAGAAGGTAAAAATAAAGCTTATAAACAAGAATAACCAACCTTGAAAATGTTGCCATTAATCATTCTGAACTGTCCCTTGAAAGGTTTTCAACACATTACAGTTGATATAATACTCCATTTTACTATGATAAAATGAACTTTGCAAAGTATTCATTGAGTAACCAAAATGCACAATCCATATGGGAACTGATAGGTCACCCATGGCCTAAGTATTTCAACTCAAGGGCAGAAGTTGCCAAGCAGTACATGCCCAACTACTGCAATTAATCCAAATTAGTTTGAGGAATTTCTGCTAATGTTGTCAAGACAGAACTTTACTGAATGGCTTTATTATAAAACCAGTTAGACAAAGCTGTGCTAACACCCTCTCAAAATGACACAAAGAGTTTCTCAAGTTTTTTGAAGAGAACATTCCAAAGCACCCCAAGTTTGCTTTGCATTGGTACATTTTGCTCAGTTCCAAGTGGTCAGGGGCACAGGGAATTGTGAGCAGCCTCCTCCTCTCTGCTCTCCCTCCCGTGCAGGACTCGCTGAGCACTCCAGCTCCTGGTCACAGTAACTCTGCCTGCTCCTCACACAGCCTCTACATCTTCACTTACTCCTTGGAGCCTTAATAGGTGGCAGCCTTTCAAGCACTAACAGTGCAGCTTCTAATTTGGGATGTAACCATAGTAACATTACAGAACACACTACTCCCTGCATGGAGAACAAGCAGTCAACTGACCCTGCTGAGACTGGGCTGAAATAAAGCTCATTCCAACCTTCAGCCCAGCAAGATTAGCAAAACCTGCAGCTCCTATTCCCAGTCCAAAGCAAGACCTGCCCTCCTGAAATACCCACAAATGCACAGTATCCTAGGAAAGCAGCAAAGAACAAAGTGCTATAAAAAAAAGGAAATTGTTCCCAAAACTTTGACTCAAAAGCTGAATCAGTCAGATGGAAAGCAGTACAAAAATCAGAGGTTTTTTTCTTACTTCTCTATAAGATGAGCAAAGAACTGCTCATACTTTATTTGAAAAAAAAATATAGAGAATGAACAAAAGAAATTGGTCATTAATATTTAAGAATTCAATACTCAATTTGTTCACAAAGCAAGATGACAATTTTTACACATACCAACAGGCAACAGCTCTGCCTGAACTTTACAGGCTACACACAAGGGATATGGCCATTTAATTAAAAGCCAGAGTTGATGTCTGTTCCCTTCTAAATTTACTTGAAAAAGGATTCTCTTTAGAAAAACAGCCCTTGGAATTTTTGTACCTTTAATATTTACTAATGAGCATTTATAGAAAAAATAAAAACAGCTCTCCCCCTTCCAATAGGTCCCAAGCTTTAGGAACCAGGTACAGTGAAACAGTAGCAAATACATTAAATTGAAACAGCACAGATTTTAATAACAATTCTGTTGAGATCTGAACTCATTTCCAAATACAAGGGAAATTAGTCTTGTCTGAAAATTGCAAACTCAGAGGCAGATTTACATTTCTGTGTTTGACAAAAGCATTCCTTCCTTTTGCCTGGATGCACTGACCACATGGACAACCCACCTGGTTTCCTACCCATAGCCCAGAGTGCAGCAAACTGGGAGAACTCCTGGCCATGCTCTCACATGTTTGTGTGCTCCAGCAACAGACTACACCAAACTCTGGATATTACACAGGGCAGCAGAAAGCTTTGTGTGTCTAGGTGGGAAATGGAGTCACCTGGGCACATATGGAACATCTCAATGCACTGATTCTCAATTATTCATCAAGGTCCCAGAGCAGTAAGTGGTGCTGGACACAGCCCTCTTCTCATGCTCTACCTCCACACCGACCCCTCCCCTCCACTTTTTAAACACGGATTTGTTTAGACTGGAGAAGACAGAAAGTCTTTACTGATACACACTTAATATTTATAATTACTATGTAGGAAATATGCTCATGATCCTAAAATGTCCTCAGATAGGATCAAAGGATTTGTGGAAATGTTTATAAGATTCGGAAACTCATGCATTACAAACAAGACTAAATTAATAGAGAAAGTTAGTGTACATAGATTATTTAGTTAGGAGGATCTAAATCTGATTATGTTTCTAGTAAACTATCATATTATGCATCTAGAATAATAAAACACACTGACTGCCTGGGGAAGCCTTATTTCCCAGTAAGGGACATGCCCACCCCCACCACTACAAATCAGACACACCAGATAAGTCACAGTTTCTTTACTCCTTGTAAAAAAAAAGGTCTAAAGAGCCAGTCATTAGCTTTTCAAAACAGAGTGGGCAAACACAGTGACTAATAAATATCTGGATAAGTATGCTGCTAGGTCTCTGTTTTCTCAGGTATTATGGTATTTTATTTATATAGTAAATATAATAAGATGCTTCAGCACAGAAGGGTCAGTCACTGAAAGGAGAGAAATGAAAGTAACACAGGTTTCCTCAGGACCAAAAAGATAAATTTTATGACATAGGTATGTCTGTAACAGACAAAAGACATTTTAGGTTCATCAATAATTGAAATGAAGTGCCCCTGACTTTGCAATGCCAGACCATAGCAGAAAGCTATTAACAGCAGAGAGGCAGCTTAACAGCATGTGCTTATAAATCAGTGTTGATCAGCCCAACTGAATAACCTCAGATAACAAAAAGCAGCTTTTAAAGAGTAAGAATGTGTAAAGGAAACATGAGCAAAGAAAGGCACTTCTGTCTTTTCTTTGGCGTGAAGGCACAGACCATTTGTACTCCCAGAGAGACAAATGGGTTAAATCAAGCTTCAGCATTTAAATGCTTTTAATTCCCTTGCACTGCAGACCAGCTTTTGGAATATGGGACTACAACACCTAGCATTAAAAATCTCCTAGAGAATCTAAGTTGCACGGTCAAGGAAAAGTGAAAACAATCTGTAAAAACCCTCAATTTTCCACTTAATGAACATACAATTTTGATACTATTCACCTATCAGTGTGCACGAACTGAGTACGTATCATTTATCAAACAAGAGCAGGAGCCTGTAAAGCTTCCTGTCTGCCTTCGGGTTGAGTCAAAATGAATGCAAACAATCACGTGGGACTCAGCCAAGCAGTGACGTTAAATTCTGCTCTGTCAGAAGACAGCATCTGTCAAAGCCCACATTTAAACTGCTGCCTGCCTGTGCAGCAGCTCAACAGCTACGGAATGGATTTTGTACACCACGACTCCGGGTTAAAACAACTCCAAACCATTTCTATTACTGCCTAGCAACAATGAAGGAAGGAGCAGAGGGAGATCCTATTACCGAAGCCAACTGAGGCGCTCCCCGCGAGCATTTCCAGCAGGAATATGGATCCTGGGGAGAGCAGAGCACAGCCCCGCATTGTCCGAGCCGCGAGGCAGCGGCTGTGAGAGCAGCCCCGGCTCCCGTCCTTTGTCTGCAGCATGAACAGCGAGCCCCGAGGCAAGGACGCCGCCGGCCAGCCGGGAAGGTAACACGGCCACGGTCAGACAGATGGACAGAGCGGATCCGGAGCGCGGCGGGCGCAGGAAGCAGGGCTGCTGCTGCTGCTGCTGCTGGGGGATGTGCGCATGGTCGAGAGCATCTTTTTTGCTGAAGTGATGGCGTGCCCAAACTATTTTCTGTGGGTATAATCCTGCACCATAAATGGCCTGACCAAGGAAGGTATGTCAAACCCTTGTGTGTGATACTCGTTCGCTTGTCTGTTACCTTTTCGACCATTGCAGATAATGATCGCTCCTAATTTGCAGAGCCCTGAGATAACAGCGTCTCAGAGCAGGGAGAAAGAATTCTAGCAGGTTTTGCTCTCCCCCAGCACAATGTCACTCCCTTCCACTGACTAAATGCGGTGCTCACAGTCTGCCAAGGCTGCTGTGGCTGGAGAGGAAGGATTAAAGGGATAATGGAGTTCCCGTAATGATTGCTTTTAACTGAGAAATTAAAAACTCAAACCCCTCCAATACAGAAAAACCAGTTAGAAATCCCCTCGAACTAGGTCAGAATTAATCCTAATCTGAAGTAATCTTAAAGCATGGTAAAATGGCCATAATGTGACATACCGAGAGCACTGAACCATCAAAACAGACCACACAGTCAAAAGACATTATCTTAGAAGTCCCCTCAGCCCTTTTTACACTTGCTTTTCTGCCCCCCAAACAAAAGCAAAATGTCACAAGGGCACTAGCAGCCAAGCAGAAATTGGGAGCGTGCAAAACACTGGGCATGATTTAAACCATCAGCAGTGCAATCAGGCACCACGATTTACAAGTAACATCAGGCTCCCTGACATCCCAAAAGGAAACCTTCAAACACTACACACTCAAAATGGTAAGCACGTAACTTATCTCCTGCCATCACTGCAATTTCTGTTTAATATGAAAACACTGACTGTTTAACTTGGATTGTAAAATGACATTCCATCTAATTGCCATTCATTCCTATTTTTTGTTGAAATTTAAATACTTTGTCACTAGCGACAAAAGAAAAGGTGAATATTTGCAATAAAAATTTAAGACCTAAATCTATAGCAATTCAATACACTACATAAAGAAAGTGCTTATCTGCAGAATCTTCCAATAAGCCATAATAAATCATTACATGTCAATATAAATGTGCTTTCTTTGCCCAAGGCAATGCCAACATGAAACAAAACAACTGCAGCTGGAAGGAGTTCACAAAGCAAGGGATGCAGCATACATCAGACACCGGTTTCAGATCAGTTTTAAGACATTTAGAATATAAAGTCACTTGAGAGAACTTTTAAAACAACAACAAAAAATGTCTCTTTAGGCAACACTCCAGGAGAAGCACACCTGGTTAATGTAAGGCATTGGTATCAGGCATTTAAAAAGCTGCACATCAAACCTTATCCCAAACACTGTTTTGTGCAGAAGATTAATGGAGCTCGTAAGGGAAGCCAGGCACATTAAATGAGGCCCAATATGCAACTGCTGTTCATCAGAATACAGACTCTGGCTGCCTTTTGAACTCTTCCCTCTAATTTAAGAGTTTGCCCACACAGCTAATCAAAATATGAAAATCCAAGACGTGTGAATAGGAAGTCGAATGCTTCAATTTTCAAAGCTGTAATTATAGAGCAGAACTGCAAGTACCAGGAACCAAAACACCAGCAGAGCACAGACCACAAATAAAAATTCAAGAGGCATTCACAGTTTATGTATTTGGCATTTGATAATGCATCAGTGACTGCACTGCCAGGTGCCAAAAATGAAGCAGCATTATCACAAATAACATCTCCAGAATGCAGTTACATGCTACAACACACTCCCCGAGGACAAGGTGAGTGTTCTAGAGACCCTCTGCTGTACTTGGGTTTTCTTATCTACTGTCAGTAGTTGGTGCCTACTCATAACCATTCTGTCAAATGGAATTTTAAGTATTTGGGCAAAAAAAACTAATGTTCCAACCCTAATTAAATAAGAAAAAATAATGTTTTTATTATAGAACTAGATGGTGGGTTTAATATCTATTAAGAGCTTTATACATTGTTTTTAAACAATACACCCTAGCATGTAGTATTTTTTTCAAAGGTGCCATTGTTGTTGCTGTATTTTCAAGGCTTAACACCTCACTGTATATTTTGAAATGTTTTACACACAACTGGAAAGAAAATGAGCCCACGTTATTTGGGTTTTCCCAGTCAATAGCTCTATAAAGCTGAAATACAAATGTGGGTGCTTTCCCTATTCATGAAATGCCTTTTTAAAGGGCAAACAGAGACAGATTTTCTAAAGCACTCCTACCTTGAAAAATCAAACAACTACATAAAAAAATATCAAGGAAATATGACTCTCTTAAAATGTCTTCTGATTCTAGATCTGTCCCTCATGTAAAACTTATTTTCATATGCATTATGTAAGCATGCAGCCTAATAAAGAAAGGATTCGGCCATTGCAAGTGCCTGTGCTGGGACATCAGTGCATCAGGGAAACACAGCACCTGCAAACCCCTGCCAGTTTACACAAATATTTATATAACTTAAGATTCTCACTTTTGCCCGTTGCCTTATCCAAGTAGGTGCTCATCAAAACACTGCCTCAGATTAAACAAAGATTAGTAGTGCAGTGCACTTTTTGCTGAAGTATTTCCATCTAATGACTGTAGTTTTTATAAGTGGAACAATTCAGTGTGACAAAATTAATCTGAGTTCTAGCTGCTGCTCCACAGTGGAGAAATTCTGGGTTTGATTTTCTTCCTAAACTGTGAATGCATGCAATGGAACAATAATTAACCAAACACTGCTGCCCTCCAACCAAACAATGAACTGCCGTGACATCGGGACTATCCTTTGAAGTGACATTTCTGTTTGCTTATTACAGAGATATTCCCCAATAGCTCAGCGTTCATCTACAACTCACTGCACACTGCAGACAAACTAACAATTATGAGTTCTGAGGGGAAGCTTCTGTTTCTCCAGTAGGGAAAAGCAGGTGCAAATGGCCACATAAACACGAGTCTCATACGTTTGGAGCTTACTTTCTTTTACATAAAAACAATATTCAGGTAAAAGCAGCACAAGCATGGAGTGTCAGGTTAATTCCTGTACTAGTTCAGACACAAGGGTTTATGACTTTTATAGGCACACCTGAGTCTCCGGGAAGAGGCATCAGCCCCGAACAGCTAAATAAGAAAATCAGATTTTAAAGCCAAAGGCACGAAAGCCGCCGGAGCGCCCTGGGCCTTTCGGGCGCTCCCGCAGGACCCCGGCGCGCCGTCCCGCGTCACACCGGGCGCGCAGCGTCGCCCCCTGGCGGGGTCACGGGCTGGCGGCGGGCCGAGAGGCGGCTCCCGCTCGTCCGGAGGGTGACGGTAAAGATCCCGGCAGTGAGTAAAATAAACATCAGGTGTACCCTCTCCCCACCCTTCCGAAACACAAATATTCCCTTTGGTGAACAGGGCAGACTCAATGTTGCATCACACACATACAGCTTAATATCCTATTATTCGATTGACATCTCAAATTACTCCCTTACGGCGTTAAACTCTGTAATTTCCCATGTAACATATCACTTGGTTTTTAAATGCACAAATTATTCCAAATATTGGCTTAAGAAGATAGCGAAGCAATTAATAAATCGCATATTTCTATTAGGAACAGCATTTTCTATGGACTCTTGTTCAACTGTCATCCTTTTTTCCTATACAAGACCCTAGGGCCCAGGAATAAATTAGAGCAAATTGAAAATCACAAACGAATTGGTACTGTACAGTGAAAGTTCATTTACAAGATGATGTGATCAGCTTTTAATATGCAGCATCATGAAGCTGCCATATTGACTCTGCTGCTGAATATGAACAAAAATTTAAGAGAAAATGAAGCACAGACTACTTTGGCACTTTTTACTACAGCTACAGCTGCTGGTCAGAGTACTTGAAATTTCCAACTGCTATGGGCAGTACTTACATATACTTTTACAGAAGGGAAAAAACCCAACCCAATATCATGATCATCAGATCGTTGGCCAGAAACTTAGTCCTGAGCAATTTTATTTCCTGTTAACATGATCACTACCCAAGATCTCTGTCTACTCAACATCAAGAGCTTAATTTTAACTCAGCTGCATCTGAGGCTGGCACCACAGCCCAGTGCTCCATCCAATGTTTTCTCCAATGCAGAGCAGAAGGTGAAAGGTGCCCGAGAAGTGACCAGGAATGTCATCCTGCACTAGCATCTGAGGGCTGTGCAGTGAGCTTACTGGACCCTGAAAATGAATTTTGACAGGTGCATCTTCTCAGTGCCCTTCCTTGCACAGTGGGGCTGGTGGAGCCACGCCAGGCAGTGTCCTGTGACTAACACAGCTCTGCCATCGCCGTCTGTCCCACCACCAGGCACGGCCGTCTGCAAAAAGGGCTGAAAACTGTCAGCCATCCCAGCCTCTGCATGTCAAATCAATTTTAATTAATGCCATTAAACCTTCCATCTGCCAGCAAGGCTTTCTCATTCAGTCCTCCTCAAACACTCTACAAGGATTTCACAGCCATGGATATGAAGCTATTTACACGTGCTTCACACTTTTTCCTGCTAACATGATCCATTTCTTTTTTGCCTCTTTATCTTTGGTATCCATGATGTTTGTTGAAACTTTTACCAAGCAAAAAGCATTTTTAAAAGCTAACAAATCAAGTTAAATCATAAAACAAGGTTGGCTTTTAACCTCAGTCAAATCTTATTTCCATTGACATGGGCTGTTCTTTGAAAAAGTAAATTTAACTCAATTTTATGTTTATATCTAGTTTCTATTTGTAACCGTTTCTATTACAAGTGTGTAAAATGAAAGATTTCTGTTTTTTTTTTTTATTCTTTGCAGAGCGAGCCATTTGCAGACGATTGCTCAACTCAAAG
The DNA here is from genome assembly GCF_028551555.1 of Melozone crissalis. Classification (NCBI taxonomy): domain Eukaryota; kingdom Metazoa; phylum Chordata; class Aves; order Passeriformes; family Passerellidae; genus Melozone; species Melozone crissalis. Next base: position 10,169,739 of record NW_026535823.1, on the reverse strand, counting down.
GAAAATGAATACCAAAGAATAGCAGTGGATTCTAAACCAATTGGAAAAGCCTTTTCCTTGAGCATTGTCTCATATCACATCACTGGATCCTTACAACATGCTGCAGTGGAGAAGACGGCACTGCTGCTTGGCAAAGATGACCTGGAATACCAAAAGGTCTCTGTTTCGCACCCATCTCATTGGCCTGGTCTCTCTGGTGTTTCTTTTCGCCATGTTTCTGTTCTTTAACCACCACGACTGGCTGCCAGGCAAGGCTGGATTCAGAGAAAACCCCATGTCTTACACCATCCGAGGATTCAGATCTACAAAAAGCGAGACCAACCACAGCTCTCTAAGGAACGTGTGGAGAGATGCTGTGCCTCAGACACTGCGGCCTCCGACAGTCACCAACCCCAACAACACGGATCTGTCCCCACAGGGAGTCACCGGTTTGGAAAACACCCTCAGTGCCAATGGGAGTATTTACAACGAGAAAGGCACTGGGCACCCAACTTCCTATCATTTCAGATACGTCATCAACGAGCCTGACAAGTGCCAGGAAAAAACCCCTTTTCTAATACTGCTCATAGCTGCAGAGCCAGGCCAGGTGGAGGCCAGACAAGCAATTCGACAGACCTGGGGCAATGAGAGCCTGACACCTGGCATCCAAATTGTGCGGATTTTTTTGTTGGGCTTAAGCACCAAGGTAGATGGATACCTCCAGAGAACCATCCTTGAGGAAAGCAGACAGTACCACGACATCATTCAACAAGAATACTTCGACACCTACTATAATTTAACTATAAAAACTCTGATGGGAATGAACTGGGTTGCAACCTACTGTCCACATGTTCCTTATGTTATGAAAACTGATAGTGATATGTTTGTCAATACTGAGTATTTAATACACAAGCTTCTGAAACCAGAACTTCCTCCGAGGCACAAGTATTTTACAGGTTATTTAATGAGAGGTTATGCACCTAATAGGAACAAGGATAGCAAGTGGTATATGCCACCTGATTTGTATCCAAGTGAACGTTACCCTGTATTTTGCTCTGGAACTGGTTATGTTTTTTCTGGAGACTTAGCAGAAAAGATCTTTAAGGTCTCCTTAAGCATCAGACGTTTACACTTAGAGGACGTGTACGTGGGGATCTGTCTCGCCAAGCTGCGGATTGACCCCATGCCCCCACCCAACGAGTTTGTCTTCAATCACTGGCGAGTTTCTTACTCCAGCTGTAAATACAGCCACCTAATTACCTCCCATCAGTTCCAACCCAGCGAGCTGATCAAATACTGGAACCACCTGCAGCAGAACAAGCACAACGCCTGCGCCAACGCGGCCAAAGACAAGGCCGGCAGGTTCCGCCACCGCAGGCTGCACTGAGGGCCTGCGGCTCGTGTACAGAAACAGGGACACCCAGCAGCCCCAGCTCTGAGCCCAGCACACAGGGCAGGAGGGAAATTATTTTTTTAAGTTAAAAAAAGAAAATTCTAGCTCTTGAATATGATGAAATTATAACCAAACGCTTTTCCCAGCGAATTCGAGATTAATAAAAAAGACAAGATGGTATATAAGGATTTCTGTGTTAACATGCAATAATAAGCATGCACACTTTGGTGGTACAATTGCTGATTCATGTGCCAGTAAAATATAATTGAGCATATTTTCCACACTAAAATTTTTATTTTAAGGAGCGCATTCATAGCTCTAGTCCTCTTCCATGTAATTTCTTATTATCCAGAACTGCTATAAAATGGAAAATTAAAAACTAAGGAAATGCACAAAGGGCAGATCAGCTTTACCTTCAAATGCCACATGACAATTATTATACTACTTTAATGTATCACACATTTAGCAATGTCACGATTTAGTAAGACACTACCAATAAATTCTAAAGTACTAAGAATGTACTCCCTTGAAGTAGGTCCAGTTTCCAGAAGTTTGCTTCTTTGGTTTGGAAGGAGAGATAAATGAAATCAAAGTTGCAAAGTTGCTTTGTACATTGCCGTCAGAAATGCAAGTGGTGTTCTGGATGCAATTTTCAGTCCACAAAGAACTGACTGAAAGTTACTCCATTCTCTAGAAATCACAGGGCAAGCTCCTAAGATCTGGTGCCAAGTAACATTCATTCCACTTAGAACCTTCATGCAAATTCATTGGATCTGCTATTAATTTCCCTACGTAACTTCAAGGTAACTCAGAGGCTGATGAGAAATGTAAAACTTAAGTTCCAGTCTTGCACCATTCTTGACACAATTTTTTGCAAAGCAGGAGACAATTAATCAAACATGTTGTTTTGCTCTTTCCTGTCTGACAAAAAGCAAGGCTCAGGCAAGTGAAAGCACATCTGCTGGAGAAAATTAGGCCCTACACCTGAGTTTATAGGCGGGGCAAACTAGGTCACAATAAGATTGAGAGTCCCAGCCAACAAGATGGGCAGGAACAAAGCCTAAGCAATTGAAAGTCACAACACGTACCACTGAAAATAATTTGAGAGAATTGGGTTAAATCTATTTACAGGTTTGCAGTTTTCTAACAAACAGAACTTTTAAAGCTTATTTTCCAACTGTTACAGCAGAGTTGTATCAAATTCAGGTTATTACTGCTTGTCACAGTGCCAGGGTAAGCAATACCCACCTCTGATCATCAGCAAATGATCAAACTGCAATTAGTTTTCTGTTTGACTGGGACTTATTAATTGGAGAAAATACAAATATTTGATGTACTTTTATTATTTAATAAAATTGATTATATTTATGGTCTTAAGATTTTACTTTTTCTGGGAAAGCTGCTCAGGAAGAAAGAAATTTCTAACTTTAGCATTACTAGATTTTTCTAGCATTCCCTAGTCCTTGAAGCCTGGTTTTCATGCACAGTACAGAGATCACAGCAAGGTTTTCTCCTTTGTAATGAGAAGAAAATCATATTACTGACCATTCTCAGCAGCTCTTGGGTTGTCTGTCTGCAGCAACTCTCACATGTGAACAGACTGCAAGGCACTGGATGCACCTCTGAAACAACTCCAGCAGGTCCTCCAGGAGGTGGAGATGGGAATTTGCTCAACACCATTTTTTCTGTGATCTTCCACTAAATTTTTTCCTCTGTTGTATTTGGGGTGTGCTAATTGTAAATTTCTGCATTTTCATCACACCTGAAGTAATATAAATGTCTGGTTTTGGGGAAAACAAACACCAGTAAAAGTATTAACTCTCTTCTGCAGAGATTTCTCTGCCTAAACTGCAAGTTCATACACTGGGTTTACACGATGCCTGTTTGCATTCATGTGAGAGAGCTGCCCAGGACAGATGTTTGGGAGTGTGCTCTCAGCCCCCAGTGCAGGTCTCCCCAGCCCACGTGCTGCTGGCTCCCAGCTGAAGGCACCTGGCAGAAGGGCACTGGAGGAGGCTCTACCCCGCAGTGCTAGCTCCAGACCCCAGAGTGGGTGTGGGAACCAGCTGCTGCAGGGGACTAAGCTCTGGAACATGTCCAATGCCATAAGTGGCCCAGGACACACTCCAGCCTCCTGGAGAGGACTTCAGCCTGCTCCCAGCCCTTGGCACTTTCCAGCTCCACTGTGATGCACTTGATTTTACCAACTCTGGCTAGTTCTAAATGCTCTTCTGGCTCCTGGGTGTAGTCCAAGAGGTTAATACTAAACCTTAAATGGTTTGGCACTGGCATCATCAAGTTTGGCAGCCAAACCACCTCTTGGGTGCTGGGCTTTGGAGCTCCTACACGATGTTGATCTGTCTGAGCTTGGCAGAACCACAGCACAGTGCCCATGAGTTCAGCATACCAAACCTCCTGCTACTCACAGGACTAGTGAGGAGCACCAGAATGCTAAATAAAAAGCCATTCTTAATGCCCTTTTAAGGGTCCAACATGATTTTTTAAATTTGTATTAATGTTTGGGTGTAAGTTGAAACCACTCTATAAACATACTTGAATCCTTATCAAGATGGTCAAAGGCTACTAAAATCATTTGCATCCAAGTACTGTTTTCTTACCCAGTTTGTTGCAAAGCTTTCAGAAACAAAAGGGAATCATTTTGTATGATGAAATATGCAATTACAGAATGAACACTCTACGTTCTTTTCTCTGAATGTTTTACTGTTTTCTAGCTTGTGTTTAAGCCATTTGCTCACTCTACTAGAATATAAAAACAGTTCATGTTAAAAATAGTGCAATAATTAATTATATCATTAAAAGCATGGACAAGTTCTCTCACTTCCTTTCCCCATACAACAAGAAAAAAAAGCATTTTTCATTAGCAACACCATACAAACTTGTAGCTAAAAACTCTAACATGTCTGCAATGCAGTAAAAAAAGATATAACTATTCATTGAATACAGAAGTACAAGAGTTTGTATAATACTTGCATAAATGTTTTTACTTCCCTGTATGTCTGCTTCAGGTTGAAAACAAATATAAAAATTCATAATGGCTCAAAAGTTATGATGGGAGAAAAAAATCGTGGCATTCTCAGCACCATTATTCTGGCAAAAAACAAGTATTAGAAAAGGTGGCCTGGTAACAAGAACCAGAAATTGGAATTCCATCATTTTCCCATATTTATTTAACTTTTAGTTTAATAAAGATTTACACCTGGATACTATAGGACCAAAAGGAAGTCCCACAAAAAAAAAGTTGTTATTGAACAACAGAACTGTTCCTTTCACGTCTCCAATCAAATCAGTGGTGTGAGATATTTGCACATCCCACACCAATAGAATTAAGAATGCAAAATGTGCAGCTACAGCTTTTGGTGTAGTAGAACTGATCCCATCCCCAGTCACTAGAAATCTTTCATGGGTAAAGTTTGCAGTTCTTCTAAATTTTAAAAATTACATGTCAAGGTACTTCCAAGCATCAGTGGTTGTTCTGAGAGAAAATGCAGTGCCCACTAAGATCTTCACTTAAATTTATAAGCTTAAATTATGGGATGGCAGTGATCTAGAAGAGATGAGACAGACTGCTTTTCAGGTTAACCTTACTAGAACAGCAATTTAGAATCTGCTTTTCTTTGCAGTGCAGTAATATTAAATGTGTCAGTCCTCATTTACAAAATATTTTCAGAATATATCAACATGTTAAGACATGCATTAACTGTCTCCAAGCCCAGGCTAAATCAGGCACTGGAGGGGAGGGAAGCACCTAAAGGCCATTACTTTAGACTGCCTCCCTCTTCCCACTTCTTTTCCTGATGTGTTAACACAGTCCCTGATCACACATCAATCTAAAATACCTACAAAATCCCATAGGGCAAGAAAACCTTTTCCCTTGAAGGAATGCTCATTGCAATGCATGGAAACTTCCTAGGAGGAAACGAAAGGGAGAGGAAAGATCCTAATATAGGAGCTACGGCTTCCTCCATTTGTGCTTCTGGAAAGAACAGGCTTGTAACTGATTTGCAAAAACATCACTTGTTGTTGCCATATTTTCCCAATTTCAGATGCTATTTCTCAATCCCTCTTTTGCTGTCAAATAGCACAAATAAGCAAATATTGGACAATCACTCAGTTACACTGTGAGAACTGCACCTCTTAGTGAAAAGCATTATTGTCCTTTTCATTTCAGATTGTCCTTCCAGAGCAGGATGTGACTTGGGGCACAGTATCACCCCTTTGCTGAGCACATGTACTGGACGTGGCACTGGCTGTTCTCCCTGCAGATCTCATCTCCAGCACACCCAGCCCTGCCTCCCCTTCCCCAGCCAGTCTATGGGCAGCCCCAGGGAAGGAGGGAGGCAGGGGAGCTGCATGACCAGCTCTAAAATACTGCACTGTGCAAATGTAGGTCAGCAAGGACAGGACGTGGGCTCTGCTTTGTACCAAGAGTGCAGGCAAAGGCTTTCCAGGGCAGGAGGCTGGGAGAGGGCTCTGGAAAACAACTTCTTGCAGCAAGTCAGTGAAAAAGAAGCTTGAATTTCAGAAAACAGAAGAGTGAAAGTAAAAATGCACAGCTGATTAACACCACACAGGTTGGAAACACAGGGCAGGCTCAGTGGCAGGGAAAAGCATTACAAAAGCGAGGCCAAATGAGAAAGCAGGATCTGGAATTCTAGTCATAAGTGTCCACACTTCTGCACTTAGAGAAGATTTACATATGAGGTAAATCCATTCTTCTAACAAAATGTTTCATTTGTGACTGCAGTGTGTGTGGTTTCTTAACGCCCAAACCAAATTCCAAGTCATGACACCATGGCATGAACAGCAGGTCAGTAACTCCACAGAGAGTACTTTACATATCGTACATAGCAAACCAAGAGCAAAGCAAATGAGATCACTTGTGCCTAGGATTTGTATCTCATCTTCACATAAAGAGTTAATTTGAGCCTTCATTTGTTCCAGCTCAAAAGAAACAGAGCCTGCTACATTATGGTACCTTCTTTTCACAGTTAAAAGACTGCAAAGGAATTTAACTGAATATGGGATATGGATGAACATTACCACATTGCTTTTCTGATATTGCCATGGCAACAGTTACAAGAGCTCTCTTAAGCATTTATACCTGACAGTTTTCCTGATAACACTAACTGAATGATAGTAATGATGCATTTTGGTTCATGAGCTAACTGCTCTATAACCACAGGGTGTGAACCATTCCCTTCACTTTTCTCAAGACTGCACTTTTGGTCAAAAGGTTCTGACCAAGACAGTAACCTTGAATTACCACTCAAATAAAAAAAAAGACCCCCCAGCTCAGGGAGTGCTGGTGGCTTAAAGCTTTATGTACTCTCAAAGGTTTCCATGTGAATGTTTAAGTTGAGCAGTGTCCGGGGTGGAGAAGTCAAGGCTGCTAAAATCTTTGATGGGATTTTCCTCAAAGGGCTTTCATTAGCCTGGCAAGGCTGGAGGAAAAAACCCACATTCTGAAGGGTGGAATGAATTGTTGCTGACCTTCAAGATGTCATTTGCTGAAGCAAAGAGGAGGAGGAAAAAACTGGTGTTTTTATACAATCTCTATCAGTTTGTAACCACTACACACTTTTTTAAATAACAAAACACTGCAAGCTGTTGTACCTCAGTGAGGCCAAAGGGCGCTGAGGAATCCACAGTGTGCTCTGAGGACAAGGGCATCACAGCAACGCCTCCACCTCCTATTAGCCCATTTAGCTTTAGTTAATAATAAGTGGCATTTCAACTGTTTAATAGGAATATTCTGTGAACCACTCACTCTGATCCCCCAGATGCTCAGTGTGGGCATAATGGAGAAGTCTCTTTTTCTTCACCTCATTAAAAAGTGAAGTGTGTGAAACACGTTTGTCATCCTAACATTTCAAGGACACCAGCTTTGATAAAGTCTTGCAATGTATTCAACTAAAAAAGATTAAGATACTGGAAACAGTGTGAAATCTTTAAAAATTTCCCAAGATGACAAAAATCCAGATTTCACAAGAAATAGTCATGCTTGCAAAGATCTAAGACAGGAATATTTTCAACACAAAAAAAGAATCTTCAGAAGGTAAAGTACTCCCAGTTCTTTTGCTGTTAACACTTCTTAAAGTTTTATACGAAATTAAAAATTAAAAACATCCATGCCATCCTAAAACCACCAAATCCCTTCACACTCTCGAAAAACCACAACCTCACCACAGCTTTTCTTCTGGAAAGGCCAAGTGTTCCCACATCTCTATCAGGCTCAAAGTGTATAACTAGAAAAACCAACTGCCACAAGAAATCCTTTGTTAATAAAATACCAGACAAGACACTGAAGGAAACTAAAACCTTCCTCACTGCCTTTCCTAAATATTTAACATACCCTGCATAAGAACTATTTTGAGACTAAGAATAACCTACAATCTTGCAGGTTTCATTCAGGATTTGTGTCACTGTCATCACTTGCAAAAGCAGCATCAATTTACGTCACATTTTAAACCTGTTTTGCCCCAACATCCAGGTTGATACAAGATGACAAAACAAAAAAAGAAACACTGGAAAGTACCATTGTGACTCAGTCAAAAATTTAGTGCTGCTACTTAATGCAAATGCCAGTCCTTTTATAGGAATTCTTTCAAAGTCCACCTAGACATCGATTTTTGCTGCCATAAAAACTCAGCTCAATTATCCAGCCTTCTGAATGAAGAGAACCAATTTCCCATTGCATCATCTTTAACTAATCTAAAATGTTGTATTTTATTGACTGGGTTTTAGTGCAGAAAAGGATAATATTTTTATGTCCCAAAAATGTAAAGAAATGAGACAATTCAGAGGTGCTCTTAATGTTACTCAAGACTCTAAAATAAAGGTAAATAACCCATACATACCTGAGATAACAACTGACACCTCTATTGCTCAAAAAGCAAATTACAAAGTTTGTGCTGTACCTACAGTGAGGTATACCAAAGAGAAAAAGCAAAAATCAACCAAAATCCAGCAAACCCCCAGAAATCACCTTATTGTTATATAGAAGTACCTTCAACAGTAAAGTATTTTCAATAACATCCCTATTTATGGCATGACAAAATTCTGTCTTCCAAATCTGAAATGATCTTGAAAACCTGATGTAGCAGTTTGCTTTTATTATTTGATCAAATTTTACATGATTTAACTATTTTGGAAGTTATCCAGATTAACTGAGAAATCTAATATTTTCCATGAATTCTCAAAATGGTAAAAAAAAATTGGGCAAGAATGATAGATAATCACAATTATTTTACTTCACTAAAAATTAATTTTTTTCTGAGTTACAAACTGTAGTCACTGCTGCCTACTATCCAGCTGTGAAATATCCCCTTTTAAAAAAGCAGGCAGATCTGTTTGCTACATCCATCAAAGGGATGATTTTTTTTCCTAACCAAAATTCAGTTGAGAAGTGGATGCTGCAAACAACTTCAGATATCCAGCTTTCATTAATGTTAATAAAGGAATGACAGCCCTGTGACAACGGTTTTGAGGCACTAAGCCTGAATGAAATATAATGCTGTCCTAGTCATTAACAAGTGCACTGCCTGGATCCCTCAAACATTTTAATTTTCTTTTTTTCCCCTTCCACCATTTTCATATTTTCCACTAGAAGAAGTTAAGTAATTTGAATTATTTATTGTCCAAATTTCATGCTAGAAGAGCAGAATGGAAAAACTAGAATAAACTACACAATGACATTTCTTCCCTTCCCATCCTCCTATTCATTAAAAAGAATTTACACCCATGAGCACACTTTTGTTAAGTAGCATCTTCTGCACACATTCCATAATTTGAGAGTTTTATGAAACACTACTTGGGTTTTGCCTGTGAGACTTCTTATGACAACCAGTGAAGTATTAATGTTTTACCTCTTCCAATTCTGTAAGAAAAAAAAAAACACCTATGAACCTCGTATTAGTTTTTTTTCATTGCAAATATTTTATATGGAATAGAGTGGGTTTTTCCCTCATTTCTCATCACAATATTCTCCTGGACTTATACTATTAGCACCTGAAGCATTTACATAGTCCTTGAATTCATCAGACCCTGATTTACTCATGGAACAGCTACATCACAGCATGTTCATGACACAACAGATGCTCAGGAGCATTAAGTGTTGTTTCTTTTTTCTCACAACAATGGAATTGCAGCAAGCAGTCCCTGGATGATATATCCTGGCTAGAACACAGCAAAGTTCTTCTTTCTGCTCCAGTTCCAAGTGCAGCCATTTCAGCACACACAGCTATAATCCAGTTTAAATGTAACATAAATTGCAGTTGGACAACGCTCACACTCTGAAAGGATGCACACTTCTTCCACAGCTTGTCTGGGCACCCTGTTCCAGTGCCCCACCACCCCCACAGGGAAGAATTTCTTCCTAACATTTAATTGAAATCTGAATCTCCCCATTTAGTTTAATTAAACTGTTCTCTGTTGTCCTATCACTGTGTGTCCTTGTCAAAAGGCATTCTCCCTCTTTGAGGAAGGCTGCAGTGGGTCCCCTCAGAGCCCTCTCCTCTGCAGCTGTCAGTCTGTCCTGGAGCAGAGCAGCCCCAGCCCCAGGAGCACCTTCAGGACGTGCTCTGAGAGGCTCAGCATGTCTGTCCTGTGCTGGGCACTGCAGAGCTGGATGAGCCCTGCACGTGGGCTCTCAGGAGAGAGCAATGCCTCCCTTCCCCTCTGCCACCCTGCTTGTGACACTGCCCAGGATTCAGCTCACCTTCTGGGCTGTCAGTGCACACTGCTGGCTCATGCCCAGCTTTTCATCCATCAGAACCCCCAAGTCCTTGCATGCAGTCCTTCTCCCAGTCTGTGGCTGCCCTAGCCCAGTGCAGCACCTTCTGCACTTACTGAAGGGCCTTGCTGAACCTCATTCTCTTCATCATGTTCAGTTGTGTAACCCAAGGTGCTGGACAATTTCCTTTTTGTGGTTTTGGTTTTTTTTGGTGACACTTTAAGACTTGAGCAAAAATAACTTTATATATTTGCTGAACATATTTCACACTGGCTTTGTCAGTTACTTGAAGTGAAAAATGATGACAATGAGATGTGTTGCCATAGGAAAAAAAAAATTAAAAGGCTGCCTCCCACCACAGCCACCTAAATTATTTGGCATTTCATTTGTTTCAGTGGCCAATACAGATAAGAATTTGTTTGTCCCTGGATTTGGCAAGGCAAAAAAAAAAAAAAAAAAAAAAAAACCCAACTGTCAATAAAGCTAATAAAGCTTTCTTTTCTTGTTGTCCTATTTCTCTTTTACAACTACCTCTTCACAGCTAGAGGTTTTCTCAAGTTATCAGATATGTTGTAACCCACTAGAAGCAAGTCTTCACAAGATGCAATATGAAAAATGAAGCATTTTCTGTACAAACCCTATAACAATCTCCCTCCTCACCCAAACACCTCAAAAACACATTAAACATTCATTCTCAGAGAAACTACTACCTAGTCCTTCTGAACAACTGAACACCAACTCCTTAAAATCCAATGACTCCCAGAGATGGAACAAACCTGTCTGTTTCTAATAAATACCAAATTACAGTTTCTGAATTTTCTATAGAACCTTTTCAAAGCTTACTAATAACACTTGGTCCTTTAGAGAACTGATCATATATTGCAGATCAACTCTTTGCTTAACAGTGCCATCAGATTATATTAGATCAAATTAAAATTACTTGTTTCAAAAAAACCTAGGTATAAATAAATGTTGATTAGGACCTGTTACTACCAATACTCTCTCCCTAAGCAGTTGGTAAAATTTAGCCAATGAGTCACAAAAATATTACCCAAGTTTCCCCATTTACTGATAAATATAAGGCAAATGTATTTTACTGAAAAATATACACAGATTCAGCTAAAGGGATGTTGTAACCTAGGACTCTACCATCCTCCATACATGCAGAATGGGAGCAGAGATTATCAGTACATTTATTCTGCTGCTGCTAACCGCATTAAATGGAAAATATTTTTAAAACCGAATAGAAATCCTTTAGAATAATGGACAGTAATTACAAACATTGGAAGTTGTGACACTTGAGTAAGTATTGCACAGTACATCTCTTTCTATTAAACAGGGAGATAAAAGATGCAAAACCCACAAACTCATACTTCAGGGGAAATACACAGGCAGGACAAGCACTTAAAAGAGAAAATATTCTGCCCTAAAGAGCTTATGGAAGTAAATAAGTGGACAAATTTTAAGTGGTAGGCTTCAATTCATCAGTTTAAGTACTGGAAATGAGTGTTTTTTCTTGCGTAATGACAATTGAGATAAAGTGTGAAAGCACTGACTATGCCCAAAAATAAACAGCCTAATAAGCATCCACAGCAATTTAATTTCCTATTCCTTTCTCAACTTAAACACCTCAAACATAAAACTGAAAGCAAAACAAATTACTCTTGTGCTTGCCAACCAAAATAAAACCCAAAGTTAAAAATACCTTTACAATTTTTAAGTCTCTCTATAAATACACACAGAACAAGTGCATTATGGAAAACTTAGAAGGTTTTGAATTTCCTGCTGGATGTCCATCTAGAGGATCCTGAACTGTGCCTTGTGGAAAACACGCAGGCTCTGCAGGCTAGTTAATAAACACATGGCTCTATGTAACCCAGCCATCAGTGCCTGCAGTGAAGAGCAGCAAGTGAATTTTATTTGTGCTCCTGGTGCAGATCACAGCTGTAATGCCATGTAGGCTACACACAGCCCTAAGGAATGGGACCCCAGCAAGCAGAGGAGCACAATCACAGTCTGGGGAAGCTGCTCCCAAACTTCATGGGAGAACAAAGATCTGAAGGTTTATCAAGATTCAAGGAAAGGTGAGAAGTCAAAACAGATTAATTTAAATGCACTGAATTCCCATGTGAGTTTTCCAATGCAGGAGTAAATTGGCCTTCACTCACTGTAAAGCAAGGAAATTAAACTACATACAGCTCACTAAATTAATTTTATTCCTAAAGACATCACCAGCCAATGGCAATTTAATGCGTTATAACTTATGAATGTTGATGTTGAACACTTTGGTAATTTGCTTTAATTTGCTTGAGTGCCTTGATCTGGATATAGCCTTAAGGAAAACTTGTATATTGCCATTTTAGATTGCATCATCCATTGTGTTAAGGAGAAAAGGTTGATTGTGAATGGCAGAACTATGAAGTACTTGCTTTAACAGGAAAACACAGACCATTATTGAAGCCTCTTAACTTCCGGATGACTCCCAGCCATGCTCAGGTGGCAGCAGCTCTACCCTGCAAAGTCCTGATGTGTTTCATGACAAATGAAATATGAATTAAGATTTTAACCCACTGAAACAAATCCCGCTTTGGGGAGCTCAGGAGCTACAACAGAACTCTGGGAGGAATTTCCACAAGGTCTTCAAGGCCCTGAAGAGCACTGACTGACAGAGACACCACCAGCAAGAACCACGGTCATGTTTCAGACACAGGGAGGGCTTTTTTCACTCCACAGCTTTACACAGCTGGTTTTTTTAATAATTGCATTTTGTGTGAGCACAAAGGCACCTCCAGAAACCTATTTATTTGTCACAAAATCCCTTAACAAGCCTGGAAACCAGGAGGATGCAGAGATGAGAAAACAAGTAACTTGTCATTTTAAATTATTTGAGAGCTCCCAGGACAGCAGCAGGCTGGAGGCCACCACAGAGAGATGAGAGTCCAGGGGTTAAGAATCAGTTCATTCCAGGAAGAGAGTTCTGTGAATTCTGCTAAAGCACACAGGGTCCACCATGAGTCCCTCCAACAGGAGCTTGGTCATAAGGAGTAAGCCAGACTGTAGCCAGGGCTTTATCAACAGAAAATAAAAATACTAGAATATTAAGCAAAAGAACTGAAAACTAACTAAACTATGTAAAATTAACTGCGATATAAATAATGTAAGAAAATTCTGAGTTTTAAACATCTAAAAGTGAAAAACAAAGAAGTAAAAAGCAAATAAAATTCACAGTAACACCTACATTTATCCTGAAGCATAACAGATCACTACAAATCAGTGTTGGAGTAAATGAACTGCTAATACATAAACCCAGAATACATCTTTATTTTTCCAGCAAGATAATGTCAAAGAGCACATGAAATGTATGACAGAAAGGTATAAATGCCTTTCTGCAATTTAACTAGAAGCAAAACATTCCCTCCCACCACCATTATCTTCAGACTTGCCAGAGAAGCTCATGCTACTTCCTTCACCCCTGAGAAAATCAAACATCTGCCCACCCCATCATCTTTTCATCTTCTTATGGACAGAATTAATTTAGCTTCCTTCTGGGGAATGTGGTGGGAGAGAAAACTGGCCAGGCCTGTTTGAGCCAAAGTCAGTCTTTTGTTTAAAGGAGAAAAAAGAAAGAGAGGGGAGGAGAGGGAAAAAAATCATCATAAGCTGTGAGCACTCTTTAGTTATGCCACATTTATTAAGTATCAATACATTCCTATGCATTTCACCACAGTTTAAATATGACTTCATTAAAGAAACACCACTTTACTGAACATATGGCAGAAACTCCCTGAAGCATGCCAAAGATTAAATGTCAGGTTCATCAATCACTTCCACTCCACTTAGGAGAGGCATCAGAAAAAGATACATTATTTCCTTAAAGGTATGATTTTTACTCATAACTGAAAACTTTCACAAATATTAGTATACTAATATTAGTAACACTATCCTAGTGTTTAACTTTAATCCATTCTGGATCTTAACCTGGAGGATGTTGAGTATTTATTACCTTTTATATTCTATTTCTCTCAGCTCCATATAAAGGAGTAATAAAATAATAGTTGAAAATATTTTCTGTGTGCTGCAAATTTCCACCTATAAAATGTTCCCTGCATATGGATTACTGTTATGGTACTCATTCTTTGAAATTATCTAATACCCACATTCATATTTGAAAGGCTTACAATTGAGTGTTTGGCATTACAAGCCACGTGCAGGCAGCTTTCCAGAGAAGAAAATAAAAGGACATTAAGAGTCTTGCTGAGCCCTGCCAGGGGAAGGAATATAAGAGACATACTGAATCTGTGGTTTTGTTGTGCACTACAATAGCATACATATGCAAGCTACCCATATTAAATATTTAGCTCACCTTGGGTGAGCCAACTGCCTGATTAGGCACTTTCATTATTCTGAATGGGAACTGTAACAAACCTGCAAAAAGAGTTTTCCAAAGATTTCAGCTATGAACAAGGAAGTTGATTTACTTACTACAACTTCACCTTTGAAATCTGAGCCAGCTATAAACCCACCCTTTAAAATCAGATGTAAAATTCAGGCAATTCAGAGTCCCTTTAGATTTTAATTTCTAATACAGCATTAAAATCCATTTAGGATTTTACTATGTATTTTACTACTTTAATCTGCATTTCACCTGCTGTTCGTGTCCAGATATTTTTGGAAGCTTTCTCCTGACATTATTTTCCAGACATAATTATACATATGAAAGCTACTATAAAAATCATTATTTGCTACAGCACACATCATCACCCTAAAACAGAATGGCTTTTATAGACCCAGATGAGGTAGCTGCATATGTTCTGTTTATTTTAATATATTCTCTGTATTATTAGCTACAAAATATTTGTCTTACATCATTATAAAGCCCTTTCCATCCACAGGTCTTTTGTTAGTTAGCAACCATGATAAAACACAATTAATCAAGCAGGCTATCTGCTTTACTGATGACTGTTTTCCATTTTTATTTCAGTTATATGTAAATCTGTTTGCCTGATTTACACCAAAGGTAATTGGGAAGTGGGGCTGATGGATAGTGCTGCATGATAGCAGCACCCTCAAGTCTCCTATGCTAAAGCAAAAGCAGAGTTGCTTTTTTCCCCACCTCAGCAAACCCCACCTCTTTTCAGTCTGCTTCAGTAACACTCCCTCCCTTCTCCCACAGTACAGTTCCAAACTACTTCCCAATTTCAATAAAACCTGGAGAAAAGTTATTGCCTTTGTCAACTTTTATGAAAATTGCTGGCCAGGGAAATTAAACCCTCGAATTACTGCTCCCAGGGAGTGAAAGGCAGGCAGTGCTTTCTCTGTGTCTCCTCAAAACAGCAGCACCAAGCCACCCAAAATCTCCCATCTGTAACTCAGCAGCTGCACTTCCCTTCAGGCCAAGGAAGGGCACAAGGAGACATGCACCCCATTTGAAGAAATCTAGAATTTTTAATATTCTAAATTAAAAGTACTATGAATTTACAGCCAGTAGGCTGACAGTTAACTACAAGCAAACTTATCACATCACTACATCACTTTGCTTAGTCACACCAAGTTTTCCTTCACACTTGAACTGAATTTTAAAAGCATGTCTCTTGCTCATGCACAAAACTGACTCATATATCTTCACGGAGAGACAGAAAGGAAGAGATTTAAATTCCAAAAATACATCCTCAGTTTCTTAAAGCAGCCAACCAGCTGAATAGTTGGACTTCCCCAACCTTAATGTGCCAAATGCAATGGAAATGTAAGATGAAATAAAAACATGCTTTGTTAATATTCACGTTGTATAAAGTCTAACTAAGAGTTTTATAGGTGTGAGGAACAAGTGAGTGGGAATTGGATTTCACAAAGTATTATCTGAATTGATACTATAATGTTGTTAATACTAAGATAATGATCTATGTTATAAAGTGGTTAATGCTGTTACAATAGCCTAGTTGTGAAATTGGTTTTCATGAGGACAGCATGGTTTGGTGTGCTGCAGTGTGGGTTCATGAGTTTGCACTGGACAGACAGACTGTTGCTAGCCAAACTTGTGAGACACAACCTGAAATGAGAACTTCATCCAGTGAGGACCCTGATAACCCTAGTGATGAAACCACACTGGTGCCAAAAAGAGTGACACAGGGTGAGACTACGTAAAACCAAAGGTAAATTTGCATAAAGCTGATGCAATACCACAGGGATAAAAGGTGAAGACACCATTTTGAGCACAAGCCTCTGGCGTTTTGCCACACTCCCAGCACTGTCCCTTTTGCTTTACTGATTTTTTTTTTTGTTCTCAATAAAACTTCTATAACTTGTTCCCACTTGGGGTCTGGGTCACTTATAACAATAGGCCAGCTAATTAAATGATGTATTTGTAAAAAACACAGTTGTTCTCACAGTTATTTATAAATTTCTTTCAATTTACCAACTGCCTTAGATTTGATGTTTTAAGTACATTGGACAAACCCTCATTATTCAAAACAGTTAAGTACTACAGATGCATAGATCCAAGGTTAGCCTTTTACATTTTAAAAGAAAATAAAAAATGTTTGCCTCTCCAATAAATTTGTATTCAGGCTACATATTTATTGTTTCACAAAGGTAAGGAACTTGATTTCTTTTTACCAGATCACCTTCTTCAGTGTTAAGTCCCATCTGCATGAGGCTTGTGTTACTTAGAAAAGTCCCAAACCAAAAATCTCCAGAAAATCCCACAAGCCTTTTGGGAACAAAGAGGTTCAACAGAGAAAGTGGTGAATGAGAATTAAACCAGCCAATGCATCATTCAGTGCCTGCCCACATGCATTTGTATACACACACATCTCACCTCAACTCCCTCAGCTCAACTGAGTTTGAGATGAATAAAGAGCCAGGAGCCACCCTTGCAGCAGCAGTGATGTGAGTGGTGTCAGCACTAGCATATTGCTCAGTGCAAGCACAAATCCAGCTCCAGATGGCAGCCCAGCAGCCCACAGGCACACTCCAGGAGGAACGAGCACTGCTGCCCCAATGCCAGGTGAGTGAGCCATAACTAATGCAGAGTTCATTATTTGGCCCTTGCAGTCATTTACCTCATGAGAAAGCCTGCACTGAACAGACTTGGCCAGAACCACCAGGAGCAAACCTGAGTAAGTCAGGACTTTGCCTACAGAAACCCTAAAAGTGAGGATGCTGATTCAACAGCAACAGTGTGGCTGCACAAAGGACACAGGCAGATTAACACTTGCATTTAGCTGGATCACTAATATCACACCAATTTTGAGACCTAAATATAGTCACTCTTAATTAATTATCTTCTTAAATGGTGCAAGAAGGAACTGCCAAAAAAATTTAAAAATATGTTCTATTTTGGTGTTCTAACTGGATCTTCTCACTGGTTATGTTGCACTACCTGGAAATAGTTCCCAATGACATCACTTTTAATCCATCCCCCAAAGGACCAAGAACCAGGGCTCTTGTCTCAGCATTTCATCAACACCTGCCTCTAAAATTCTGTCTAAGTTCTGAGCTCTGCAGGTTTAATACACTTAGAAAATGCTATCTTTGCCTTACATATTCTGACTGAAGAACACCTGCCCATACCACACTGCTGTAATAACTCTGTACCTGTGAACAGAATCTGCCACATTGAGATAGAGATACCCTCTGGTATCACACACTCCCAGCCACATACTGAAAGAATTCAACAGAAGGGAAAAAAAACTCAACTAAACAGCAAAATAAATCCACAAATGCAAGAAAGAGGAAAGGAAGAGGACCTTTAAAAAAACACCAGAACACAGTCCACAAATTGAAAAAACAATCCTTAAGTGTGTTCAAAGAGGGCAACAGTAAGGACTAAGCACAGAATGTATAAAAATAATTATAAACAAATCATGAAGGAGAGTGCTCTAGTTTAACTAAGTAGTAGTAAATGACATGAGTGAGTTGTACACGAGCCTGGGCTCTGAGGCTGTTCCTATGGATATTGCTAAGGTAACAAGCTACCCTACTTTCCAAGCTCAGAAGAAGGTATGACTATGACACTAAGTTAGTTATAAGCAAGTACTCCAAGTAGAAAAAGCAGAAAACTTGTTTCACAAATAATGAATTCTACCTCACTCTATTACAAGCAAACAACTAAGCAGTAATGTGTCACATGGCCTAGTGACAATGGTATAATCTCAAAAACTGACCAGAGAAGGAAATCTTGACTCAGTTCTCACATCAGTTACATGAATTACTCAGAGGATTGTTCATTTCTTTAATTGCAATCCCGATTTCGTAACTGTATTATGAATTGCAAAGTGTGCTAGAAACCTTCAAAACTTTGCTAAAACTCTAATTGCAAGACAAGAGGATGGCTACTCATAACCTGCAGGGAGGAGGAGGTACGTTAAAGTGAATTTTTTTGATCCCCCATCTGACACATGCTCATTTCTACAGGGTCTGCAAGACCTTCACACCACCTTCAGTAGGTGGGAATAAATTACAACCCTACATAACAGCAGAGCTGTTCTTTCCCCAAAACTGTCAGGTGAAGATGCAGCTGTTAGATATTCAGGAGATGCTTGGAGAAAATTTGTAGAAGGAAAGGTGTTGACCTAGTTGTTTAAAATAAGCTTGTGCAATGCATGATGTCTGATTGTTCAGAACTCTTAGGACAAAGTATAAAAATCTGTAGCTCAGGTTCAGTTGGTAGCACTGAGCAGCACCCTATAAAACTTATTACACACAAACCCCAAGACCTGAGAAACACAAACGAATCTAAGCAGAATCCTATACAGGACTCAAGTAAAGGTGGACATCCAACCCAAAGAACACAAATGAAGTGTCCTAGGCAGTTGAATTTGGGGCTGGGTTTCCAAATGAGAGTGACTCCTGAAACATTTATAAAGGATCCCAGTCCTAGTGCACAGTGTGCATGGCAGATGAGTTTCTCAGGGCATAGCCCCAGGGCTGGCACAGACACTCCTGTCATGCAGCTTTGGATCAGGACAGGTCTAGGAGGTCATCTCAGAGCTCAGACCAAGCATGCCTGAGGCTCTCAAGCTTTTTAACTAAAGCTTCCTGGATGTCTAAAGCTATCACTGAACGTATCTTCAGAAATGCTGTGGGTTCTCCTGTCTGGCACTCCTCCATTCCAACCTCTCAGAATCAGAATCACAGAATAATGAGGCTGGAAGAGACCTCTAAGATCATCAAATCCAACCTATGCCCTAACACCTCAACTAGACCATAGCACCAAGTGCCATGTCCAGTCTTTTTTTGAACACATCCAGAGATGGTGATTCTACCACCTCCCTGGGAAGAGCATTCCAGTACTTTATTATCCTTTCAGTGAAAAATTTCTTCCTAATATCCAACCTATGCCTTCCCTGATGTAGCTGGAGACTGTGCCCTCTGGTTCTGTCACTGCTGCCCAGTGGGAGAGACCCAACACAGCAGGGACCCAGGCACTGGGTCAGGGGCAAGGCTGCACAGCTCCAGCTCCTGCTCTCTCTTGCCCAGCAGCACTCTGGTGCCACACAGCAATGCCAACTTCCTGAGGCATGACTGATGATACAACATCCCTGTCTTTAGCTGAATTTGCAGTTCTTAGCCCCAACATGAAAGAAAAGCTATCAGAGGGAACAAACCAGGCAGTTATTGTGCAATGCAGTACAACAATCAGATATCTTGGCACAGATGTACACAACTTACAATCCCAAAGAAAACGAGTGTACCATTGTTCAACCTAACACATTTTTTTGAAAGCAGCATTTGTATGTGATTTTTCTTGGTCTGTATCAGCTTCACTATTTACACTAAAACTCTTTAAGGGAAAGCAATTTAATATTTGAAACACAACAGAGGCAATGAAATGCCAACCACTGAAACTGTTGTGTGGGCCTTAAATATAAAATACAGTAATAGCTCTTGGTTGCATTTTATCCACTCTCATTAGAGTAACACAGACACAAAGCCTTCTTGTCTGCTGCCCCAGAGCAGTGTTAGTTTGTTGGCAGACTGTTCTGGAGAAACATCCATTTCTCCAGCTAAAAGATTTTTTTGATTTCATGGTCATGTCCTGGCCCTTAACCCTAATGGACCAAGGACCTCATGGGTATGTCTGTATTAGTTACAGAGCAGTATACTTACGGTGAAAAATTATGCACAAACCAAATAAAAACAAGTACCTACCTCAAGTAACATCTAAGAAAAACATCTGCCCCCCATGCAAATCTATGTAATTTTGTGATTTTATATTATTACAGTTTTTCTCACCTCCTCTTGCTGGTTAAAAACTGAATGGAGGCACAGAGAGAATTCACAGAATGCTGCTCAGCCTGCAGAGGGGAGTGGGGGTGTAGGCAGGCTGCTGTTGCACTCACATTGGGAATAATGACCACCTTATGCACAGGCTGCACAAAAATTACGTGGCACTTCAGAGCCTGTTTCAAACATTTCAAAGAGTTCATTGTTTTGCTGACTCCTCTCTCAATCCCACTGTTCCCCAACATTTTAATGAGATTAGGACATGACACAGAAAACTGCTGATGTGGATAAGATGGTATCTCTCTTCCATCTCTAATATTAAAGATGTATTGAGTTTTTATTTCTTTTTAAAAGCATTATTTATCTGAACACTGAGAGACAACATTCAACTCCACCACATGCCTCTAAAGAGCCATTCTGAATTTTGGCACTGAATCACAAATTCCTCATGATCAATTATAGGATCCTGTGGATTTACCTCCTCACACAGAAGCATATCCATTTTCTTAAGTCTTTTATATAAAACACATGCACACATCATGTTAATTGTTTCTGCCCCAACCACTTCCCCTTCAGTGGCTCAGTCTGTAAAGCGCCATAATTTAGTAATTCCATTTGTTTATACCACACACTATTCCTTTGAAGATACACCAGAGGTGGTTAAACAACCTCTCAGTTAAAAAAACTACAGAGGTTGTACCCAACTCAAAAGATTTTGAGGGCAATAACAGTAAAATCCTTTGATTAATTCATTTCCCAAATCTGATACTGACTGGAAAATGCTGTTGACCTTAGGGGTGCTGAACAAGTCTCCAGTTCTTCTGAAATGAGACCTGCTTGTACTGTGGTTTACATATGAACTCCTTTTTAATTACTTGGTTTCTGCTAGAATTATGAAATGTATTTGTTGTAACTGAAATGTAGTGCATTTACTTTAATTATTGATATTCTCATGTGTTTACTCAGAGCACTTTTACCCAGAGATTGCTGTAAAGCCTGGCAGTATACAATGGTAAGAGGGATGCTACTTTTGTCAGTTTGGAGGAAAAATATCACTCAACTCAGGAGGACTTAAAATTTACACAGAATTTCTTGCTTACAAAGTTTGAATGCACCACAGAAATTTGCCTTTGAGTTTGTTATAAGTGCCTCACTAACTATACTGCTCATCCAGGTGGAGCTCCAGCCTCTCTGGGAAGGCCACCAGCTCAGTCCTACAGGAGCTCTTGCACCTGCCCGTTCACTGAACAGAAGAGGAAGATGCCAACAGTAGCTCTGGCTGCCCAGGAGTGCAGATGATCAATTCCATTGCTAGCAGCAAAAGACAAAGATGCTCCCAAGCTTCAGCAGCCCTGAATGGTAAAAGAAACCCCAAGTTGAAACCAGGAGGTTTTTCCAGCAAAACAAATAATTTCTACAAGGGCCTATTGTAGTGCCGTGCAGTTCTTGTTCACTTGGACACAAGTTTCAGCTGAATCCTGAATCACAGTTCCTGACCAGCCAGGGCACTCAGACCTCAGAGGAAATCACCCTACACAACTCCCCAGCCTTTCATGCTATCTCTTTCTTTCATATTAAAGCCATGAGAACCCAAGGAAAAAAGCACAAACATGAATAAAACCAGCACCACTGTGACTATTACTGTAATGGATAGACTATTATTTGCAAGTGCACACATCAATACAAAAGATGCCCTCAGCTTGGAACAATTTAGCTTTATCAGGTGCTCACAGAACAAGCAACTTCTTCCTATGCTGCCCTAGATTCAGCTAACTGGTCTGTTCTCATCTTTACATCTTGGGCTACACTAGTAGTTCAATATTCCACATATCCTAGTTACAGAAATGAATAGTCCAAAATTCCATGTGTTGTATGTAAAAGGTGAGAGCCACCTTCTAGGCTTCCACCAGACGACACTGGCCTCCAAGCTAACATTAACCTTTAGAAGAGCAGGAGGCTAAAGCCCCAAATATGTCAAATTTACACAAGTAAGAAAGAATCTTCAGAATATCAGCTTAAGCATCACCTCACACCCTGTGTGGTACAGAAATACAAACACACTGCTCTTCCAAACATTGATCCACCTCAAACACCAAACTTTCCTGGATAAAAACCAGAAGTTGTTCTGCTACACAAGGGATTATGCTTGGAAGTGAAGCCTGCAGGGAGCCCTGCAGGTTTTGCAAAGTCATGCTGAACAGTTTGCTACCTGAACTGCTGGGGAACCAACAGCAAGAGCTACCACCACTAACTTACTTACTAATTTTCCAAAACATCATCAATCTAGGCAAACAGAAGGTGCCACAGGTATTAAAATGAGGGGGAAAAAAAAGAATTTTTAAAATCTGAGAAAAATGCCTTGCTATAAACAATTCCAGGTCCAGAATAATGAGATCATGCCTTCACAATAAAAATTCAATAAATAAGTCAGTTCTTCTTACGAGGTAGTGTGCCAATCAAGCAAAAACCCTGTTACAGGGAAGAACTGCCAGCAGCACAAGTTATTTTAGCTGACATTACTTCAGAAAAAGCCCACCATTCACCATCTGCTCTGGCACAAATTCTGAAAGCTAAGAAAGTTTCCAACATCACTGATGAAAGGAAAGCAGTCAAGATGAAGAAGTTTTTGTTTTGCTGTTAAAAAGAACAAGCATCTAGGACAGCTCACATTTCAGCAAGAACAAACACAAAACATAAGTTTTGCACATTTCATTAAAATCATTTACAAAGAATTACAGCAAGGCAGAGTGCAAGTGTAGGGAATGTAACACAAAACAAAAAAACCTTCTACAAATTTTCTATGAGAAACAGGTGGGCAACTCCAAACTGGGATCACTTCAAACTGGAGGTAAGAACTCAAAGTTTTAAGGGAATCTGACCACACTCCAGAAATACTTTAATGGAAGCAAACACCACAGGAAAAATGGAGGCTCCTCCATTTTTCATCATGCCAAGGAGAACAATGGCATAAAAAAGCAGCTTTCAAGCATGAGCATCCATCTGGATATCAGAGGTTTGAAGTTTGGAGAGAGCCTCTAATCGAGAGCTACCTAGAACTCTAAATTCCTTTGAAATGTTTGAGTTCCTACAGCAATTATACCAATACCATGAGGACAGCAATGAGATCATGCAGGTGAATGAATTCCAATGCTATCCTCCATATTCCTGTGATTTGGCCAATAGTATAATGTACTTTCCCATTAAACACCTAGGGGAAGCAATTACTTTCCCATTTCCTCCCTAATTTTGTCTAGCATAAAAAATTTAAACTAACCACAAAAAAATCCTTGAGTAAAAGCAAAATATCAAAGTTGCCAAGTTTCATAGTTCCATAGTTTCATGGCAGGAGATTAACTATTCTCCACAAAAATATGATCTGACATTAAAGGTTTGAACTGAGTGGTCCATCACTCTGACAAAGTTTAGACAAAACAGATGAACATATTTACCAGATTTATTTCTCCCCCATCTGAAACACAAAGCCAGGATGTCACTGCAATTTATGAATGAGCTAATAATTGAGGGCACCTTTTTAATAGTCTGGAAAATAAGGCTCCAAAAATCCCTCACCAGTTCTTTCTTAGACAAAAGCCGAGTAACAGATGGAGTTTTAATATTTCTCATGACACCAGATGATGCTTTATGTGCAGTCATGCACTCTTAAACAGTTATTTCAAAAAATTCTGGTTTATGTTAAAAAAGGTTTACTTGTAATTTCATATCTATTATATTTTCTCTCTAAATGGAAGAAACCAACAAGGACAGTTTAACAACCTCAAACCCCTAGGCAGTATGCTCAATACATGAGGTAGGATTCCTAGAACAAAAAACCTCACTTATTTTATGATCTTAAAAAGAAACCCATATAATTTCTAGAGTTAATGTGCATCCCTTCACTTTTACAGATTTTACACTTATAAGCTTAAAACATTTCAACATTTCTGCTTTACTATCTTACTTTTCTTTTTCCTCTTTCTTTTTTCTCCCCACGGAGCAATTTAAACAGAATCTATTTATTAACCCATTTCAAATCCCTACCCCTTGAAGCAGGTATGATATCCCATAGAAACCTGGGTTTAGTATAACAACACTTTGGTTCCTCACGAAGTAGCCCAAAATTCATGCAAAGTTCAAGAACAAATCTTCAGATATAACAGGTTATCTTTTTTCTTCATCCAGTCAATTTCTGAATTCCTCTAGAAATTACACTATTTACTGCTAAGTAGATTCTTTCATTAAATATTCCCTTCCATTTTCTTTTACAGTATCCTAAGTCACAAATGAAACGGGAATGAAAGATTTGGGAAAGGACTTATCAAACAAAAAAACCTTTGAATTTTTTTCAGAAATTTCTACTTAAGATCCTATTTTATGTTCAAATGAGAAGGGCAAACTGGAAGTAGTGCATGGGTTTATGAGAGTGTTTAGTGCTGTCTATTCATCACATTTCCATAGGTATGCAGCTGGCAAAAACCTTAATGAGGGCACACTACAGCAGTTTTCTAGCATCTGTCATACTTAGCAGCAGATCAAAATATCATTTATCTGAGAGCATTCAACCCACTTGCACAAAAGCAGACCAACATTGGCCCAAGAAACAAAAGGGAATCTGTTTGAGGGTCTCTTTTTCTCATCTGTGAGTGCTTCAATGCCCACTGACAGCACTGTACAGCCATACAACAGAAGCCCATCTCACCAAGCTAGAAAGCTTTAACAGTAATGCTGAGCTCTAACTCTTCCACCATCAAAAAATTTATTTTTTTGAAATGCAGAGTGGGAAACAGAGCAATACTCCAAAACCTGGGTTCATTACTTCAGTTTTCTGAGTATAGTTTTATCACTTTTGATTATGATCACTTATGTCCTTTCCAGACACACCTACGGTCAGCAATAACCTGGGTATGTTAAGTATAACAGAAAAAGGCTGCACCTCAAGAAGCCTTCCCTGCACACCTTTTCACTGCAGACAAACAAATCCCTGAGGCACAGACCTCTAGAACATGCAGACCAAACAAAGCACATTTTGGCTTTTCATAGACAAGAACTTTCACCAACTGTTACTCAGTCTAAGTGACCTTCCAGAGCCTATAAAGGAGGAGAAGCTGGCTCCATCTCCAAACATACATTGTATCTATGTTTACAATCATGTCCATAAATCATATTTGAGCCAAGAGTTGCCACTCACCGTCACAGACTTGAGAGTCATGCCGTGGTAGGTGCCCATGGTGTCAATCTTGAAGCCTTCCGTTTCTGCCAAGAGAAAGAAACTTCTGTAAATCCTTGTGAGCACAGCAGTGTCTTGCCTAAATGGATAACACTGAATCTGTCTGGAGTTCTTCTGTCAAAAAACACATCTTGCTGCTGGTGGTGGTTTAAGTGCTGTTCCCAGTACAAAACCTGGGTAGTCTCTAGGAAATCTGCTTTCTTTAGACAGAGGTCAGTTTGATGTTGCTGCTTTCTCTAACCATTTAACATGGCTTATACTTGAATTAGTTCAGAAAGCTACTATGCCATTTTTTTCCTACTTATCAGAACTGTTTTATTTGCTACCTGAGTAGCTTCTAAATAGTACTTTCCCTGTTGCATGGAGAAATTGGAAGCCCTTCAGACAAAGGCTATAAACCTAAATCTTTGCAAGAATGTTACAACTTGCATGTGGCCTCAGAAATTCTCCTCACTACAAGATTGAGAAGCCTCATTCATATTCCCAGAATACATTATAATGCAACATATTTAACCTGTATTAATGGAAAAATATACCTAAGAAAACAATTTACATGCCAACTATAAAAGTGTGGCCATTTTAGCTTGATAAATTCACTTCTGGAGTGCTGAAGAGTAACAATGTCATTCTCATATGATACCGAGGATAGAATCTACATAAAATGCACAATGCCAGACTAAAGGTTATAAAAAGGGGCATTCTTGGGGTGGGTTTTTGTAATTATTTTTAAATCAGATTGAATTCATACTAAATGCCAGAAGCCTGCAACTGCCCAATGACTAAACCTGCTGTCAGCAGCCTATTTGCTTTTCTTCCCTGTCCCCCTGTTCTCAGTGATTTAAGATCAAAGTAAGCTCCTGAACAGGGCCAACAGACTCACAAGAAAACCTTTTTCCTTTTGTAAATTCCCTAGCCTCATGCAGCTACCATCACCTGATCCCATCACACAACCATCCAAACAATTTCTACCTAAAATGGCATCATAATCACCACTCAAACCATGATAAACAAGCATTTATCTGTATCTAAGCAATTCTGGGCTATTTCAACTAGACTTGGATAAAGGTAACTGATACTGTGCAGAAACAGCTACTTGGAACTGGTATGTTTTTGTCATTTCTTACACCTCCTTCATTTTGTGCACCATCCCGAAATCATGATAGACAAATAAGGCAGAACCAAAGCATGGCTCCTACCCGAATCTAAAAAAAGTCCAAGAAAAACATAGAATTTTCAAACCCATTAGAGCCTCTTGCTCTCATCACGAGTAAATTAACTTAAACTGAAACCCAGACAACCTTGAAAGCAATTCACATGATGTGGGAAGCATCTGTGGCTTGCTCATCCTTTCTTCCTTAGCTGAGGAAGACGATCAGGCACTCAAAGGAAACAAGGCCAAAAAGTTTCCCAGATTTAAGAACTCTCCAGTGCCTATAAAAAGATACTCCAGAGTTTGGAACTTATCATACTCCTCTCACCATAGAGACAGCTATCTACTTACTGAACAGTTTGGGCTTTCACCTTTTCCCCCTCAGTCATGCCAGACCTGCCACCCACTACCAAGCCAAGATGCCCCATGTCACTGACCATGTTCTGTTTTACAGTCCCCTCAGTTCCAGCTCTTCTTCAGCTTCACTTCCCAAGGCCATCCCTGCCTTTCTGCTACATTAACATTTCTGAACTACAGACATAATTCTGATAAAGTACAATGCAGCTACAGACACACATGAATACAGTCCTTCCTACTAAAAAAAAAAAAAAACACCAAACAACACCAAAAAACCCACACAAAAAAACCCAGAGAAAGCAGCCCAGCCTCCCTATAAAAATTGATACTGCCTCCCTACATAAACTGATAGGCATTCCCACCTTTCCCCTCAAGCCCAAGCTATAACTATGCCTTGAGTCTTAGCTCAGAGGTCACAACACGGAACTTGAATGGTCAAGATGTGGCTGCACAAACACTTCCATGGAGAACAGGTTGCTCTGTGACTATGTAGGTCACTGCCGCAGGGCAGGGAGCATGTTAATATTTCAGGTGGTGCCTGGAGCCTTGTAGAATACTTGGCAGAACTCCCTAAATTGAAGGGATGTTTTTGCTGACTTGGAGTGATGTAAATCAGAGGTGTCTAATCTACGCTGACAGTTGTTTGTGAATTTCAGAACATCACCACCAGAAGAACCTTTATCCTTTCCAGACTGACCCATTATGGGTTCCTCAGGCCTGTGACACAGAGCATTTCCAACTATTTTAGTTAGATATTCTTTGCAAAGAATACAGACATCCATAGCAAGAGCAGCACAGCACCATGCTCTGTTGTGCCCGGCCTGCTGTGGCTTCTTTCCTCTCAACACAAACCCTGACTTGGTAATTATTTCTCCATGTTTCTTCCCTGTCTCCATCAGCATTGCAAAGGGAACAAAAGCCCAGAGAGCCAGCAGCACAGTTAGAAAGTAAATCAAAGAGGAGAGAGGCACCTGGCAGGGAACCAATCTCTGCTCAACTGCCACTGGTTTCATCTTTTGCAAAAGTCTTCTCAAGTCTCTCATAAAATCTGTCCTGGTTCATTTAATGAGCCACAGGAGCCACAAACCACAGCTCTGGCACGCATCAGCTTCCTGCTCCCAGCCTTGTCCTGACCCTTCTTTCTAGCAGAACTAACTTGGATGAAGAGCCACTTGTTGACTCCAGCAAACCCCAGTTTCCTGCCTGATCAATGTTCCCAGCAGCTACACAGGGGCCCCAGTACTATTCATAAGCTACTCAGGTAGCAAATAAAACAGTTCTGAGAATTAGCAAATACTGGCATAGTGGCTTTGTGCACTAATTCAAACATAAGACATGTTTTATGGTCAGTGTGGGTACCCATCCCATTCCTGCAAACAGCCACTGCAGCCTCTACCAGAGCTACTGCAGGGCCCATCTCTGCTGCCTGCAGTAGGGTGGGACCATAGGAGAAACCACATCCCAACCTGCCCACCAGCTCCCCAGCTTCCTGCCTCACACCCCCCAGCAACTGGAGAAGGAGAGTTCAGCATCTCCAGCTTCCAGAGGGGGATAGGAACCCCCCTGAAGCAGGAACAGCAGTGACACATTTGTCAGAACACAGCTTTATTGATTCAATGCTCTCACACACACCATGTGGTATTGTACCTGTCAGCCAATCACTCCTCTTACAGAAATAAACACTGCCAGAAGCACCAGCCCTGCCCTTGCATGTCTGTACCATTTCTTTAGGTCTCAGTAGTTTGGGCACATCCAGCAGCACCCTCAGCTCCACTCACTGTGCACAGCTTGGGCAAACAAAACAAATGTTTCCAGGTCAGGGACTCCACACTTCCAGCTTCATTCCCACTTCAAAAATGGCTGCGGATGTGACAGCCAGGTTAATGCTGTAAAAGATATTCCAGGAGCAGGCTGTTCTCCAAGGGCAGGCTCTGACCCTGCTACAGCTGCTCAGAAGCAGACCTGGCATACCAGAGGAACCACAGGCCATAGTGAAGGGGAGCAGAAGAGAGACAGACCCTGGGCCATGCCCCCAGCACTGATCAGCACAAACGCTGTGCCACACCCTCCAGGAACACAAAAGCTTCTCCTCTGCCTCCCAAAGCAGCTCCAACCTGTGCTGCTGAGTCATGCACCAGCAGAGAGCTGACCTGGTAATACCTGGCCAAGAATTAGTTCATAACTCCAGCTTCAAAATCCCAGCTTCACTGTGGTAATAGAAGCACTTAAAATGATAAACCATCGACTAAGAAAAGGATATTTAAGAAAAAAGAGCCTCATAAATAAAGGTACCATGATGGTATGACTTCAGACTATTATTTTTAAGCTTGGAATTAGATTCAGAACAACTATTAAAAACTTACTGAGGGTCTTGTATACACTGGGAATTTTCAATATAATTACTACCAAGTTATGACTCACATTTTCTTTAGGCATAGACCAGTTCATATTAAATGCTTCAATCACAGATCTAAGGACTAAAGAAAGCAATCAAAGCCCAACAATAATTTTGTCAGGAAAAACTGTACTGCAACCTTTTGTTTGCCAAATAGAATCAATTTTAGAAATATATACATTGTTAAAAACACTGACATCAACACATGCCTTAAAACTACATCTTGAGATGTAAACATAATAACTAGAACTGAATAAACAACTCTAATCAGTAACAACTCAAATAACCTATCATCATGGTTTGGTTTTTTTCTTCAGTCATGGCATGTATTATGGTCATAGTTCCTCAGTTCCATGACCCCAAGACTGGTAAAGGAACCATAAACATTTCCAGTGTAGTTTATCACAAGTTACCTTTCTAGCATCCCCATGCACCAGGCTGAGTACCTTTTCTTATTTAAAATAATTAGACCTGATAAGTAATATAGGCATCCTAATGCATCAGCTTTTTGGACTGATGATATTCTCCATCAGCATTTGGGTGCATCTTCTGTTTCCTTGCATATAATATTAATGATCAGGGTGCCTTGCATTTGCTTAAAGCCACTGCTCCACATCCATCTAGGTCACCCTGCACTTTGATTCTGCACCTTCTGCAGCTCCAGTTATCCAATCCAACTACAAATGAGCTCTGATACACTACCAAAAGAATAAACGCTTGAAAAAGACTCAATTTCTGTAAAAAGACCTGAATTTCTGGAAGGAAGTCAAGGGAAATAAAAACAGAACAAAGCAGCACATCTCAGACACTGAAGAGCTCAAGTTAAAGCCTTGGTTTGAATTGTGGATGAATAAGACTGAATAACCACTTCTACTTTCAGCTGTATACTCTTCAAGCCCCAGATAGCAACACTCTGCATACAGCCTGGAAGTGATTCACTACCCCACTTGACAGCCCCAGTAATTTAATCCCTGACACCAAATGTCACTCTGCATGAGTTTACTTAGCACTCCTTTACAGTACTCTATCCTAACAAGTAAGTTTCACACCTAAATTTCCAAGTTACGCTGATTACCTTACAAATTCTCTGTACATTTCATAAATTATAGCTCTGTAATAATCTTACCAGTAATTAACACCAATACCTTAAGTTTCTCACAGCAATTTATGTGTATTGTTAAAGTAATTTATGTGTATTTTCCAGCACAGAAGTGAATGTGCAGTGCTGAAAGTTTTTAAACAAGCTAGCCACACCAAGCCAGAAAACACAAATAGACCACATTCTTTTTCCAAATGTGCATCTCTTGCATGTACTGTCTGTTAGGGGGAAAAAAAAAATCATATGAATCTTAAAGGGAATGCAATAAATCAAAGTTTAACCAGTCAAACTAAGTCGGACCAGTAAAACTTCAGACCCTTATCTCCTGCTAGCAATTCTACTCTCCTTGTGTAAAAGGATATCACCTAATTTAAAACAAAATAACTTATAATGAGAAATGTCTTATAAAGAAACTTTCTTAACAATGTAGATGAGAGAGAAACAAAATGTTCTGGTCCAGTCACCTCAAATATGATTATTTCACAGTCCTCTGTTCCCTGGGCTTAGCACTTGGGACTGACAAACTTCTGGAAAACAGCAGCTGTGTCTGAACGTCCAGTAAAATTATAAATAAAATATAAGATAACAATAGCATGAAGTCAACAGCAAACTCGCCTGAAGGAAACATTTGAACACAGTCAGGAATATTCTTTTCACCATTATGGGCCGAAACCACACAGCAAGACTCTGTGATTTACCCTAAGTAGGACTGAATATTGCTGGAGGTTTTGGGGGTTTTTTATTTTGTTTGGGATGGGAGAGGGGGGAGTAACGCAACAGGAATACTCCTGGAAAAAGCCTTAAAGGTCTATCCTTGGAGCAGCACAGGGAAATTTGACTTTGCCGTCCATATTGAGAGATGTGGGTCACAAAAATGTTACATCTGCAAGACTGCCATCCCAGCACTCTTGCACACTTGGAAATAACAGAGCAAAAAGCAGGTGAAAAAAATCTTCTGAGGTAAAGCTACCCAAGAAAATGGGGGAAAAAGACAGAACAGCACCTGAATATTATCTAGTTGTATCTATCTACCTAAAAGCAGAATAGCACCAAAACATATATATCAATAATGTATATTTAAATATCAAACATTAGGGCACAGAGGAGAGGACACAAAATAAGCTCCTAAAGCATCAAATGCCACCTGAGCATAGGATTTTTAAAACCGGAACAAGATTTTAAAATTATGTTGCTCAAGAAAGTATGACCAACTGCAGTTTGGCAAAATTTCCCCAGTTGCAAAATACTCAGTAATAAACTGTAAAAAACACACTCAAGCAAGTAATACAAAGGAAAGGAAGAGGACTAGCAAGGTAAAAAGAGGAAGTTGAGCACAGGATGCAGCTCTGTGCTGTTGAAGAGAAGATAGCATCACTAACTGCCAGCACAGAAGAAACCAAAGCAATAGCACCCAATGAAAGTGACTGCAAGCAGTTCACCTCCTCACCTGCAAAACATCTGAGCAGCTGGGCAGGATGGGTGCACTGCCAGGCAATGTGTTCTTCCGCTTTTCATGTGGAAATGTCCAGGATGTGCAATTCCTACTGCAAACAACATTCTAATGCATCACAGAACTTGAAGGGTGTCAAAGGAAAGGTTTCTCTGTCCTGCCTCACCAAAGCTGCAGGAACAAGACCCTCCTGGACAAAAGGTGACCAAGCCCTGTCCCCTGTCCCTGGGCTGCTGAGCAGTTCCACTGAATGCACCTGGAACTCAGTGTTTGCTCTCCAAAAACAGCACAATCACCACCCCCTCACACTGACTGTTAAACCACACTAGCAGCAAAGCCTGTCCCATCTGGCAGGAAAATTTTAACTTAGTCTACCAGAGAGGCATCCTGATACATTGCATCAGAAATAATGATCCACCACAAGAAGCAGAGAAACTTGGCTGCAACTCAACAGTTTACTTAATGCATGTTAAAATTCCTAAATTTACTCTCTTAGCTCTACAAGCTTCGAATTTCTTATGCTAAGGACAAGACAGCTAATGGAAAAACTCTATTAAAGCCCACAAATTTTCCAAGAAAAACAGTTCACCTCTTTGCTGCCTAAACTTTAAATACTGTAGTATCATACAAAACTGAATCTAGGCAATGTGCCACAATCCTGCTCCAAGTAGAAGAGAACTAGTGAACTCTTCCTAGGATTTCAATACCTCTGAAGAAAGAGCAAACAGGTGAGACACAAAGAACAAAGCCTAGAGACATTGTCCTTGGGCCTTGTGTCACTCTTTAGCCAAGCCCACCACTGTGCCCACTGTTACAAGCACCACACCATCCTGCCAAGCACAGGCAGTCAGAGAGGGAAAGGTGTGGGAACCCTTCAGAACGGCAGAAATCTCTAGGATTCAGCTTTATCATCAGTGTTATCCACCATCGCTAAATCAATATGGATACAATGACAAAGACTGCAAGTTATTACCCTTTGAACTTAATTATCTTTCTTTTCCTTCAGAATTCTTTCCCCAAAGTCCCAATATTGCAACTTTTCCATAAACAAGTGGAATTCCAAGTTCTTACTCAACTTATTGTAAAAAAAACAGTTTAATGAAAAAGAAATCCCTTATTTGATTTTTATTGAGGACTTGTCTGCTTGTAGTCTCACTTCTACACTGAATATTTGGGAGCCAAAGCTTAATTTTGAGAACAAGTAAATTAAAAATACCATAAGGAATGGGCTCACTTGTGAGAGCTGCAAGTGATGTGCATCATTCAGTTTTAAGCAAATGACAATCTGTGCATTAATGCCTAATTATGACAGGAAAACTACCTATACTCAGAGTTCCAGTTAGACTAAATTTAAAAGGTAATAATTTTACAATAGAATGCCTAAAAGTAAATGAGATCTTTGCAATTTTCTGAAATTTATTTGAAGCCAAAGATCTCAGATCTCTAGGTCCAATCCCAAGAAATCCAGATGTTAATTACTAATTCTACCTAACTTCCATAAGTGAGGTACCAATACCTTTCATAAGTCATTCTCATGTTTAAAATACCTTCTTTCCAACACCTCATGCTTATTTCCAGTGCTAGCCTACACTTAGCTAACATGGTATTCTTAACCTATGTATTTCTTTAAATATCCCTAGAAACCTGAAATACAAAATTAACTTTGTGTGACTACACCAAATATAAGTAACCAGAAAGTTAGGGCAGAAAAACACTCTCTAGAACAGAGTGTGACACCGAGTTATTTTTTAGGCAGGTAGAATATGACCTCATCACAAAAGAATCTTTCAACTGGAAAAATTGCTGCAGTCCAGTCAATCCCATTTCAGCACCAAGTGAAACCCCAACACCACATTCTCAGAATCACACAATTCAAAAATGACACAATTCAGTAATGTAAAATTTGCATGACCTTCTGCAAGAAGCACAAAACCATCCAAGCACAACAAACAAAGATTGCAAAATAAAACCACAGCAAGACATGAAAGTGAAGTAACTGAACTTGTACTAAAAACAAGATAAAAAAAGCAATGGGGACAGGAGAAAAATTGCATTAGAAAGACAAATCATCACTCAAGTTCAATGTTCACCACCTTTTAAAACTGGAGAGACTTGTTCAATATTGTAAATTGTTTCCATCTCCTCTCCAGGAGGGTACTTGTGTTTTGCACTGCTGTTCCCAGTTTGTTTTTTAACTTAAATAGACATAACTGGATAATATTTACTTGCAGTTACTGAAGGCAACTTTTAGAGTTATCTTGGCACTTGTGGTTTTTTTTTTAATTGCATAAGACCCTCCCCAAACAATTTTTTTTCTCCCCAAGAAGTTCAGGTTTTAAGCTTTCAGTTTGCTTCCTAAGAGATAGAAACGATTTCTACAAAATTATACTTCTGGATTTTATTACTTGGAAAGCTGTCTTTAGGCATAGTTACAGGGTTTTTTTTGTCTTTTCATAGATTTGTGAAATAATAGGGGAAATCCCCTAAACATGAACTTGGTGACTGGGCAGTTTTGGTTCTCAATTTATTTTTTTTTTAATTTTGAAAAAAGCATTGCAATCAACTTACCCTCTTTGCCTTTAAATCTTTCCTGATCATATCTGTTGTAAGCAGCTGGAATAGGTTGCTTATTTCGTAAAGTGGGATCCTAAAACAGGTTAAACAACATTTGTAAAACATACTAAAAGGTATTTGATGGTTCTTGAATTTCATGAAGAGTTACTTAGAACTACTCAAGAGTATAAAACCAGTTCCTTTTCGTAGGAGTTTCACTGCATTTGAAAACTTCTGATGTTTCCATTCAATAGCCACTTACAGTCTTACAGAAAAAGTTTAGTACTGAATGCAAAGAATAACCTGAGGCAAAACTGAAATAACAGACAGTAACAAACTACATCATTAAAATCTCTGAGTTTTTGTTGTACTTAAAGAATTAGTGAGGAAAAAAATAATTAACTGACAATTCATTATTAAGGCTTCAGCCACACCAAATTTCTTGTCAGCCTGATTAAGATAAAATTTTGCTAAACAAAACAAATAAAAACAAATTTTGAGGGGAAAAAAAGGCATTCTGGGAAAAAAGTTTTTAAAAAGCACCAATCTAGAGGCCCACTCAATATCAATTCAATACTTTTTGTGGATGGCTTAGTTACGTATTCACATTTATTCTGAGTGGGACATTTGAATAATGCCATGCACAATTTAAGAAAGTCAACACAAAGCAAATATTTACATGCTGGAATTCATCTCGCTATTTAAATTTAGTTCTTTGTTAAATGCAGTAGCAGCAAAAACAAAACACAGTACAATTAAACAGCTTTTAGAGCAGACTACCACCATGTTCAAAGATACATTAGGTTTAATAGAACACAATAGTAAACACCACACTTCTAAACAAATCCTGTCTAATACCTGGAGAGAAGTAAACAATACAGCTCTAAGTCTGTCCTGATTTATCACAGGCAAAAGAAAGCTGGTTCAAGCTGTTCCCACTCATGAGTCATGCTCCAGATTCTTAAACATTTGCTACCCTATCTGTCAGAAAAGCAGCAAAACATTTCATTTGAAATGGCAGCCCTCTCATGGAATACACTTTTTGCAAATAGATGCAGCATGTGGCTAATGCTTGATAGATGCAGAAGCTGGCACTAGCAGATTCATCTCTCAGTAACAAGAGCATATTGAACTAATTAAACTAATATATTCAACTCTTTAAATACCAATAAATGCAACTTAAGTCAAAGAATAGCTGTGAAGTTATGCTTGAAAAATATGCATTTTTTGGAAGTAAACCAAAACAAACTGTGTGTCTAATAGTGCGCAGAGATTGTACTCTCACTTCTGGTGTCCCCTTGTGTCCAGCCACACACTGCCCTTACCGTTGGTGCTGTGTTTGGTGCAGGTCTCTGCTCAGGTGCTCTGCCTTCTTCTCTGGCTTTAACTGATTGAAGAATCGCAAAAATATTCTTGGCAAAGTTCTGAAAAAGACATCAGGTACCGGTGAACCTTACTGACCATCTGCATTTCACATAACTGCCCATATGAAGACACCACTTGGATAACTTACATTTCACCAAAAACCCAAACTGGTGTACCAATTTTCTAAATAGTTGATTTCTGACCCCTTTCTGTGACAGGATCCAAACATTGACAGGGTTTTAAGGCATCATTGCTACCCCCTATTCTTTAAGGCCCACACCTGCTAAATCTAACTGGCTTCATTATGTCACAAGGTAAACCAAACTCCTCTCAAAGCACTTGTAACCTGTAAGGTACAGAATTAAGTGTACACAATGTCTCCTACTAATGTCAATTTTCAGTACTGGTTCATCAGTAAAAGAAACCTTTTTATCAATTAGGGAAATTGGCTTTTTTTTTTTTTTACTGGTTCAGAATAATATAAAGTACTCACAGAATGCTAACACTGTTCCAGAGTATTGTATATTGACACTAAAGTGGCGTTAACACTACTGGCATCATGAAACAAACACATGAATTACAAAACAAAGACTTCTGGGGTGAATTTTGTAGAAATCACTCAAAGAGTTGTACTGCAAAGCCTCCCTAAGCCTGCTCACTCGACCTCAGTGAACATCCTGTCATTCCACTGCAAGCCACCAAGGGCAGGAACTGGAAAACCACCAGAAACCTCTTATGAAGGCAAAGCCATCCCCTGAGCAAACCCAGTTCTTTTGACAAACTCTGAAAGAACCCACATAAAACTGTATTTAAAGTTCTTATCAGTCAGAAAAATCCCAGGGGGAAAGACTTTCAAGAGCTACAAGCTATGCACATATCAATTATAAAAGGATATTCAAAGTCCAAACTACAAGCTTTCACTGCAAATTCAGATTTCTCCCTAACTGCGGCCTGGGCATCATATCAATCAAAATTCTTGTCATTGCTGTGCTTTATCACACACTGTCTCTAGGAAACAGGGCTACTCCATCTTCTGAAACTCACAAGGAGGAGCTAATTAACAAGAGGAGCAATGTCTTAGGAGTGACTGTCCCTGCAGAACCCAAATCTCCCAATCACAAGGAAGTTGCAACCAACATTCACATGCATATTTTACTCATAAAACCTACAGTTAATATAGTCTTAAAGGGAGTTGTAATTTCAAATTATGAGCTTTTCCAAGGCCTTTAAACACATGGGACTTTAAAAGCCTTAAATTGCACATCCTGGACCAAACTCAGGTAAAAACCCCACAAGGCTGTTTCTCCCATCTGCTGAAAACAAGCCACTAATAAGCATGGAATCAGAAGTGTTCTTGCTGATATCTTTTTTCCACAGCATGAAAATGTAAGTCCCCCAGGGCCATGACTAATGACTGTTTGGAAGGGGAGAAAGCCAGCAGTGTTTTAACAAGCACTCAAACCAACATCATCTTCTTGCTGGTCACTGGCTTGGTCAGGGATATGGGATTATATTACTGTGACAGAAAAATGATTGAGCAGCAAGAGCACTGCATGTACCTGCTGATTTGTAAAGCCCTGCAGAGTTGAAGACTGCTAAGTTTTCATTGTTCATCCCTTCAGAGATCAGAATATGAATATCCATTAGCTTCTGCCCTAGATTTAGTTAAACTTAGTTAAACCAAGTGCAACACTTTTACTACCAAAAACTTATGATTTGAGGGACAGAGCAGAAGAGGATAAAAAACCCAAACATCAAAATATTTGTTTCTCTGCACAGATGCTCTATCCCTTGCCAATACAGTGACTAACACACATCAACTCAAGTTACTATCACTAGTGGTGATTTAATGCCAGAATGTTTGTGGAGAAATCCCAGGGCCAATCAGATCAGACTGCTCTGATAAGGAAGGCTTAATGAAGTCACATCACTAACTAAATGTCTTTTGTAATAAAAATACTTCCATCACAATATATCACAGTTTATTCTAAAAAATTGCAGTCTTTAATTTCTGTAGCCCACCATAACCCTAACTCTCATTAACAAAGACTTCTAGTCATTACAGCAGCTTCATCAGGCTAGCAAAAATAAATAAATATTTTTAATAGTGATCATAAAGGATAAACATTGGTTTCAGCTTCATTAAAAACAATTCTTGAGAGAAAAAAAATTGAAGAAAAGCATACTTCATCTCAATCATCTGACAAAAATAAAACCTTAAATCTAACATGTAAAACTAGAAGTATACACCCTATTACACAATATGGCTTACGGTGCTTCAAAAGTTTCCTATAGCTAAGTTGTAACCAATTTTTAATCAGATTTACATTCTGGTGTTTCACTGCAGAAAAACAGGAGCCTAAGAAAAAAAAACATATAATTTCAAAAAAATTCTTGAACTGACAGAAAGTATTTCCGGGACATGCATCCCAGGACAATCAAGATCTGCAGAATGCTGTAAACATTGTCCAGACTTAGAGTAGGGCTGAAGAAGGAAGAATTGAGCCCCAACTACATTTCTTTACACATTTGCTTGATATGCTGAGACATACTGCTAAATCCTTCACAGCCACTGGCAGACTGAAAGGCACGATGCTGTGCTGAAAGGCAATATTCCTATCACACATCCTCAGTAATTCCTATATATGGCATGACAAGGAAAATGAAAACAGCACTGAGATGGCCTCATAAAAGTACAGCAGAAATTAAAACACTGCTCATAAGGAACATGAAGTGATAAACTGTATATTTAAAAGAAATATTTTGCACATCTAAAATTAAAGCACATATTTAAATCTTAAATTCAAATCAAAAATTAAAAAATCATTTAAGGCATCACTCTCCTATGCCTTCAGAATATCTATCTCCAATTTGCAAACTGTTCACCAAGTTTGAAGTTGATTTTCTCTCCTCCCTGCTCTTATAATTCCCAACTGCAGGGACTCCTGGTACCCCTCAAACTGCTCTCTGCACACCTTGGAGCTGGACAAGCCATGCTGGGGCACACAACAGGCACACTGCCACACAGGAGAGTGATGATTAACCACCTGAACAAACAGGTGTTTGGAATCCTGCTTCCAGGACGATAGCAGTTTAAGAAATTCACATTACACTACTGGCATTTATATTGCTAAACAACAAAGAGCACATGATGACTCTGTCAAACTTCAGATTAGGGAACCTATAAAAAAGGTTGATAAAAATTGAACTTGTTACTAACTGTTCAGGGAAAAAATAAAAATCAGATGCTCCTTTCACAAAATCTGGGCATTTCTTTGTGTTCCACTCATTAAGTTAACTGTGAATTACTAAAGCAGAACTGAAAACATAGCTGTGAGTGGTATTTGCTATCTGTATAGCTGTGGACTATGCTCCCCTGTATATTTCTGGACTATGTGTTCAGTAAAATGTGCAATTTTCACTTGTTCTATGTTATCTTCACTAAATTTTTATAGCAAGAATATTATATGAAAGACAACTGAAACATGTAATTTGAAATGTTAATTCAGAAGTGTGAAACAGCAGCAACACTGTAACAGCCTGAAAATACAGTACAGCATAAAAGCTCAAAAATTCTAATCCCCTTGATACATAATCCTAGTTTATTTCTCCTATGAATGCAGCATATGGAAATACATAATTTTTTAACAGCTATGTTAGAGCAGTGTTTAAGGAATTACTTTATAGCTGACCTAAGTATTCCTCCAGGAAACATAATGCTTTATTCTACAGCTTTTTCGGTCAAATTCAAGGCACGTAAAGACAAAACAAGATTTATTATTACTCAACGTAAATACAATCTTTAAAATCTGCCCAATCTTTCCTTTAAGTGCTACATACAAAATACTTGCAGTAGTGCCTGGCAGCAATAAAAGAATCTGCCCAGTTTTACTAAGGAAGCCAGTCCTGCACAAAGTGGAGTTTGGGCACTCAAGCTGTCCTGTGACATTTGTGCACAACCCCTCCAAAGCCAACCCCCTGCTCCACCTGGAGTACTGATGAGGACACCAATTACCCTTAGCCTGGCACACCTCTACTTTTGCACTTTGCTATTCAAGTCTCACTGCTGTGAACTCCAGGAATGTGAGACAATTCTGCCACCTAGAGCCCACACATAAAGATGCTTTTACAACTCTTAAAATATCCAACAATTTACTCTCAGACCTCTTAGTTGTCTAAAGTGATGGAAATACTATTGCTTCAAAATTGTTTTTCCAGCTAAATTAAATTACTGAAACTTTAATAACAACTGCAATATTAACCTCCTCACAGGTGACTTTACTAGTAAGAATGATCGAGTCAGAACAAAAGTATGATTTCTCACATTTACTTCAAATACAGCAGTTACTGTGAAAAGGAAAAAACCTAAAAAGAAAATACATTAATTTTAGAAATAAAATATGCAAGTACTAATTGCAGTAGTAATATTTTGCAGGTGGTAACACAAAACTAAAAATCACAGCCACCACAAAGGTAAGCTACACATGTGGGAAAAAAACCCAGTTCTGATCTTTGATACTTGTGTGCAAGAATACAGAAGACCATAAAATAACAAGAATCTGGAATAATTCAGATGCTGCATTAGATAAATTTGCAGTTGTGGGTTACATCCAAGGTAAATGCCACAGAGCAGGAAAATGCCAACCCCTCCAGGTAGGTAAGCTATAAACTCCAATCATCCTGCTCAGTTCTGCTCTTCTCTCACCATGCACACAAAAACACCCAGAAGCTGAGGGGTTACACAATGGGGAAATACCAATCAAAGTTATGAAATTTAATACATAAAACTCACAGTCAAGAGCTATGAGAGTCTATTCCCTTCTCTATGAACATCTTGTGTCATGAATAACATGGCATCAGGTAATCTTC
Source organism: Melozone crissalis (assembly GCF_028551555.1). Classification (NCBI taxonomy): domain Eukaryota; kingdom Metazoa; phylum Chordata; class Aves; order Passeriformes; family Passerellidae; genus Melozone; species Melozone crissalis. The sequence continues at coordinate 10,128,929 of NW_026535823.1, read as the reverse complement.
CCAAAGAAAAGCACAGATAACTAGTACATTACAGCAGGGCTGCACTAACTAAAGATATAAAAGCTGAAAATCTATGAAGGCTTAAAAAGCAATGTTGCTTATTTTATCAAATTACTTGTTATACAAGATTTCTATGCTTTCAACACATAACTTAAGAAAATGTGCTGAATAGCCCAGTCTAAGTCTTTCACATGAGAACAGAGGATATATAAATAGAAGGATCAAGGCAGGAAAATATTTTACTCAGACTTAGTTCATACCTTATTAGAAAAAAAGAACAATTTTATACTAAAAATTGTAATTTAGAATATTTTCTATCTATTAAGCAGAGAAAATATAACTACCCAGACTGCAAGAGAATCAAATTCACCAGTCTGCAGCACTGAAGCAACAGCAAGAACAAAACAGACCATTGCTTCAATATGTCAACCTTGACCTTGTAAGTAATATACAGTTAAAGGAACAAGGTTACACTTACAGAAAGATACAATTTCATGATGTAAAGGTTATGAAACTAGAGACTCAGCTCCACCTAACTCTGATCCCATATCAAGTCTTAACAGTTTTTCCATTATAAACAGTTACCTGCAGAAAGAGCCCACATCCCCATCATTGTTAGATTTGACACACACCTAACTCCATTAGAAATGTGTATACCTCAAATGCCAATTTCTCCTGTCCAGCTTACATGGTTCTAGTTCAGAGCTTTTCCCTGGACTGTCTCCAGGCAGGCAGTAATGTTCAGATGCCATACAGGTCACTCATTGCCATATATGCCTGGCAAAGTCTTCAACAGATTTATACAAGGCTTAGGGAGGAGAAAATATTTACAGATGTGCTAAAAGCTGAGAAATGCACCAAAGCAGGAGCTGGACCAGCTGCTGACAGATGTGTAAATGTGTCTGCCTGGACAATGCACCTACAATCAGGAGTATGCAGTCACTATTCAGCTTTTTAGCTGGAGAGATTTAGAAAGGTAACGTGCTATAACCTTTAAGACTTCCCATATCTCTGACAGGCTGGATTATGTTATTTCCTTGTACAGAGGGTTAGAGTTCACTTGAGAAAATATAATTCTAATATACTTGCAACTGTGAGAAAAGATAACTGAAGAGTGCAGGCCAAAATGTAAAGTTTTAGCAATAACTGCAGCATTTTCCCCTGAACTGGGTGTGGCTGAATTGAGTCCCAGCTGCCCAGGTAGTGCTGCAGTGTGCCCTGGCAGGCAGAGAAGGGCTGATGCCAGCCCAGTGTTCTGGCTGCTGCTGAGCAGTGCTGACCCAGCCCCACGGCTGCCTCCTCACCACTCTGTGGGGCTGGGCAGGATCTGAGAGGACAGCCAGGACAGCTGACTCCAGGGATATTCCCCATCACAGACATCTGCTCAGCAATAAAAGCTAAGAGAAAGAAGGAGGAAGGCATTTCTTGTTAAAATATTTGTCTTCAGGAGCAACTGCTCAAGGTACCCAAGCCCTGCTCGCCAGAAGTGCCTGGAGATCTGCTGATGGGAAGCAGAGAATAGATCTTTTGTCCTCCTTGGCTTCCCCACACATCCTTTGTTTTTAATAAACTGCCTTTATTTTGACCCACACTTTTTTTTTTGCATTTTATTTTCTCCCAGCCATCCTGCTGAGGAGGGAAGCAGCTTGGTGGGCACCTGTCATTCATCCAAACAAGGTCAACCCACCACACTCCACAAAAACAAAAGTCTTTCATTCTTTTCTTTCTTTTTTTAAAGAACATCTGAAATGCTCAGAGCTGCTCATATCAGAACACTGGTTCATTTCCAAAAGTTACAAATCCACAAGGCCAGTATTAGTGAATTTCCAAGAATCCAGTTTAAGATCCCACCCAGTTACCTTGCTGCTTATCTAAGAAATGGTTCTGAGCAATCTGGGAGATAAAAAATAAATAATGAAATATAAATCAAGTACACCAGCAGTCACAGAAAAAAACACACTCTCCAAATACACCTGTGAATGCTACTTAAATTTGTTCCCATGGGAAAAATTCAAGTGCCAAATACATTTACAGTAGAGATGAAAGGAGGAGTTTTTCCTTCAGAAAAGGTTGCTGTTGCCTACTACAGAAGACCATAAGAACAAAAGGATTTTTAGGAAAGAAAGCTAGAGGAAGGATGCAAAATGAAAGAATCAATTTCAGTATAAACAGGTTTTTTTTCCCTAGGTATTCAATGATTTGTTTTACAAAACAGCCTCCCATTTTTCTAAAAACATGAATACAGCTGAAACCTGTGCAGAGCACTGATGCAAAACTTAACATTTCAAACAATTATGATAGTAAACAGTCTATGTATGGATTCAAAACTCTTCCTGAAATTAAATTCCTTTAAACAATATATACTGTCAAAGAGTTCTAAAATTAAGTCACTATGAGAAGGAAAAAATCTTTATACTAAACAGATGCAATTTGGCTCTGAAAAGTGATCACATAAAAATGCCACATTATTTATAAAAATTTAGAAGACTGCAGTACAGACTTGGGGAAAGCCAACAAAATTTAAAACAGAGAGCAGGATGATTCATCTACTAGGAATTAAATCAACACTGACTTTCCAAAAGAGGTAGAACTGCATAATAATGACACAGAAAACTAGGGAGTAAGAACTCAACAAAAAGTTTTAAGCAAAACATAACAATAAGCAAGCAGATAAATGCAAGTGTAGAAATCTTAAAATTAAAAGAGGACAGGTGAACTGAAATGTCTGATTTTATACACAATAGGAACCTCACAGAAATCAGTAAAAAAAATCCAGGGATCAATGCAACATCTGATCAAAAGAGGGTAGCAGAGAGGTCACACAGACAAGGGACCTGTGTGATGCATCACAGAAATCTTAAGGGTCAAATAAACTGAAATAAACTGGGAATGACACAGCTGCTGAAGCACCTTCTACAACAGGAGCACCAATGCACGCAAATTACACATTCTTATAAACCAAAAAACAAAACTCATAGCCAGGAAAGTATCTGTAATTTCACTGTAATTTCAGCAAAGGGAGATTTGTGACAATGAAGATGCTGGCAATAAAAGCAGCAGGTAAAAGGACAGAATGCAAGTATCATGAGAACTTTTTAAATGTTAAAAAGGAACACTACATCACCAGAGACTTAAAAAACATCCTGGAACAGTTCCATAAAGCAAACTTCAGAATTGGGAAGTATGTCCAAAAGGAGAAACAGTAAATGCTTCAGAAATACAGTTAATATTTTTGACATCTATGAAGAATTTGGAGGAATCAATATTTTCCTCAAACATATCAAAAGCAGAGGAAACCTGTCAGTAAGCTGAAAAGGTCAAGAATTTTTTTTCTACTGTGGCCTTTTACTTTTGTGTACTTTTTGCATCTTAAGCTGTTTGTGCATCTTAGCTCATTTACAGAGAACACTGAGAAAAGCTACACACACTGGAGTGTTTCTCTGTGGAAAAGAGCCTCAGAAGCAGCCTTGGACTGAAGCAATTTTTGCAAAGAAACAACAAAATTTACATTTAGGAGTGTTCACTCTTTGTTATCACTCACCCAGGAGTTCCAAAGGAATTCAGATATTATAAAGGCATGAACTGTTAAAGTCAAATTTGGTTTTAAATACTCTAGGAGGATTCCAGAGGCTGCACATAAACCCATACCAAGCAGATAGTGAAAATTTACAATAAAAAGAATTATCAGGCACATCAGCAATTCAAGTATCATATAGAAGAGTCAAAACAGCACTGGCAGAACAGTATGAGGCTTCCCTGATCAAAATTCTTAAAAGGAACAGGGAAGGAGGGAAGAAATTATTTGCCTGAGACAACATATCTGAGTTTCTTTACAACTTTCAAGAAAGCCTTTACAAAGGTTCTTGAAATAGAGGGGAAAAAAAGGAAAAAAACCCAAAAACCAAACAACCCACCCAACCAAAATATAAATGAAAAAGCTGAGCTGTTGTGGGATAAATCACAGCCCTCAGCAACATGTGATGTTTCTCTATCTACTTACTTTCACTTCACTGCTACTTGTTGAAAAATATAAACATTAACACTCGGTGATTGCTGTCCAAGCTACCAAGAATGTTCCTGCAAGCCTGCACAAACCGAAATAGAAGATTTGCTGTTATGCCCATACACTCATCAGGCTGCTCACAGTAACTGCATCCAAGAGCAAACTTCACCTCTTGTTTCTTGCCTTTCTCCCTGGGTCATGTTTTGCTTTAAGTCACAACCTCATCTCACTGTTACTACAGGGATGCTACAACAAAAACATTCATCTCTTCCCTACTATCTTTGTAATTTCACTCAGAAGAAAAGTAGAGATAGGAATGCCATGAATGATTCACAAAAGGAAGAACAGCTACAGAGACTCCTTTGGTACAAATCTTGCCAATGACTAAAACATCAAAGCTTTTACCAATTTATCAGCTTTCAGCAGCGAGGCTGCTACAAATCTCTGAGATCCAGAGAAGCAACACTCACTCTGTAGGTGGCACACAGCAATGTGCCACATACCCAGTAATTACCCCATCATTCATGAATTAAATTATCCTACCCTGGGACAATACTGGGAAGTTGAGAGTTATGTAAAATACTGTTAAAAACAAGACAAATGAAGACAGTTCATTTATTTCTAAACATCATTTTTCTGTAACAGTACTTAAAAGAAGTAGCAAAGGCAAAGGATGCAGTTTGACAATAACGTCAGGAAAAGAGACCCTTGAAATCTTTAAGAAATTGACTTACTGCTTCCTTGAGAAATTTAGTGCCAAGTAGCTCTGCAATAAAGAAAGCTTCACTGACCAAAAAGAGCAAGCTGTCAGCTGTGCTTGCAACCATGTTCAGAATAGCACCTAACCAAGTGCAGCCCAAAGGAGCATCAAGGGACAAAAACCTCTTCATGGCAACACTCTCTGGTTTTGTTCATTCCAGCATTTCTCATCCTCACTTTTTTGGTGTTTTCTACAATGTAGAAGCCTTTGGGCTTCCAATGAACCTGCATTTTCTTTCTGTCAATTACTCCCCACTTTGGTCTGTTTCCAACCCATTCCTGGAGCCCTCCCCACTGCAGGGCCAAGCCAGCTTTGGTTAAGAGGAATTAGGTGATTACTTAGTATCTTTTAAATGGCTGAAGCAAGTAGCTGGAGATACAGTTTAGATTTACTGTAACATGATAAGGACAAACACTTTTGTCACTGTGCCAACAGCCCTGCAAGCCCACCTTTACACAGAACACTGAGCATAATCCCACTTTCATCCCTGATTAACAAAGTAGATACAGAAAAGGAAAATGCAGTTTGTCATAGGGATCATAAAACCCACCTTCATATCCAGAGCATTACCTTGCCTGTGCTTTGTAAGATTGTGGTTCTTGTCCTCCATACTCTCTCCCTGCTGACAATATCTCTAGTTACATCCACTTCAGCATCAACAAAACTTCTCTGTTTGAGAGCAGTTATGTCATCATCCAGATCAGTTTTGATAGTGGATCTTTTCTTTGCCATGATTTTGGCTTTGATAGCAGCAATTTTTTCCACTGACATAGCTTCAGACAAGGACCTAAATGAGCAAAAGTAACAGCAGAGACTGAATTATTGCACAAACAAATCTTCCAAAAGAATATCTGAATAAGTAACTTCATCCTGCCAAAGTTTAAGGCTGTGCTATAAACCACAACACAGTCATCTTATATACACACTGAAATATTACATAGGCTTGGCATTTCTGTTTTGGGCATGTGAATCCAATTTGTGACAAAAAAACTCACAGAACTAACACAAAGACCATCCAAAAACCCTAACTATACCAAGCAAAAATAAAGAACCCAAATGTAAAGCATCAGGACTAACATCTTCATTTATAACAACAACCAAATTTCAGTTTCCTGTTATTTTTAGTGGATTAGAATTTTGTCAGCCTACCCCTGGTTGCTCTGAGGCTTTCAAAGCATTACTGTAAGCCTTGGCTGAGGTGCAGTTATGTGGACTTGGTCCCTTGGAAGATGTGATACCATCTCAGACCATGCAGGTCAGCAAACAGATGGTGGGAACCTTGTCCACATTAATCTAGGTTTGAGAGAACTCAGTCAAGTCCAAGAGAGCAACACCTCTGTGTGTTTGTTTTTAACTGTAAACAGCACTGGGCTATCAGTGAGCCCTACTGTTTTGCAGGTGAGCTGAAGAATAAAAGCTCAAGCCTGAATCGCACAATACTAACTGTCCATACCAAATTTACTATTACATAGGGTTGTTTTTCCTTTGAGAACACCTGAAAAAATTAATGCAAGTACTGGCTGTGAAGCATTCTCCTTTGTAACTATGTCATGGGGAAGGGAACTTGTTTGTGCTGCTGCTTGGCGCACAGCAGGGTCAAGCACAGAGGTGAAACTCATCACCTGTAAATATTTGTACTTTTTTCAAAGGGGTAGCTGTTTACATTCAGCATTAAAAGAACTGGTAACTAGAGAATATAAACTAATTCAAACAATTCACTGCAGCATTGCAAAGCTGTAATACACTCAAGGTAGCATCCACATTATTAGCTTATACAAAAATTCACACATACTTGAATTTTTTTCTTATGCTTTCTACCTATGCCACAAACAGGTTTTTTTCCTATCATTTCCTTCTAAGTATACCTATATGAGACAGGAAGAAATCAAAGTACATATTTTTCATGTGCTTAGCTATAATTATGGATTTTATAAATGCCTCAAATCTGCACTGTCATAAGTGTTTCAAGGTCTGACTCCTCGAACATTACTGAGAGTACCAAAGAGGAAAATTTCCATTGAGAGCTGCTGGACAGAAGTAAAACTGGCTGCTTTTAGCAGAAATTGTTCTCCATCCTGTAATTAAGCATTAGGCATAAGGAACAGTAATCCCACCTGATCTGCTCTGTTTGCACGATGCCCTCTTTGTGTCCTTCCAGCCGAGCTGCCAAGCGCTCCTTGTCCAGGCGCACACACTCTTCATCCTGCAAGGAACAGTCTTGTTTAAGTTCTGTGCACTCTCTTTTCAAATAGAAACACAGCTAGAATTAAAGCTATTCACAAGTATTTTCTTCACATTTGCAAGGACAATCTTTATTTCCAATGATTTTTGATCTGAACATTATCATTAATCCAGAGCTACTGGAATCACAATTGTTCAAATCTAACTTCTAACTTTCTAACCCCTTCCAGTTCCCATTCCCATGAAGTTCTAATCCTTTTCATTTCCCATTCCCATGGAGTTCTAACCCCTTCCAGTTCCCACTCCCGTGTTACCTGTACACCAAAGGACAGGTAACCCAATGGAATTCCTACAAAAACAAATGAACACCCTAATTTACCTCCACCAACAATTTATACTGATGACAGTCACTGTCATTACCTCTATTCTTGGTTTCTTTGCTTCTGCTAATATTTCATCCGCTGCTCTTTTAACTAGAAGAAAAAGAGGACATTAAAAATGCAAGATTGTAGTAGATTTTTATAAAATAACCTCAAAGTTATTTTATAGTTAAACTGTACCTTGAGTGGATCGTTGAAGGCCAATTTCAAGTGGAGCACTTCTGTCTATGCTTGATGAGGTTGCTGCATTCAAACAGAACATTCAGTTTAAAAAGAAAATATTTGCAATAATATTTGGGTATAAAAGAAAGAAGAATGACAGACAAAGTGCAACAATGGAAGCTCTACATATTAGGTAGCAAAGGTGGTAAAAGACTGGGACTAGTGGAACTAATCAGAACCTGACAAGGTAAAGGTAAATTATGTTGCTCAGGGTCATTTGGCCCTTCTTTGAAAAGTGCATCGGACCAGGTGACCTCTTCTGGTCCAGTCCAACATAAATTAATCAGTGATTCTATGATCTCTATATACCACTCATAAAAGAAAACAGTCACAATGAGAATTAGACTCAAAAATCAAGATCTACTGGTTTGTCTAGTTTTGTTTGTTTTTTTTTTTTAAAGACAACCTGGTGATCCCTTCAAAATATAGTGATTTTACTCATCATTACAGAAATAATATACTCCAGGATATTTAAAATTTAAAGACCACCTACAAAGCAGAGGATCTTACAAAGGTGATATTTCTGTTTTTCTCAGAGAAACCTCTGATTATTGTTAACAAAAAATTTAAGATGATGAAATGCTAGGCAAATTTGCCAGACTGACAAAGCAGTACTTCAATATATTTTATTACACTGAAGATTTCATCCCACACATTTCTTGCACTCAAGATCAATGTACTACTGAAAGCTTCCCATAGTCTAAAAAGCATACATGCTAAGCATTCTAACACAGAATTATTAACCAGAGTAGGTTAATAGTAATAATAATGTTCACCTCTAAACATGCATGTAGGAATGCAGCTCCTATCCCAGCAAAACAGTTAATTTAAGAACAATTAAAATGCAAGAAATAATAACTGTTTGAGAAGTTTCAGCACATTCAGTTAAGATGCAAACTGCCTATTTGTCACCCAGCCTTCCCCTCCTAGCCCTCACTTGTGCCAAGAAAATGCAGCAGTAAAGAGCACTGTGTGTCCAAATCAAAAGAACACATCACTCACATGTTTCCCCATTTAGGTATGCAAGCAAGTCTTTCCTATCAGGTCTTCTTACCACAGGAATGTTTTCAGTCTGAAAAAAGACAGCAGATGTAACATTAAACTGTTCTTCCCTCACACCAACTCACTGAAGATTTTTTACTTTTACCAAAAACTACTCACTCACACCAAGACATGACCATGTGTCCTGCCACCCAAGGAAGCTTAACTATCAAGCTTAAAGTGCAACCACATCCTAGAGGATGTTCAGCTACACAGAATTAAACATACAGCCTGCTACAAAACTGAAAGAGAGGGCAGCCTTTTTCCTCCTTCCCTTCAAACTTGCAAATCAGATCAAGAACAAGTGTGTGTTTTATCACACACACAAACATTTCCCTGCCAGGAGTCTGTGTTGATACATAGAAATCATGGATTTCAATTGTGTTGTTCCACACCTGCTGTCTCAGGTAACAATGAAGCACAAGGGAAGATGAAGAGTGGCCTCACAGAGAACAGTCAAATGGAAATTAAAAGGACTTGAAAAAAATTCCTTTATCTTGATTTGTAGGGCTTGATCAGTATTTTTTTTATTGGATTGCTTACTTCCAAGTCCACTCCAAAGTTGTTCTGCTTTTCTCCATTCTGGAGATCCCTGCCATCTAAGGCACTAAAGGATCATCTAGATTGGGATCACTCCACACAACAGATGAACAAAAGTACTCCTGAAATAGTTTAGTGCTGGAAACCACTTTGTCCATAGACTATCGTGGACAGTAATTACTATTACTGTTAATAATTGGTTAACAAACTCTTGCTGTAAACATAATTTAGGGGTTTGAAGGGCTAATCTGTTAAGAAGTGAACTGTCAAGAAAAATTCTCCACACCCTGACAGGACTTGTCATGTGATCCTTGTGCAGAGGTGATTGTTTTTAAACACACACACACTCTGCTGCATCTCATTCTCACTTTCCCCAGCCAAACTGATACACACAAGTGCATTTATCATTCCCTGAAAATAACTTCACACATATTCATCATCACAAGACAAAAATCACATTTTGTATGGTTTACTTACTGCAGCACGACGGACGTACACAGGATGGGAAAGGTGCACATTATTGAGCAGGAACAAGATAGAATCCAAAGTGTAGTATTCCCTGGGCTGGCCCTCCTTCCCTGTCCTGTAACACAAGAAAAGGTTGTAGCATTTAATTTCTCCATCCCTGTCTCAAGCACATCCTCTTTTAGAAAAGGTCTCTTTTCTTTCCAGATGACAGTTTAAAAAGCAAGCAGTTAACATTATTATCAGGCTATTGCCAAACTAGTGAGCTCTCAACTGTGGTAAAGATTTCAGGTGAGGGAGATGAGTTCTTGCTGCCTCTTTAATGAATGAATTATTAAAAAAAATCCTTCCCAAAATAAGAGTTGGGTGTGCTGTAAAATAAATAAGCAAGACTTGGGAAATGTAAGTACACATTCCCTCTCATTCACACTATTTATTCTGATTATCAAATCATCATATGTGAGACAGCCAGACAAACAGAACTGAGCTGCAAATGAAATAAAGCATTACATCACCTTCAGGTACAACAGGCCAGAATGCTCAGCACTGGAGAAAGCACAGTGTGAACTTGGGACATATAAATTCCACAAAGTCTAGGGAGCAAAGGGTTCAAAACAGTGCCCAAAGATTAAAATAAGGAGTGACTACAAACTAACTGCTCAAGAAAATCAGCAAAATGCTGAAGGATACAAAATCCCATACTGAAGTCAGACCACATCAGAGCAACACAACAGCATCAAGTTCAATCTGAGCTTTCAAGCAGCTTGTTTCAAAGATACAGCTCTTAAGACTAAAAGGGAACTTGCTCTGTGCAACTATTCACAAAAAAAAAAAAAAAAAAAAAAAAAAAAAAAAAAAAAAAAAAAACCACACCAAACAAGGCCAAATAAATGCTTGGCTCAGCCTGGCTCCAAGTACATTTAACAGAACTCCATCCTCTCACTCATTATGCTGTTACTACCAGATTTTGTAGGGGAACAATGCCTGTCCATGTTTCAAAACCCCCATTCCCTAAACACTCCCAGTGCTCTGAGAAACAGCCCTGGCAGCCAGGAAAGCAGCAAGGGCAGCAATTCCACTGCCCAGCCCCACTGTGGGACATGTCAAACCCCAGCTCCAGGCAGAACAGGGCTCCTCCACACTGCCCAGTCCCTGTCCCTGACCAGCTGGCTCACCTTAAAGCCTGAGCAAGAGAAGCCACCACAAAACCAGCCCAAAGCTATAAATTTAAGACTGGCAGAGAATTTTCAACAAGCAAGAGATTTCAGGAAGAAGCCCTTTCATTAAAAGAGTTTTCCCTGTAAGTACAGTGACTTTACTCATGGCTCATCATCAGCACCAAAACACACAGCACACAAGTGCCAGCCTCACTGGGGGAAGGCAGAGGAAATAAATACTCAGTCACAACTTTATGGAGCCTGGAAGAGCCACACAAAAATCTACTAAACCAACAGAAGCCAAAGCCTGTTTTCTCAGTCCTGTAGATTTAATGCCACCTACTGCTTTGCTTGTCATTACTTTTCTGACATTAGCTGAGTGCCCAATAACCTGTTCAGAGCTTATTATCAGCACTGAAGTTCAAAACCTCACCTTCACAATGATGCCTGAGAAAACCAATGTAAGAATAACATGCAGAGAAAAGGGATTCAGGATACCAGAACTGTAGAATAAAGGGTCTCTCTTACCACTATCCCTTCTTTCCAAAAACTTGATCTGCATGAGGTGGAGGGTGCCTGTTCTGCAGAGGAAAGGGAGCAGACACACAGGGTTTTTCTTTCAACTGCTAAGAAGCCAAAACTCGGCTTCACAACTACAGGCAGCCACCAGAACTGGATTCCTCAGCAAGGAACTGTTTGAACAAGCAGCAAAGCAGTAAGGATCTTTGATAAGGTGGTATCTAAACACACTGGAAGCACTAGCAGAAACAAAAGCTTCCTCTACACAGGCTTGGCTCCGAAGCAAAGCCGTGATGTCACATGATGCAGCTGTCACTTCATTTTAAACAAACACTTCAGACTGTCTTAGTCCAGAATCACTCATTATTTCTTTGAAGTGTGCCATATGCACTGAGCATGACAGAGAAGTCCAGCTGGTCATCTACTCAAGCTTTACAGTATTTAGCAAGAAATGGCAAAAATACAAAAACAAACAAATACTGAACCATTATGTATTAATTGAACAATACAGTGTTACAAAGGCACAGGCATTGCCAAAGCTCAGCAGGGCACAGCTGGTACTTCATCACTTCAGCCACACACACAAGAATTGCCCGTGCTCATTATGGCTCTAAGAGGATGTTTTATCAGGAGCACAAGATATTGCACATTAATAGGAAATCATCAGATGGACAAGCAGTTGCACGCAAGGAGAAAATCTAAATATTTTAAATCTAAGCCTAAACTGACATTTCAACATCAGTGTGTGCTCCTGCTGAATAATCAGGGAACTAAAAACAGGCAGATCTGAGGGTAGCTTGCCTCATTCAATTTCCAAACACCCCAAGTAGAAATAGAAATTAATTCTGTTATTTCCCACATTCAGTTATGGTATCAATTACAATCAGAAAAGAAAAATCTTAGGAGGCAGACCTCAACAAATTCATTAACAATCATTAAGTAAAAATGTAAGGAACAATTTCATCTCTTACAAATAAACTCCAGCTAAAAATTGAGAAAATGTTTCTATAATAAGAGAGTAAGTTTCACCTGGTAATTTTCAACACCAGAAACTGACTTCTTTCTCATCCATTCACCTCCCACCTGTGGGCACCAGGAATTTATTCATTTCTAATATTTCATTTTTCCTGTTTCAAAGCCTGAAGTTTACAGAGGTACCAAGGACCTGTGTCTCATCCACAAAACCAAGTAGAAATCTTTAAAACCACAAGACAAAGCACACTGAGTATCACACAACAGACAATACCCAGGGCCAGCTGCTCACTGTTTGCAAACTCAGCTGCATATCCAAGCCCTTGACTAGGCAAACAAAGCAATATATTTCTTTGGTAGATTGATTCCTTCCTTTGGTTTTGAAACAGATTCATTCATCACTCTTCAAGGCCCATAGGTGAAAACACACAAACCACTTCATCTCAGACCACCTCGCCTTTTTCATGTGCCAGCAGGAGCATCTCTCCAATTATTATCTGGAAACTAAACTGGATTTAAGTTGCTTTCCCCCCCACTTTTTTTTCCCCCTCCAGGTTACCTTTACCTTGGCTTGATTTCTCAGCCAGTTCCCTGTTTGGGTGACACTTGTGCCAGAGAGGGAGAAGGCAATGCAGGGCAGCACTGCTGACTCCTGCCAGCTAAGCTGCCCGAGGAGCCACAGCTAAATGTCTCCTGGGACTACTGCTAATTCTAGCAGGGACAAATGCCACTGCTGCTCTTCAGCCTGGTATTGCTCTCCTCAGGATGGAGATGCAATTACAGCTGGGGACACCTAAAACAGAACTCGAGGTTTGCTCTGTGAAAGATTAAGCCACCAACACCTGCTCAGTGCAAGCATAATTTGGGTCCTGTCAAGTGACCTGAATATAAAAGGGTTTGAATCTTGAAAGTTTTTGAGAATGTCCCTCCTGAGTGTAGCAATTACCTAAATTAGCAGCTCTTGAAGTGTGGTGTTCAAGCTACTGAGCATGGCTTGCAGAACTGGTCTCATTTTTACAGTGTCTTCAATTCAAAGCTGAGACATGCAAAATGCCACAGAGGTTGACAAGAAATGCTGTGAACTAAGAGCAGCCTGAGCCTACTAAAAGCTCAGAAGCCACTGGACTAAACCAAGATTCAAAGAACAAAACCCCTCAAATTCCACCACAGTGTACCCCAGGTGAGCACTCACAGCTCTGGCAGGAGCTGCTGCTCTGTTCACCCACACATCCTTCTTGACCAGGAAGATAAACCTGCCTGGCTGTACACAGCAAAGTTTGCTCTCCAGCTGCTTTTAGGGTTTTGGTAACAATTTCTGGGTCTAATCCAAGCTCTCCTGTTTCTTGTTCCCTGCAGAAGGGCAATGCAACTTGTTTGTCTATTTAACCACTACTTGTTACCACTTGGGAAAAGCAACTTGTAGCAAGGAAATCACCACATCTGTCTACACACTGCCCAGCAAAAATATAGCCAAGACTTCTAACTGCTCGTCCAAATATTTTTCTTCCCCTTCGGTCTACATACCAGTATCCCCCACTCAGCCAGGAAGCACAAATAACTCCAAAAGTAGTTTTTGAAAGCTTAAAGCAGGTAATGAAAAAGCACATTTCTAGTAATATATAAGGTACAAAGTAAAATCAGCTATGAAAAGTCCACCTACTACTGAAGATAAGCAAGTAGGCTTAATTCCTTTCTCTCTCTCAATCTACAGCCAGTAATAGTCATATCATAATTACGAGGGGAAAAATAATAATTTCTGGTCAGACTTCACCGCAAGTTTGGGGTTTTGTGAGAAATCTGCAGGCATTTCTGCTTTTCAACAAAGGTTCTTTGAATAGTACCTGAGCTTTAACAAGAAGCATTTTTCCCTGTTAAGTTTGAAAAGGATTCATTGAAACTCTTCTAGTTAGGACATCAAGAAGCAGCAGCTGCCAAATTCTGAGGAAAGGCAAACAAAAAACTCCTTTGCAATGTAAACAATCCACGCTATACTAGGAAAATTCAACAGGTAAAACCCCTCATTTTCTAGAGGCTTTCTAAAACCAGGCATTTTATCTGCTACAATCATTTAAGCCACGTAAACTCTCTCTCTACTTGTTTATTACGGTAAGACCAACCAGGGAACAGCCTGCTCCGGGTCTTGCCCAGGAAGAGGCCTCAGGTGGGGACAGAGCACCTGCACAGCTCAGAGGGAGTCGGTCCGGGCCTCGCTGCCCTGCTCCCGGTGCTTTGGCAAAGGAGCAGCCCCGACAGCCCAGGGCAGAACCTCAGCAGAACCAGCAGAGCCCGTGCTGAGCGGGAAGGGACCCATCGGGATCACCGACTGCAGCTCCCGGGCCCGCGCAAAGCGCCCCAAGAACCCCACCGTGCGCCCGAGAGCGCTGTCCGAGCAACAACACACCGCGTCTATTTCACCGAACACCGGAAAAACTTGGGAGCAGCCGCTGCCTGCTGCCGTCTCATCGCATGAGTCTGCAGGACGCGGCACGGGCAGGAGCGACGGGAGCCGAGGAACGGCCCGGGCCCGGCTCCGCGGGTCTGCCAGCCCAGGGCAGGAGCCGGGAACGTTCCCGAAGGGAGCGGCGAGCGCTGCCTGCCCGCCGGGCTGCCAGGGCACGGGGATCACCCACGGGACAGCCGGGCAGGGCGCCGGGGCCCCGAGGCCCTGCGGGGAGCGGCACCGGCCCGCCCGACCCGTCCGCCCCGCCGCCCGCGGAGCGCCAAGGACGGCGGCAGCCCCGTCCCCGCTGCCCCGGCGCAACTTCGGGGCAACTTCTCCCCCCGCCCGCCCCTCGCCCCGGCCGCGTCGCTTACCCCCAGATGACATAGTTGGTCTTGACGTTCTTGGGCCAGGAGAACTCCCCGAAGATCACCTCGTCGCCCTTGACCACGATCTCCTTCTTCTGCGTGTTGTACTGCCGCAGCACGCTCAGCACGTCCGCCATCTTCGCCCGGCCGCCACCGCTCCGGCCGCCGCCGCCCGCCGCAGGACCCCGCCGGCGCGCCCCGGGCTGCCCGCCGCGAATGCCTGAACCGACGCCGCCGCCGCGCCGCCTACTAGGGGCGACGCCGGACGCGTTGCCATGGGAGCGACGTGGGCCCGCCCCCTCCCGGGAGGGGGCGGGGCTGGCGGGGCGGAGGCCACGCCTCCTTGTCCCTCACGGCGGCCGCGCCCTCGCTGCCCTCACAGGCGGGGCGGGTGTGCGGGTGCGGCTTGCTCCGTCCTGAGCGCACGGAGCTTTCTCATGTTTTATGTGGAAATAAAGCTTTACACACAATCACTGCCCGAGTTTATCAGCGTGCTGCTCTTCACTGGAGCTTTGATGCTCCCGCGTGCCCGCCGAGTCACGGCGCGGGGCTGAGCCGCGCTCCGCGGGCGCGCTGAAATGGTTTGGGCGGGGGAAACGAGGAATTCTGGTTTGGAGAGTTTAGAGGGTGCTGGAAAGGGTGGGTGGTGCTAACGGGGTTTTAGGGTGCTGGCATGGATTTGCGGGCTCTAACGGGGTTTTGCAGGGTGCTGGGAAGCATTCGTGGATGTTAAAGCACAGCTAAAAAGGGTTTCGGGGGTGTTGAGGTTTGAGGGGGGTTTGGGATGCTAGGATAGCATGTGGTACACTGGGAGGAGTTTTAGTGGGGCTAAAGAGACTTAAGAGGGTGCTCAAAGGGATTTGGGGTACTAATGGGGCATGAGGGTGTGCTGGGAGGGGTCTGAGAGCTAAAATGGATTTGGGGGTGCTGAGGAGGTTTGAGAGGTGTTGGAGGCACTGGGATGGTTTATGGTGTGCTCAGAGGGGTTTTAGTGACACCAAAAAGGTTTTAAAGGGCTCTGAGAAAGGTTTGGGGATGTTTAGGGTGATATCTCAAGAAAATGGTGTCAAAGGAGCAGAGGGAGCAGCAGGAAGAGCAGGATCAGTGAAGTTTATGCTGGACATTAGGAAAAGGTTCCTCACGGTAGTCAGGTTCTCCCAGGGCAGGTAATGGTCCCAATCCTGCCAGAGTTCCAGAAGCTTTTGGGCAATGTTTTCAGACACAATCCATGGTGGGATTATCAGGGTGTCCTGTGCAGGGACAGGAGTGCAGCTTGATGATCCTTGTGGGTCCCTTCCAACCCAGGGTACTCTGACTCCGATTCTCTCAGACACTGTGTGTGCATCTCACTCTGCAGGCTGGAGAGAAAATCTTCTGTGTCCTGGATAAAAAGAGTGAAAGAAAAGTCTCTGCTTTATCAATCACAAAAAAATCGGATACAAATACACCACCAAAAAACCATAGCAAAAAAACGTCATTAGAAACATGTTGCCCATAAATGTGAAAAAGGAAAAATAGTAATGCCATGGAGCACATCCCACGTCACCCTGCAGAATTTGGGATCTCAGAGCTCTGTTTGCTCGCCTGAGCAACTGCACAGGTGCAGCTGGCACGTGCTCTGTCCATGTTCCAGGTTAATTTCTCCTGCTCAAACACACAAACACTGGGAGTGTAGCATTCCCAGCGGAACCAAACAAACTGGTACCCCCTGGGGAATACCAGTTGCAGGATTTGAGACCCCAAAACAAGCTCTCATTATGACTTATTGTAACCTTTGATGCTCAGAATTTTCTTAACACTCTCCAACACTGCCAGAAAACATGATACCATCTTAAATTTGCAAAAGGCAGAATTGAGTCATTTTCCTTCTTGTAAATAACGTGTGCTGAGGCTGACAAAACACACTAAAAGCCAACAGCCTATAGAATTCCTTGTTTCAATATGTTAGTGATATCCCCATCTGTGTCAGAACAACAACATGCAGAGCACCACAAGTGTATTTAAAACATTTCAAATATGGTATTGAAACCAATCACTGTCAATATTTATATGGGTATAGAGTAATAGTTATGTGTTTAGAAGACAAAGGCATAATGAATAATCAATATCATTTCCTGAAATGGATTTGGAATTATAACTAGAGCTACAGCTTATGAAAATTGGATCAGGACTTGAAATGCTTCCAGCAGGCCAAGTCCCATTTCCATGCCTCATCCAAAAACCCCAGCATCCCCTAAACCAGTGCTACCTCTTCAGAAACACATCCTGTGCATCTGCTGCTCCACAAGGAACACCTCTTTTCAGTGAGACACACAGTCACTGTGTTACAATGACACCAAAAAGCCCCTCATTTCAATCCTGCTCCATTCTGCTGCTCAGGGAGCAGGGAATGGGGCACACAGTCAGCTGCACAGAGATTTATTTTCAGGTTTCCAGAAAACACTGTAGTTCTGGCTTCCTTTTTCACTTAAGGCTGCCTTCCCTGGGAAGAACAGTGAAGAAAAAAGAAAAGAAAAAGAAAGCAGAGCAAGGAGGAGTGTGTGCACTGGCAGTAGTTCAGCAAAGACAAGCTGCCTGCATCCCTAGGAGCAGCAGGATCCCTGCGGGAGCTGGGTGTGCTGCTCTGGGAGGAGGGAACAAAGCAGGGAGCAGCAGGGAGCGAGTTGGTCTCGCCCTGCTGAAATCAACGCAGATGTGAAACCAAGGACGGAGCAGCGCAGAGGTGCTGTGGTCATGCTCTGGCAGGAACAATGCAGGTAACTAAGCCAAAGGAATGACCCAGCTTTGTGTCAGTAGCCCCCACATGACTAAAATCAAACTCCACTTAAAGAGGAAATTGTGTCAGCCACAGCTTCACCTTCTCCTGTCACTCACTGGAAACAATATAAATACAGCTGTAGTGGTGGGGGAGGTCAGAGGAGACTCCATCTCTGATTCCTGGCACTGTCAGAGGGCTCTGCCTATCTCCTCCCCACAGAAACACCTCCTGGGTAAGACTCCAGAGCTCGGCTGTAGCGGGTGCTCACTCAGGAAATTGGGAAAGCCAGCCTGTGTTTGTGATCATACTCTAACTGCTACATACTGTCATCTTATTGCAAAAGTTCCATACCTTCCTGGTGATTTTTCACAGGCAGCTCCTCACAGCACTGACTCCTTCTTCTCAGCACAGCCAACAAACTCCAACAACTCCCTTCTCCACCACCTAAGCCACTCTTTTATAGCACCCATCCTTATTGGACACAGCTGTGGCCTGTTAAGGGCAGGCCTGTTCTGATCTTTGGTGATGAGTGCAGCTGCAACTCCTCAGGGGTGAGATTGCCTTCTGCACTATTCTCTTACATTCTATCCCTCCACAGCGGCACTGGCATCTCCCACCTGACTGTGCTTGTGGCTGGCTGGTTCATATTTCCTGGACTCACACACACTCCTGCACACAGGGTATTCACCACCAGCACAGAACCACGGGCTGGGCTGGGCTGGGCTGGGCTGGCAGGAACTCCAAGGATCATCTCTTTCCAGTGCCACACCAGCTCTGCATGTCTGTGCTGAACTGGCCATGGCTCAGAAGCTAAACCCAGCTATCCCAGCCCCTCTGATATCTGAGGAGCAGCTGGAATGCCAGGGGGATGTTTTTATGCCAAATGTAATGTAAAAATATACTGGATTTACACTTAACGTGACACTTTCATTACAAGTTTTAACTGGGAGTTTACAAAATAGTTCCCACAGTTTGCTTTGGGGATCATAGTGATGTTATTAACCAGCATTTATATCTTTGAATCAGGATTTGATATGAAACTATTTTCATGTGGCATTAGATACTTGAGAGTTTATCAGTTTTATCACAGAAGATTAGGCTACAAAATCATTATCTGAAATGAGCAAGCAAATTATCATTTAGTAAAATGAGAGCATATGACATGGGTACAATGTTTCAATTGCATTTTCTCACTACTTTAACAGGTTATACTGGTGTTTTGTAGGAAAGCAAAATTAAGTTGCAAAACATTAGATGATTTTTCATCATAGGTAAGTTCATTTAAGATTAATCAACATCCAGGAAGATAATAGAAAGATCATGCATGAACACACATTCCCTTTTTCACAGATACATGTGAGCAAAACCAAATCAGTACAAGTGTGCATTTCCTTGCAGTATATTTTAAAACACAGGGCTGAGTACTGAACAGTGATCCAGAGCACAATTTACCCTCTCAACTAAGAGGGGGTAGAAAAGTTTCTCTGCTACCAAAATACTTGTGCAGACCCCAGAGGGGATGCTCAGGGGATATTCCACAGGAGTGCTCTGCCAAGGACACTCATTTGACCAGGCTCCACAGCAATGTATGTGGGGGTGAAATAACAGAATATTGTTGATCAGCTTTTACTGGGCAGAGGAAATAAAAATATACAACACCTCCACATAAAGTAAAACCTCCTCTATTTTTTTTTTTCCCAGGAGCCACTAAAAACATTCCACACATTACACGATTAGCCAACTCCAGTAACACAACTTCCCAGGTAGCAGGAGCTGCTCTTCACCCCCCGCCCATTATTCACTCCATTCCCGACGCTCCTGTTCCACAGGTCGGTTACTGACCGAAGAACTGCAGGGCAGGAAAGAAACGTGAGGAAGAGCAGGCAACAGAAACGGGCACGGAGAAGATTTAAAGTAAGTTTTACACTGGACAAAGCAAAGGCACCGCTGAACCCCCACCTCGGGAGTCAGCCGGGCAGGAGGCCAAACCTCCCCGACCTCCCTCACAACAGGAGGGCTCCGGGGCCTGTCCCGGGAAATCAGCCCTCTCTGTGCCTCTGCTGCCCCTATCCCGGGAAATCAGCCCTCTCTGTGCCTCTGCTGACCCTATCCCGGGAAATCAGCCCTCTCTGTGCCTCTGCTGACCCTATCCCGGGAAATCAGCCCCTCTCTGTGCCTCTGCTGACCCTATCCCGGGAAATCAGCCCCTCTCTGTGCCTCTGCTGACCCTATCCCGGGAAATCAGCCCTCTCTGTGCCTCTGCTGACCCTATCCCGGGAAAGCTGCCCCATCCCGTGCTGCCCCTATGACGGCCACGGGCTGTCCCTGTGCTGGCCTTCTGCCTGTGCTGCACTGTGCTGGCCCAGCTGTCCCTGTCCCCGTGCTGTCCCTGTGCAGTCCCGGTGCTGTCCCTGTCCCTGTGCAGTCTCTATGCTGTCCCTGTCCCCGTGCTGTCCCTGTCCCCGTGCTGTCCCCGCGCTGTCCCGGTGTGGCTGGCGCTCCCGGAGCCCGGCATTGCGGCGGGCAGCCCCGGAGGCGGTGCGGGGCCCTGCGGGCGCGGCGCGGGGCGGGCTGAGGGAGCACCGCCCCTTCCTGCGCGAGCCATGGCCCTGCAGGGGGCGCTGCGCCGCGTGGCCGCGGCCTGGGGTGGGCGGTGAGTGCGGGCGGGGGCGCCGGACCGGCACCGGGAATGGGAATGGGATAGGGATAGGGACCGGGGCACGGATAGGGATTGGGACCGGAACTGGGATCGGGACAAGGACACGGTCTGGAGCGAGGACTGGGATCGGCACTGGGAGTGCGACAGGGATAAGGATCGAGATCGGGACTTGGACTGGGATCGGGGTCGGGACAGGGACCGGGACCGGGACCGGGACCAGGACCGCGAGTAGGATTAGGTTCGGGACAGGGACCGGGACGGGAACAGGGACAGGGATCGGGACCGGGACCATGACTGGGATTAGGGTTGAGACAGGGACGGGAACCCGGGACAGGGACGGGAATAGGGGTCAGAACAAGGACCGGGACTGGGAGAGGGACGGGGATCAGGATCAGGATGAGGGCCGGGCTCGAGATGAGGATCAGGATGAGGACAGGGATCAGGATCAGGATGAGAACAGGGATCAGGATGAGGATGAGGGCCGGCTCGGGATGACGATGAGGGCCGGGCTCGGGATCAGCATGGGGGCCGGCTCGGGATGAGGATGAGGGCCGGGCTCGGGATGAGGATGAGGATGAGGGCCGGGCTCAGGATCAGCATGAGAGCCGGGCTCGGGATGAGGATGAGGGCTGGGCTCGAGGTCAGGATGAGGGCCGGGCTCGGGGGCGGGCCGGGCTCGGGCGCGGGGCGGGTGCGGGGTGCCGGGCCCGCGGTGCCGCGGGTGCCCCCCGTGTGCGTGTGGCTGTGGCCGGCGGCGCGGAGCGGTTCCCGTGTAACGGCCCCGGGGCCGGGCTGTTCCTGCCGCAGCCATCCCGCTGCTCCCCGGCCCTGCGGGCACACGAGAAGCGGGCTGGCTGCACATGCTGCAGCTCGAGGGAACCACCATGGCGCAGTCAGTGAAATACCGAAACGAAACAGGGCAATGTGGCCATCCTTTGAAAGCTCGAAGATCTGACTGTCATTTCTTTTTAGCTATAGAATGGGGAACAGACAGACGGCTTGTGTAGGATTGTCGTGTGGTGCTACCGCGAATCAAATACAGGTAGCATTATTTATGTTGCTTTTACTGATTTTCAGCATTTATAAAAGCCAATTACTTCAAACCTTTTCTTATTTACACAAAGAAATACTGTAAATAGTTCTGCCTGTTGAACCTGTTCCTATGTTCATCATGGTTATCAAGCCATGCTGGCAGTTTTGTTTATCCACAGCCCTGGAACCTGATCTTCCTAGGCTGCACCCATTTTATGCGATTTTTTAGACCTCTACTCAAATTCAGTGTTGCCATCAGCATCAGGGATAGAACCTTGTAAAATTACTGATATAAAGTAAAGTTAAATATTTTAGAAGTTGTGGGTCTTATAAATTTACTGATAGTTAATGATAGCCTGAAATCCCCTTGAATTTACAGTACAGTGATAAGGGTGTATCTTCCAGCCACTGCTTTTGGTCACTGTGCTTGCCACTGGCACATCCCAAGTGCCTTACGGACAGAGAAAACTGTCCCAAACAATGTAGGGAGATGCAGGGAGCTGGGCAGACTGCAGAGCAGAGTTGTACCACACACTCCACCATTCCTGTGCTGGTTTGGAGCCAGATGCATGTCAAACCTGCTTTCAGAGGTGCCAGCAGAGGTTTTCCTGTGTTTGCTACTCTAACAGCAGCTTTTTAACCTGTGTACTATGTTCAGGAGTGTTCAACAGTGTTCTAAGTGCATTGGCTTGAAGCTCACTGAGTTTTAACTTTCTTTTGAGCACACAGGACATTATTTCACGCAACTGTGTGGTGATTTTCTCTAAAACAACATGTTCATACTGCAGTATGACAAAAAACCTCTTTAAGGCTCTGAATGTGAGTTACACAGCTGTGGAACTGGACCTAAATAGAAATGGAAAGCAGTTCCAAGACATTCTGGAACAGATGACTGGTGGCAGAACAGTGAGTATATTGTCTTATACTTAATAATAACAGCTTGGGCTACACACATCCCTCTTGGGTTCTATCCATAGCAAGTTCTTAAGTTCTTGTTTTGAGACAGGTAAATGTGGGATACAAGCTCCTAAATTAAATGCTGCAAGAGGTCTCTTCTTGTAGAACCCCTCTGGCTATCCCTCACAGCTGATCTTTGCCCTACTGACACTGAAATAATTGAAGTATCAAAGCCATTTTTCATTTGTATATTTAAACCATTGTGTTTAACAACTTTATTTTATTTTACATAGTCTCACTTGACTCAATGATTGAAATTTATTACAATCACCCACTCAGTATCTTCACCCCACTTTTGAGGGGCACATGAAGTTTCCCATCTCTGTAAATATTATGGACAAATATGGGTTGTACACTAATATTATACACACATCTAGAAGAACACAGTGATTGTGTGTACTGGAGTCCACATGAGCTTGCTTGAATGTTTACCTTTTTCCCAAGTGGTAACTAATGCAACTTTTGTTTTCTTGATAGGTCCCAAGAGTGTTTATCAATGGGACTTGTGTTGGAGGTGCAACAGATGCTCAAAAGCTTCATGAGGAAGGCAAACTGCTTCCTTTAATTAATCAGTGTCAATCGAGGCAACCTTGCTGAGCAACCACCTCTAGCTTCGTCTTCCTTTGTATGAACAGAGTTTCAGATGAAATCAGAAGATCACAGACACAGCATGAGCTGCACTCAACAACCTCAAACCATGGCTTTCTGAATTACAGATCACTCTTGACAGACTTTATGGCTTTGGTGAATTACTTGGTGTCCTTGCCTCAGCTTTCCCACAAGCCCAATGGTCATTAGCAAACATTCTGTAACTCTTGGGGCTCTTAGTGAGACAGTGATGTCACTTCATGGTGATTACATCCTGCTCCAGGGAAGCCTAAGCTCTGCAAAAAGAATCCTGTGGGTTTTGCTGCACATTAGTTTGCTTTCTAGCTTTGTCCCAATAAATTGTCAATTTTATTTAATGGTTTCTTTAAATATAATTATTCTGTGTCAAACTGAAGTGTAAAGCAAACCCAGTTTGTAGTGATAGTGGTGTGTGCATGTCTGCCTCTCCTGTACGCCAGTGCCTGATCACCCAGCTCCCAAATCGTGTGTCCAATGGAACAGAAAAGGGAATAAAGACTCTGGCAGCTTTAGAGAGTGACAGCTTTCATCTTTGCCCTGCACTCTGAGGGATCAGCCTGCACTGCCATTCAGGAATGGCTTCCAGGGGGACCAGACAGCTCGGGCACTCAGCTGCACACTGTGGTACAACTGATCCAACAGCAGCATAGAACATAAGAGCAAGGGAAGCAGGTCTAATATGCATAGAGTTTATTTAGTACTTAAATTCTACAGCCAGAATGCAGTTTACTAGCCATTTTAACTTTCAGTTAAATGTCTAACAGAAATGACTAAAATTCCATAGTTTCAGTACAATGTACATCCAAAGCCAGACCAGGCAATGCCAAGACTCTTGGTTATTTCAAAGTAGTTCATATGCAAGTAGAAAATTATATCCCACTCTTCAGTTAAAGGGACCATTGCACAACTAAAGGTGCACATATTAGAATAAAAACATTAGTCAATTAATTTTTTACTCACTTTTTGTCAATTAGGAATCCTGTTATTTCCATTGCTTTCAGCACTGCATGTACCTAAACTACTTTTTCCCTCAAGGAAAAAAAAACATCCATCTTTAATTCCCGCTAACTAGGACAGCAAGAATATCAATTAAATTTGACAGCTTCATTTTTGTGATGCAGGTTTGAACTCAGTTTAAACTGCATCATTTGTAGAAAGTCTTTAGTATACAATTGTCTGCATTGTGCATCTTTAGTATGTAATCAGCTAATTCAACACACTGACCTTGTTTCATTTTAATTATTGCAGTTTCCTGTGTGGTGCTAGGACACAGTCATCAAGGTAAACACACAGATGTGCATCTCTCTCTGAATTTACACTCAATAAAGCAATTTATTTTGCACATACAGTCATATAAGAATACCAGGTATTCTTATGCTCTGTGTACAATTCTTCAGCCAGAGATGTTTTTACCAGAAGCTTAACAACAATTTTGTCCCCAAGGTTGATAAACCCATCACATAAAAATAATAACAATAGTATGCAAAGGAATTTTTCAAAGACTTTTTCATTTTGTTCCCTGTTTAGAGGCTTGGTTTTTTAACCAGTAGTCTAAAATAACCCTTTGAGTTCCAAGTTGTGGAAGTCCCAGGGCATTGTCACTTAAGGCAAATTCTCTTGCAGCCATTGAAACAAGCTGTGCCTGCAGATGCAAGTGAGTGCCCCATCATTAAACAGGATCTAGCTTAAGGCACCCAAAGGGTTAATTATGTTTCTTTTTAACCATATTAAGGCTCCCCATCCAAACAGTTTTTTTCATTGTGTACAATTTCACAGAAAGTAGCAGCAAGACAGTGCCTTTGTTGCTGGATGGCACAAAGCCATGTTATGCTTAAGTTAATTAAACATGATATGGCAGTTAAAGTGTGGTTCTAATCTAGGGGAGGAAAAACCCAACCAAAATTAAGAACCTCAAGAATAGTCATTAAAAATTTCCATCTTTTTCCCCTAGCATTGTCTCCAAGACAAAGTTGTTTCTCTTAAAGTATGCTTGTCCTGGGATCTAAATATTGAAATTTATCCAGTAGAAGATCTGGATACCTGCTTATCCATCTTAACTCCCAAGCTTCTAAGAAGCAGAAGAAGCTGGAAACAAACACTGAATTGTTTAATGAAGCACACAGAGCTGTGAATGTGCCCATGTGTTGCTTCTTAAATACAGAATCATTTTTAAGGATTAGAACTGCACTTTTACAGGAGAATGAAAAGACATTTTATTTGTAACTAGTTGTGCTTAACTCTTAAGCTGGTAGCATTAGGAAAACAGCTACTTATATTCATTATTTGTTAATGAAGCATTTGTAAAAGTTCTCAACATACCACATATATATGCAAATATATATATACATTTCAACTTAAATTCAGAATGCAGAAATACCTAAAGAAACCACGCTTTGCAGTATCAGAATCATAAATCCAGATATGTAAGCACACATATTTAAAGACACCACACCTTCTGCTGAAATTAGCTTATCTTTTATGATCTCCCTCAGAGCAGCATATCCATAAAACACTGTCCTGGTTAGTGTTTCACCTTTTTCCCAGAACTCTTGCTCAGCCATTTGCACACCCCACAGTGTCACGGTAAGATGAAATCTCTACCAGCAAGGAAGTCATTAGAACAGCTGCTTACAACAGCCTTTCTGTGCACTGCAAACCACTGCAGACAGCAAAATAAACCTAGAAACTGGTGGAATTTCATAGAAACTAAATAAAAGGGTTAAAAGCACAAGAAACTCAAATGATTCTTTACTTAGGTTTACTTCTATAGCCTATTCTTTCAAGACTTTCTCTTGTCAATACTGCAAAGAAACTGCCTGTTTATCCAGAATATTAATTTAAAAGCTTTCCTAATTCTGCATGACAGCAGCTTGATACTATTTAAAAGAATGAAAAGTTTCAAATCACTGAAGTACTTCTAGAAAAAACCTTACATTTGAAAAGCCAATTGTAATTGTTACTTTTTTCAAATAAAGTCATTCACAGGCAGATGTTGGATTTTTGTAATAAATAAAGTATACTTTTGTAACTGATTTTTACACTCAGTTTTACCAAAAATCTGTCAGATACAACAAATTAGATGTTTTGTAAGAGATTTATATAATTAAAGAATAGAAAAAAGTATTCATTATTAGAAACATGAAATACTATGCCATCAATTCTGGTGCAGGGAGCTAAGCAAGCACACTCAGTGACAGCAAGAAGGCAGAAGAATAGAGGCAAAAATAAAAGAAAAAGGAATGGATGAGAGCTTGTGAAAAAGATTCAAGTATAGGCCTGAGGTGACAAGATGGAAAAGGAGAAAAAAACCCAACACTAACAGAGAAAAGGGGACAGCAAAAGAAGAAGAAACAAAACAAAACAAATGGAACCAAAACAAAAGCTTCTGTTATGGTGCCTGTGAGCTCAGGACAGGGTAAGCACTATTTGCAATGCAGACAAAGATCTCCTTAGTGTTTTTACAGTCAGAGCCATTATTAAAATACATTTCCCAAACTGCTGGTGTGTTTTTTAAGCCAAGAATATACTTTGTTGAACAGCCTTTTAAAGGCATACTCGTCTATGGGCATCAGTTAACAACAGCAATGTGAAAAACCAACACAAACCTCCTTAAGACTTGTGTTTGACAAACAGGTTTAACAGTGGTTTTCAGCAGCAAGGTATTTTAGTGCCAGTTATTAACAGCCCTCACACTAATAGTGGGCATTTAGACTGGCCCTGCTGACCTCAGAACTACACCTACCCTCAGACCTCACCTTTTTGAAACAGAGGACTGCAATCTAATTCTACAAGCACCTCAAACTCTCCTACTCCTTGCTCCAGGTCTAAAACTTCTGACACGAAATTCTATTTCTTGGTAAAACTATTACTGTCATTATTGAATGTATTACTCAATGCTGATGTGATCACTGCGTTATTTTTAAAAACTCGAGAGCCTCCTGCCCTCTCCACGTCATTTATTGTGTCCCTTCCAAGAAGAAACCTGACCCTGGATGTTCACTCCTCACAAGAGGATGTTTCACTTCTGCTGTGCTTCCAACCACAACATGCTTTTTTCTTCTTTGTTAAAGCTAAAGTAAACACATTACAGTGTTCAACACCATAGTGTAAGCTCCAGAATTGTCAAGGGGGTCACAGAGAAATGGCAGTCAAACTGAAACCAGGTAACTGTTAGCTATCAGGAAACCTGGAAAACCTGCATTTTTAGGAAACATGCATTTCCCTGGTCTACAGCTGCACTCTGCATTTAGACCTTTTTTCATTCAGCATTTTGAATAAAATTAACTAGCTTTAAACTTGTCCCTGCTCAATGCTTACTGGTAAACTGCAGTGCACAATTATAGCCCCTTTTCTGCTTTTCCAGTCAGTGTTCCTCCAATGCAATGACCATTACTGATTTGAAAGTCTCCTTTTTAGTGAAAGAGTAGGTTGTTTATTGTACACTGAACTGAAGCTTAAGTGTATCAATTTCGTCTTAACTCACTTTTTGAATTCTTTTTCAAGCATTACAGTAATTATTGCCTCTTTACATGTCTAGAGTTGTTTTGGGAATTATCAGTTTAGTAACTAAAGACTAGAAACAGGCCATGTTATGGCAAGTGAGTCATGCTGTCCCCTAAAATTCAGTGTATGGGCAGATAAAAAAGATCCTCTATGGACAAGGGATATGCAGCATCATTCCTCTATGCCCCTTAATAGAAGAGAATAGCAAAACCAGAAAGAAACTCCCAGAGAGAAAGATCAACATAGTACAAAATTGCAGCTGTCAGCATTTACTTCAGTTTCCCCTCCCTGTGCAAATCCTGAAGGAGGAGCAGATGGCAACGTGGTCTGACCAGTGCTGGTTTTACATCTCATAAACCACTGACCAGGTTTTCAGTGCAGAGTTACTACACATGTTCAGGAGCACATTCTGTACCCCAGCAGGGGTGACCACCTTTTATCACTGATCACAGCTAGCCAGTGTCAACAGGTACAGGGACCTACAG
Organism: Melozone crissalis; assembly: GCF_028551555.1. Lineage (NCBI taxonomy): Eukaryota > Metazoa > Chordata > Aves > Passeriformes > Passerellidae > Melozone > Melozone crissalis. Next base: position 10,100,860 of record NW_026535823.1, on the reverse strand, counting down.
TTTCTATCACTCCTACTGAAAAGTTCATCTTTACCTCCACACTCTAGTTCAAGGAACTGCATTTTAAACTGGACTGCTTCCAAAGATGCAACACCACTATAACCATACATTCAATCTGTTAGTAACTACTCTAATTTTTATTTGCAATAAATTTACTTGAAAGTTACTTGAAACACCTGTTTTAAGTTTTCATTTTATATTTAGTCCAAAATACTTCCTATTACTTCACAAATACTACTGCAAATAAGAAAAAGTACTTGCAAAAGATACTCATCTATCAGTTATTCTTGACATCTCTAGCTTAGAAGGAAACACCCAATCAGATGTTTGACTACTGTGTCATTTAAAATGCATTACTACCAAACCCAACCCCAAAACATCAGTGCATTTACTGGAAATAATTATTAATATGTATTGAGCAAATGAGCTTACTCCCCATACTCATGGTGTTTGTTTAGATGCTAAAAATGATATGCAATTTTTCATGAGAAATGGCTGATTTTCTTTTTGCAAACCCCAAAGTGCTGTGTCTCAGCTTTTGTAGGAACACTTGGTTTGTTCTAGAACTCACCTGAGGAGCTGGTGGCAGTCCTGTGTCCCCAAGCATTCTGTGAGAGCAGTGAGAATTCAGGAGTGACTTACATTCATGCTGGCTGAAAGGCAACACTCTACCCAGCAGTTCTGTCAGCCCTGCTCCATGTCAGGAAAGGCTTCCCTCTCTCTGGATTCATTATGCATTAAGGGAGAGTGGAAGGAAGTAGCAGAATACCTTCAGTAACATGTTACATACTATTTTAGCACCAAAAGAGATATCCCAGCTACACAATGCAAGCTTGGAATTTATCATCAATAGGAATGAGGCATAATGACAAGTGTTACAAGTACCAAAAGTATAGTAGGAACTTCAATTTTACATTTAAAAGCTTGGGTTTTAGGCAGAAAAATATGGTCTGATGTGTCATTTACCACTATGGGTAAACATGATATTTTTATAAATCATAATTATTTTCAAATTAACACAAAATTTGCTGTTTAAAACAGTCTGCATTAGCTTAAAAGAGGCTGAAATATGTATGTTTTAGAGGAAGTTGTTAAAGCATCACTAAAAAACCTTTCAGATCTTGTAAGACTGATCTACTAAAGAGATCTTTTAACTTCCCCCCTATACACATAGAAAACACAGAATTAAATACATATACACACAAACTGCTATCAGTTTCTGTTCCAAAGTGGTAGAATACTCACTGGCTTTCTCCTTGTCACACTCTTACTATGAGACGAAAAACAAAAATTAAAAATAAAGAATCCAGTTTCAATCACTTCCTAAACATGATTTCGTGAACATGAAGGAGGCAACTGTACAGTTCATAAAAGTTTTTAAGAATTGGTCACTATAAACTGGAGGTAGTTTTGAAATATGCTAGCTTGAATTAATTTATGAAATCAGAAGTAACACTAACCTACAAAAAGATTTTTAAAAATGAAATACTCTCCTGTTAGGAAGATTGTTTCTGAGTCATTGAATACATTCTTTTGAAAAAAAAATGTAGCTTTTGTTTCTGGTTGTTCCCACTCAGCTTTGCTGAGCAGGCCAAGACACATGCACTTGTTAATCTTGCTCACTGAAGGTGTGCTGATGCTTCTTGAAGTTGTGACAAGGAATGAATGTGACATCCCAGTCATTTCCAAGGTGTTTTTCTACTAAAAACAGTTTTTAGAACTTTCTGTAAAGTATTTTTAATTCTAAACTAGTGCTTCTGAAATGGTATTGTGCAGAAACTGCCCCCCAATTTACCTAGAGAGATATTTCCTCCTGAAAACCCAGATGATAATCCAGAGAGAAAAAGATTAGCATGAGCTCTTGCACTTTCAGTTTTAGCAGTATAAAATGTCCCTGGGTAACTTTTACACTGTATCACAGTCACATGGTCTCAATACATACCAGAAAAAACTTCTTTTGTAGATTTTAACCATAGCCATGGAAACCACTGAACATTACTAACACTTAAAATACAAAGATTTAAAAAAGCCCAAAGAAAATTCTCTCTCAATGAAGCTGCTGGTAAACTGCCATTATTAAAAATACTAAGCCCATTTGTTTCCAGCTCCATTCTAGAAGTAATTAATGAACTTATTCTTGCAAATAAGCATTCCACAGCAATGGGGGAAATTAAAAATCTCTCCATATTTATAGTCTACTATAAATGAAATTAAATTATACACTATGTAACCCTGTAACCACTTTTAGCAAACTTCTCACTGTTATTCTAAATTGTGTGCAACAGGAAAAATAAAAAAAGAGATTCCTCATCTGCTTTTCTTATTTTCCCTTCACAAAAAGTTAATAAAAATCACAAAACCACGAGGGTTGGAAAAGAGCTCTTAAGATCAAGTCCAACCATCAACCCAACACTGCCAGGTCCACCACAGAGCCATGTCCCTAAGCACCAGATCCACATGGTTTTGGGAAGGAGATTGCACCACCTCCCTGGGCAGCCTGCTCCAATTCTTGGCTGCAAACAGGATTTGAGGTTCAGCCTCCCCAGTGCCAAGTCAAGAGGAAGAACCCCTGCCCTGGTCCTGCTGGCCCTCTCTCTGATCCCAGTCTGGATGCCCCGGCCTTGCTGCCCACCTGGGCACAGCTGGCGTCTGTTCACCCACTCCTGACCAGCACCCCCTTTTCCATGGGGGCTTCCCAGCCACTCTGCCCCAGCCTGGAGCATAACTGGGATTGCTGTGACCCAAAGGCAGGACCCAGCACTTGGGGCCACACTCAATCCATGGCCCCAGCCTGCCCGGGTCCCTCTGCAGAGCCTTCCTGCCCTCCAGCAGATCAACTCAGCCTGGTGTCATCTGTAGACTGAGGGTGCTTTTGATCCCCTTGTCCAAATCAGCCATAAAGCTACTGAGCAGGACTGGCCCCAACAGGGAGCCCTGGGGAGCAGCACTGGGGGCCAGCCAGCAGCAGGATGTGACTCAGGCCCCACCACTCTCTGTGCCCAGCCATCCAGCCAGTTTTTCAGCCAGCAAACAGTGCACCTGTCCAAGCCACAGGCTCCTATCTTGTCAGACAGGAGAGAAACAGTGTCCAAGGCTCTGCTGAAGCCCAGGCAAACCACATCCTCAGCCTCCACCTCATCCACCAGGGAGGTCACCATTCACAGCAGGAGATCAGGTTGCTCAGGCAGAACCTGCCTTTCACAATGCCATGCTGGCTGGGCCTGGTCCCTGGCTGTCCTGCACGTGCTGTGTGATCCAGATGTCCCACATCCCTCCCTGGCACTGAGGGCAGGCTGACAGGCCTGTGGCTTCCTGCATCCTCATTCCAATGGGTGTCACACTGGCCAACCTCCAGGCATCCTGAGACCTCCCTGGTTAGCCAGGACTGATGATAAATGGTGGAGAGCAGATTGGGTGGATTCCATCAGACCCCAGGGACCTTTGAACACTTAAGTGGAAGAGTAGATCACTGTTTCCTCCTGAATTACAGGGACCTCATTTTGTTCCTTGTCTCTGTCTTCCCAAGGACAGCTGGTTTGACTATTAAAGACTGAGGCAAAGAAGGCATCAAGCACCTCAGTCTTCTTCCCATCCTTTGTGGCAATGCTTCCCCTCACCTGCAATAAAGGGTGGAGATTCTCTCCTTGGTTCTCCCTTTGTTGCTGATGTATTTGTAAAAACAATTTTTGTTGTCTATTTCAGCAGTGGCCAAATTAATTTCTAGCTGGGGATTCACTTTTCCAACCTTCCTGTATAATCTAACAACATCCTTGTAGTCCTCAAGAGCATCCTGCCCCTTCTTCCAAAGGTCTTTTTTCCCTGAGTTCCAGTGACAGCTCCCTGTTCAACCAGCCCAGTCTTCTTCTCCACTGGCTCATCTCTCAGCACATGGGACAGCCTGCTCCTCCATCTTTAAGATCCTGGAACAATGTCCAGCCTTCCTGCACCGCTTTCCATTCAGGAGTGTTTGCAAGGGACTTTCTCCTCCTCAAAGGCCAAGGTCTGAACTCTGGGGCTCCTCAGCTCCCTCTACACCCTCTTCAGTGACTCCAAAGTGGTGCTCAGGGCCCTGGAGGTGACCACCTGCTCCTGCCACTGCTGGTCTGTGCTGCTGCTGAAGTCCTGAGGACAGGAAGCAGGACATCCTGCAGTACAGCCCTGCTCCTGGGGCTGGTGGAGGCAGCACATCCTCAGCAGGTGCTGGGCCTGCTGCTGCAGCAGGGGTACCTGCAGCAGAGGAACTCCAAAGTCCACAAGGAGCTGGACAGCACTGTGGTCCTCTTCACTTACCCTGCTGAGGAGCTGGATGTGGCCAAGATGGTGTCTGGGCTGACTCCAGCACTGGTGGAGAGCAGGAGCAGGGTCCAGCACGCTGACACAAAGTGTTTGCTGTGGTGGCGTTTCCTTGGGCCCAGGCAAAACCATCCTTCTCCTCAAGGCAGTGGATGCTGTGGAGCTTGAGGACAACAGGGATGGGGTGATTCATGTGCTGCAGGCCAGGCTAGCCAGGAAGACTTTGGTGAAGCTCAGGGACCAAGGGTTTGAGAAGTACACTGTGGTCCTGCCACCATCCCATCATAACAGGGGGTCCTGTTCACCCCTGGGACAGATCCAGAGTGGCTGGTGCTGGCCCACAGCACTCAGAGCACAGTTCCTGTGGTTATCACACAGAGGATGATGCTCTCTGGAGCTCCAGCTCACACAGAGCCCAGGCTGGTCAGGGAATGAATCCAAGTAGAGTTTGAATGTGTGTACAGGAATAAACCTGTACACACATTCCCTGCCTTGGGAAAAGGAGGGTGCTGGATACCAGGAAGGTGGCTGAGGAGTGGAGATCCCTTTCTGAAGGAGCATGGAGCAGGGCTGCCAGCTGTGCTGCAGGACTCTGAAGGGTGATGTGACTGCACTGCCAGCCATTACCAGGAGTGTCCAAATGCACAGTGTGCTGCTGCATGGCGCCAAGTCCCAGGGTGACAGCGGTGACACGTGGCTGCCTCCTCCAATGGCAGAGAGATCACTGGCTACTGACAGTTTGACCCAGAGATGCCAGCACTGAGTTTCTCTGTTAGATTTGCATGAGACTGAAGTTCTGTCCAACCTTACAAACACCTTAGTGAGAAGCTCTAGTCAGAGATGCTTGAAGTGCCACCACCTCCTGTAACATTCTGATATGTATACAATATGCCATGAGCTAATAAAGTATGTTTGGCTGGGAGTTCCCAGGGTGAAGTCTGTTGCCAGCAATGGACCCACTGGGAAGAGCAGATGCCTACAAATGTTAAATCAGATCCAAAGTGAAGTTTCTAAGGACATCCAAAGCTCCTGTGTCGAAGCCACAGATATCCAACATGCCTCTGTCGTCCGGGTCCGCAATCGTGAAACCGTGGGAGGTCATCCCACAAACCACCAGCTTTGCAGGAATGCCCATTTTCTAGAGGGTGGAGAGCAAAAAATATCAGAAAACATCAGAAAAATATCAGAAAATCTAGAATAAAAAACGTGCACATATGCAGTAATTTAAATATACCAGAGGGCCAAATCTCGCTTGCATAAGGCACTGTCTGAAGAGGAATGCCAGAATCAGAACTGCAGGGTGCCTGTCAGCACTGGAATGGCAGCTAACCTCAACTAAGGAAACCAAACTACAGACTTCTGGTATTCATTTCAACAGGGTGGAAACTATGTAATGATTCAAGTCCATGGTAGTTTCAAAATAGTTTATTTAAAGCATAAAGGATTGTTTGCTGAATAAATAAGGGTTTCCAATAGCAATGTGCTTGGAGAAGGTATTTTTCTCTGTTCTATTGTAATATTATGAAGCTGTATAGATTAGAGTAGTCCCTTTAAAGCACAATAGGCTTTCTTCACAAGATACTGTCACCTCATCCTCCTAACATTTGTCTTTAGTACTTCATTGAAACATTTTGACATCTACCGCAGATATCAAAGTTGAACTTAGTTCTGAGAGTCAAACATGATCCTGTAACAACTATAAAAACTTATTCCATCAATTATATATAGGATTTAGAAATTCATGCAGTACCTGAGTAACAAAATTTCATGAACATTGGAGCACACCAAGCAGGGCAGGTTAATTACAAATCCTTTTAGCAATTCTGTGGTTTTAAATATGCACAATTAAGGCAATATGTGCACTAATTCTGCTCAACTGCAGGACTGATAAGTTTTTAACAATATATAATTATTTACTGAAGAAAGCCACACCCAGTCCAATCTCTAAAAGATTTTAAGAGCTGATACCTACTTTGTACAGTATTTATTAATCATAAACAGTCAGAAGCATATTTACCTCTCTGTACTCTCTAAGGGCCACTGCAGGAGGAGTATTCCCAGCAAAGGTCTCATTATCAGTAAATACAATGAAGACATCAGCAGCTGTCTGAGTTTTTTGAGCCCATATCATTGGAAGGGAACAATCAGTGGTACCCACTGGAATCTTATAGAGAAAAAAATAAATATACATGGAACACATTAATACAGAAATTAACAAATCATGGGAAAATTTCTTTTGATGTAAGCTTCACATCTTACAATTACTACACAAAGGGGCTTCTTTGTTAAACTTGTTCATTTTATCTCAATTTGTCCAAGACTTTTTTTTTTGAGTTTTTTAAAACATTCTTTTCAAGCCAACTCATTGTGACATAGCACTGACATTCTAAATTGCAGTGTTTAATATTCAGCAAATGAAATAACAATGCTTGCTGGGCTTTCTCTAAATAAAATGCACCAAAAAAATCCAGTCGTGTACTAGAGCTACACAGATTAAACAAGGTAGTAGGATTGATGACAAAGAAAATACAATGTAACTGCTGAGACTTTTTTTTTACATACTTCATACATTTTCACTAAAACTTGAGGTAAAGTCATGTCAGCTGTCACTGGACATGGGACCATTTCATGTGAAAAGGCAACAATTTGGGAATCCTTCTCAGTCCGTGCCACAACCTGAGAAAGAGGGAGAAAAGAGTGAAAATAATTCAGTTACATTATTCTGAATTTTTAATACCTGAACTGAGCCATTACCTACCACAACAGCACGACAAATGCTTTTGTATTGAAATCATCATGGCTGCTCATAAACAGTAATGGTTCACCCTGCACTTTAAATATTCTGTAAACATTCTGTAAATAAACACTGCAAAAAGAGCTGAACAACTGCTCCAATTACTGTAACCAAAGATACTTCCATTTTCTTCCCTCCTCTCTGACATAAAACCTTGACCATTTTTAAGGGCCAACAAAAGTTCAACTCCTCTGCAATAAAAGAATACAACACAAGAAGCTTTAGAATACCAAACTGAGAGGAGAGTAATTGTGAGTAAAGGCCACACTGACAACTCAAACAGTTATAAGAATTATCCCAATATTTCTTAATCCAATCTGTATATTTCTATGAATGCTTCTGAAAAAATTAAAACATGTAAGATAAAGTTATCATTTTTTACTTATAGTAAGCCATTTTATTATGGCTAAGATAAGTGAAAAAGCTGCCCTGACCAACTTCTTCAAACTTCTTTTTCTGAATATGGTTGCTAGGAGCTTTCAGCAATGAGGCACAAGGTCACACCTCCTGTACCCAAAAAACATTATATGTGAGTTTCCTCTTGATTTCTAACAAGCTTTAGAGCACCTTTCTATCAAAAAAGCAATTCAAGTTGAAAACAGTTATAAATAAAAGAAATGGAAAGCCTCACCATACACATTACTGCTGCAACCGTGCTGGCATTGAGCACACTGCCCAAAACCTTTTGTGTCATTGACGCACTAACATCAACTGCAATTACAATGCGCTTTCCTGTTGGTTCCAATGTCTGAAAAAATAAAAGACAAAAACATCATAGGTACACATAATTTATATATTCATTTCTTCTTCTGCTTTCACTCCTAAAGAGGGCATTTTTCCCTCTTTCTGGGTAACATCAGGACTGTGCTGTTGCCAAAGTTTCAGAATTGTTACCAACCCCAGGAACTGTTCCTGATAAGCTTTCAGAAAACACAGAACTCTTAAAAAGCTTAAGAAATTTGAGAACTATTATTACCTTGAAAGCTTTGTAAAATGAGGCATCTAAAGCTTCTAAAATGTCTTCATCAGGACGCCACCAAAGCTTCCCTCTGTTTCCATGTCCAGCTTTATAGGTTTCTAATGCAACCAAAATATGGAAGGGATGTATTCTACCCTACAGGTACAAATCAAAAATAAGGACATGAAAATTTCACCTCCTTAAAAAAAGTAACAAACTAAAAAGAAATTAAAATAAGTTCCTGCTACAAAAAAATCTCAAGTTTAGTATATGGTTACTTTAAATTTGTTAAACCTAAAGAGTTCATGCAGTTACACAGCTGTTGGATGAACTGATACTTGTGGGTTACTTATAATGGACCCCACTCCCTCTCAAGAATCCTCTAATTAACACCAAATGGGATGCCATCACCAGAATTCTGGTAAAATTTTGCAGCTCTATGATTGTCCAGTGCTATTTTCCATCACAGGCTTACAGTAAAACAAAGTTCCTGCCCAGCTGAAGAGAAAGGAGCTGAGCAAGGAAAACAACCAACTTAAAACTAACTTTATACAAGATACAGTAACACTGGACAATAAATTATTTTTGGAACATAGCATTCATTTTTCTCATGCTATAAAACACTCCAAATTTTTTTGTCTTTTCATGTATAAACTTAATTTATATAACCATATCAACATTTTGTTATCTTTATCCAAAAGGAGTGTTTCAGTCCTTAATCACTGCCAGCATCAAAACTCAGTAAATCTGAATGCTTGTGCATGGTCTATCTTCCATCAAGGTATTGCACCATGATCTTTGCCCTCCCTTCTCCAGGAAGGAACCAGAGAAAAGAAATTGCAATAGGATGGGGAGAAAAGTTCTTTTGTTGTGCTCAATTCAGCTCTGGTGCTGAAGAATTTCAGTGTCCTGATTTTCATCTTCCCAGCTCACAAAACTGCTGCTCAAGACACTCATCCTCTCTCCCTTTGACTAAATCTCTGAAAATGTTTTTCTCTCTTTGGAGAACCCTTTTTTCCCCTCTTACTCTTACTTTCCTCCCACTTGGATGGACAATAAAGCAATCAGAAAAGAGGAATATCCCCTTGCCCATCTTGTTTTTCCCCTCAGTTGCTATGCTATTTTCTTAAGTCACTTAAGAATTATAAGACTCAGAAGAAACTGATGAGCCCAACTAGCAAAGTTTGCCACAGCCCTCACTTAAGAAAAGATCCAATAGCTGCCAGTACACTTATTTTATCTGAATGTTTCAGAAAGCAGGTGGGGAATCAAATGAGAAATTATAAACAGAAGTTTTAAAATAAAGTTGCATGCATTAAACTGCAATTTTTAAATAGAATACCCTAACATAACTAAACATTAAAAATCAAAATCCACAAGGGCTGGCACTGATTATGAAGCTCTCACCTTTTTTAGCAGTTTCTCATTTCTCAGTTTTTCACATACTATTGCCACTTCTGAACCTCGTGGTTCAAGCACTGAATTTGCTGTCAGCTTTCCTAAATTTCTCAACAATACAGAAATAGGCATTTCCTTGAGTAATGCCTTCCAAACCTATGATGACAGAGAAGGGAAACACGGAAAGATGAGATTCTCAAAGCACAAGAATTGTTAGCTGTACATTGAATGAGTCTATTTTAAAATAAATGTACAAATTATATTAAAGTCGTAATTATTTTAAATTAACTATTTGGGTAAACAACTTGAAAAACAGTGTAAGGGCTATTTTGAAAAGAAATCTAGACTTAGGACTCTGAACAGCATTACTCACTGTAGAGAATTCATACTTCTATGGAGAATTTCACTAAGGAAGTTACCTACCTCTTTAGATTTCAGATGGTTTGTCAGGAGGTGCTCTCTAACCAGACCATACTCCTCTATCAAATGAATAACTTCCAATTCATCTTTTGTGCGTTTGACTTTCTCCACAGCCTCCAGATACTTCAAGAGTTTTTCAGTCTCAGCAGAAACTGCTTTCTCTTTATAAGCTTCTTGGACATCTTTCCACCCCTTGGTAATATACTTAGCGACTATAGCAATTCCTGATGGAAAAGAAAACCATTTCTCAAGCAGGATTACCATCTGTATACTGGATTTTATCATTCTAGCATGCAAATCAATTAGCAGGTTTCATTCTCAGACCTACCAAACACCTACTGAAAAGGTCAGCCACACACAATTTAGAGCAATACTTTTAATTACTGTATTCATCTCCTTAGAAGTAAGGAGCTTCATGTGTTTGCTACATTGCCCACAGAAGCTGTGGCTGCCCCATCCCTGGAAGTGTCCAAGACAGGGCTGGATGGAGCTCTGAGCAGCCTGGGCTAGTGAGAGGCGTCCCTCCCCATGGCAGAAGGATTGGAACTGGATCATCCTTATGGTCCCTCCCAACCCAAACCATTCTAAGATTTGAAGTCAACAGATCTTCCCACATAACAGAAAAGTGTTATTTCATCATTTGTCACCAAATAGGAACAAAATGAGGGGGTTATTTCGTCTTCCCTTGGCATATGAAAGAAAATAACGAACAAACCCTGTTTACCTTGAAGATAAACAGGTCTGGTTTTTGATAGGATCACCCTCATTTTTAAGATGCAATTTACAGGATATCCTCACTAAGAGGATAAGCTCTGTTTACCTTGAAGGTCTTTTTTTTATATGATTACCCACATTTTTAAGATGCAATTTACAGGATATCCTTACTAAGAATTCATCTACAATGGAACTCAAGTTTCCAAAAATACTTCCACAGTAAATATAAAAGGTTTAAAACACAGTATTTTCAGGTAAATAAAAATTTATTACCTTCACTGGCAGGTTTTAGGTGGGACAACCTCAGAAGATCTTTATGAGACCAACCACTTCTTTGCTTATATTTTGTAACTGCTAAAGCAAGAGCCATGCCATTCTTTCCATTGTACCAATCTGCAACAGCTTTCCTCAGAGCACGGCCCCACATGCCACATTTCATGCCCTCCTTCAGATCTTTTTTAAACTGGATGAAAGTAAAGAGATGGGTTGGTATGCAACACACCTCGGGGACAGCTTTAAACGCCGCTTGTTTTGTTTTGGCATCAGAGCACTGCGAGCAAACGGCGAGGGCAAAGAGCAGGGGCTCCTGTTTTGCCGCTCTGCCCTCTTGACTAAAGGCTTTGATTTCTTCCACAACTTGGCAGCCTCTGCCCTCTTCAATGAGCCTCAGCAAAGCTTCGGCGTTCTCAAAGCCCAGCTTGCGCTCCTTGACGTGGTAGGCGCTGCCCTCGGAGCCGAAGCACAGGAAGTGCCGCAGCCGGGTGCTGTCCGTGAGGTCCCAGCAGGCACCGCCGGGCCCCGGCGCCTCGCTCGGGGGCTGCGCTGGGCTCTCCTCCGCCTGCATCCTTCACACTGCCAGGCTCTGCTGCAACAGCAACACCGCTCATTAGCAACTGCGCTTCACTGCTCTTTCAGCAAAGTAAACACACACGGTGTCTATGAGCTTGTCATCTTAAGCTTTCATTCATGAATTTAAGTATACTCCAAGCGTCCCATAATACACATTATTTAAGGGAAAAGAAACAAAAAACTCTCTAAGTTATAATAGTAACTAACTTACTTCTTAAAAACCAACTCAGAAACTATTTAACCCCAATAAGTGGCACACAAAAACCACCTGGTCTCGGGGCCTTTCTGGCTCACTGTGACCCTGAGAATGTTAAAAGTCTCTTTTCCCAGCCCGAGCGCTTGAAGAATGAGTCAGAACTCTTCAGTTCCCGGGCTCAAGGTTGTTTATTGTGCCTTATCCATAAAAAATTTTCTCCTGCTCTGCCGCGGTCTGTCCTGCAGGACAGTTCCAGGCACACTGTGTAGGGGGATAGAATATAAGTAAATAACGGTAGTAGAGAAAGTAATCTTACCCCCTAAAGAGTTGCAGCTGGGTTAATGATTAAAGCTTAGGAGCAAGCCTGATGTTAACAGGCCACAGCTGTAGCCAATAAGAAGAGTGTTATAAAGAGTGGATTGGTTGGCTGAGGGAAGAACTGGAGTCAGTTGGGTACTGTGAGGATAAGGAGGAGTCAGTGCCTGGAGGAGATGCCCATGAGAAACATCAAGGAGGTATGAAACTCTAGCAATATGGAACCTTTGCAATGTAATGATAATAGCACTCTTGCAATATAATCACAACAACATTGCCTGCCCCCAGGGTAGTGTTATGTCTTTATACTAAAAACTACATGTACAATGTTTACAATGACTTTCAAATACCTATCACCTACGTTACACAGTGAGCTTCTACTCCAAACCAATCTGTAAGTGCCAACATCCCAGCAGAAGATGGAGGCCAAGAACAAGGAGAAAGGCTAGACACACCCAGTTCCCTCCATCTTGCCTCCTGAACCCCCATACCAGAAACTCCAAAATCTACTTTTCCACCCTGTGAGAGCTTTGCTATTATTCTACCTAAACTGTTGTGGCTTGCTGACCTTCATATAAGGTTGGTAATTTGCTCCATGGGTCATAATCAAAACCACAGGTGTTTTGGGCTTTTGAGCCCCCTGGCAGGGGTCCTGGCCATCCTGGACAGCCAGAGGGATGTTCTGGGTTCCCACAATCTGGTGTTATAGCCTTTTGGCACTAATATATTGTGAAAAGTGCACATTATGTGGCTCTACACAGATATTTAACCTATGTGCTTTGATGTATTGATTAGCAGTGCTGTATTAACATTTTAATAATATGATAAATGTAGTCTTGTAGTTAAAAGGTAACTATTGTAGTTACAATAAGAACTATGTTAGTGGGATTTTTTTAAAGAAAGGAATGAGGTACTTGCACCAGATAGCAGCCCCAGGACACCTAAATATTTCAGAGAAAAACAATTTATTGCTCTCTTATTAGAAGAAATGAACTTCTTCCCATCTCGAAGGTGCTGTTAGGATTCAGAGGAAGAAGTTGACACAGACAAGATAGAATCCTGTGTTTGAATGGAACTTATGTATCATGTATGAAGTGCATGAATATGCAACAGGCTATTGTTTTTAAGCATCCCTTTTTGGGCCTGTGCTGCCCAGAAAAAGCTACCTGGATGTCCCTAACTCTTTGTCTTTATTGTCTCATATTGTCCTAATTCAATTTGTCCAAATTATTATTACTCTAATTGTATTACTATTTTTATAACCATTTTATTGCTATTAAATGTTTAAAATTTTAAAAACAAGTGACTGGCATTTTTCACACATATTACATCACTTTCTTAGGTAGATTTTTATATTGCAGACTAAGTGGCTCAAAATTCAGATCTTGCCCTGCTTTGTTTTGCTTAAGAATTGCTAATATCGACCAACTGAAGAAAAATGGGGCTAAAATGAACAACTGAGATATGGAAAAACTGTTTAATTGGAAGACTTTGTGAGAGTTTATAGATGGTAGGTTTCAGTGACTAAGCAGCTCAAGAACAAGTTATCTTTGCTACAGGCTCAAATAGTCTGCTGCTCCAAGTGAGATCCAAGAAAACAGGGACATTATGGATTCTGTACTGCTTTACACTTGAAGGTAAGAAGCAAAAATCAGCACAAAAAATCACAGTCATTCAGGTCTTTCTATTTATACACTCCTGAGCTGCAAGAGAACTGTAATATTTGTAGGGCAACACCACTGGTCTTACTTGGAGAATATCCAGCACAGCAAAAATCAAGCCAGGACAGTTAAAATGAAGCAAATGCAGGTGAAATGAAATTAGCAGGGTGAGGGTAAGAAAATTCCTCATCACCACTACTTTCAAAACATTAATAGCACAATAATAAATTTAGTTTACTCATTTCTCACCAAACAAGAAAATTACACTGAATAGCATCAAGAGCTGCTACTGAAAACCAAAAAGGCAGAACCATTAATCCACTCCATCCACCTGCATATAAATCTTGAAATTCAGAGACTAAAGTCTGAGCTCACACAAATGGCATTTCAAAGATTTTCAGTTTTCAAGAATTGAAGATATCTCTTTTTGGCTTTTTTTGCTTGTTCAGATAGTGAAGACAAAAGCCATTTTGCTCCCTTTACCAGGATAAGGTAGCACAAACAAATGTCACTAATGTAGGCAGAGGGGTTCCCTCCCACGTAGTTTCAGTAAGTAACACACTGATTTACAAACAACTTCCCTATTTCTTTGACAGAGAATTTCCCCTTTTCTGCAAGCAACTAGAAATGCACCTTTCCTCTGATTTTGCACATCTGCACTAATCTGCACCCAGAATTAAACAGCCATCATCAGCGCTCCCATTACACTCTACAAACTGATAAAATCATAAAAATAGAAGCCATATGCTGGCACCTGGTTTAAGAAAGTAGGTTTCATTGGAAATTAATAAGAAATATCTTTCATTGCATTATTTAGAGCACTGGTGCTCAGCTAAAATTATATATTCTAAGCGTGTTTCCTGCCAAACTCACTTAAATACACATCATGTTGAACTGACTTTTTCCCTGACATCTGAAGCATGCAAATACACTGAAAATAACAAGGGTGGTATTCCCCTTCCATGAATACCAGATCAGGACTTTTTCATGTCTAAAGACATTTTATTTCAATACAGTTCCATTAGCTCATTTCATTGCACATTCGATAATGTTTCAAAATAAACACAGAAAACCCAAACAAAAAATCTTGAAATCACAGTAAGCATCCATTTAGTTATCAGAAAAAAATGGCACATGAAAGATACTGAGAAACACCATTATCTTAAAGGAAAAAAAAGAATGGGAAGCATGAAGGATCACCCATGGATAACAAGATGTCCATGTATATAAAATACTGAGAATGATTTCTTGCTGTAGCTTTCATAGAGGGAAATTTGTAGCAAGAAAACTCTTATGGATATTAACAATGGATAATTTTTATGTCTACTTTTGTATGGACCAGGCTATTAATGGACTCACAACACTGGCAAGAGGCATACACCTGCATCCATATAATTCTGACACAAACCCATAATAGAAAAGATAGTTTCAAATAGTTTTTCTGATACTTAGCTCCTTAATTTGCATTCTTAGGAATATGCTATAAGCTCCCAACCCAGATTCTGTTGCAATTTGCAACAACTGTCTAACATAAATTGTAAATTCTTCAAAATAAACCTGTATTTTAAAAATTACTTTTGAAACCAACAATAGCTGATGCAAACCACCAATCTCACTACTAAACAGTCACAGTAAAAGGATCAGATTTACATTTCACGAGAGTTACTGGAAAAGCACTTACAGTTGAGCTGCTCAACTCATTTTTAACCCTGTATTACATCCCAGCCTCAAAAGTTCCCAAAGCTTTTCCCTTCCTTGGCCCCATCTCTCTCCTCTGCCCAGACCGAAAGCTTATTTTTTTAATACCTGTACAACAGAGACAACTTTACCCTAACAGGTGGATAAATGGAGATGCTCACTTAACATGTGCTCTGCTATAAGCCTACTCTTCACCTGCTGAGCTGCAGCAGGGAACTTGAATATAAAACACCTGTGGAGGATTTATCAACAATATCCTGGCTCCATAAGCACTTTCAATTTCTGAACTACAGGAATGCAAACAGCAATTCTGAAAAGTCCCAGACTAGGATTTTTATAACAAAAATTGCTAAACTAAACTCCATGGCTGTCTGTTCACCATTATTAATGAAAGAGAAAGCCCACTATATTTCAGCTGCCATAGAAATGTGTAAGTAAAATATGACTTTGACTGTTCTGAAACAGTCTATACACGTGGAGTAGTAAGTCAGTATTTGTATGTTGCTGTACCATAGCATGATTCAGTTCTTTAAGTTGACATTTGTTCATTTCCGTGACTTTTCCAACTTGTCCTAGCTTTCCTAAGAAATAAAATGTCTGACAAGTTTCACGGATGGATGAAAAAAAACACGTAAAGGATAAAGCTTTAACAGAACTACAGATTGTCATTTTAGTTCTTAAGTTTAACTGCTACATTAACAACTAATGACACTTTGTAGCAAAATCTCATGGAATTAAACTTTGAAACAGTCTGGTCTTTTATGACCAAAAAAGCATTAACATTTTAAAGAGAACTTCTCAAATTGCCTTTGAATACTTCAAAACCACATATACTTCAATCTACGAGAAACTGAATTCTGCTTCTCTGTCCTTTAAATTCTGTATAAGCATTAACCTGCAGACTATAAGGAATGTCTTCTGGTTAATTGAGCAGAGACCACGACCATCACACTGAGTTACATTGTTGTAACAAATCAGCCTTGTGCTACAGCTCTGACCACACAGTTCTCATACTTCAGGAAATAAGCACCTCCATGTCAGCCGGGATGCCCGGAGAACACCTCCCAAACCATGGATGGAGCGGTGGACAGCAGCACGGCAGACACCCCATTATAGGAACCACATACCAGCCCACGCCTTTCTACTGCAGAATTTGCAAGAGCCTGTGTGCTTTAAAAAACGTACTGACTGGGGGGCCAAGGCAGCTTAGCTGACGTAGGGCAGAATTAGGAGATCGAAGCACCTAAAGCGGATACCGGCGAGCTGCGATGGCAGCTGTCAGTCTCCATAAAGACGATAAACACGCGTGACGGGAGGACGCGTAAAGCCAGAGACCCGCCCGGGAACGCCCCGCGGGCCCCTCACGCCCCGGGGCCCTCCGGAGCTGCCCCCGCGGCCTCTCCGCATTGCCCCGCACCCCCGGGGCCGGCCCAGGGACCCCGCATCCCGCTCCCCTGCAGCCCGGGGAGCGCCACTTGCCTGCGAGGCCGCGGCCCGGGCGGGGCCGGGCGGTGCCGCAGCGCCGGGGGCCGCGGGGCGATGGGCCGGGGAGGCACCGGGGACACCGAGCGGCGGCCGGGCCGCTGCGGGCGCGCGGGGGGCGGGCAGGGCCGTCCCGCTCCGGCCGCCGGGGATCCGCGTCTCCCGCTCCAGCCCCGCCCGCCGCGCCCCGACAGCATCGCCGGGACCCGGATGGGGCCGCGCCCCCCGCGCGGTGCCCGGATGGAGCCATGCTCGGGGCCGGCCCCGCTCCCCGCCGCGCCGCCCGAGGGCCCCGCAGCCGCCGGCCGCCCCCGATGCGCCCCGGAGCGCGTCCCCGAGGCGCGGCGCGGCCCTCCCGCGGCCGGGGCGGTGCCGCCCGCGCCCGCAGCTGCCCCGGATCCAGTCCCGCTCGCCGCTTCCTGCGGCCGCCCCGCCTCTCCATGGCGGTGCCCGGCGCGGGTCCTGCCGGGAAGGGAGCGGCGCGGCTCGGCCTCGCAGCCTGAGCGGCGGCAGCGCCGCCATGTCCGGGGGCAGCAGCGCCGGCGAGTGGTGCCTCATGGAGAGCGACCCGGGCGTCTTCACGGAGCTCATCAAGGGCTTCGGTGAGCGTCGAGCGGGGCCGGGTAGGGGTGGGGGTTCCGCGGGGCTGTTCCCGCACCGCTGGGTGCGAGCCCGCTGTCCCTGCCGGGCAGTGAGGGCATGCGGGGCTCGGTTGCTGCAGGGCCGGGAAGGTGCTGGGACGCGCTGCCGGCGGCGAGCGCGGCTGCCGTGGTGTGCCCGGCCCGGCCCGGCCGCCTGCGGGCACCGCCGAGCCCGGCCCCAGCGCGGCCTGTGCGGCCCGGCCCTCGGGCCGGCACCTGCTGCTCTGCGGCGGGACGGCTCGGCAGGGACTGCCGCGGAGCCGCAGCGCCCTTGGGCTTGGAAAGGGCTGCTCAGATCATCGGGGCCAAGCTATGACCCAGCATCACCACCTTGTGAGCCAGACCCGGGCACTGAGTGCCGTGTCCAGTCTTTCCTTAAACACCTCCAGGGCAGTGACTCTATCACTTCCCTGGGCAGCCCATTCTAACGTCTCATCAGCCCTTTGAAAAAATTCCTCCGAATGTCCAAACTGAACTTCCCTGAGAAGGTGTTCGGGTTACAGAGCCCCAGGAGTGAGGACATTCAGAGAAAGAGCTGTGCCTAGGCTGAGCTGTGGGGCTTAGCTGTGGCTGGGTAGCCTGTAAGCGGCTGCCTGGCCTTCTAGAATGCTAAATTTTGTATTGAATTGCATTTAAAATCTTTGGTGAATATATGGTTATTACAGCAGCCAGGTTATTCTCAGCCAAAGAACCAAAATTATTTTATTCTGCATTTCATTAATTCATACTTTGTTGTGTCTTTTTCTCAGAAACAAAGTCCAGACATGCTTCTTTTACGTTTTTATTTAGCTAATAAATGAAACTTCCACATAGTAAATATTTGAACCTTTTGGGCTGTGTATTATGCAAATGTCTTGCTTGAACATACAGCATTTTTGGTCTACTACCATAGGTCTTTGTCTGAAGGCAGGTGTTTAAAGTTCTGCTTTGGGCTTGCTGATAGTGCCTTTATAAGCAGTGTTGTTTTCACTTAAGCAAAGGACATGAAGTGATCAGAGGTATTTAATCTCCTCTGCTTCTTCTTTAAATGCAACTCTCTTGTAAAGACAGTATCACCATACACAGGTTCATAAATTCTTGAAATAGTTTCTCTGCCTCTCTTGTGGGTTTTTTTAATCAAGGTCTGTTAAAGCCCATAGATAGGCTTTTCCATAGCCTGGATATACTAATTGTAAATATTACATAATGTCTTTGTGTTTTCTTTCATAAGTCTGTCTTTAATGGCAGCGTCCCTTTTAAAATGAGTTAGTTGAAGAAACCTGTATTTTTTCCTTATTTCAGGCTGTAGAGGAGCACAAGTTGAAGAAATATGGAGTTTGGAGCCAGAGAACTTTGAAAAATTGAAGTAAGGCATATGGTTTTTATTCACATTTGTCTGAAGTCCCTGAAAGAATGGGTACTAAACTCAGGTGTATTTTTGGTGGATCTGTTGTTTGGGGCATTTTGTGTTTGTATTTTTTCCTTCAGTTTCAACAGAAGTTGGGTAGGATTTTGATTTAATGGAATACCTGGCAGTTAAATTGCTTTTCATTAATGCTTTGGTACTTAATCTAGCTTAATCAGGTTTTGAAAGAAATGCTGATGGTAGCTAGAATGTGGAAGTAGATTTGTAATGATTTTTCCATTAGCTTGCCTTAGAGCTCCTAACAAATTCTTGGGTGAATTTCCTTGCATTATTCCTTGGGTTCCTTGCTTTATGTCCCTCTCTCCTCACATCCCATGATGTTGCCTCTGTTGTCTTAAATTATTTTCCAGTACTTAGATACCTTTGTAGCTCATTTTTCCTGCAGAACCACTTCCATGTGGATGTGAAGGCAAATAGATTTTTTATAACTGATAATGACTGGTGTCATGTGGAACAATTTTGCCCTCATTAAGCAACATTAATTCTTTTAATGTTTTGTCCATGTGTAAACATGCTGTTATCCATGTTTACATACAGGATTTTAAGAGGAAAATATAATTTAACCTGGACCATACTCTTGTATCTTGTGCAAATACCCCATACTTGTAGGATTAATCTTTCAAAAGATGCAGGAATTGGTACAGAGGATGTACTTCTAGAATTTTTGACTGAAGATGTTTCACCAGCAACACCTGAATGGCAGAAATGTTGCCTATTAATTGGTTTATTTGCTGCGTGCACCATCAGAGCATTTACCTGTTTGTTCATTAAGTGACAGCTTTGCATATCCTGCAGATGTTTTGTCTTTCTAGTCCTGGGGGATGGCCAGCTTCCATCCTCCCTTCCCATTTACACCTGCAATATTTTACACAATGTATGAACACTGGGAGTGAAAGGATATAGAAGCATCTTTGTTTTCTAAACAGCAGCTCTGTAGGCACACAGTGTGTGGTGATTGTGAGTGGGCTGGCCCAGCCTCATCCCCAGTGGGTGCAGCTGTGAGCAGCAGGTGAGCAGCACTGACAGCAATGAGCCATGGAGTGCCCAGGGGCACTGAGCAGCCACCAAAGGGCACAGAGGGCACACAGGGCAGGGCACCAACAGGAGGGGATAAAAGGCTGGGCTGGAGAACAAGAAGGGCAGAGGCTTGAAGCCTTCTGAAGTAACATGGTGTTACTCTGTGGGCTGAAGCTTTCTGAAATTCTGTGATGATACCCTGTGTAGTGTGGCTGTCTCAAGTGTGACATGTGCTGAAGGGAGAATTCCACTGAGAGACTTTGAAAAAATGCATCTCAGATTTCTGGTCAGAGCTTAGGAAAAGTTTCTTGTGCACTACAGGTGTATGTTTGTCTTTTGTAGCAAAACCATTTCTGGCCTCTTTTTGGTGATGACCTCAGATTTAAGTTGATGAATAAGTTTTTTTCTTACTGTAACTGAAGATTTTAAGACCTGTTTTCTTTAGTATTTCCAGAACACAAAAATTTATCAATAAATACAGTGCAAAGTGTAGTAAAAGCTGTTTACTATTCAGGACATGTAGTCTGAAAGGCAAGACACATTTTTACTAGAAGAGAAAACTGGGTTTCTCTTACTTGTGGTGGGCTAACTCAGAGCATGAAGTTTTGGAAGAGCTCCTCTTGGGCCATTTCATCTGTGTCTATAAGGATTACCAAAATGTTTGTTCCTGTCCTTGTGTATGACTGACAAATGCTTTGATAGCTGTTTGTCACTAACCAATTCACATGAGAGTTCTGCAACTATAAAAGTTGCAGTAACCAGGAAAACTGGTCCTCACTTTTGAAAATTAGTGGCTAATTGCTAATTCAGATTGGGATTTTTTTGTTTGTTTGTTTGTTTGGGTTTTTGTTTGTTTGTTTAGCATTTACAGAAAGAAACCTGAATTGTCTTTTGTCTAATTAAAAGAGCACATCTGAAAATTACAGTGCAAGTTCCCGGTATTTAGAAAGAATTAACAGAATTACCATACCAGCATGCAGCTGAACTACAGTACAGATAATTTTAATATTTTTCATCAGAATGGGTGACCTTTTTACTATAAATTTTGTTTTTCAGGCCAGTACATGGGCTGATTTTTCTCTTCAAGTGGCAGCCCGGAGAGGAGCCAGCGGGTTCTGTTGTCCAGGATTCCAGACTGGATACAATATTTTTTGCTAAGCAGGTATGAGAAATTCAGTAATTGTTTTAGCTATATAATGAAACATAGCTTTTAATACAAAAAAAACCAAAAAAAACCCCCACAAAACCCCAAAAAAAGAGCTGTTGTTTGGTTAATATGTACACAGAAATCAACATTTTGCAAGGTTAAGTAGTTTCAACAAATTCTGAGAGTAGGAGCTGTGTATTGACAAAGCAAATCAGTTTAATCTGTCAAGTCTGACAAAAATTGCAGCTATGGAAGGGTAAAGCTCTTATTTATTTGTCAGCCCTCACCCATAAAGTAACTCAGTCTTCTGTGCAGTAGAAGTGTCTTGTGGTAAATGTTCTCAGCAGGATGAGCAAATTACTTCTTTTGAAACCACTTTCAACAACTCATTAGAACAAATTTATTTTGATCCTGTTTTTATTTCTTACTTTTCTTAAATGCTCTGAAGCTTGAGCAGTAGATGTAGGATAATGTTTTCCTTTAAGGGTTTGCAGACCATTTTGGTATGCAAGTTTTAAGTATTCAAATCAGAAATGTGAATTTAAATTAGAAATCACTGGGAAATTGGTTTAGCTGATGTAGTCCATTGTGTTTTACTAAATGCAGAGTAGTACTGAAATTTTGTCTTGGAGTTAACAGACTGCTGTGCGTGCTTTTTGCAAGAAAGAAAAGCAAGAGAAAGTGATCAGAATGAAAGTAGGAGTATTTAATATGGGTATTTATTACAAAACATTGTCATCAAAGGGCAAATTATTAGGATTTCTGTGAAGACTTACATGGTATAGTTGTTGGGGTGTTGAGGGTGCGGGTTTTGGGGGGGCTTTTTTTCATTGGGTTTTTTCTTATTTCCCACCACAAATGCAAATTTTGAATGTAAATTTCAAGATATGAAAAAATGTATTCACACTTCCAGGTAAAAGTATAGAAGTATGGAACACAATGCAAATAGTCATCCTGGCCACTCTGTACCTGCACTTCTGTTTCATTCCTTTTATAATCATGCTGTTGTGGATCAGCTTTTTCAATGCTGCTTCTCTTCATTCTTCCCCTGCTGTAGCTCTTGAGTCCTGCCAAGCCCTGCCCGGCATTTTTATGATGCAGTGATCAGTAGTAGTTTACTAACTGTAGTTTGGTAGCTCTCATAGACCCTGGTTTAGGTTGTGATTTCTGTCTAACCAAACATACTGTTAGTAGCCATGGGCTGTAACCAAAGAACAGCCATGAGGCAAAGAACTTAAAGTCCTTGATGTAGCTTTCAAAAGGTAGTGCCATGGTGGGAGGAAGTTACTCTGATTGGAATCTAGAGAGGGGTTTTTTTGAAGGATGTTGGGTTTTTATTTTAAATGAAAGGTGAATTTTCCCTCACTCAAGGGGTTTCATCTTGTTTCTTGTGAGTAGCTGAGGTTGTCCTAGAATTGCTGTTCTTGTGAATGCTGAACAGTTTCTAAGCATTTGTCTGCTTGCTCCACTTCTTTTGCCTTTTCCACCCCCTTCCTTTTTTGAAGCTTGACACTGTGTTTAAATGCAATAGCTAAGAGGAGCTTTCTTGAGCTTTAAGATGAGATTGTAGAATGTACATCACAAAATATGGAAGATGTTAGATTTGATAACAAGCCCCACAAAATTAAAGGCTAACAGTGAAAAGTTTTCTTTATTTTATAGTTTTCTTTGAAACACTCATATTTTAATGTATTCTTAAGCTGAAACCTCCTTTTTAATTGTCCCTTTCCTTTACCTGCTGCCTTTAAAGAGAGTGTGCTGGAGTGACTCTTAGTTTTAGCATGGAAAGCAATTTCTAGAAATGTTGACTCTTAGAATGGTACTGCCTGGTTATGCCACTTGATGGCGTGGAATAGATGTTTCAAAAGTCATTTGCATCAAGTTTAGAATTAGAATGTTTTTCCTTTTTTATTGTTATCTGTCAGTCAAGTGCAGTGGCTTTGCAAAATAAAACATTCCTTAAAGACATCTATATGCTTGTGTTTCATTTCAGTTCGGTTTTGCCTGCACTGAGCTATTGTGACTGAACAACTAGAAATAGATGCAGAGAAATTATTATTAAAAGTAACAGAAAGAAACTGCTTTGGATATTTTGGAGGAATCTGTTTAATACCAGTTTAGCTCTGGTGACTTTCACACTGAAGAAAGTTAGCCTGGGTTAGGGATCCAACTTGACAAGCAATGTTTTGAGGATTTAGTGTTTTCTTGAGCATGTCAGATCTTATAATTTGCTGCTGCTGAGAGCAGGGTGCAGTGAAACACTGTGAGCCAGTGAAGCTCACCCCAGCAGTTCTCTGTGCATGGTATCTGGGCTGGTCTCTGCTGTACTGTGAGATGTGTCTGTTCAGCAAGTCAGGACAAAACTGGTAAGTGAGAGAACAGGGGGTTCTTTATGGTAGTGCTGAAGTTACTGCACTTTTCAAACCACAGTCTGGATCCTTCTGACTCACCCAGGAGCACAAAGCAAGATGAGCATTAGTATTGAATATTTGTGTTGTGACAGAGCAAGTCCTCCCAGCCATCATGCAGCTGGGTTCATGTGTCTTTTTTATTTCCTCTTTATGTTTTAAGCTAAATTTTGTGCGTGCTTTGAGGGTCTTGCCAGAAGACCTTTTTCTTCATTACAAAAGGGATGATGTAAAATTACACTATGTTCATTTGTAGGCTGGGATCCTAGAACAAATAGATTGGTTTGGGCAATTTTTATGACATTTAAGGTTATTGATCTGTAGATCTGTATCTTCAAAACTGTCATGACACTGGAGCCTGAAAAATCTCCACAAGTCTTTGCCTCTCTTTTCTCACACATTTTCTTCTTTTAAATGTTCCCATCTGAAGACATTTAGTACAATTGGTTTTACTGCAGACATGTTTTCACGTGTCTTCCTGAATCCTGTGTGAGCAAGACAAGGTTACTCTTAATATACAACAAGAGTTGAGTAGAGGAGATAAATTTTGTTTCTGTTCATAACTTTATTATGTGTTCAATTTTAAAAATTGCTTTATTATGAGGAACTTTATTTAGAGGTAAAAGGCTACAGCTCTCAAACTGTCTAGTAAAACATCTTTAAAATTGCACTAGGAAACACAATTTTGGTAAGAAGCTTGTGCATGCTCCCATTTTCCTCATTTCCACTTCCATAGTGATGTTGTAGTTGAATTCCAAATGACAACTAGATCTTGTTTCAAGTTATATCACGCCTGTGTTGGGGGGTTGAATTTTGAAGTCTGTCTTGTATGCATGCATATTAAAGGGGTGTTTTTAATGGTCACTTTTATGTGCACTCATGTTAAATTTGGCCTCCCTGTTATGCCTAGGTATGGTTTGGTCCTCTGGTTGAGGCCAGAGAACTCTGGATGATCTTACATTCCCTTTGAGCTAGGATACATAGGCACCATGAGGTGAGTTAAGGATACAGTTTCAGCCTTAACTCAGAATTTCCTGATTTCTGTGTTGCTTCAGTGGGCCCTTGCTGTTGTTTTCACACACAATGGATACATGATTACAGCTGCTCAATATATTCAGGTCCTTGCCACACTCTTTGGAGGAGCTGCATTCTC
This sequence comes from Melozone crissalis, assembly GCF_028551555.1. Taxonomy (NCBI): domain Eukaryota; kingdom Metazoa; phylum Chordata; class Aves; order Passeriformes; family Passerellidae; genus Melozone; species Melozone crissalis. The sequence continues at coordinate 10,076,311 of NW_026535823.1, read as the reverse complement.
TGCTGAGCACTGCAGAAGTGTCTCTGGACAAAAAAGAATGCCATTGTTGCAGATCTGAAACTACTTCTGAGTTTAATAAATTCTTCAGCTTTTAGTATGGAACTGTTGGCATCCTGCCTTTCCTAGGTGCCATGTATTTATTTTATTTTGCATTGTCATGACAGAACATTAACTGCATTAATTGGGAATACCTTCAGAAGGAGTGTCTTATAAATGATACTGTTAATAACAAACCATTGTTCTCTAGTTATGTTTATGGCACTAATGGAAGTATATGTATTTTTTTATATTTCCAGTACTTGATTGATTTCAAACTCAAATGACCTTTTCAGATTTGGTAACATTAAGATAGACCTGTGTTAAAGCTAAGTTTGGGATAACAGATAACTTACAAGAAGTACAACTTTAAGACATGAAACAAATCAGAAAGAGATTTTCAGCTATTATTCAGTAACTGAATATAGCTGTAGAAAGATTATATCTTTACTCCAACAAAATTTAAATAGAAAAATTATATTGGGTTTCTAAACGAGAATAAATGGTGGAACTTCCTGCTAAGGCTGAATTTTTCATGTTGAGCTCTGTAAAACTCAACTGTTCTGTAATGTTGGAATGTTCTGTAAGTGAATTTGCTGGTTATACTACCAATTGCAGCCCAGGCTTGTCCACAGCTTTTTTGAAAAGCAAAATACATAATCCATCAGGTAGAAGATGTGAGTCAAGAATTTAAAGTGCTTCTGCCTGAAGTTGATCCAGAAGGTCAGATGTGATCCCTAGAGAAAGGTGCATGGTTAGGAAGTCATGCATCTTACTTAGAGAGTAGCCTCATCAAGTGGTTGCTTGGTTTAAGCTGAACTTCACCTGGGGATAGGTCAATCTTGTCTTGATACATTTCTGTGTATGTATGTTACTGTTTTCTTGCAAGTATTGTGAAACACCCCTTGAACTTTTGCCTACACAATCTTTTAACTCTGAGCGTCTGCTTTAAGTTGGAGTCTTGAGTATTGATCAATCTAATACCTCACCAAGGCTTCCTGGACAGAAATATCCAGGCAAATGTTGGTATTTCTGGACAAAAATAGAAAATCCTTTTAATCCTCAAGTCCAAATAAAAATCTTTTGGGAACAACCTGAATCTATTATCATGTTAGCTAAAAGCAAAGAATGTTTTCTGTTATGCTGAGGCACCCTAAGTAAGAGACACACTGGGAGTGAGAGATGGGTATCCTGAAGGGCTCTCCAGGTTGTGTGGAGCAGTGCTGGACTGGCTGTGTGCACGGATGGCACTGTGTCTGTGTGACAAATCCCAAACTTGCCTGCATTTGGTCCTGCAGTCACATCCTCACTGTGCACCCCTCACCCTGCCTTTGAGCCACCACTAGCTAGAGATTCCCTTGTTCCATCTTGGTGTTCCCCTGTGTCATTGACACCCAGGGACACACTGGATTTTTATGCACATCACGTGCATTTCCTTCTATTCCTCTGCTACAGGACTGTTGTTGCTGCCTTTTCCTTAACTCCTGCCTCTCACTTGACTGAAGTGCTAGATTCTATTTCTATAATGTGTTTTCATTTCAATAGCTGGAGGCTATTCCCGTCAGATCCACATCTTCTGCAGTGTTTTCTAGCAGACTTTGTTTAGCTTGGTCCTTTACACTTCATCAGACTTGTTTCACAATGTAGTTGGAATACAAAACATGCTTGAAGGCCAATATTTGATGAGCCCATTAATTCCTTGCAAAGTCTACTTTTTCCTCTGACTTTATTTTCTGTTTCAAGCTGTTGTATCCTGCTATACAAAATCTCAGTAAATTTCCTTTCCTTGTTTTGAAGCCATTATTGAGTTGTTTGGAAAGAGCAACTGGTTGTTCCATTTTAATTTTTCAGCAAAGTTAGTTGCCATTCAGTCCTGTCTCTCCTATAATGGCCTGTATTAACTGTCATTTGCAAATACAATTTGCTGTAGTGACCCTGCCTCCATTGTACAGCTCAGGTGATGTGCCTTCTGCTTCTCTGTCAGCCTAATTGCACTGCATCAGCTTCAGCCACTCTGATCCACTTGAGATTTCCCTGCTTTCATCCCAGCACTACCTTACCACTGTCTCTGCCAACGTTCTTTAGCTGTATCTCAGAGTCTTTAGTTCTTTTTCCTAAGTTACTGTCATTCAAAGTGTGCCATTCTGCTGCTCTGGGAGTTGGAGTTTTTCTGCTGCTGGTTCTTCATTTCAGTGCCCTTGATGGATTTTCCTTGTATGTCCCTTATTTTGCACCTGTGTATTCTAGCCCTTAGCTGGTGTACCTGCACTTGGTTTAATTTCAGTTTTGGCTGCTGTAATCAGTTCTGTATGTGTAGCTGACTCCCTTGATTACTGTTTAAGTCAACTAGATTGTATTTTTCTTAAATTAAGATGTTTGATTATTTATCATCTGTGTATATACATAACCTGAACTGAGAACACCCTAAAGTATAGAAAATAAATTTATGATATGGTTTTAGTATTAACATAGTAGGTTTTCCTTTGTTAGGACTGGCCTCAATTGTGAAACAGGTTGCTAGGGTTTTCTCTTTTTTTTTTTTCCCTCCTTTCTTGTTGGAAGTGGTTTCACATTCATGGCCCTGAACTAATTTTCATATTTTTATACAAAAGTCACATCGTCTCTCAAAGTTTTAAGTAGCATTTTCAATTGCAAAATAGTCTCAAAGACTAATGATGCATTACTCATTCCTAAGCTATAGCTCTCTGAGAAAAAACTGCTAATATAAAGTCTTGTATTATGCCCTCATACCATTTGATAACAGAGCATTTAGTTAAATCTCAGATTAAATAATCCTTGCAGCTTCTTTCTTTTAATATGGTGTTTTACTTTGGTTATTGGTGAACAACATAAAGATATGGCTTTTATACAAAGAGGGTCGTTTATATTTTCTCCAAGTGGAATATTTAACACTGAAATGTCAAACTAGTAACTTTAACTTGAAAAGGAGAGCTGTATTGGGCAAGTATGTTATTCAGCTAACCATCATTTAAACAATATATACATCCTGGAATGCTTTTATTAGTTTATCCCTAGAACACTTGACTTTTTTTGTCCAATAAAAACTTTTAATAACAATTTTCAGTTCCATAATGTGTGTTATTGCTTCAAATTAAATTTTTTGACCTCTTACTTACTCTTAGCAGGAGATCTGATTATTTGAAGGACTTTTCTTGGGAGAGTTGGCTTTTTGTTAAGAACATAGATAACGCAATTTGGGCAACTTGCTTTGAATATTACTGTGTGCTTCTCCACAGGGATCCAAGGGTTTATGTCTTTCATTATTGACTTTAGAGAGATGGTGAGGCAGTGGAATGGCAGTTTCTGAGGACAGCTGTGAAAGATGAGTTTTATCAGTGAATTGTTTATGACAGCATGCAGAGCTGATTTTATCATAGCAGGGGCTTTTCTGTAGCTACCCAGGCAGCAAATCCAGTCTGTGTTAGGGTGCAGCTCATATGTGAATCAGCATAAGGGTGTGTGCAACAAAAGCAAACACAGTTTGGAGTGAACTTTTATCACCAGTGCTGACCAAATTCTTTCTTCAATGCTTTTTTCTAGGTCATAAATAATGCCTGTGCAACTCAAGCCATAGTAAGTGTGCTGTTAAACTGTGCTCATCAAGACATTCACCTAGGAGAGACCTTGTCAGAATTTAAAGAATTTTCCCAAAGCTTTGATGCTGCAGTGAGTGACCAGTGTTTTGTGCATTTTGAGTGTCACAGTGTTACAGCTCTAGTGGTTTACAGGTGTTTTGTTACTTCCTTTCAGATGAAAGGTTTGGCACTGAGCAACTCAGAAGTGATTCGGCAAGTTCACAACAGTTTTGCCAGGTAACATATGTTTTAAATCTGGCCAAAATTTGAACAAATCCTTTTTAATCTCAGGGGTTTTTAAATTTTCTTTGCAGACAACAGATGTTTGAGTTTGATGCAAAGTCTTCAGCAAAGGAAGAAGATGCCTTTCACTTTGTAAGCTATGTTCCTGTTAATGGGAGGCTATATGAGCTAGATGGCTTAAGGGAAGGACCAATTGATTTAGGTAATTTTACATTTTTGCTGAACATCCTTTATTTTAACAGTGGCTTTTTGCAATAAATTGGTCATATGTTATAGGTTCAGAGCAAATTATTTATTAAAATAATACCTTGAAAGTTTTCTGAATGTGCTGTAAGCTTGTACTTCCTTGCAGTCGTTTGTATTGTTTTAATTTTGTTGGTCTGAAAATACAATTTCCTCCCTGCTTCCTCCATGTCTCTGATGCTCTCTCTCTTTTCATTTAGTAATCAAATGATCAGGTCCTGCAATCCCTTCCAAAACCTTGATAGTTTTGTTGCAAGACAGAAGCTTACGTAAAAGGAGCATATTTACACCTGACTCCAGACACTTTTTTTTCCTTTATGTGGCTTGTGTTTACACACTGCTTCTGTTTTGTAATCTTTCTTGAGATATGTCTGCCCTGTTGAGTCTTGAAAAGCTCTGCACTGCCTATCAAGTGTCTGTACTTTAGAGTCTGATACATGGTCAAGAACATGTTCCACACTCCATTCCCAGTGTTTTCCCAAATTTGTTGACAGTTTCATTTATGTTTAGGCTGAGCAACAGCTTGCTGCTTAATCTTGTCTTTAGTCTGTCCAGAGAGACTGTACAGTCCTCGGACCGAACATTAACATCATTTGTGTGGTCACAAGATTGAATCTCTAAATTTACTTTAAGGTCTTGAAATTGCAAAAGAGGCATTTTCAACTTAGGAAATTACCTCTGGGTATCTTGTCATATAACTTGAAATCAAATTCTCTATCGTATATCCTTTTATGGTTTTTCTTTCTGCCTGACCTTGTAACATTATATTGCGTCCACATAGACAAAATCAAGAGTTTAACATTAAATAGCTGTACCTGTCCACAGTGTTTTCCTTTGCTGTCTACTTCAATGTTCTCAGACCAACTAATTCCCCTTGTGTCATAAAAATACTATGTAACATACTTTCCCCCACCCCATTATTACTTGTTATCAGCAAAACAAATGTTAGCTGCTTATGCCCTTAAAATTTAGCTTTGTTCCATTGCTTTGGTCACTGCATTATCTAATTATTACTATTAATAAAACATCTTCCACCTCCTGAAAACTCAACTAAGTAATTTCAGACTGCAGTAGCTAAGGAAAAACATGTTACATACTCTGAAGTTGCTGCAGAAGCCTGAATGATATGAGTCAACTCTGAAATAAATTTTGCCATGATACTGACTTTTTTCCTTTGTTAAATTTTGCAAAGATGATGAGTTTTTCCTGTTTCCCCCAGGTGCATGCCATCAGGATGACTGGATAAGTGCAGTGCGGCCCGTCATAGAGAAGCGCATACAAAAGTAAATGGTCGTGATGCCTTTAAATATAGCACCTTCCCTATGCTTGGAAGTTCCTTTGTCTTAAATTCCTGAGTTAAAGGATTGCTGCTGAATTTCTAAGCAATGGCACTTAGGCATCATTTCTTTATGCATGTCACTGTGTGACTTGAGAACCTGTTGCCCAACATGAGGCAGATGTGATGACAGATAAATCTCAAATACACTGTGCTGCTGCATAATTAATCCAAGTAGGTGTCTGTAGTGAAGAGAGATCCTAGGAGTGCTCTGGAAAAGAAGATTGTTATCTGTAACACAGCTGTGCATCTTTGTGAGTGGAAGCTGAGTGACATGACCATGAATAACATTTGCCTATGCACTTCAAATTATTAGACAGTCATTCTGTCCATACAGCTGGTATATAGAGATCTGAAGTTTTTCTTAGGAATGGCTTGTCTTAGAAATTTAAGCTAGAAAAACATACAGTGAAAATTTGCTACTTCTTAACTCTGTTTCCAAACTGCAGTTGCAAATTTGTTAGAAATAAAGTTCATTTTATGCCATTTTTAGAAAACAGTTCTAAGTTTTTGCTTAAGACTTTTTTTTTTAATAAGCAAAATAGGACTAGCAAGTTGGTCTTGGAGAACTTAACCTCCAAAAGGCCTGCTAGTCTAATTGTTGAATGCACTTCTCACACTGTGTGGAGAAGTCTCCAATATTTTCTAACATGTAATAGTAATGACAAAGTAAAAACTATTGTGTGAAGCATCTTCTGTAAGTTCTGTTGTCATGTTTTCTTTTTTGGACAGTTTATGTATTTGTTTTGTGACCACAGACAGGAATAGTCAATTTTTGTGAGAGAAGGTAATTAGGAGTTACATATTGGATGGAGTTAATTTGTGGTCGGATTTTATTTTGTAACAAGATTGGATCTGTAGCACAACTTAATTTAATAAACCCATATAAAATTTTGTTTCCATGAAATGCAATCAAGGCTTTTGAGTTGTCATGTTGGTACCTAATTTTGAAAGCAGGTTGTCTTTGTTGTTTTGTTTTTCTGTTCCTCATTTAGATACAGTGAAGGTGAGATAAGGTTTAACCTGATGGCTATTGTGTCTGACAGGAAGATGATATATGAGCAGAGGATTGCAGAGCTACAGCAGCAACTGGCAGAGGTAGGCCATGGAATTTCAAGTGCTTAAGTATTTCCCTGATAGTTCTCTGTGCTGGCTTTACTGTTCACTTCCCTTCCTTGCTCCCAATGGAGCAGCAGCACAAAAAGCAGGGAGTGATTGCTGGAGATGTGTCCAGCACAGTGTGGATGCACTCAGTGCTGCAGCTCTGAGCTGAGCACTCAGCACAGTGCTGACCGTGTCATTTTGACTTTCTGCCTTGACTCATTTGCTGTGGAGCTGGAACTGTTTTTTTCCCAGTACCTGCTTGTAACTAACTGCACAAATTCCTGCTATGTACCTATAATGGTAAACAAAACTGCATCTTTCTGTGATAGAAATACCCTTGAGACAAAACTTGCTTTTAAAAAAGTAAAATTTAAAAATGGAGTAACATCATCAATTTAAATTTTTGTTTTGTGGAAGGAGGAGCCTATGGATACAGATCAAAGTAGTAATATGTTAAGTTCTATACAATCAGAAGTTGCAAAATACCAGATGTTAATTGAAGAAGAGAACCAAAAATTAAAAAGATATAAGGTATGTAGTCTTTGCTTTTCTGATGAAATTACTGGAACAGTTGTAAGATCAAGTCAGCTTTTATATATATATATATGTGGGAGCTTTGCAATTAATGTGAAGGAACTGGATGGGGACTAGAAAATAGTTCAGCTATATAATAATTCTGTTCATGCTTTTAATTTACTTTTAGATTGAAAATATTAGAAGAAAACATAACTACCTGCCTTTCATCATGGAATTGTTAAAGACTCTAGCAGAGCACCAGCAATTAATACCCTTAGTAGAAAAAGTGAGTATTTCCTAGCTGACAGTATATTACTATAATTCTTCATATCTTCTCTTTTAAATAAAAGAGCCCATGTCATTTATTCTTCCAACTTCTTTGGCCAGGGATGGCTCCCTGCACTCCTGTGGCAGCCATGGCACATGGCTGGGAATTTGGTCCCTCCCTTTTCCCTGCTCCTGTGCTCATTTACTGCCTTGGGCTTCCCCTTTCTAAGGTAGCTGGCCATTAACATTGATTTACTGCTAAGGTTTGTATTAAAACTTTCGTAAATAAGCATGTCTGCCACTTTGGCAAGGTTATGAAACTGGTCGGGCACTTGAACTGTAGTCAGCTCTGTGCTAGTGTGCACTTATGCTTGAGTGCCACAGGCAGGATCCCTGATTTTATACTCACTGAAAGGCTCTCTGAATTACTATAATGAAAAAAGAGCTGTGTGTTATTTAATGAGTACATTCTTTAGCTGAATTTATTTAGGAAAGTACATTTGCAGGCTTGTAGTTTTTAAGAGAGTAACTTGTGGAGTTTTAATCCAGTTTCATGTTAACAGAAGCCATTGATAATGCCCATCAAGCTGCTTTCACAAGTAAATTACCAGTGAATTAGTGGTAACAGATCTTAATTCTAAATCACTGAATTAGATGCTGTTCTGTTCACTTCAATAAGTGGTAACAAGCAGCAGCCTGATTCAGAATTAACTAATGTTCTGACAGAAAGCTGTTGGCCAGTATTGCTTCTGAGTTGTCCTCTCTTCTTGCCCAATGTGTTTCTTAAGTAAATTCATAAGGAAGAAAGTTCCAGTTCCTTACCTGTTTGAACTATTTATGATTGATATGAGAATCTGTCTGCAAATATTTTGACAGGAGCTTTTGTGGGGGTTTTTCCCACTTATTTGAAAGATCTATACCACTAAGATCTTGGTGTGTTTCAGAGTTCAATTTTGATCATCTGTATGTCTGAGTGTGGTGTTTTCTTGTGACATAAAATGTTTCCATTAGGAAGAGTTTTTTCTATGTTAAATGGAATTGTATAGAGGTATGAAAAATGAAAGTTTAAATTATGTTTTTAAAATAGTGCTTTTCCCTTAGAGAAGTTACCTAATCTCTGTTTCTTTTGCATAATTTATTTAAACCTGTATGTGTAGTCATTCAAAGATCCAGAATGACCTTCATCTTGTCAAAGCTTGACATCATCTCCCCTTGTTTTCTAGGCAAAAGAAAAACAGAATGCCAAGAAAGCTCAGGAGGCCAAATGAAGATGACTTTGCAAAACACATACAGTTACTTGCTTCTGATACTATTTTCATGACAACAAATAAAACTTTTCATAAACTTCAATTTTTGTCCAGTGCACGTTTGCCAGTTGTAATGGTTTGTCCTGTACTGTTTGCATGGGTCTGACTCTTCCTTCCCCTGCATCCTGTGCATGTAGTACTGCTGAGCAATGTTTAGGTTCTCCTGGTCACATCCAGTATTTAACAGTCTGTCTGAAAGCTTGGGAAGTGGACCCAGAAATGTGCAAGGAAAATGTCCCCATTTTGTCCCACTGGAACATGATAATGATACAAATGCCAGAGGTTTAAGTATAAGCATGAGCTTTCTTTGCTCATCCCTACTAACAGTTACAATCCTGCCAGTTGTTCGGTGACGTAGCCTCTGTCTTTGTTTTGTTTTTATGAAGTATGTGTCTAATTTTTTTACAAAATGGAAAAGTATTAATTTAGCTGTAGAAACATTTGCAAAGACCAATGTATAATCTCAAAAGAACTGCATTGCTTTGGTAGAAAAGATAATAAATATTCCCATTTTTATTTTGGCAAACTTTTTTCTGTGGTATTTTATTATGGGACAAGATGATTAGGATATGGAGGTCATCAGCCTTGTGACTTGAGTACATGCATTCTAAATTCAAGGTGGAAAGAAGGCACACTATTGTTTTGGGGAGTTAATATTCCTGGATGTAAGGTTTCCTCTTCTGGAGTATGTTCAATGTAAGTCTTTAAAGCACTGTTTTATTTTTTTACTTTGAGAAGTAATATAAGGAAAAAGGTGATGGAAGATTATTGTTGATGACAATGTTGCTGTGTCCCACAGACCAAAGGAATTACCTGGGGAATGGGGTTCACTGGGCATCCTGCAGGCAGCATGTGAGCTGTGAACAGGTTGTTTTGGTATGGATAGTAACATTGCAACAATATACACTGCTTGAATCACTGTCAGTGTATGTGTGTTTGTTTAGAAACTTGCAGTTTCTTCCTAAAAGACTTGAATAAGAAAGGAAAAAGATTCAAAATATTCTGTTACCTGTGGTTCTTTGTATGTATTGCATATATATTTATATAAACAGGATAAAATTTTGGCTGAAGAAGTAAAACAGTGTGCTCTTCACTGTTGGAAGGATCTCAAGTCATTGCCATGGCTGGAAATGTAAGCTTGGTTTTAGAAAAACCTGAGATCCTTATCTGTGGATATCAATTTTGTACAAAATTCATCAGGTTAATGAGAACATAAACCCTTGTGAGAGTTTCTTACTTTAGTAATTCACTGCAGCCTTATTGTCCAAGGACATGGAAAGACTCTTACAGAGGAAGAGATATGTCTCTCCTTTCAAAATTACACTTGAAACTCCATTTCAACCTGTTGAAAATATTGTCTGTCTTTTTAAGTGGTAGCCTGATGACTCCTGCTGTACCCTGTCATCCTTGAAGAATTTTGCAATTGGATATTAGATGTCAACTTAAATTTGTACTTGAAGTAATTTCATTCTCTCTTACTGCTGCACTTGGGCACAAAAGAAAAAGGAATTTTGCTGAAGCAGATGATTATTTTTGCAATTATCAACAAATTTTAGTAGTAATTGTTTAAGAAATTAGGAAACATATTGCAAGCAATCTTTCTGGATTTGTCAACAGACAAAAAAAAAGGATGGATGTCAAGATGAAATTTTAACAAATTTGTTACTCTGTGTAGTGAAAAATGCTTAGTTTTTTAAAAAGGCTGTTTAATGCAGAAGTAGAACATTTCAAAACTAGTGCTTTCTGTTGCATTATGAATCTTTTTCTGATCAAACTTGTGGCAAATTTTTTACTTTTTTTGCAAAATTCATAGAACCATTTTTTCAAAATGTGAGTCTTGGCTTTAAAGGCTGTTATTTGTGTATTAGGATAGGGTCACGTGAATGCAGAGCTGGATAGGAAGCTGATCCTGGCTAGGCTGGGATACTGTTCATTTTCTCCTTGGTAGCTGGTGCAGTGCTGTGTTTTGGATGGAGAGAAAAGTGTTGGTAACACACTGATGTTTTCAGTGGTTGCTAAGCCTCCCTCAGGGTCACAGTCTCCTCTCAAGCATCCCCCTCCTCTGGCATGGGGCTCCTCCATGGCCTGTGGGTGGAATGCTGCATCCCTGTGGACCTCCATGGGCTGCAGGGGCCCAGCTGCCTCACCATGGTCTTCTCCACAGGCTGCAAAGCAATCTCAGTTCCAGCTCCTGGAACGCCTCCTGCCTCTCCTTTTTCACTGCCCCTTGATGTCTGCTGTTCCTCTCACATATTTTCACCTTGCTTTTCTCTGGCCATGATTACAACTGCACAACTTGCTTTTCTTTACTCTCAAATCTGCTATCACAGAGGCATCACCAACATTTTGAACTGGCCTAGCCTTGGCCAGCATCATCTCTATCTTTGGAGCCACCAGGGATTGGTTTTGCCAGACATGGAGGAAGCTTCCAGCAGCTTCTCACAGAAGCCACCCCTATAGCCCCCCATGCTACCAAAACCTAGGCCATGCAAACCCAGTACCACTGGTTTCAGCCTCTGCCTCCCAAACCTTGTGAGTTTTAGCAGCTACACCTGAGAGATCAATGAATGACCCTGTTTGCCCTCAACTGCTTTTCAGTGTTTGACTCATCAATGTAGGGCAGAAACAGTTTTATCTTGTCTATTAATTATGCACATAAGTGCATACATGCCCATGTGCTTCCTGTGGAAGAAGTCCAAGGAGAAGGTGGGGTTAGTGTATGAAAATACAGGACACTCCTTTTCTTGTCTTTTTGCTTTTCCTAGAGCACTATGTTAATGGAAACAATGATAAGAAAAACAGCTGCCTGGGAGAGTCTGTAATAATCTGCAACATAAACAACCTTCTGATATCGAATTGCTGAAGTCAAAGTACATTCAAGTTGCAATGACTAAGGACTTCAGAAGGAAGGTAAGTTATTTTATGGCTCATATTTTTCATGCAGGTAACACAAGTCTGCCTAGCAAAGCCACAGAAACACTGGGGAGAAACAGACTGGAGCTATGTGGCCCTATGTACAAGAACAAGAAGTTTCCCTAACAGCAGAAAGTGTGCTTCTTAAAATAGCTGGCATTTGTTGACAGGCTGGGACTTCTGCGTTCCATGTGCCTCAATGAGCGCATAAAAAGAATCGATTCATCTCTGAGAAATTGATGACACTTGCTAAAAATAAATGAGTTTAATATCTCCAAAATGTATACACAATGTAAGCTCTATCTGTGCTCACAGGATGTTCTGATCTTTTCAGTGATTTTTTCTTTAGTAATTCTATCAGTAGCTTATGTAGAAAAACAACATCAAAAATAGCTAACTCACCAAACCACAAATACTATCTCTTTCTGGTAATAAGAGCCAATTCCAGGATTACTAACTTTCACTCAACTTACACATTTCCTTCAGTGATTTTCCTTTTTCTTCTTCTGTAAATGCTGCTTCTTTCACCTGCTAGACTCAAAGAAGAGTAGGGAACATCATTATGACATGTCAGATTATAAAAGCCTTCAAGAAAGCTTGAAAAAATCTTTTATAAACAATAAAAAGATAGCAACTTCTTTTAAGCCTTACCAGTCCCTCATTTTCTCCCAGTTTTATAGTACATGAGTAAACCTGCCAGAAAAGAACAAAAATTACATTGTTAATTTAAGTGGTTTTCAGCTTTATACACACACACACACACACACACACACACAGGCTTTCTTATAAAATATAATTGCCTTGATTGTTTATCATCCCAACATAGATGTTACCTTCCTAAGCCCATTAAGAGGCTGCTGTAAAATGTGGTGCAGCAATGCTATGAAGGAAAAGAACAAATTTCAACCAAAGTACCACTGGAGCAAAGAAAGGAAATAAGGAAATACTTCTGCTTTTCTGTTGAGACAGAATAGAAAAGGGAATACAACAAGGAAGTCAAGTGCAAGATAAAGAGGTGGCAGCATATGGCACTTGGCAGAGGCTCCTGCTCCTGCCAAGGGAACTCAGAAGCAAGGAGATGGTTACTTCAGCAGAGGGCACTGGAGTGACAAGGATGTGGTGTGGTGCTGCCTCTGCCTTGCTCTGCCTAGTGGAACTACAGACTTGCTCTGCTGCAAATTCTTCTACTTTCTGTTGTTTCACAGTTTTTATCCCAAAAAGAGAGGAGATGTGCTGAATGACACTGGAAGCTCTGGGGTTGGAGCAAAGCAGGCAATGACATAGAAGCAGAAAAGGCAGTAAGGAGGAGAATCTGGTACTCCTGAACCAGCATTCTGCATCCCACAACACCAGTGGGACAAGGAGGCTGATGAGATGGGATGCTAAAGGAAGTGAAGCCTCTAATGAGAAATCACCAAAACAAGGTTTCTTACCCTCCTTATAATTTCTTCTTTTTCCACAGCAGCTGCAGTCAGGGGGCATATTTACATAGACCTTTGCATTCCAAGTAGGCTGGAAACACAGACATTAACAATGGTATTGATATTCTACAAATTTATTATGAACAGCACCAAAGAACTGCAAAAAATTTTTCAAACAAATCTGATGTTTGGTGGGTTATATAGTATTATTTATTTGTGCAAATTGAGAATTTGTGAATGCTTGGGAGAGAATCTTTCAAGGAGGAGCACTCATTTTACACATACGGACTTCACGTTCCTTTAGATCCTCTAGGCTTCTTTTATACAAGGGAAATGAAAGCCTTGTGTGTTATGTTGGAGACACTGAGCATGTCCACAGTGTAAGGCTGCATTTTGAATTTGTATTATTTAAAATAAGAAAATAAAACTAGCTCCAATAGTTGCATCTGCATCCCATGGGCTTGGATGACATTTAGCATGCTCTCTAATGAACACTGGATTTTTTTCAATTATTATGTTGGATGGATACAGTCTTTTCCTTTTGTCAATGGAATTTTATAAAAGTGCAGGAATTTAGGTTTTGTTAATGTGAGGGTCAATTTTTTTAACATGATGGTCAAGCATATAAAAGTGCTAAGGATTTTCTTTTTTATTATCTATGGTTTAGAATTTTCACTGTGTGAAATAACAGGGACATGCTTGCAGCCACCTGGGAAAGTATTTCATTCTTGCCTTCCATTCTGATATCACAGGTTTCAAAATGAGAATTTTTCCTCCATCAGCTTTACAAGTCACATTGCTAACTAAAATAGCAAACTGAAACACTGCCAAGACATTTAAAAAATACACATTTCTTTTTTTAAAGACAGCTATCCTGGTACCACAGTTCTAGAGCAGTTTTATATGGAAGGAGTAATATAAAAAATGGAATGGTGAGATGATACCATTTGACAGCTACATTGGTATTTTAGGTATTTCTCTCCATCATAGAGCCTAAAATGGGGAGTCATTTTTAATTTGAGGAACATTACTAGTGTGGCCACAAATGTCACATTTTAGAACCATGCCTACACACTATCCCCTTTTGGATGGGAAAAAGGAGAGAAAGATTTGAAAATTGAGACTATATGCGGTAGAATAAAAACTAACTCCTGTGGGCTTTTAAGAACATAAAAGAAAGAACAATGTAAATAAGTGGAGATGAATTCTAGCTGATTTAATGATAAGCTGAAATGATATTTGAAAGCAGTAATCCTAAAGGCAAATAACACGTTGTGTCTCATGCTAAAAGCAGTGTGGCACGCAGGAAGAAATGCTGCGTAACTGGGGAAGGCAGCCACTAAAAATAACCCAACTTATCTAGTGCCACCAGATCCCAACAAGAGAACCAGCTCAGCTTCAAATTTCTCAACTTGCAGAAAACATAACAAAGAATAAACATCAGAAAAGCCTGACTCTGATGGAAGTGTAAAGTGGGGTTTGAGAATTGAAGTGCTCATCTGTGCAGTGTTACATAATAAGAACAATAAGGTGATTTCATATCCCACTTCTTCAAATTTCCACCATGTATTACTGTGGTAACCTATGCTACTGAAAATGGTTGTTAGCATGTTCCTACTGGCAATGCAATTAAATGTTGAGGGAAAACATAAACTACGTGAAAAATGAAGCCTTTCCACATACAGGAACAAAAGACAAAGTGGTAGAAGTCCCCAGACTGGAATATTAAAACCCAGACTGAACAGACATCAGAACACTGTACAGTCACTTGCTAGAAATAACAGGATTCAGGCCCTCACCATTTCTAGCTTCTGTGACATTAAACCAAGGTTGCAAAGAACACCTACCATTTTAGCTATTCCTAATGCCATCTTCTGCTTCTAATCAGGGCACTGACAACTCCAACAAGGTTCACATTTCTACTGTAACATTTAAGGAGGAGTCTGCAAAAGATGGCAATTGTTGATTGAGAGGTTTCTGTGGTTGGAAGCACCTTAAAGCTCATCTTAGTCCAAACCCTGCCACAGGCAGGGACAACTTCCACTAGACCAGGCTGTTCCAAGCCCCTGTCCAGTCTGGCCTTGGACATTTCCAGTTTACACTTATTTTCTAGCTCATAGTAAAGCTCTTGCTAAGTCAAAGATGCTCTTTGCAAATATGCTAATCTTCTGTGTCTGTAAGATCTCATTGCCTGTGACTGTGGCTAGAAAACTCCATTTTCAGAAATTAATAGCTTTTCTTAATACTATTTTATTTAAACAGTGATCCTTGATAGCTTTTCTTAATACTCTTTTATTTAAACACTGATCCTTGATAAGTATTGAGGTTGTTTTGGTGGAAAAGCTAAATAATAGAGATTATTTCTTTAGTAAAACAGATAGAAATAACACTTAGTTACTAGCACCACATTTCTTGTAAAGTTAATGAAAATCTGTCTATGGTCAGTACAAGAGTCAAAACCAAGAACTGAAGAATAACCTTGCCCTGTGTAGTTCTTCCCTGCGTGTAGGAATTTCTGTCTTCTGTCTGCATGTCACAACCCAGCTTTCTTTTGCAGGCCTGCTCTCTCGAGTCCCTGGCTACTTCTGACTTGACAATGCCCTATTTATATTGTATTTCCAGGTCATGCAATGCTGCACTAACAGTAATACACTGGGTACTCCTTACAGTGTTATGAAAGGAAAAGAGAAAAGCAGTGATTTCCTACACAGCATCCTGCACAATGGCATCACAGCAGGATTGATCCCACAGAGCCTCTAGCTGGGCATAGACATGATAAAACAGATGGGCAATAAAATGGGACCACTGAATACTATTTTTGGTCTTTACTTTAAATATAGCTTTCTTAATATTTTACACCATATTCATGCTCTCATAAACAGGCATCAAGTGCATGTTACCTTGAAATATCCTGATGCTAAGTTATTAGCTCTTGTAACAATTTAAAACAGTCAGTCGGTACGTGTTTAGTAAATGCTGCAAGTCAAGTGATTGCAAGACATTCTATAATTTCTTTTAAAATTTCTTCTGTATCCCAACTAGTTCTGACTGTGATACAGGAAAGCTTGGAGGGTCCCCAAACCTCTTACCTGTGGTGTTGGTTAAAGCTAAGGATGATGTGTGTCCTGCAGCACACAAAGCTACGGGGGACCTTCTCCAGCACGGAGTCCATCTCTACGCCTTCACTTGGGACTGGCGGGCAAAACCCCGAAAAGTTTGCCCTGTACGGCCACGTAAGAGGGAACTTAATTTGCGTTCTTTTTCCCTGAAGTAAGGAAAGTAACCGGCTTGAAGCACTAAGGTGTGATGTATGAGGCAACCGCAGGGTCGCCAACAGAGGTTCCTGAGGGAGAGAAAATGGCGGGCGGGGGCCCTCAGCAAGCTCCCAAAACACAGAGCGCTCCCCAGGAACCACTCCGAGTGTGAAAAGCCTCGACCTCCACCCCCGAGCCCGCTAACTATGACAAGAGGAGGTGAGGAGGGGGGGAAAAAAGACCCCACCGGAAAGGAGGAAGGCATCTGACATTGGAGACCGTCCCTGACAGAGCGCGAGGTACCCTGCCCGAGACGGGCGGTAGCTCCCCCACACTGCCCTCAGGGGCTCCAGGCCGTGACTCGGCTATTTCTCCCCATCCCGTCCCGTTCCGTCCCCGTCGTGTCCCGGTTGCGGGGGAAGGCGGGCGCAGGAAGGGGCGGGTGGTGCGGAGAGAGAGGGAGGGAGGGAGCTGGGCGGTGAGAGGAGCAGTCGACGCACAAGATGGCCGCTGCCGGAGTGGCAGCGGGGCGGCGGCGGGCGATGGCGGCGCTGCCCCGGGGCCCGCGTGTACTACTGGAGGAGCAGCAGCAGGGCGCTGTGGCAGCCCCGGTGTGCCGGAGCTGAGGGGGCCGCTGGGCGCTGCAGGAAGCCCGGCCCGCGTGGTGAGTGCGCTGCCTCCGCCGCGGGGTGCGGGGAACAATAGGGCGGGAGCGCTCTGCCCGCCTTGCCGAGAAAGGAGGCGGAGGGGCGGGCGCTGGGACGAGATGATCTCCAGAGGTGCTTTCTACTTCTAACAATTCCGCGACTTTGTGCCTCGCCAGGCCTCAGGCTCCTGCCGGGCTCGATTTCCGAACGCCTCGGCGGGCGGGGAGGGACCGCGGCTCGCTGTGCCCGATGGGGGGGAGGCGGAGAGCGGCTGGGTCCGGCTGGGGGTGGGGAGAGGCGGCATCGCCTCAGGGTGCGGCGGCCGAGGGACAGGCGGCTTTTGTGTGCCCCCTCTGCCTGCTGTTGTTGTTTCCAGGGGCTCTGCCTGCCTCTGCGTGAGAAAACTCGTCCCTGTGTCGCGTTGAACAACAGAGACGGGGGGAAAATAATGATAGAGCCCTACCCGTCCCCGGGACACCTCTCCGCCCTGGGTTGTGGCTCTTTTGTCTGTCGTGCCTGAGGGAAGAGCGAGGTGGCCGCGGCTCCCTGTGCGTGGGGACAAACGATGGTGAAAGCGCACAGGATCTCCCTGACTTGCAGTAGTTTTTCCACCCTGGCATTGTTTTGGCTGTTGGATTACACCCACAGAGTGGGTAGGGTTTCATGCCGGGGGTGCGGTGTTGGTGTAGCTGGGATTTAATTTGCTTTGATGGTTGGGAATGTCCTGGTGTCAGGTTTTGTCTTCAAAAGCCATTGTGAGGTCTGTCTTGTTTTAAAGCAGGGAACTGATGAGGGTTTTGGTGTTTTTTTTCCCGTAGGAATTGGGAACGTTTTGTTTATCTCTGCACGCCTTTTTATCCAGAATGTATCTCTTATTTTTATACATTTTAGTCAAGTATGCGTGACAAATCATTTGTTCCTCCAGCAGAAGCTACGGTTTTCTGTGCTTTTTTTGCCATATTGAAAATGGCTGTAGTGGGGGAAAAAATTTAAAATTTGCAAAAAAAATTAACAGGTTCAAAGTAATCTGGATTGCAGCTGAGCTGCTTTAATCATTGTAACTGGTGTAGCAATGCTGTCATTTAATGACTCTGCTGGAAGATAAATGCAGCATTTATACTCTATTCACATTATTTGGTTATAGAATTGTGAGATAATACAGGAATACTCTGAGGCAAAAGTTAATGTATTCCTAAACTTATGTTTTCTTGCTTCTTTCAGGCTTATGAGGATGTGGAGGTGGTTAATTTTGTCAGCTATAAATGTCTGTATTGCTACATTTGAAGTCAATGAAGCTAATATGGGACTTGATGGCTGTATAAATAACCTGTGCTCAGGAGCAGTTGGTACATTATTGCCAGTTTCTAAGCTTCACCAGGAGCTCCATGGCTTTCTTCAGTGCATTAATGCACAATGCTGATAATGAAATTATGGTTCCCACTAACAGAAATAGAAGCAGGCGTTATCAGGCACGTTTTCTTTTCCCAGTGATAGCTTATGGCTTTGCCTTCCTGTCCTAGAAAAGGGTCTGTCAAAGCAGACAGCCTGACAGGCTGCTTGGAGGGAAATTTAGAAAGGCAGGTACCATCAGAGCAGTCTGTTTTGACAACCAGAGACTTGAGTTTGTCAATCACTTAGGAGCAGCAGGAACCTTCGTCGACATAAGTGGGAAGTAACTTGTATGGTTTCTGGTGTTTTGTTGTTCGTTTTTGTGAGGGGTTTTTTTGTCAGCTTGTATCCAAACTAGCTTAGTTTAAAATGAAATATTCTATAAATGTCTGATGGGATTGTGGTGTGCTGATAATTTAAACTAATGTTCCAGTGAGCAGATGAACATATGAATCTGGAAATTGCAGACATTAATAACACAGACTTTAATTTAGGGGCATCTTGAGGCGTGTATTATTATATAAAAGGGCTCATGCTAAAGCAGATGAAGAGAAATGAGCAGGAATGCTTTTGGAAACTTCTGACGTGTTGCCAATGATTCACCAGCAATCTGGGTGGAGCCATTATCAATCTTGTTGAATTAAGCATCACAGAAGTTGAGATTCAGTGAGTGTATATTAAAATAATGCTTTAATTACTTTGTATGGGATTTAGAGGCCTTGGGTGACACTGATGCTGGCTTCCTTTCACAGTGATGGCAAAAACTGATATCCCATTTAATGAAGGCCTCTATCTCTTAACTAACCTGTGCTGTAAAAGGTTGTTTCATGATACTTAGGAAATTGACCTTTCCCAGTCTGTAATATGTAGTGATGTGAAGGATAATTAGCTTTTTTTTTTTTTTTTTAATCTGCACGAAGAATTACAGTTTACATGCTGGATACCTGGGGGAAAAATGTTCCAGCCATTTGAAAGAACTTATGGAGTCATAGCTTTCCAATGCTATGATATGTAAAGCTGAATTAGAAGGAGAGAATTCATCTGCATGTAGGTTCCCAAACTTCCCAAGAAGCTCAGAACAGTGATGCAGAAGCCACTATAAGGTATCTTTTAAGCAGGTGACCTTTATAAAACTTTTTTTTTTTTTGCAAAGCCTACTCATTTGCAAAGCCTACTCCCACCCTGGATTCACTGAGTCATTTTGCAGGTGAAAGTCTGTGTGGTTTTGTGGTATTTTTCCCACAGCCAGTAAATTGGGTGGTTGTTTGCTGGAGCATCCCAAGTAACATTGCAGGTGGGCCAGAAAAACAAATCTGACATGGCAGATAAAACATAGGGGAATTAGTAGTGTGAAGTTCATGTCTTGGACTGTACAAGGTAACAAGTGGGAAACCATTATCTATAATATGCTGCTATTGTGAAAGATTATTATATAAACACTGCACTGACTGAAATTTCAGTGTGACCTTCAAGATTCCATGTAGGCTCTGTTACAGTAATGCAGTCTAGGGACTCTGCTAGCTGAGAAAGAAACCACAAATGTTTACTCGGTTATATTACCTTCCTTTCTGAGCACAGGTTCCACAGTGTGCCCAGAATTGGGTGCAGTTCCCCTCCCTGAGTCTGACCACTTGTTTTGCTGAAGAAGTGCATCTCTTGATAATTACTTTTTGCATCAGTCTCATTTTCTTCATTACCAGTACAGTTAAAATTGAAATGGTATTAGATTTCCTAGGGCTAACTGATTTCCTAATGAGGTTTTTTATTTGTGGAAGTGGGTTAATGGGCAAGAAGGTGCAAAAGTCCTGATGGCCTATTATAAATAGATTTTTCTGATATAAAAATAATTTCAGGTTAGAGTGCTTGAGGAAACAGCTTTCCTGTTACCTCATGGTAGCAACACATTTGGTGCTATGAGCTGGAGAAGAAAGAGATTTTGGTGATAGAAATAACAAGAATTCTCGATAATTTGCTGTGAATGTGTGTTGTCAGAGGCAGTACCAGTCGTGCACTGCTCTGCGTTAGGAAGTGTAGAGGGTGTTTCATGCAGGTATGGTGGGTGTCCTGGCCTCACATTGAGATTCCTTTCTAGTGGAGTGAGAGGGGAGGCAGCTGCAGGGAGTCTAAGGGAAACTTCCAGTGGGCAGAGATGGCTTCTCATAGGCATCAGGGCATATATGCATATACAAAAGGGCCTGGACATCCCATGCAGCCTTTTGCATGCAAACTTCTGCCCCACATGCTAGGTTAGGTTTTCTTCCCCCAGAAAAAATAAAAAGGTATTTCAGAAATCCTAAAAGTTACATAAGATCTCTCTTTATCACTTGATTGTTCAAAGTAGGTAGAGGCCTGTGTAAGCTACAATGGAAGCTACCTTGTTAGAATGAAGACATTTTTAGGAATGTGGATAAAAATCTTCATATGAGAGAGAGATGTGAGGAGGAGAGGGGAAACAAGGGAAGAGGATTGTTTTGACACACAAGAGGATTCTTTTTTTCTTGTTCTGCTACATCAGAAATGGAAGATACGCAGTTAAACTGAGAAGTAGTGGAAATGTTGCTGAGGAACAGATCTTTCACTTGCTTCACACAGATTGTGACAGAGTTGCCATGTAATTTGATACAAAGAACACAGAAGAGAGTGTTTGTGTCAGGGAACGCTGTGGTGAGTCTGGAATTCAACATTACAGAAGCTGGAGGATTTATTGAGAGTTATGCCTTCCAGCCATGGTCACTAAAACCACCAGAAGGACATGTTGTTCTTGCCTCTGGCTCAATAGACCTCCCTCACTGGAGATTGCTTGCAAAACCACTTTTTGAAGTATTAATTTTCAATTACTGGTTTTCTGGTGTTTGTGATGTGCATGTTATATTGATCTGAGACAGGACTGCTTCAGCTACAAGACAACTGAAGGAACAAAGTGTTTGGTGTAGCTGAAATGTGCCAGGCTGGGAAAATGAGATCTCACAGGTGGTTCTTTATTTCCTTTAGTTTTTTGTTTTAACAGGGAAAGTCTGGTTGGTCTCATCTCTCTACTATTCCAGATTAATAGGTGTTTTTAAAATTGTCTTATTAAATACTCTTTCAAAGCAGGCTGTTAATCTTAAATAAAAATCTGGACATTTCAAATGTAATTATTTTTCAGAATGCTTCCGTGTTCATTAGATTCTGTCAGGATAAGCTTTGGAAGTTGAGGTGTGGTGGTTTTTAAACCTGTTGTTGTTAACAAAATGCTGGTTGATCACCTGATGGAGCAGGAACGTTTCTAGCTTGGATCTAAAGGTCTTCTCAGCACTTTTTCCTGAACTCACTTGCAGCAATTACTTTAGTTCAGATAGTGAGCAAGTTGGAAGGGTTTTCAACTTCAACTTTGAACTTCCTTGCTATTTACAAGGGAGACATCTACTATAGTGGCAGGAATCTCACCTCTTTGCTGTGCATTGGAGGCTTTCAGAGACTTGCAGCTAAATATTTTTGATAAATTGTGTCAGCCAGTGTTGGTCCCCATCTCAAAATTAGGTGCTACCTTTAGGGCAAAAGGAGTCAGGTTCAGGGAAGGTATTACAATGGGAATTAATTGAAATTCATGCCACAGAGAATGGTCTTAATTACCTGCTTGTTAATAAACCAAGTTCTGTGGAGCACTCCCAGTGTTGGTAGCCTTTAACTTTCTCCATTTACTCATAATGGCTTGGCACTCTTCACTTTCTGTAGCAATTGTGTTTGAATTAGGAACTTCTCCCTGTCTTACTACAGTCCCTGTGTAATATAAATGCCCTTGGAAAGTGACTGAAATAAAACTTTTACTGTTGACTTACTTTTTCTGTCACGTTCTTTCAGTTTGTTCTCCTTCACCTCCATTCCTTTTGTTACCACTTTAGAATGGAGGTCCTTGAGGTGCTATTTGATGTTAGAACTGTACCAATAAATGGAACTGTTAGGATTTCATTATCCAGCTACTCACAGTACAGCAAGATAAAGTGTTTTGTCCTCTGGGTTTTTGTTTTTTTTTTCAATTCTCCGCTAAGATATAAGAGCTGAAGGAGAGACCTTGAAATTAATGGAGACCAAATTGTAAAGTAAATTGTAGAAAGTGAATTTGATTAGCCTATGTGGCATTCCTGAATTGTGGCATGTTGCATAAACATTATTTTATGACCATTAATGATTCTGGCAGTTATGCAGGCCTAATGATAATTAAAGCTCACCTTTCTGATATAAGCTCTTCTCTGGGAGGCTTGGTAGAAAAAATTTCCCTGCCTTTATAAGTGAACATTATGCTAATGAAATCTTGAAACATCTGCTTGTGAGTCCACTGAAGCAATCATCTCTGTCTGTGGTGTGTCACAATTTAAAATCCCTGTTTCATTGTACAAAAATCAAGCTTGGGTTTTGTGCCACAGATTGGGGTGGTTTGAGGAGATAGGAAATAGCAAGCAACATGCTGTCCTGCTTTACAATGGATGTATGGAAGGAAGAGCAGGAATTGTGAAACAAATCTCAGCCTCAACCCTCTACAAATGAAAAATCTTCACAGCTATGTATGATGTTGCACATGTATTTCTTGAGCTCTGCTGGAACAATTGTTGACCACAGTGTCTGGGAAGTTGGTTCTGCATGTGTCTGAGGGGCTTCATACCAAATCACCAGTCCCCTAATGTAAACAGGACTAATTCATCACGTTGCAAAGATCTAGATAATTAGCTGTTTATCATCATACAGAAATTGTCACTAGCTCCTGCATTGTTGTTAATTATTGTATGGGTAGACGAAATCCAGAGTTTTGGAAGCTGGAAAATGGCTTGCTCTTATTTAGCAGCTCTGAAGGACAGTAATTCTTGGTCTTGCTTGCTTTGAGGGGATGTGGATTTTGGATCAAAAATAGATGAGAACAGGGCAAAGTCTCATAAATTAGTAAAGCAATGGCAAAGGAAATAGCACTCTAATGTACCTTTCTAGACTTGAAATAACTTTTCTCTAAGGAGTCTTTTTCTCTTTGCTTGCTAAAATGCTCTGTTTTCTTTGTAGGATTTTTTTCTCCTGGCTGCATGGTTATCTTTACCTCTCCTGTTCTCTTTCAAGATCTTTCATTCTCTGGTGTTGTCTATTTTTCTTCTTTTTTTTTTTTCATTTAACTTTGTTCTGCTTTGAGCCACTCATCAATTCAGCCAGCTAATGCAGGTAACAGAGATGGCTTTTTGCCTCTGAGTTCCATTGCTTTATAGTTCAGAGTTGCAGGATAGGTGGTTTGGATAATGGAGCAACCTTTGGTGCTCTATGTTCTTAGAGATTACTGAGGACTGTTGAAACATCACTGCTTCCTCTGGAACTGATGAGAAGTTAGGGAGCATTGTTAAATTTGCAAGGAGACATGAAGAAAGATAAACATAAGTTAGGCTGAACTGGCCTGATGAGATGGACTGGGTTAGTTAAGCCAAAGGCACTCAGGCTGTCCTTCCTGTTTTATGAGTCATTCTGCCATTTAATTGTGTTGGAAGGCCTCCTGTAGAATTAATTAAAAAGGAGGCTTTATTAGTGCTGAAAAACTTACAGTCAATTTGAATTTTAGTCTTCTTGTTTAAACCAGGCCTTATGGATAGAAGATTGACACTGTAACTTCTTTGTAAGTGAATCATAACAGTGGAAAGAAAATGTTATTCAGGGCAGTGAGAATTGCTGAAACTGTGGTTGTTTGGAGTAGACCAGACTATTTAAAATGTAACTGTTTGTTGCCAGCTATTGTCAGATTCTACCGAGGAGATGTGAGCCAGCAGGATTGTCTTCTCGACTTGCTAACCTGTGTGTGGATTTTAGTTTCCTGTACTTGTGTGCTGTATTAAATCCTGCTAGCTGAATATACCTCTTTCATGCTACCTTTTGATGCTGCTTATCCACTGTTTTGTAGTTTTTACAAAACCAGTTCTTGGTTTGAAGACATCTCACATTGATTCCATCTGGTTTTGTGTCCTGAACATTTTATTCCATTTGAGGATGCATTTGTGTTAAGAATCTTCGGGGACATGAATAATTTCAGTACACCGAAAAAGTGCTCAAAGTAAGGGTTGGCTGTGTTTGGAAGCCCTCTAAGTCATCCATCTCTTTTTTTAGAAGAGGTTCCCTGTTGATAACAGTGTGAGAGTGGAGGGATGTGGAATAACTTAGTTCTAACTCGTGCCAAAATGCATTGGGACACTGAGCTTTTTGGTTTTCCCTTCAGTGATGCTGCTTAGCATTTTACTGGTGGCATACATTTCTGCTGGAATGCCAGATACTTTTAATTTTTATTAAAATATTAAAGTAAAAGGCTGTGCACAAAGCCCTCAAGCACCTTAACAGGGAAGCAAAAAGGCACAGCCCAGTTGGTTGCAAATCAAAATAAATTCCTTAAGTTATACTTGTACTAAACTTACCCATTTTCTCTAGTTATTACTAGACTTAAGTCTTATCTTCTCTCTGAGCAGTGTGATTTTTGCAGAATATATTCTTAGTTGGGGGAAACTTGGCAAAATTTTCATCTGTCCTTAATGCATGATGTTCTTTCTCATTTGTATAGCATTTGCAAAAAGGAAAAAATACCAATAGGACTAATAAGGTGGCATCAACACTGGCAAGTAACTTTCAGGCTTTTTTTAGCATTCATTCCTTTACCAGGAGTGTTGGAAATTTTTCAGTTAAGGCAGAATAACCTAAGTGTCAATGTCTGCACTGCAATTCATAGAAATGCAATATTTCCTGCCTGATTTTCTGTAAACCTGAGGATTGGCATGATTTCAGCAAACAGAGATCTATAGTAGGCTTTTCTGGTCACTCCTTTCTCAGTGGAACTTTTCAGTCAAATGTTTCTAACAAAATAGCACTCAGGGGCGGGGTGGGGATGTCTGTGGGTGTGTTTCTCAGGAGAATTCTGTGCTCACAGCAGTTTTTATGTGAGTTTTTAGATTCACTAGACCCGTTGAGAACAGAACTTGAGCTCTGTCAAGTTGAAGCTTGGCCATGGTGTGGGTGACTTCAGGACATACCAGGAGGAAAGGCTTCCACAGAAATCCTTGTATTGGCATTTGAGGATGTGATGATGTGGCTGTCACATCAGGCACTACAGGAGAGGAAAGGGGTGTGGAGTCAGGATTACTCACCAGGTATTAAAACAGTCACAGGTATATTTGAACTAAAATCTCAATTGGAAAAAAAAAACCCCAACCTTCTACAGTGTCTTCCTGTGAGTAATATAGGTATTCATTCACCTGATTAATAAAAATGTGGCTTGTTCTTCCCCAGGAGAGGACAAAAGGGGGAAAAGCCCTTGCTTATTTACCAGTTTATATGACAGTAATTGGGAGCCTTTAGGATGGGGAAATGAGTGACAGCAATCCTTTCCTTCAAGCACATCTGATAATTCATTAATGTAATTTCAGAAACTTTTGGAGCTTTTGAGAAGTGGGAATAGTCAGTGATGTTGATGTGACAAGCTGTTATGTGAGTTATCATTACAGAATAAAAATGGACAGTAAGCCTATGGAAATCCAGTGACTCCAGTATGCTAATAAACACATTTAAATACTTTGTTCTTGTAAGGTTTTGCATGCTGAATAATTCCCAGTGCAGTTATGAGGGATACACTAGTGCTATTACAGCTGCCTCTGGCTTACCCATTTTTAGAATTTTCTCTCTTGAATTGTCATTAGGTTTTAGCATACTGTCATTGCTTGTATTCCAAAAACAGCAAGTGGCTGAAAACAGGAATATGTGTAAAGAAACTGCATGGGTGGTAAGAGTTTCAATGCCTAGTTTTCCTTTCCTGTGCCTTACCATATATTTGGATATCTGCTGTTTAACCAGGCTTACACAGCACAAACCAGAGGAAATTTAAATTATCAAATCATGCAAATACTTGCTGTACATGGCTGGCTTGTCATTTGTCATGGCTTGGACTGCAGCAACACTGGTGCAATGGGCAGCTGAGTTCTATTTTTAGGACTGTTACAACCAGGAAATTTGAAACATGGAAGGCTCTTTCTGAGTAGTTCATGTGTGCCATAACTGTAAAACACTGACCAGGTGTACTCTGTACTCCCAAGGTGCTGGACAAGGTAGCTCTGCAGTCAGGGTGTGTAAATGCTCAATCCCTTGTGTCTCATGGCAGTCTGGGACAGTGCCTGTTAACATCTCATGGTGAGCTGTCACTGCTTCAGGGAGATGGTTAATGGAAGCTAAACCACCCAAATGAAGTACAGAGTTGCTTGATTTTGCAGCTACTGTTATTGTCTTTCTGAGCCTATTTCAGTCTTATCTTAAGATATTGGACTAGATAAGCCTTATCTAGTCCAGTATCTTAGTTTTCCTTGAGTGAAGTCTAAATTTCTGTGAATAAAGGTCACTAGTGCAAGTTTACCCTTTGCTTTTAAAAAGTTAAGCTGGTTCAGCATGCTGTGGAGATCTGTGTACTTTTTAGTAACACAGCTCTAGCAGTAATTTGTGAGATATAATTTCACAAACTATCCCATGTATTCTTTATTTTACATCCTTCTGGTTGCTGATACTGCAATAATGTAGTTGTAATATGTTTTTAGACATAAATATATCTTTGAAGACTGGGAATGAGAAAAATTCTTTGTGGATTGCTCCATTTAGAATAAGTCTCATGCAAGGAAGCAGTAAGAGGACTTTCTTTTAAAAGACAGCATTCCCTATTTGGAGCAGAACTGTTTTTACAAGTCATAAGCAGCAAAATTCATCAAGTTGGCACTGGATTTTTAGTAGATTACTCCCAGGATTATTGCATTTTGCCTTCTTGATTGAATGATTTTCAAGGTAGGTAACTTTAAACTTCTATAACTAGGGTCATAATTCAAAATCTCTTTATGAGAGGATGTAGGATATTCTTTTTCCCAGTTGAATTCAGGCTTCTGCAAAAAATAAATAAACCTCTTATCCATTACTGATGGGAAGATCATTGACATGTTGGGGGTTGGGTTTTTTTCTCTTACACATGACTATCTTATGTTGTTTGCTCTATCAAAAAATGTAAGGCAACAGCTTTCATTTTTGTGGTTAAGCCTGAAATGTTTGTTACTGGTTTAAGAGTAGGTGTTTAATGGAAACCCTGAGAATTGAGCCTTTTGTTACCACTCACTAAAACGGTGGGTAATTTTGTCATGGGTTTAACACTGGCTAGAAGCCAGGTACCCACAAAAAAAACCACCCAAAAGAAACTATTCACTTTTTCTCCTCTCTATAGTTGAGCAGAAGAAGGGGAAAGAACAACTAAAAGGCTCATGGGGTGAGATAAGGATTAGGAGAAAACACTCTAAGGGCAAAACAGGCTCAAAAATTAAAAAGTATAAAGAAAAATTTATTAACAGAATTAAAAGACGATAATGAGAAGTAAAAGCTTTAGAACACCTTCACCTGCAGCTTTTTCCATCATTGACAGTGCAAGGAGACAAAACATGGAGTTAATAGTCAATTTGTCAGTTCTAAAACCTTTTCTTTAGTTTGTTTAGGGGAAGGAGTCTCTTCTGTTATGCTGGGGGGTCCTTCCCATGGGAGTCCATTCTCTGTGAACTTCTCAAACATGCTTCTGATTTTCCTTAGCAGCAGTCCTGCCCAATGTGCTGCAAAGGGAGTCTCTCCCATGGGCAAAGCAGTCTTCCCATAACTGGTTTTCATGGGCCATTTAGTTTGTGGGATGTAGTGTTTAAGGATGAGCTGTTCCAGTATAAAAGCAAGGCTCTTCTTCCTCTGTCTCTGGAAGCAAGGGTTCTCTCTGTCTCTCTTCAAGTTTCTCTTAGATTACAGCTTTTCAGCATCCACACACTCTGGTGTGAGCACCTTTTTTTTCCACAGACTGTGGGTGAGTTCTGTATCTTCTCCATGCACTTCATGAATTACAGGGAAACTGTGGTGTTATAATTCTCACCATGGCTTGCAGAAGAATCTCAGCTCCCATGCCTGGAGCACCTCCCCCTCCACCTCCCTCCTTTTCACCGACCTTAGTATCGCCATGTTGTTCTCCTCACATCTTCCCCTTCTCCTTTTTCTGGCTCTGAAAAGAGTTGGTGTCCGTAGGTTCCTTTGTTATCAAGTTCTATCAACTGTAAAGTTTTTATGGAGTTCTGCAGTGCTCAAAGGTTGACTCTGTCCAGGGAGAGCATTGGGAATTGCTCTCCATGGTCATGTGGTCCCTGCCAGCCCGGTGCGAGCGCCGGCCGCTGGCTCCGCTCAGCGCCTCTCCTCGTATGGGGCGCCAAAAAGGAAAAGCTGCTGCCTCTCCTGCCCTTCTGCTCGCAGCATGGCTGGCTGAAAGCAGCTGAGCAAGTCAGGTTCATTGTGATCCCAGTCCATTGTGATCCAAGCCAAAATGGCAGCGGCCGTGTGGCGCTGGGCTGATTCTGACCACGCGGTCCTGGCTGAGCGGCTGCTCCCGCCGCTGGCCCCGGCCATGTGGGTTTGACTCTGGCTGCTCGTGGTGCCAGGATGATCCCCCCAGCAGCAGGGCCCCGATGGCCAGCTGGAAGGGGCCCAGTGGCCCTTCTCACCACCCCTCAGAGAGGCAGAAGAGGAATTGAGTTCCCTTTGTTCTTTTTGACTATGTCGTCACAGAGGCGTTGCTAACTTCCCTCTTTGGGCCAGCCAATATGTCCATGTCAGAGCCTTTAGGGATTGGCTCTGCTGGACATGGTAGAAATTTCAAGGAGCTTCTATTTCAGAAGCAACCTCTGTGGCTTCCTCCACCCCCACTAAAAGCCAGCTTGTGTTAAACTAACACAACTTTTAATGATGTTGTCAAGCTGCAAAGAAAAGATTCTATTTTTATAAATCTAAAAGGTGAGACTGACACAAAGGCTGCAAAATATTTAAGGATGGGATTTTTTTCATGTAATTGAAGGTTGCCTGAAAAGTCTAAATCAAAAGGAGTACCTTGCCCCAGGCTATTTTTGGCCTCTGGAACTGCTTTTTTTAGCAGTGCTACAAATTGAATCACCGGCTGCCAGTATCATTTAAAGCAAGTGAGGCTCAATTACATTCTGAGTCAGACGTACCTGAATTAACCTGCTTTTTAGCAACAGTTGTGTGACCTCTCCTGCTGCTACTTAAAGACTTTAAGCTCTGTGTGAATGGTAACTTAACACTGCCTAAAAGTCTTGAGCAGGCTTGTCAGTGCTGCATAGTGTTTGGATTTTTACATCAGATCTCTTAGAGATGTGGAGAAAATCTTGTATAGTGTGTTGACTAGCTAATTTTTTATTTATGCAATTGTTAACAAGAGAGCTGAAATTCTCCGGGCTCTGTGCCATTTCTGCCACAGCTGCCTCTTGACCTTGGGTGACTCCAGAGCTGTAGTGTAGATTAGGTTGTGTTATTAAAACACAATTGCAGTCTCTGTCATGAAAACAGGTAGAATAAGATAACAAACATGAGTTTCACAGATGAGTAATATTCCTGCTATTTTTGCAAGTGAAGCTATTACAGGACTCAACAAAGAAGTATGTCTGGTTTTGTTTGGGCCCTGTAAGCTATTTTTGTATCAACTGTTGTAGCATTTACAATTGCTTCCTATTTGCAGCTAGGTTCTAGGGCCAGTAAGGTGATGTGAGTTACGGGCTGCTAGAGCATTCTCTGGACAGTACTGCAATGAGCTGAAAGGATGGCTTTGACTGAATTTGCATAACTTGCACCATTAAGCATTGCTTAAATCTAGCCCTATTTTTGAAATTAGGTAATTTTGGTGTGGATCTAGTATAAAGTAACAATTCCACAAGTTATTGCTCATATTCCACTTTGCCTACTGTCATCATTCCAACCTGTGAGTGTAGCCTTATTGTTAGGACTGCTGAATTACATTTAGGTAGCTAGTTAGAATTTAGGCTGTACTTTCAAGATGCCTTCCATTAATGAAGAAATACATAAAAAGTCTGTGTTGCCCTGGTTGTCCCAAATAAGCTGCTTATGAAACTACACCTAA
Source organism: Melozone crissalis (assembly GCF_028551555.1). Classification (NCBI taxonomy): domain Eukaryota; kingdom Metazoa; phylum Chordata; class Aves; order Passeriformes; family Passerellidae; genus Melozone; species Melozone crissalis. Next base: position 10,046,077 of record NW_026535823.1, on the reverse strand, counting down.
GAGCTTGACAAGTCTGCTGATGCTAAAAGTGTCTGCCTTGAAGTTCCTTCTTCTGTGCTTCCCACATTTTTTCCCTTGTTTCCAGGACTTCTTAACCATTTAAGAGATCTGAAACATCTTTTGGAACCTTTTAGGAGCAAATGTGAGAAGGAAGAGAATTTGACTTGGATGGGCTTAGATCCTTAACAGAGATGAAGCATGGGCATGGAGAGTATTTCTGTGAAGTAGCCTAGGCCCTGCTCTAAGCCTATGTCTGAAAATGCACTGGAAATGCTAAATAGGTAAAGTTCAGTATCTGTCTACCTTGGTTGTAGAATGCAAATATGAGTCTGGATGTTTGGATCCTCACAAGGCTAAGGTGATTAACACATATTAGTTTTTTCAGAAAGTTTACCTTGTGTTGCTGCTGGGCTAAATCTCATTTGAAGTATCATGTTTGTAGGGAGTGGCTGTGATTTGCTCTTTGTTTACAGCTGGGGTATTTTCAGAGAGTCAGAGTTGATCAGGTTGGAAGGGATCACAGTGGGGCATTGGGTCCCCCCTCTCTGCTCAAGCAGGGTCATTCCAGAGCACATGGCACAGGATTGTGTCCCGATAGGTCTGGAATATCCTCAGTGAGAGACCCCACAGCCTCTCTGGTCTCTGTTCCAGTGCTCGGTCACTGCACAGGAAAGAACCTCTCCATCATGGTGGAACTTCTTGGGCATCCATTCCTGCCCATGGTCTCTTGTCCCACTGCTGGGCCCCAGGGAGCAGAGCCTGGTCCTTGCTCCGAGCCCTCCCTGTAGACAGGGACACAGGGGGATGAGAGCCCCTCTCAGCTGGGTCTGCTCTGGAGGCTGAACAGCCACAGGTCCCTCGAGAGAGCTGCTCCACGCCCTTCCTCACCTCCTCAGCCTCCTCTGGGCCTGCTCCAGGAGCTCCAGCTCTCTCCTGCCCTGAGGAGCCCAGACCTGGGCAGCAGGGGTAGGATCAGCCCTGAGAGAGCTGGCAGTGCTCTTCCTGTTGCATCCCAGAATACCATTGGCCTTCTTGGCCACAAGGGCACTCATTTAATTAATGTTTAACAATTCTCTTAGCAGCTAGACTTGACTGATATGGGAGAGAGATGAGGAAAACCTGGATTATCTTCTGTTAGCAATTCCTCAGGCTGCCTGCCTCAAGGTTTTAACAAAAACTGCTTTGTTGTGGTGGGCACAAAAGCGTTCTGCTGTGCACATTGTTTGTAAATGGGCATCTTTTCTCTGAAGCTGATGGTGCCATACCATTTCATCATAATGCAGAAATGATATCACATGCTGGACTGAGCAGGTGCCTGAAGTAAAGAAGCTGATTTATTGAAACTGATATAGTTCAGTAACTGTATCAAAATCTTTGAGAGAACAGTGTAATGGATAGAAATACAATAAGGATCAGAGGGTGAAAAAATATACTTTGTCTCTCTGAACTCCCACCATGTTAAAATATACGTGCCACAAAAATGAGGTGCTCCTTTGCCTTTTGAAACAACATCTCAGTAGTCTAGGGGTGGCTTTGTATGTAACAGAAAAAAATAGCCCTTCTTGTGATGGTGATGTTTAAAATGAACTTGTACATTAAACAGGCAGGCAAGCAACTACATTGGTAGTTTTGTTAAAAAATTGATTAGTTTTCACTGCTCTTGACTTTCTGCTGTTATTAAAAGATTTTTTAATGTTTGAATGCAGTCTTCCAAAATAAATTGCTTTGAAAGTAAGTAGAATATCTGAAGCTTTATTAGAGAGCAGTTATGTAAACAGCAGTTATTGTATGTTATTAACATGAAGTTATTTGGCATCTATTTTTAAAACAAAGATGACATCTACTAAGTTGCAAGAAAAGTCACCTCCCAATCAGAGAAATGAGAAGCAAGAAGAAAACACTATAAAGAAATCCTGAGACTTAAGTTTTCAGGTGGACACTGAGAATGGTTGCTTAATACCTGTGGAGTTCTTCATAAAATGGGATTTTACATTTCCATTTTACACTTTCAATAACAAAGTAGAAGCCTTTTATGGCCTATGCTGGGCAGTAGCATTTCTATTCACTTAACACTGCTCTTACAGTATACTTCAGCATTTCCTTACTATTGCACCTGGAATTTTTGTCAGATATAAGGCCTGTTTTTTTTAAGTCTGCCAGTTTTTGAAAACAAATAAATAGGATAGTAACAAGTGTAATGCCAGCACTTGGACATAAGGGGAAGGAGGTGGGGAGGAAGTTGAGACTATTGCTTGATTCTTGCCTTGTAAGTTTGTAAAATAAAAAGTTTCAGTAATATTTTCACATTTCACTACAAAAAAAAGAAAAATATCTGGATTTTTTCCTTTTGGAGACAGTAGACAGTATTCTTATAGAAGTTTGCTGAGGTGCAGGGGGTGGGGGATAATTATTAAAGGTTGTATTGTAGGTTAGAGGGCTTTTTGAACCAGTATCTCCAGCCACCCTATAAGTCTGCCTTTCTGTCTCGTTGTTTGACGTTGCAGTTGTAGTGTTATTGTAGCTGTAATGTCACATCAAAGCAGTACTTTGTACCTTTTTGTTAGATTGCTTTCTTTAATGCGTCCTTTTTCATTGAGTCTTGGTCTTCTCAATGATTCATGACTACGGAAGGATAAAGGCATTGTAGTGGCACCAAGATCTTCCCCTCTCCTTTCCTCAGCTTCTCATTTGCATCTGCCAGATGCCTGTAGTAGTAGTTGTCAGGTAACTGTAGGTTGTTCCTGCATGGAAAAGAACAATTCTGGTCTTGGTGATCCAGAACACAACTCCCTTCAATTGCTTTCTCCTCCTCAAGTCCACTACTTGGGGCTGTGTTAGACAAGCTGTTTGTGTGGCTGATTTGTTGCCTTGTTTTAGTTAAAATGAGGTATTGGTTGTGTAACTGCTGTCCACCCACGTTTCTGCCTACCTGTGTTTATTAATAAAGATCTATTTAAAACTTCAGCTTGGACAACTATGCAACCAGTCCAGCTGGAATATCTCAGGAAGGAATGGGAAGGAAAGAGTGACTTCTCTAGCTGACACTGAGGGGTAGTATCTGTCTGTACCCTTGAATCTGAAGACTTCTACAAGCTTGTCCTCTTTATCCTTGTCATGGCTTTTTAAAATATTTGTCTTCTTTGGGGAAAGCGAATTGTTAGCTTGCCTCCTTGGCAGCAGGGTTGAGAGCTCCTGAGGATTTGACCCGTTGTACTCAAGTCCCTGTCCTGATAACTACTGTGGATTTTTGAAATGCCTTCTGCCTTTCTTCTGTTAATCTGTTTGGTTTTTTCTTGATTTTTAAAATATTGGTTTAATCATTGTGTTCCTGTTAGAGTTTTCATTGACAAATACAAGAACTCGTAATTTGAAGTGAAAGGAACATGTTATAGAGCTGTTGTCTGCTATTAACTCCCTAGACTTTATCATCTATTGGTAGAAAAAATCTTTCTAGGTGGTAGATCATAAAACCATTTTGCTATTTAGATATAGATATACATATTATAGATAGATAGGCATTATGTATATATATGCATATGTATGTGTATGTATTTATATTTCTATATAAACATATGTAAAACAATATATATTTATATATAAAGATATATGTTTTATATATAAAACATATATCTAATACATTATATATTTTATATATATATGAAAATACCTATGTATTATAGATAATATGTATACATAATATACATATTGTGTATAATACATAGGTATTAATATATACAAATATAAATATAAATAGGTGTGTATGTTATTTCCTCTTTTAAATAAGATGTATGGGATGTATAATATTAACCAGAAATTATGAAGCTGGTTCTGTATATCTTCCCTGAAAAATTATGATTTTATTCACATGCAGGTTTTATATTTTGGAGAGCATGAGCAAGAACACTTAAATTTTGTCTACACATATTGTCTTTTAATGTTCATGACCCTAATGGTGGTTGGGTGAGAATAGGGGTCAAGAAAATGAAATATATCATGTTTCATTCCATGTTTTTCCTGTTAAACACCATATAAATAACTTCATTCAACAGTTTTTTTTCCTGTAGGAAGACATGAGGTCTTGCCTCACAGGATGTTGGGAAGCTTAAATCATTGTAAATTGCTTTCAGAGCTTCTGTTGGGGAGGTACTATGGTAGAGTTGTGATGTTGATGGTTTGATTTTCTTGTTTTCCTTGTGTTATTGCTAGGCAGGAAGCTTCAGATAAGGAGTAACATCTTGTCCTTAACTGGCCCCATTTTCATAAGGTACTTCACTGACTCTACCAAGTGAGAGCTATTTGTCTGATATTGCATAAATTTCTCCCTGTGTTTTCGCAGTCAAAAATTACTGAGGAGAAGAGAAAGTAGATCTTGAATCCGATCTAGCTGAGCTTCGGTTACTCTGGGACATGGTTTTGACGATGTTAGTGATGTTATCTTTGCTTCTTTTTTCAAGAGCTTCATTACCCCGCTGCTAACGCCAGCTAGGGCTTTGCAGGAAGGGCCGGAATGTGCATTACGTACAGAGGTGCGGGTTGTGGCTGGGTGGGGATTTCTCAGCTGGGCCCTGTGCTCTGGGCAGTGCTGGGTGGTGCCGGCAGCGCGCATGCGCCGAGCAGGAATGAGGAAGTCGGGCCCTTGCTGCCTGCAGAGTTTGCTGGGGAGCTCGAGAGAGCAAACAGGAAGGGGAAAAAACCCCTGAATCTGTCCCATTTACTCTTCTGGCCTTATGGGATGTGTTGTTCATGGAGCTTCCCAGGCACAGGTAAGAAACTTTTTTTCTTCTGCCTTCTCTTCTCTGGTCAGGACTTTCCCTCTCTCTTGAAAATTTCTCAGAGGTTTTTCTGTGGAACTGGATATGGAAAACATAGCTAATGTAATTTACCCTTTTCTGTGAACCGTGAAGTTGGCAGTGCAGGGTGCTTGTAAAAAAAAAAACACATTACTTTTAGCTGGTCAGGTCTTCCCACAGGTTGTCAGGTTAGTTTTTCCCTAAAATGATGTTCAGGACTTTTTAAAGTATTTCCTCAGGGAAAAGAAGAAAACTACTACTTAAGTGCCCTCAGAAATACTGTTTATTCCAGTGAGCACACTGGAGTAGAAAACAAAAAGGTTTTGTGAAACACCGGCAAAAATTTGACAGGAATGGAGGAGGTTCAGCTGCTGGCTAGAATTGTACTATGGGTATCTGGTAATCCTAATGAGTTAGGAATTGCTTTACTGTTGTCTGTTAATCTAATTTAGGTTATTGATTTATTTTTAATTTCGAAGTGTCAGAGGTTTTGAAGTAGTTAATGTAGCACAGGACCAGTCTCACAGAAGAGAGAAGTGGTTACTTTTTCTCAGAAAAGTTTCTTTTTCTCAGAAAAGTGTAAGTTATTATCAAGGAGTAAGAGTCTTTAAAAGAATTAATGCAATGGTGTTTTCTTTATTAGAGTAAATAATGGTTACTCAAGAGTTGTATCGGTTGGCAAGCCTGAGTTTGTTTTGGCCATGAGGAGCTGCTGTAGTGTTAAGCTTAGCACTAAATGGGCTTTACTTGTGCTCGCTGGTAACTGCGACAGGAAGTTTAGCCAGGAGTAATACTCAGCAGAAATGAAGCAGCTTCAGCTTAACTGAATTTTGGTTGAGGTGATGATGCTGTTTGGGTAATGAAATGCTGTGGGAATGCGTAAAACTCGGGAGGGAGTAATGCTCTTAGGAGCTCTGTGTACTGAATTGGCAGGAGCTGAGCCAAGGGTGCCCCTTAGGTATGCTGAGTCATGTGCTTAAAGTGTGCCATGACTTAGTGAGGGCTGCTGTGGGACAGAGCAGTGCCAGCTCGGCTGTGATGAAACAGCATGTGATGGGTCCATGCAAGAGCATGCTGCCTCCAAATAACATGTTTGTGAGGGAATTTGGGGTGTGCTTGGAGCCTGCACCAAAGGGCTCCCTCAGAGTGCACCGAGTTCACACTGAAAGCAGAGCAGTTTGCCTGTGTGTCATTGTGTGTGGAACTTGATGCCAGTGCGTGTTGGTACAGACTGTTCTGCATGTTACAAACGTCTTTTGTCCACAGTTGAATCTGCAGAGGACATGTGGAAGACTCTGGTTGCCACAGACATAACACAGCTTGGACATGAGGCTACATCAGCCTCTGCATTGTCCTGCAGAGTGAGGAGGAAGTGGTTGTTCCAGGGGTTTATGGAATAATCAGGTCTTTCCCTAAAGCACTGGCAGGGTCCCAGAGGAGACAGGTCACTGATCTGATTACAGCGTGACATTTCCAGGCTGGGTTGAAGGATGGAATTTCAAGGATTTCTTGGGGGCTGGGAGGCCCAGAAGAGAGGAGAAATGTTTCCAGGTGGTTCTAGATGTGGGTAAAACAGCTTATGCAGGGGTAAACAGGAGGATGAGACTTGCATGCAGGTACTTTATATTTTCAAACTCAGAAATAACAAAATCAGTTTCAGTGTAGGATTCAAACTCTGCCTTGGGGCATCTTCATTCTTAATTACACCTTTTTGGCTTCCAATTTATGGAAGACAAAAAAGTGTAATTTTTTAGTTTTAAACTTTTTAGTTTTTTGCTTTCTTGGGTTTGACCTATCTCTTTTCTTTAATCATGCACAAAGGTATGTGTATGGAGATACATTTTACAGTGTTAGAAGCTATTGTGTGTGAAATACTTAGTGATTTGAGTGTGGGTTAAAAATGTAATATTATGGAGAGGTGGGCTATTTAAATAATTATGTCTTTTGTAATTTTTTACATTCTTTATTATTTGCTTACCTCTGGTATAATGCTGAATATAAACATTTTTTTAAAAAGCATTATACTATAAAAGTGAATATACTTTTCCTGCTGCACATGTTCAAAATGTTCTCTTTCTATAGTGGTGATGGTTCCAATAGCAGACAGTGGTAGTGAAACTGTCTTATTTCCACTGTTTAATTGCCATTTGTAATGTCTCCTATTCAAAGCAGCTCTTTGAAGTTAGAGACTGTTTTTTCCCAGTTATTTCTAACGTCACAGTGAGTCACAGACCTTGATACAAGGCACAGTATCTTCAGCAGCTTCACCTCTCTACATCTGTGAGCTTTGTGCCTGGAAGAGATTTACATTGTATCTGTCTCAGTGCTTGGCTCTGCTCCCTTGTGTGAGGGTTGATCTGGGGGAAGCAGGGCCATACATGTGGAAAGCTGTGCCACCACCAGGACTTGCTTTGGTGCTTGTGAATGCTCAGTCCCCAGGATGCCATTGCTGTCCTGTGTGGGATCAGGGCTCGTTGTTCCAACAGCTGTTCTCTCTCTGGGGAGAAGGTTGGCTGCATCCCCCCAGTCAGCCATCTGGTGCAGCAGCTACACTGTGCTGGAGTAGATGGCTTTCTGAGGTTTCTCACAGCTCTGTGTGCTATTGTCAGTGGCCTTCTTTTGGCACTTAGGCACCAGGACACAGGCTCAGACACTGTAGAGTCTCTCAGAGCTGTGCTTATGTACCAGCTTTGCTTCCCTCGTTCCCCAGCCTTTGGAGACCTGTCTTGGCACAGGATCATGGATGCCACTAATTAGTCCCTTCATCTCCAGACTCCCCAAACTTCTCTTTCAACTGTTGAATTTGTAAATAAATATGACCTATTTCATTATGCCAGAGGTACAGGTAGCAACAACATGGCTCTGTTCACTGGGGTTTTTGAATTAGTTTACTAACATTAAAGTTGCATTCAACTCCTTCTTTCCAGTTCACAGCTTGGGATAGTTGTGTCTCCATGCTCACATCTGCTTTCTAGACTTGATGGTACAGCTTCATGTTAGCTTCTGGTTTTAAATCTCCTCAGCTAATCGAAAACTTCTTTTCCTGAGTGCTTAGCTAATAATTTAAGTAGACTGCTCAGTTTGTTTCTGAATTGCAGAGAAGTCTGGGAAATTGTTGTTAGATATTCTAATAGCAGTGTGGTCAAAAGGAAGAACTATGATTCAGCTCTTAAATTTTGATCCCCAAAGGATATTTCATAGCACAGCCATACATACAGTAGATTTACCAGGCTGTGTGCTGCTCTTTGCAGAAGGATTTCTGTAGAGTTTCTGGGTAATTTCTGTTGCAGATTTGGTTTACAAAGGATAGTAAACCTTGAATGCTTGTTACCAACTTTTACTTAGTATATAGGAGGGCAGGTAGCCAGGGAAGGCTTGGAAATAAATTTGCTGAATGCTTTAGGATATAATCTCTCAGTGTAGTAACCCAAAAGTATAGGAGATTTCATTTGGGTTGTGGTGATCATTAGTAATGAGAATGATTTGAGCCTTTGCTGACAAGATGAGAGAAAATGGCTGATTTGCCATTAAAGAAGTATTTTGCATGGGGGAACCCTGAACAACCTTGACATCTTGTTGTGCAATGCTGGTTTAGGGTTAACCACATATGGTGCCACCTCTTCCTTGTGCCACCCTGCCTGGGTAATGCTGATTTTTTTATTGATTCCTTATTGCTGGGAACCAGAGGCTGTGTGGCATTGTATATTGTCTTTTGAAAAGAGAAATAGTTATTTTTCCCCTAGAATCATAAAGCATCCTGAGCTGGAAGTGACTCAGAGGCATGTTCATAGTACAACTCCTTTTCAGTAGCTTTAGAGCTAAAGTTAGGTGTTTGATGAAACTCAGCTGAAAGCTTAACAAGTAACACTTCATTGTTTACCTTGGCAAAGTAATGTTAACTGTGGACAAGATTGCACTAAATTCTGAAAAAAAGAAGCCTGTTTCTTTCCAGAAAAAAAGTGGCAGAGGCTTTTCAGTCTTTATTTTAGCATTAGAAATTTTTTTCTGTTTTAAAATGCCTTGACTCTAATTGCACAGGTCCTGATATAAAGTTTCTCTCTTTGCCTTTAGAATTTAGATTTTAATTGTAAACATTTTTTAAGCAGAAGATTTGATAAAAAGTTTCTTTTGCTTATGACAGAGCTTCTGTCACAACAGACACTTAGCAAGTAAGTGTGCAGTCCTTGGTTTGAAACTGAAGCCAGTAGTGTGTGGAAAAGAGAAACTAATAAATATGGGTGGTTGGGATGGCATTTCTGTTGTCATTTTGCTCCTTGATTTAGAAAATTATTTATGAGTATTCCACTGGTGAAAGTAAGCCAGACGTCAGAAACTAATTACCAATTTTCTTTTTGATAATGGTTTTTTCATGTCATGTGATCCATCTATTCTTGTACATTTCTACTTATATGAGTTCTGCCTTTTTCCTGTCCCAAAGCAATATCTTGTCTTCCATTCCCTTATAATGAGTAATGTTTGATCTTGTTAGTAATTTGATTTGCAAGTGCCAATAAGTAGTAAAGAACTCCCAGCTTTTCTTCTATTGTAGTTCCAGTGTGGTTTCTCTACAGAGTAAAGGTGTTGCTTTCTCTGTGAATGTAATCTGTATGTAGACAGTGAATGATATAAATTGGGGTCACAAAAGGAACAGTTAAGGAACAATATCCAATCATAAATGACTGCTAGAAGTGGTCGTCCAGTTTTTGAAGGCTGGAGGTGCTGGATGGCAAACAGAGAGCAAGTTGACAGTGCAATTCCAGCAGGAATGCATGCAGATTGCCAGGGTGACTGAGATGTGTCTGGATGGGTCCATGTGCTACCACAGAGCTCAGCACATGTGAGGCTGTGTGAAGGTGCTGGAGTAGCAGCACACAGTGTCACTGAGTGAGGTGTGAGAGCTGCATTGCACAGTGTCTGACTGACCCTGAGCCATTCCTCCAGTCCCCCCCGAGGCTTGGGCAGCTCACACCTTTCTGGAGTCATTGGGTGCCAATCCAGAGCCCGCTGGACTCTGAAGAAAGGTTGCTTCTGATAGAGGCTTTGGATGAAGCCTTGTCTAATAAAATTATTTAAATATTTAATTATTTTGTACAGTCGATATTGTACAAAAGTGGATTAGTGGAATTGTCTTTTTTATTCACATTTTGTTGATGTCTATTTGCTCATTTTTAAAGAGAGAAAATAAAAACGAGAAGCTAATTAGTCTTACAACTTCAATGTGATAGTTATCTTCCATGATTTATTTTAAACTGTGTAACCACAGGAATGGTTTACACTGGCTTTTCCAGAGCCAGAGACTAGCTGGAACTAAAGCAAGTCATGACTCAGTCCTGTATTTAATTCAGCTACTCCTCAAGGAGTGGTGCTTCCCTAGCACAAAGGAGCTCCCGTGCCTGTTCTGGTACAGAATGCTAACTCTGTGTTTCTGTTTTCTTCTAGGTTATGTTTCACACTATGTGCAGACTGTCTGTACTTACAGAAGATATTTAAAACCAAACAGACTTTTTTGCAAAATTTTGATTCCAGTGGAATCTGTGCTTTAGATTTTTGTCTTGTCAATTAACTGGTGAAGCAATGCCTGTACAAGCTCCACAATGGACGGATTTTCTCTCCTGCCCGATTTGCACACAGACTTTCGACGAAACCATCCGCAAGCCCATCAGCCTGGGCTGTGGCCACACTGTCTGCAAGATGTGCCTCAACAAGCTCCACCGGAAGGCATGTCCCTTTGACCAGACCACTATCAACACAGACATTGAGCTCCTTCCTGTGAACTCAGCCTTGCTGCAGCTTGTGGGTGCTCAGGTATCCCTGCTTTTTATTGGTTTTTTAATCTGTTTCAGTATTTTCCTTCTTTTGGGAGGACAAGTCAGGAATAATAACGGGTATAGTATTGTCTTAATGATGTCAAGAGAAGGCATCTACCTTTTTGTAGATGTCTGCAAGAAGTAGTAAAAGTGCCTGGAACAGCAGTTTAAATCTTTATTGTGCTGGTGACCATGACTTCTGTTACATCTAATTCCGTGGGCTGTCACCAGAGCGGGTTTGTTGTGTTTCCTTCTTCCTTGACTCCTGCCTGCCAAAAGGATGAGCTGGATCAGTGAGCTTATTTTGTGGAAGACATTTTTCTGTGGTAGGTTATGTGCTTTACTGTGTTCACCCTGTGAGACCTATGTTTGGAGGGGCTTGTAAAGGATGTGGGACAGATCTATCTGTTAGCAGCCTTTATACAGCCTTATTTGAAACTATGCAATGGGAACACAACTTCCTGAGATGACATGTTACTCTAAATCCATAGTGGTGAGGGGGGAAGCCTGCTTGAGACCCCCTTTTTTGCTGGAGTAGGTACTGGTGAGGTCAGCTGAAGTGGTGGTATGATGGGAATGAGTGGCACTGGGACTGACAACAGCCCCAAGAAGGGGCAGGGATGTGTGGAAAGCAGGATCACCCTGTTCAGTTGCAGAACAGACTTAAGATGGTACAAGTTTATGGATGTTAGGTCAGGGGTAGCTCCCTGTGACCCACACCTTCCAAGGCTTGTGGACAGCATTGTGGTCTTAGGAGAGGAGGGATAACCCTGTCTAACTTAGGGGTGAAGAATAAAAATGTATCTGGGATGCAGTTATCATAAAGGGGTTACTGCTTGATTTTGTACTGCTCCAATGTCTGGGAAATTAAATGCAGCAGAAACTTCAATGAGATCTGTAGTCTGGGGAAAAGGAAAGAATTGTGGAACAGCTATAAAAAGTGTAGAAGAAAGAGATGCTCTTATGTTACTTTTTATTAGGTACTGTGACTTAGAGGTCCAGGTGTGCTTTTGCCACTTCTTAGTTTATCAGGTAATATGGCTAATTTGTTGTTTTTCTTTCATGGTGTATGGCATAGAGGTTATTTCAGAAGCTCAAAATCAAGTGATGTTTCTGGCTGTGCTAAGTGACTCATCCTGCTCTGCAGGAGGAAGCAGTGAGATTGTGCACTCCCATCTCTGTGATATGCTGCCATCTTTGAAGAGCTTCCAAGCAGTATTAAATCTATGGGTGATGTCATTTAAAAAGTTACAGTTCTCTGTCTCTTACATGTTCTTGTTCTCTGCAGTTTCTTGAATGTTTCCAGTTGCATCTGAATGTCCACATTCGTGATAAATGTCTTCCCCTTGCATTTGGTTATTTTGTGTGCACTTGTTAAGCTTTATGAGAAGCTGTATGATAGCTTCAATTTGACCTCTGCCAGAATTTAAATTTTTATGAAAAGAAGATTCTGTTGAATGAGATGGAAATCCACCCTGCTCTGTATAGGTAACTGAGAATTTTTTCTGGTTTTACTAGTTAGCCAGCTAGAGTTTTGTTATCCATATGTGTATCCATATGAGGTACAAAGAAAGATTTCATAGTATAGTGTTTGTCTCGAGAGCACTCAACTTTAAGTTCTGACTTGGCACTAATGATGTCATTTTGTGCTCCCTTTTTATCCCTATTGTGGGATGAAGATTCTCAGGACCTTGTTTCATCATGACCTTAAAGCTGCAAGTGCCACCAAATGATACATGATTGCCACCCCTGTTCTTTGCCACTCATTTCTCATTGTTTGCTACTCCATCAGTGTGTTACCTGTAACAGTAACCATGGATCCTGGGTATTTATTTCTGACAAACTTTCCCCTTAAGAGACCTTTGAAGTCCCTTCCCTGCCTGCTCCTCATTTGAAATCAACACGTGAATGAAATCAGTGTTCAGTACAACTCACTCTCCTTTCGCTTCCTTTCCCATCCTGGCAGCTGTTGCAGTGTTTACCAGACACTGGATTACTAGAAAATGAATACAACTGCTTTCCTGGGAAGGACAGGGAAACATTTGCTGTTTTCCAATAGACTGTCTAAGGCCATTTTAAAAAATCTTTTTATAAAAAAAGGCTTGCTTAAGGACAAATAAAAAAAAAAAAAGTGCTTTAGAGAAAGTAGTGATTTTGAACTGTCCCACTAAGAGAGTATACTCTTCTATTTCAGCAAAATGGTCTGTGAGCAGCAATTCAGCTTTCAAAGCATGAGTAGTGTCAACTTCAGTTGAAACCACTTCCATTTGTTTTTCCACTTCTGGATTTAGTTTCAGGAGCATGTATATGTCATTAGGGTCCCATGTACCTTTAACCTAAGTCCACAGAGACCAGTAATATTTTATTTGTAAATGCTAAATTCCAAAAAAACAGGTTTAATTTTGGAAGGAAATACAGTAAAGCCCAACTGATGCTTTTATCTGTGAGGGAGAAGAACAGTTTGTTCTTTTCCCTTTGGAGTGACTTCTGAGGAATTCACACATTTATACTTGTTAAGTGCTTTTTTTCTGAAGGTGGAGGAGGAGACCAGGCAGTTTAAAGAAACAAATCTATTCTGCTGTGACTGGCAGCAGTGACAGGATTCCAGGGCAAGTCACTTTGGCTTGTGCACAAGTACAGCCAGTGAAATAAGCAGGATTCTACTTCTGGGGAAAACACTGAATTTGTCACAGGTCACCAGGAAAGCATTCTCTGATGGTAGCTTTCTCTCTCTGGATAGAATTTGTCACTCTAACAGTGAAAAGAGTTGGTTTCTTATTTGAATTAGATTCTTTCTCAGTTTTCTCTCTCCTCACCCCTTCCTGAAATGAAACCCATGGCCCAGGTTATAGCCACCCTTTGTGTGAAATTAGCTGTTGCAGATTGAGATTTTCTGCCTGCTCCCCTGTAGCATGGCTCACATCAGCACTGGTTACAGGGGATGTTCTGGAAGGCAGTGGGCTCAGAATAGGATAGAATCCCAGGATGGCTTGGGCTGGGGGAACCTTTAGAGCCATCTCATTGCAGCCCTGTGCTGTGGGCAGGGACACCTTCCGCTATCCCAGCTTGCTCTAATCCAGCCTGGCCTTGGACACTTGCAGGGATGGGATATCCACTGCCTCTGGTTAGGTAGTTCAGACCCTGTCTAGATAAGTTTTGTTACATAAAATGAGGGGAGCAGAGGGATCAGAAAGGCAAGATGAGAATTATTATTCCTGTGAAAGCTGGACATAGCTGAGTACCTAAGCAGGAGCCATGAGGGAAGGGAGACACACAATGGCCTTGGACACAAATCAGCAAGGCATTCATAGCATACCTTGCTTCTTAGACTTCCTGGGTAAAGGAATCACTTAATTTTGTTTCTGTGAGAATAAGGTTTTGCATTTTAGCTATTCAAGCATGCCCATATTACTCACTATATGCAACTATTTTAAGCATTCACCTGGCTAGTGTTTTGAAAGTATCCAATCATGAATCTGTCATCTAAGCTCTTCCCTCCTGTTTTTTTAACCATGCAACAGCAGCAGGCACATTCCAAACAGGTGATGTAGAGTGGCAGAAATGCCTGTGGTGCTTTGATTTTGGAATACTCTGCTGGACATGATAAACACAATTCTAGACACTGGAATTGTACATGATGAGAGACTGGGTGATCTTAATTTACAGCCCTTTCAAAAGGGGAAGGTTGAAAGTGCAGAGCTCTTAGAGGCACATGTGATAATTTTTTATTTTAACTTCTGATGAAATAAAGTGCCACAAAAGAGGAATTATCTGTGGAAAAAGTTGTCTAATGTAAACTTTTGAGGAACTAAAGACATAGGCTTTGGGTTTTGTTTGGTTTCTCTTGGCAGGAAGCAAATCATTCATTTGCAGGGAGGAGGAGGGAAATATTGCTAGAAACAGTTTTCAAACCATACAAAAAGGGGTTTGGTCTGTTTAACATGTTCTCATTCTGTGCAATTAGATGTCTAATGGTAATTACTGACAACTCAAGCTGGCTTTCTTCATCAAATTACACTTAAATCACCAATTCAGAATCACTGCCTGGTATGAGATGATGCTTTAGCATTCTTTTCCAGTCCCCTTCCTTATGCTGTCATAACCTGTCTCTTCCCACAGCCACAAGCCATGCTGATGGGTAACATTCCACTGTCAGGATACTTGCAGTCATTGCCAAAGCAGATACATGGCAAAACCATCACAGATTGAAAGCAATTAAAAGCTGAGATCATTTTTCCTGTGTTGCTCTCGTCCCCTTTGGGAGGTGTTGATTACATGATGTGAATATATTTGCAGGGGAAGCTGTCACAAGGGTGTGATGTCTGAGAGAACGGAATATGGACTGAGTGTGAAAATAATGAACTCACTCTGTGGGGCATCTATTCTGGGGCTCCTCAGAGGCATTGTAAACAGCAGGAACCATAGGGTCACGCATGCTATTAAAAGGCTATTTTGGGAAGGGGAAGTGAAAATGCTTTTGAGTTGAGTTATTTCTCACTTGTCCCTCAGCAGTTCCATGATGGAGCCAAAGTCAAAAATTCACATTTCCTGTCACTTATATGAATTATGTCTTCATGATTTTTCCTTTGGTAGATGCTATTCTTACAATTATTCTAATCCTAAAATATTAAAATAACTCTTGGAAGTGCATGTAATACAACCAGCAAAAGGAAAATTACTTGTAAATTTTATTGTGAAGTGCACTGCATGCATGAAGTATGTGTGCATGAGAACTAAATTCTCTTCTCCTGAGCACTCCTGAGAACCACAGAAAAAGCATGTTTTACTCTTCAGTACCACACTTACTCCAGCTTCAGATAAAAGTTGAATCTCTTTGGAGCTCATTTTGCAAACAGTACGGTTGTACAAAGCATTTAGATTTTTACATTGAAGCTTCCCTTCAAAAGAGAAGGAATGGGAACAATATGCAGATAGTGTTTGAATAGCTTGATTAGCTCTTGGAAGTTTTCCTCTGCCAGCCTTTCCGTGGGGGAAGGGGAAGCTTTCTGTTAGTTGCTAGACAGTCCTTGTGTCTCACTGGTGGAGTTGTGCTGTGTCTGGCATTCCAAACCAGTGCTTTGAATGTGTGCTAAACCCACTCCAATTCAGGGTTGAAATCCAGGGCTGAGCGTGGCTTCCTGTGCCACGTCTGTTCCCAGCCCCTTTGTCTGTCTGTCTGTCTGTCTGCTGGGGCTGGGACACTGGCACTGTTTGGGCTGGCAGTGGTGCCACAGGGAATGCTTGCAGGAGAATTGGAGTTTGTACAGAGCGTGGGACTGCAGGAAACAGCGCAGAGATGGGGCAGGGTCTGGATGCACTTGAGATGTGTCATTTGCTCAGTCAGCCAGTTCTGCCACGTAACTGCCCTGGCAGAAGCAGACTGCTAAAATGGCAGTGCCTGGGAAAAGGAGCTGTGGAATATGCTGTTAAGTTGCAAATATTGCCGTTTATAATAGTTAATAATAGTTAATAATAGTTTCCCAAATCCCAAAAAAACACTCAAGATAAGGTTGTTGAGACTATTTACAGCTGACCACTCTAACATACCGAGTTGCAGAATCTCCTTTTGCTGACAATATTCTTGCTTACAGACAAAAAAACTCCTCAAACCCAAAAACCAAAATACCCCAAACAAATGCTGGCCCAAAATTAAAACCAAAACCCCACAGAACATTACAAGTTAACTTCCATTAGTGATAAACATCAAGGCTAACCTTGTTGTATTGGTGTGATTGAACTGGAGTTTTCTCTTTAGTAAGAATGGAAGAAGCCTAGACACAGCCTCTATCTTGTTTATGTTAGTTTGAGATGATACTATGTTAATTCCAGCTGACATGTTGCATTTTGAGACTTTTCTTTGTTACCTGCTTGCTGCAAAAGCAAGATAGTAACTTTTTATTTTGCTCTATGTGTCAAATGAGAAACTTAGCACGGTGACGCAGATGACTAAGGAGAAGTGTGATCATATGATTGAAGCATTGGTTTTTATTAAAATTTATATAAAAGCTGTTCACACTGATGATGGCAACCAGTGATGTGTAAACCATGAAAAACCAATGGTGATGTGTATATATATTTTTTATATATATTTGCTGCTTTTATGTGGTGCTACCATCACAATGCTGCTCTTGCCATGGCTGCAT
Organism: Melozone crissalis; assembly: GCF_028551555.1. Lineage (NCBI taxonomy): Eukaryota > Metazoa > Chordata > Aves > Passeriformes > Passerellidae > Melozone > Melozone crissalis. The sequence goes on along the minus strand of NW_026535823.1, from coordinate 10,029,337 downwards.
TGCACATGAAGGTAAGAAGGTTTGTCTCTGTATTTAACTGAAGCATTAAAGGCTTTGCTTTTAGATTGAAGGCCTGGGTTGGTCCCTATAAGCAGCTATGTGGGATTAGCATGCTGTTATTGCCACTGGGATGGGGATTGACTTGGAAATAGAAGTCTGAGATATATTTGCACTTTGATAGCAAAAAGAAAAAGTGCTTGTGTTTAGTCTTCTGAGGAATTCCAGTTCTCTGTACTATCATATTGGGTTGACTGTTGAACAGTGGTGTTGAGAAGTGTTAGTACAGTGCTATATTGCACCCTCAAATTTGATGAAAGCTTTAACAGTTTTCCAAGAGGAAAGTAGAACCAAAATTGTAACTTGGAGGGGTGTGGTGCAAATCCCCTTAAAAAGTCCTGATTTCTGGTCAATGTCTGGAAGAAAAAACAAATGTCACCTGACAAAAGCCCAAGGATGTAGTTGGCTTCTATCATCAGATAAATACTCACAGGGTGTGTTCATATGCACCACAGAGGATAACTTGGTCATGCTTTGTAACTGTGTCTACTCAGAATATGTTCCAGGGGTGTCTTATTGTATTTGCTGCTAAGTCTTTCTGCCACTAATCTTAAGTAGCTGTAGTCTCTTATCCCTGGATGGTTTTAAGCTGTGAGCCCGTAGATACAAATTTGTACTTAGCAGCAGACCAGGGTTCTCTTCATTTTTTTTCTTCCCCCTGAGATTTTTGGCCAGTCAGCTTTGGGGATGTTTCAATGTGTTCTATTTTAGCCAAAGTTTTATAGTTTTAGGAAGTGCCTTGTTAAGCCTTCTGCTTCTAGTTCCTTTCAGCCACTAAATAAGTCTCTTAAACATAAATCCTGTATTTTTGTTTTCATTCTCACTGGGGTTTCTTACACTATTTGTTCACTAAATAAGCTGAAAAAATGCTAAGTAATACAGCAAAATCACAAAAAGAGAACAAAACAGGAAATGTGGTGTAGTAATAAATGTTTGTAAGCATGGTTGCCACTTATTTATGCATATTCATAGTAGATGTACATGTCATCTCTCCTCAGGTTCCTGAGCAGCAGCCAATTACTTTATGCAGTGGAGCTGAAGATACCAAGCATTATGAGGAGGGCAAGAAATGTGTGGAAGAATTGGCATTGTACCTCAAACCACTCAGCAGTGCAAGAGGTACTTCCTGCATTGCTTCCTTGGAAAATGAAACAAAAAACCAAATAAGATGCAAAACAAGCTATCCAAATTATTCGTTAGTATATTTGGAAAATGGATATAAATCCAGTTTAGAAACAAATTGAAACAGATTTCTTGAACATTAATATTATGTTTTCATGGAGGGGAGGTGAATATAGAATTGAAAGGTGTCAAAAACAATTCAGAGAAAAGGCTGAGGTTTTTGACCATGCTATAGTGAGTTGAGACCATCTTTGATTTGATCTTTGCAGAATAAGTAAAAATAGGTAATTTTACCCTTTTTTTCAGTTCTGCTTTGTGATAATTGTAATGATGCAGCTGTTCTGTAGAGGATGAATGAACTCATAAGAGAAAGTTACTACATATAAGATAGATAATGAAAATTATAAGTAATACTTGGTTTATACAAGGTCACATACAAGAGCTGGGTCAATCTGGATAATTCTGTTAGAAAATATGCACTGTGTTGAAGAGTATGGATTTTATATATATTACAAGTGCTGGATTTGGGCAGTCTGTCAGCCCAAGTAGTGAAGTTGAGCACCATGGGCATGAGGTTATAAAAAATTTTTTTTTTGAGAAGCTGTCTGAGTCTTTTGTGACCAGTGCAGTGTGACAGCAGAATCACTCTGGGAATTGGTGGCCCAGTGAACAAGCTCTGGCTGTGGAGCAAACTCAGCATGGCAGCTGTTTGTCTAGTGAGTCACCTCTTCCTTTAACCTGAATTAGGTGGCTCTCAGCGTGTTTGTGATTCAGAGTTTTGGCACAAAATTAAACATCACCCAAGCAGCTCAGGACTCATGTAAGTTCTAAACCCAAACAGTGAAGGTACTACATGTAGGCAAGAAAGTAAATGTGTTCTGAAAACAAACAAATGTCCAAGTGATCCCTGAAGTCCATGAATAAGGGATGAACTGGGAATCTGTATGGGAGGGTGTTGGACACAAACTTACCAACATGGGAAAAGGATTCGTTAGAGGTTCCATCTTCTTAAAAAGCCAGATCAGTCAATCACAAGATGAAGCCTGTGGGGCTGCTGACTACCAGAAAACTGCTTTTATTGCCACGTGAAACAAGTAAAATGAACTTATGATATGCCTTGACTAGTATTCCCTTTGACAAAGTGGACACCAGGAGAGCTAGGTTTGCACTTGTCCAGCACAGTCACTGCAGACTGGCACAAGAAGAGGAGTATGAGATAGTTATTATTCTGTTTCATTTTGCTTTGAAGGTGTGGGTCTTAACAGCACGACTCAGAGCGTGCTGAGTCGGCCCATGCAGAGGAAGCTGGTGACATTGGTGCATTGCCAGCTGGTGGAGGAGGAAGGGCGCATCAGAGCCATGCGGGCAGCGCGGTCGCTGGGTGAAAGAACAGTCACAGAGCTCATCCTCCAGCATCAGAACCCTCAGCAGCTCTCCTCCAACCTCTGGGCTGCAGTGAGAGCCAGAGGCTGCCAGTTCCTTGGGCCAGGTAGGTGACATCACACTATCACTGCTGTGCTAGAAGCACTTTAGAATTGAGCCATTGACAAATGGCTGTCCAGTTGCCCAAGGGATTTTATTAAGCAACAGCCTAATTTCTTAATAGTAATCTTCAGAATTAATTATTTTTCTGTTGGGTTTTCTTGTATGCTTAATGCTTGTTCAAGTGTTCTGTAAAATTCAGAATAGGTGTCCTTCTGTTCTCGTCTATTCCTTGAAGATCTTTCTAGAAAAAATAAGGTTACTGGAAGTGACCGACATGGCTTTTTTTCCTACTTAGGGTAATAAACATGCAAAACAGTTGTAGGGATAGATTTGTTTCAGTTACGTGTACACACTTTTAAGAAGTTGTGCATTTATAAATTAAATTGTTTTGCTTAAAATACTAGAAAGAAATCAATGATGCTTAAAAAAAATGAAGTCTCGTTATTGAAAATATGGACTTCACTTGTTGAGTCTTGAAATATGAAGCTATTTTCTTAATGAAAAAATAGTGAAGCTTTTCCTGACTGAAACAGATGAAGACTGATTTTGAGATACTAACTTTCATACCGGTTCAGGGAAGAGAGAGGTTGGTTATGTAGCAAAATAGCAGTGCTGCAGCCTGGTTGATTGGTGTGGACACACTTTTTTTATGGAAATGAACCTTGCTCTTCCTTAGCCTGTCAGATTTTTCTTCTGGGATAAGTGTGGGATGTAGGCAATACACTTTGAAAATTCGTGTTAGTGATCCAGAGATGTACAGACAGGAACCTTCTTATCAGATGATGCCCAAAATAGATGATGTTGTAGTGGTAGCAGTAATAATATTAATATAATATATAACAGTAAATCATAGTAATCAAAATAATACTAAAGGTAAAACGTCCTGTTTTCCCAAGTCACAGTCTGGGAGTCTGAAGGGGTTCCTTCTCTCCTTGCCCTCCCTTCTTGCCCAATTCCTTTTTTTCTCTGTGACTTTGTGGTTCTGTTGGTGGGAGTTTTTAGCTGTTATCCCAATTGTAGCTGAACAAGAAACTGCAAAAATTTTACTTGGCCTTCTCTCATCTTTTGTCTCTTTTTGCATTTCTCCTGACTCCCAGCAATGCAAGAGGAGGCTCTAAAGCTGGTTCTGCTGGCTTTGGAAGATGGATCTGCTCTGTCACGGAAGGTCTTGGTTCTCTTTGTGGTGCAGAGACTGGAGCCACGATTCCCTCAGGCTTCCAAGACTAGCATTGGGCACGTTGTCCAGCTCCTTTACAGAGCCTCCTGCTTCAAGGTAGGAAGAAGATTCTGCCTGGAGGTTTTGTAATGCTATGAAAACCATTGGTTTTCACTTTGTTTTCATGTCCTGTAACATTTAATGTGCCTAAAAATATATGTAGTTAGAGGAAGTATTGCTCATTAAGTCCCACATGAATTTAGAGTTCTTTGTCATTCAGCTGTGTTGGCAGTGTAGGCTCAAATAGCAACTTGAAGCTGTAAAGCTAGGTTTTGCCTTTGCCTGGTTTCATGGAGGTACTGTTACAAAACCTGCATGTAAAGTAGCATATTTACCTTCTTAAAAGTGGCTTAAAGCCAGAAAAATCACCAATTCTGTTAATTCAGTTGTGTTGTGGTTAGAATCAAAGAAAAAGCCTTTTGGGTGTCAGCTGTATGAAAAAAAACTGCTTCATGTACTTCTCGGTATTTAATATCCATTACTAGATGCTCAGCTTAAATGTCTTTTGCTAAATGAATAGAAAAACACTTTGGTTTTGCTAATTGTACCCTCAAATAAAATTCTGCAGTGCAAACAGAATATCTTGATTGAAGGTGTGGATGCTGTAAAGTCATTTAGGAAGTGTGACACTTTGACTGGTATGTGGGCCAGAGTCCAAGTTAGCAGTGTTTTGTGTCCATTTTATAGTGGTTCCACTCTGTAAAGTGTGCATTACTTTGGTAGGAACTGGTGTTCGCTGGGTGGTGTTATAGTTGGTTTTAGTTTGGGAGAAGGACTTAGATGTGACCAAAGACGTCACTTATCTCGACTTCACTAATCTTGGGCTTATCCTGCTTAATTGCATTTGGCTCATTTCCCCTCTCTAGGTGACCAAGCGAGACGAGGACTCCTCCCTGATGCAGCTGAAGGAGGAGTTTCGGACGTACGAGGCTCTGAGAAGGGAGCACGACTCGCAGATCGTTCAGATCGCCATGGAGGCGGGTTTGCGCATCGCGCCAGACCAGTGGTCCTCGCTCCTCTACGGAGACCAGTCTCACAAATCCCACATGCAGAGTATCATTGACAAGGTAAAGCCACCCAGAACCAGCCCAGTCCATCTTCTTGTCCTGTTATTTCAAAACCCGTTACATCCTAAATAATTGGAATATATATTTGTAATCTAATGAATCTTGCTTCCTCTGCCATCTGGACATTTTTGCTACTTTACTTCTTTCTGCAGATGGAAACCCACAAAGTTTAGCTAAATAATTGAAGGGTGACCTTAATGAACAGCTGATAAGTGCCAGTGTAGTGACAGAGGCTAATGGTCCATGTTTCTGGGCCTGACGTTAGTGCATAAGTTGGAAAAAAAATGAGTCCACGTGTCTGTGTCTGAAGACAGAGAGGTGGAAACACACTTTGTAAATAAAATACTTAAACTCTGGAAATGCCCAGATCTCTCTGTGTTCAGAAGCAACATAGGATAAATGGACTTTTAGATTAGGGGATGCTTTTGTAAATGCCTAAATCAGGTGGGAAGAACTGAACCTTGTTGAATGGTTATGAAAGCTGTGAAGCAACTGCTTTGGCTGCTGTGCAAGGGGATTAGCTTCAAGATAGCTTCTGCTGTGTATTTATGCCTTTGCCCACCTTTTGAAGTGTCCTGTCAAACATCTCTTGAAAGATCTAGTTAGAATAAACAGTTTTAAAACTGGAATTCAGTGATGTTAGGAAATGGAGTGTTGCTAGCTATCTTTTCCTTCAGCCATCTTGTTCTTTATTTTCTGCTTGCTGTACTCAATTTAAAGCAGGGTGCAAACTTTTTGGTTTGGGGATTGGAGATATGAGACTCTCCAGAAATCTAAATTAAATGGTTTCCAATATGGCCCATTTTTTTTCCTTGGGTAGCAGCACAACACAAAAGAAATGGGTTTTATTGCTAGAAATAACACCAACCTTTATTTTGTGTATTTCAAAGTGTAATTTAATGCAATGTCAAAGAACTGTGCATTCTTAATAGATAGGGTTCACTGGAATGGGCTTCTGTGAAAGATCTTTATCTCTAGTTTTGAGAGACAGTCCTTGTCTGTGGAGCAGCCTTCAGAAACCATGAGGATTGCTATGCCTGTGGAAAGTTAATTATGGTCATTTTTTTAAGTTGCAGACCCCAGCCTCGTTTGCACAGAGTGTTCAGGAATTAACTATTGCTCTTCAGAGGACTGGAGATCCAGCTAACTTGAATCGTCTCAGACCTCACCTAGAGCTCCTAGCAAATATTGATCCCAGTCCAGGTAAATCTGGGTGTTTTCATAGAAACCTTTAAGTTTAGCAAAATGAGCTTAACACTGTTCAAGGATTGAAAGCTGATCATGAAGTGTAAGGAAACGTCCTCCTTACTCATCAACTAAAGAGTTTTGGATTCCAAAGTAGAAATTTGATAGATTGAATAGAGAGAAGCTAGGCAAAAGTCAGTCTAGACAAGAATGGTTTGTTACCCTACAGAATTCAGTGTTTTTCTTGTTCATAGGTAATTCTGCAAAACTAGGAAAGAGTCTGGCAAGTAGAAGATAGTTGGGAAGAATTTAACTGGGAAATAGAAATGAAGCTGTTGACAGAGGAGAGAAAGATAGAAATTGTTGAAAAAGTCAGCGGTGCTGTAAGGACTATCTGAGGGAGATGGGAAGGGACAGAACAAAGTCCTGTGGCTGAAGTACTATTTTATACCTGCTAAAATTTGTAAAATCAATATTATATATCAAAATAGTAAAAAGATATAAACTACAGCTTCAGGAGATGAAAAATTGTACTTCATATTTGTTTAAACAAACAGAAGTTAAACTTCCTTTCCAATGAGGACCAGTTGTACTTCATAGCTAAAGGAGATGCAGTGCTTTCTTCCCAAGTCTTACATACTGAAACAAGCTGGGGACAAAGCTGTGCACTGCAAATTTGTTTGCAAAAAACTGATCTGGAAGGTGGCATCACTAATAGCCTCCCTTGATTTCAGTAGCCAAGTCTGGTCTTTGTGGTTTTTTCTGTTCTGTTGAGCTGCCTAAAGAACAGCAGGGAAGCATGTTGAAGTATTTGTAGAAGAATTTAGTCCCTGTGAGTGGAATATAATGTCATTAATTGTGCTAAAGATCTTGAAAGGCTCTTTGAGGTACTGTCCTTTGCAGCAGAGTGTGCAGGCACGCAGTGGGAGTGTCAGCTGCTGGAACAGATTCAAAAACTTAGCAAAATAAATTGGCTAAAAAGAAAAAGTGCTTCTATAGAATTGAGACTGTACAATTTATTCACAGTGCTTTAGATGGTGGTCTGATTCATAGATTTGCCTTGTGATGTTTTTTCCACATGAGAGGCATTCATTTCTGTTGCTGTTCTACATCTGTGCCTGGGTAATCAGGCCAGGATGACTGTATTGTATGGAATAATTTTACCTCCAGGAGTTTGAATGCAAAGAGGGATTTTGAACCTGATGTTTTTCTAGGTGAGAAGAGTTTGTACAGTGCCTTAACTCTGGAGTTCTTGTGAGATGAGAAAGTTCTTGTAAAAGGAAATAATTTTACATTTTAATAATGGCCTTACTGGCTCATTCGGTATTTTGTGCAGTTCCGTCTTGAGTTGATAGATAGCTCTATTCTGTAAGAGCTAAGTGTCCCAGAATTGAGGTGCTGAAAGCTTTTTATCTACTGATGGAATGTTTTTTATAAACTTGGCTAGTCAAGTTTTGTGATACTATTGTGGGGTTTTGTACCTGGTTTTGGAAAATCTTTCTGATTTTTCCCTTTGTTTGATGTTTGCTCTTCATGCAACAGATGCTCCACCTCCAACGTGGGAACAACTGGAAAATGGATTAGTTGCTGTGAGGACTGTGGTTCATGGCTTAGTTGATTATATCCAAAATCACAGCAAAAAAGGAACAGATCAACAACAGGTAAAACCTAAATCATTTGGGAAATATGTAGCCCTAAGTTTTATTGGCTGTATCTTATAGTAGAGGTTTACTAATGTCATCTGGAAAGATTTAGTTTGACAGGAAGCTAATTGAAAACATCACTGCAATTTATATTTATCAAAAAAGAAACAAGAAAGGAAAAAACATGAAACAACACATATTTACCTCCAAAACCTGTTGAAGTGATTTTCAGAGCTCGCTAGGATGGAAGGAGAACAGTCTGATCCAGCTGCAGGCTTAGGGAAATGAATAACAAGCTTCCTGAGTAGAGGGTGGGGAAGGGACACTGGGTGCTGCTGTCATTTATGGGGATTTTCTTGGTTTTGTTTTAATGTGACATATTTTAGCCAGCTGGCTCTCTGTTAATGAAATCATCTTTATACCTGTGCTGAGTGGTCTGTCAAGCTTGAAGATTTAAAAACAGTTTATATGAAGGTGCAATCCAAGTTCCTGAAACAAATTTTTTTGTTTCAGCAATGACAATATAATTGTATATTAACTTCTTTCATAGTTACCTTATCACACATTCCTTTGATGTCATTTTATTGTGTAGCTCAATTGATATAAATGCTGCTGAAGTACAGAGCTGCCTGTCCCAGTCCTACTCCTCTGTCTCTTTGGCATTCATCCTCTTGGAGACCTGGTTTGGGGAGCTCAACTAGTAAAAAGATTATCTCTGCCAAAAAAAAAATTAAAGTGAACTATTTCTGCTGTTTCATCTTTTTGCATTACTTGGGATGGATAATGAGCACTGTCACCAGCAAAAGGCAAAACAGTAGAAATGCATAAGTGGGAATCTGGGAGGGGAAAACGTCAAGAGTTTTTGTTGTGGAGAGCCTGTGGTACATGCTGTGCTGCTTGGAAGGGAGCCTGGAGCCTGTGAGTAGGAAAGAGATGTCTGCTGGGTCTGGGTAAAGTTGCACTGCCTGGCAACAGTGGCCAGGGAAAGGCTGTGTGGCTTATGTTCACTCTGCCTGGATCTTCCCACTGCAGTAAAAGGCAAAAAAACCCCAAAACAAACCAAACTAAAACCGAAACCAAACCAACAACAAACAAACAAAAACCCCAACAGTTTGCAGGTGGCTTCTGATAGATATTCACCTTTTGGCTTCCCAGAAAGCGTGTTGACTTTTACAGATGTTTCCCTTGGTGGACTATCGAAAGGCTATATCTGATTACTGGTAATTTTTTCATCCTGTGTCAGTTGTGTCCGCTTAACTGTGTCTTAAAATGTACAGCTGTGTTCCAGTTAAGCTCTCCAGTAAGGAGTTTGACTAAAAATGCTGTAGAAAACTGAGAGTGACTTAGTTGTCAAAACATGTACTCTTGAATCTGTTGGTTCTGTTGAAGAACCAAACACAAGTACTTCAGTCATTTATTTCATGTCAGGTATTCCAGAAACACTTGAATTAGAGGAATTATCAACAGTGAAACCCCAGGCCTTTGATAAGATGATACATTCAGCTTGGCTTAGTGCTTTTCATGTTCAGGTATCTCACCTGGTCTCTTTACCCTTGTCAGCCCCCTCAGCACAGCAAGTACAAGACATACATGTGCCGGGACATGAAGCAGAGAGGAGGATGTCCCCGGGGAGCCAGCTGCACCTTTGCACACTCACAGGAGGAGCTGGAAAAGTAAGTGTTCTGCTAGTAGAAAGCAGTCCAGTCTTTGTTTCATCTTGTCTTTAAGAGTTATTTCTCATATTTAGGAATGAGGGGGAAAGGAGGTATAACCTGGCTGTTAAACTAGTAAGAAGTAATGTGATAAACTTGTAACAGTCATTTCTTAGGTTTTGGAGCTACTTGTTCTTCCATACAGCAGGATATTTGCTTTGTTCATCAGCAATGCAGCTCTGGAAGTTTGATGTTACACAAGTGTTATCAAAAGTTTTTGGAGGTGGGCTGTTTTCCCTACTACTTAAGTGTGTGATGGCATTCACAGTGGCTTTTGTTTGTGGGTACTTCTCCTCTTCCCTTTTCATTCAGGTAGGTTGCTAGCAGTTTTCCAAATGTAAGGAATGTGTTGCTAGCTCTCCAAAGAGCTAAAAACAAACAATTCAGGATTTTTTCCTGCAACAATTCTTTGTGCAATCTGGCAAAAAGTTTCTTGCAGGTATCTTCAATTGGTTGCATCTGTTGTTGTAGAGTTAAAAGGTGATGCTCATATCAAATCTGGGGTCTAGATCCACTACAGATTTAGGAGGGCTGCCAGTTATGCAAGAGCAAGAAGCTGTTGTTCTGTAGGTTGTTTTAATTTCTTTTAAGTAAAATGGATTATTTAGGAGCTAAAATAAATAAATACAGTGCATTTTATTTAGTATATTAGCTTGTTACTTGCTTTTTGGGCTACAATAATTCAAAGAAAAGGTCCTTTTTAATGAGAATACTGCAAAGGCTCAGGACTGGCATGCAGTGTTTCTTTTTCATTTCTTAATCTGAAGCTCAAAGCATTAATGTCAGTTCATGGCCTCTATAGCCAGCATGCAGTGCATAGACAAAACACAGAGAAAGAAGAGCAGGGCATGTGGTGTTAGAATGACAAAGACAGTTATTCATATGAACAAGGAATAGGACTCTAGTACTTGTGTGCTGCAGAATCAGTTGAAGAGTTTTTTGCCTTCTGTCATCATGCTAATGAAATGGAGATTGGCAGTGCAGCTTTGAGATGATTTTGTTGACCTGTGTTGGGTGGTGGGTCAGTGTTACAGCTCTGAGCCAGCTCTATGTATCAAGGACTGTTTGTCAGCTTTGCAGGGGGGAGAGGCCTGGTGTAGCCAGACTGACTTGCTTGCCTTGGTATTAATGTTGTCCTGGGCTGTAGGGAATGTTTGTTCAGGTTCTGTGGGTGGGTGGGGAACTTGGGAGTTCTGATTGTTCCTTATACCTTTTATCTTTGCTTAATTCCTTTAAGTAGCTGTTGTGTTAGCACTCCTCCTTTTAAAAATTCTTTGTGTGACTAATATTCATTGCTGTTGCTGTGTGACTCCTCTCTCTCTATATATAGCTTTAACTTGGGAGGAAGGTTATGGGGAAATGTGTGGTAATGTTTAGATAGCATATTATCATCTAAACTTGCTTAAACAGCAGCTCATTCCCTCTTGACAAGGGACAAACACCCAGTGTCCATAGGCAAGAACTGAACTTTTTAAAAATTCATTTGTGTCCTGCACGTGTGGAGACTGCAACAACATCTAAAAAGCAAAACAGCCCCAAAATAAAACCCCTTTTTGTCTCTCTTGTGTTGCTGTTAATGCACGTGGGCAACTACAGAGATTATCTAAGGATTGAGTAATCAATCAGTTGCCACCTTTTTCTGCAGTAATTTGTATACCTTCCTAGTCTGGGTTTCCATCTCACTCTGACTGTTATTTATGATATCAAAGTGTTGGCTTCAGCCCTGCTGAAGAAATACTGTTTGCTTCTTGTTCAGTGAGAACACTCAGGTCTGCCAGTGTGCTCTCATACTTGCATTCTGGGACTTGAACTAATGGCAGGGTATTTAGAGGAGCACCTTCAACTCTGGAATTTGTTCTCCAGTACTGTTGGCCTACTGGTTTCTGTGGAGCTTTGGTTAAAATGCCTGTATTTGTTCAAGCTTTAGTCAGAAGCAGTTAGATTTTTGGGATTGCTGCATGTTCATAGAGTTGTTATATCTGCAATCACTTTATCAAACAGCAGAAATGGTGTAAGCTGTGTATTGATATAGTAACAATTATCTTAAGATATACTTTAAAATATATCATGTGGCAGTAAACACTTGGCTTATTATTGGACAAACAGAGCAAAAGGGTATAACTTCATATTTTTTCACTTAAATTTTTGCTATGAGTTTCTTCTCTGAATAAAACAGGCTTGAACAGTCTGTGATTCTTATTCTGAAGCTTGTATTACTATATTTTATATGATAGTAGTACTTTATGTGATGCTTGGTTTTCTTCTCTTGAGATGCATATGTGTAAAGAAAGTAGGATTTGTAAGTTTGCTGTGTGAAGTTTACCTGTGAATTCTTGATGTACTTGTCATTAAAAGTTCATTCTTGTTCTGATTGAAACTCCTATTAATAGATCAACTGTCAGGGAAGTTGTATTCTAAGAGGTGTTTTCATAAGCTCCTTGAAGAATTTGAATAAAAGGAAGCTTTCAGTAGAATCCATGTTTGAAAAATCTTGAAAGTATGAGTCCTTTTAATTTTTTTTTAGTTTCAATTTTTGATATGTGGTTTCTTTTTCTGAAGATTCCGTAAAATGAATAAGCGTCTCGTTCCCCGAAGACCCCTTAGTGCCTCCCTGGGCCAGCTGAATGAGGTGGGCCTGCCTTCAGGAGCTATCCTCTCAGAGGAAGGGGGAGTGGACTTGCCCAATAGGAAAACTTCTGCTCTGCCAAATGGAATTGTGTCAACAGGCAGCACAGTGACACAACTGATTTCTCGAGGGACTGACTCTGGTTATGAAAGTGCCCTGAAGCCGGGGAAGATGGACCATCTGAGCAGCAGTGCCCCTGGATCCCCTCCTGACTTGTACGGCTCTTCCTACCTGTTCTTCACGTTGTTATGGGTGTAAATGGGGAGTAGAAACAAAGGAAACCAGTTCTTTAAAAAAGAAACAGAACTGGGGTTGTGGTTGTTCTTGTGTTTGGTTGGGGGGTTTTTTAATGATTATATAGTAGAGTAGAAAGCTAAAGCTTAAACTCTAAACTGTGTTAATTCCCTGTTTGCTTATATTTTAATTAGAGAAGGTGACAGAAGCCTTCAGAAGGTGGAGTGTAGACAAATAACAGTGTGTTAAAGTACATTGTGGAGTACTATACCAGGCCTTAATGAGCAGTGCCATCTTTCCACTTCTTTAGGCTGGAATCTGTTCCCAAGAGCTCTATTTCTGCCTTGCCAGTGAACCCTCATCCTGTGCCTGCTCGGGTGCCAGCAGATCTGCCCTCAGTGTCTGTCACCAAGCAGTTGCAGATGGTACCACGAGGGTCTCAGTTGTACAGTGCACAACAAGCAGATATGTTTTATCAGGACCCCAGAGGGGCTGCCCCATCGTTTGAGCCAGCGCCCTACCAACAAGGTAAGATTGACACCAAGCTCTTTCATCCTTGTGCTGATTTTAGTCTTTCTTCCCACTCTGGTTTTTGAGCCCTTTAATTGATGTTTTCTTACAAATGACATGGATGAAAGACACTAATATGGTCATGTCATAATAAAATGGAAATTGGCAGGATTTTATGCCTTGACTGAGGATTTCAATGCAAGTGAAAACAATACCTGTATCAGTCCAGGTGTTGCAAGTCCTTCTGTCTTGAGTTGTTCCTAACTGGGCTGGATGAGGGATCCAGTGTGGTAAACCTTAATTCAGTTTGACTCAGGGAAAATGGAAATAAAGTGCATGTGATGACTAGAGATAAATGAAATTAGAGAAGGGTGTTCACAAAAAAAGAAAATGTCATAAAAAAGGAACGAAGAGGAAAAACTTAACTATAAAGACAGCATGTGGAGAAAGATAATATTGAAGGGGATTAAAAGGAGAAGATATGGCTATCTATATGAAAACAGGGAATGAGTCTTAGGCAGTCTGAGGATGCAGAGAGAACTGAGATAAAGTAAAGTTAATGTGAAAGAAAAATAAGCAATGAAAGACCAAAGGAAGTTAAAAGCAGAAAAAGCTCTGGAAAGGAAAGGTGAAATGGGGAAAGCCATTTGTGACAAAGTTGCAGAGCATTTTGAAGAAAAACAAACTACTTACATTTGTTCGTTATGTGCCAGTGAACATCTGAGTTGTCCACAAAATTTGATGTCATGCACATATTCATGCTTATTTTAAAATTATCGAGAGATCCCAGATTGAGTAATAAAATCTTCAGGTAACCAGGTATTGTGATATCACAAGTCTTTCATGATTTACAGTTCTGAAATGTCTTTCTCCTGATCAAGACATTAAACAAATCTCTAGATGACTAAATCCTACTAATCCAAGTTCCTTTACCCAGCCACTGGCTCTGATACACTTGAGTGTGTCCAGAGAAGAGCGACAAGGCTGGTGAGGGGCTGGGAACACAAGCCCTGTGAGGAGCAACTGAGGGAGCTGGGGGTGTTCAGCCTGGAGAAAAGGAGGCTCAGGGGTGACCTTATCACTCTCTGCAGCTCCATGAAAGGTGCCTGCAGTCAGGTGGGAGTTGGTCTCTTTCTCCAGACAGCACTGACAGAACCAGAGGACACAGTCTCAAGCTGCATCAAGGGAAATATAGGCTGGATATTAGGAAGAAGTTTTTCACAGAAAGAGTGATAAAAATATTGGAATGGCCTGCCTGGGGAGGTGGTGGAGTCACAGTCCCTAGATGTGTTCAAAAAAAGACTGGATATGGCACTTGGTGCCATGGTTTACTTAAGGTGTTTAGGGCATGGGTTGGACTTGATGATCTTGAAGGTCTCTTCCAATCCAGTCATTCTGTGATTCCATGAGATAAATTGAATTTAGTTGCATGAATGAAGATGTACAGACCAATCTTCAGTTTAATTTTTAATTCTTACCTAGCTGAAAGCATTTGTAGCAATCTGCAGAGACATTCTGGTGATGTAATTCTATTCACTGTGGTGGGGTCAGTCTCACCAGCTCTTCATCAGCTACTGTAACATGCTGGTATCTTAGGTAATTGCACATTGTCACTCGAGCTTTGGATCAACTTTTACTTCCTAAGGGTTTTCTACTGTCCATTTTTGTGAGCAATTGCACTAATGACTTTCTGTATCTTGTGTTTGCCCCCTTGCCTCGCCTCAGGAGTGTACTATCCCACTCAGTCCGTGTCTCGCTTCGTGCGCCCCCCTCCGTCAGCGGCCGAGGCGGGCGCTCCGTACCTGGAGCACTACGGGCCGTACCTGCCGGAGCGCGTGGTGAGCCCGCAGTACCCGCAGCCGCAGGGCTACCCGGCGCTGGCGCAGCCCATGTACCCGCCGCACTACGACGGCCGCCGCGTCTACCCGCCCGTGCAGCCCTACCAGCGCGAGGACGTGGTGCGCGGCAGCCCCGTGCCCATCGACATCCCGCAGGCGGCCGTGCCCCTCTACGTGCCCGAGGCCAGGGACAGATACCAGCAAACGGAGCCCTACTGCCCCGTGGCTCCGCATCTCGGGCAGATCCGACCTTCCTGCCACAGGGTATGGGTTCTGCGCTGTGGTTTTCTGCTTGTTTTGGGAGAGAAAGAGTAAACTGCTTGGGGAATTGAACGGTTTTGTACTAAGGCCTTTGTGAAAGTCTGAACTTTAGGAAGCGGATCAAAAACTGGAAGGTAACTAAATTACCTTTAACTCTCAGTCAACTCTCCAGTTGAAATGATGTTAATACGTAAAAGTAGGCTGCTTTAGCGCTCTGAGTAGAAAAGCATTGGAAATCTCATACGTTTCTAACTTCTCCAGCAAAGATTAGGCTGGAGAGGGCAACTCAAGTGCAGAGTAAACACAGAGTGTGGAAATGGTCACACATGCATTCTTGTACTGCCCATCTGTGACTGACCAACTCTGTACCTCAGTAATAAACATTAAACAAACCTGCCTTGATGAAAGAACTAAAAATTCTGCTCTTCTGAATTTTTCTAGTTACATTGCTAACTGAAGGGTCTTCCTGTTGTAAGTTTACAAATTGGTTTTGGTAACTCACCATCTGGAATTGAGTTCTGTAGAATAGTTGGACTTAAGTCATTCAGATTAAAGGTTCTGAATCCTATTGCCAGGTACAGGAAGTGTTTTTAACATAATTTACAGATTTATCAGTTTGAGTGTGCGGTGTTTGTGTTTAATTCTGTTGCAAAGTGAATAATAAATGTGACTAGTGACCTATAGAGTTCTATCTAGTTACCCTACGTGACTGTAATGGAACTTGCCATGCTGAACATGTGCCAGTGGGAACTTTGTCAAGTTGTAACACTTGCCTGTTTGTGGGGTGTCTTGAACTAACACTGGCCAGTGTAGGAAAATGTATGTCATGTATGAAAGTTAACAGGTAGACTTAAACAAAGTGATCATCATTTGTTGTTTTAATGATTCTGTCTGTCCTCTCTATTTCCCTCTCCTTGCAGTACATAGCTGCCTTATTTTGTTCAGATAAACAACACTTAGAAAATTATTCATTTTGTACTTTAATGCTTCAGGAGCTCTGAAACATTTTTCTGTCTTAATTTCAGCCTCATCCCAGCTTGGATGAACTTCACCGACGAAGGAAAGAGATCATGGCCCAGCTGGAAGAGAGGAAGGTGATATCTCCACCTCCTTTTGCACCATCACCAACCTTGCCTCATCCTTTTCACTCAGAGGAGGTAAGCATATTTTGACAAAACATGAGATACTGGCATGTTTAGAAAATACTTGGGCCTTTACGTGCTGGTAGGTGTAGACAACAAGAAAATCAGAACAATACAGCACTGGCAAGTGTTGGGCAAAGTAAATTTCGTGCCTAGCTGGGAAACCCTTGTAATACAGTCTCCAGTATTTCAGCTGGCTGTTGATCTACCACTGGTCTGAGCTCTCTGCTTTTGGTGCAGCGAAGAAAATTAATTTAGAACCATTACTAATTGAAGTAATCGCTCTTCACAGTTACCAGACTTTACTCCTGACATACTTAGAATGAAGTAACAGCTTGATAGAGATTTGTTTTTTTAACCAGTGTCAAAATATCACCTTCGAACTGGCCAAGTGAACAGTCAGCACTGGGAGCGTAGCCAGGGGCTCAGAATTTCATGCACTTCATATGTTCTCTGGCCCAGTTCCAGAGGGTGATGTTTCTGATAAAAAATAATCCTGGTCATGTTTCTCAAGTTCACTACTATTGAAGTGCACAGGGATGGCTGTGAAACTGCTTCTTCCCTTCACTTACAGAACCAGATTTTTGTTTTTGTACAGTACTTGGATGAAGACCTGAAGGTAGCTGGGAAATACAAAGGAAATGACTACAGCCAGTACTCTCCGTGGTCCTGTGACACCATCGGCTCCTACATTGGAACCAAAGATGCAAAACCCAAAGATGTTGTGGCAGCAAGGAGTGTGGAGATGGCGGTATGCAGAGATAAGGGGAAAACAGAAGAGTGGATATTTCTGTGGGTTGGGAAGGACTTTCATTTGCTTTCCACAATGATGGCAGTGCTTTTATTTAAGCTCAGAAGTGCATCGCAGTCACAGAAAGCATTTTCAGCTGTGTGAAGCGCTTTGTTTTCAAAGTTATGAGCAGTCCTACCCTTGTGTAGCTGGTACAAAATTCTGCGTATAGTTGCAGGGTAGCCTTTCTGCTCTGAAGCCATAGATAGCAAGAATATTGTGCAAGAATTATTCTTTGCATTTACTTGAAATGCAAAAATTATTCTGTCCTGGCAGCTTCTTAATTAAGCATGTCCCTCTGTTGCTGCCTGTACTTCTTTCTGTTAGAGAAAGATGCTGTAGCTTAACTTTAGGCAATTCATTCCTTTGAAGGTGGCTGTTGTTGCTGTTAAGGGTGTTACTAGTTTTTACTTGAAGGACTGTGATTTTTGGCCAAAAGAGTACCCAAAACTTGCTTTTTGAGAAAAGCAGTCAAAACTTTCACTAAGCTGTTTCTTCTTGAAGGCAATTTCTACATCTCTGCTGCACTTATTCAGTCTTTCACTGAACTTTGGGAGGTGGGCTGTGATCTTACTTTGTGCTGCTCCTTTTTTGCTAGGTCAGTGTTGCAAAATGAAGGGGCTGCTTGAGCATTACTGTTGGGAGTAATGAATGGAGAAGAATATAAAGAGGAGACTTACATACCACCACTATTCAGTTTCTTCCTAACATTCACACAGCACTCAACATGAGGAGTAGGCTGGTAGCCCATGCATGTAGCAAGTCATTCAAGCTCTTCAAGAGAAAAGACTGTTTAGCCTGAGAAACTATTTTACAGAGATTCATCTATCCTCCTTCACCCCCATCTGCAAAAGTGATCTGTTGATTTATTTTTGTATTGTTGGAGTCACGGAGACCTTTCTTTGGCCAATAAGAGGGGAGGGGAACATTTCTCATCAGAATTCATTCTTCTGTGGACAGATGCTCACCTGTTGCAACCACTTGTTAAATCAGGATTTTTTGGTTCAGCTTCTCCTCAGAAAGGCTCCCTTTTCCCCCTCTGGAATTAAATTTGTCTTTTTTCCATCTGCTGAATTGCTTTCCTCATAAAATTTTGAAGCTGCTGTTGGAAATGGACCCAAAAAGGAGGCTTTCTACTGAAAAAAGCAGAGCAAAAAATTGCATTTCATCTGCAACTTTGGGCTTTTTACCTGTCCTCTTGCTCTCAGTCCTACACAGTGTGGTTGCCTGGAGTTACCACACTGCCACGTTTGACCTGGGGAAGTACTGAGATTACTTGGAATCAGCTTATTGCTGTCTAAGTGGCAGCATCCAGGAGTGATAAACAGCTCTTGGCTTTCATCCCTGCTGCAAGAAAACTGTGTAAAAAACCTGCAGCTTAGTTACAAGGAGTAATAAGGTTCTAGAGAAATAACCTCCTTTTTCAAGGCTAAACAAAGTATTCTTTGCCCTAAGAGCTAATTTTCAGATAAGCAAAATGGGATCTCTGCTGCTTTTCAGGTTTTGCCTCTTCACAGGAAAAAATTATCAAGAGACCTTTACTGAATTAATTCTTCAGTGATTTTTTTTTTTATTAATTCATAAGAGATTCTTTTTTTGAAGTACAGGAGTAGTATCACCTGAGTGCATAATGCTGAATATTCTGCAGATGACATGCAGTTTTACTGAGTAAATAGAAGGATATTAAAATTGGTACTAGCATCCTATGGCCTCAAGATTTAAATGTATTTTTTAATGTATTTTTTTTCCAGAATTCCAAAGTAGATTTTCCCTAATGTTTCCGTTTCTAAGTATTACATTTCTTGAGTTTAGCTTCCAACTTAGTTGTTATTGCCATTTCCACCCCTTTATTCCTGCCTCAGATATGTTAACTGTTTTTTGCAATCCTTATCCCCACTGAAAGCTTGCCGAGTTTTATTTTGTTATAAAATAAAATTTTATTATTAATTTTTATATTATTTGGACTATACCAAAGGTTGTAGCCTTCAGACAATTTTCTTGGTGTAGTGGTCCCACTTACCTTGCTTTTTTGTTCTAGTGTGCACAGTTTTACTTCTTTAGCAGTCTTAACTTGATTTTGGCAATTCTTACCATGTTCCATTTTGTGGTAGCCAACAGATAGCTTTCCTATTTAACTCAGCTCTTGGAGGACAGAGTGAACACTTCTCTCCTCATATGCTGACCCATTAAGGTGTTTGAGTCTGAAACTCAGTTAGAAACCAGGATGTTCCAAACAGTAGTGCTGCTTTATGAAAAGTGCCTGAGAAGATATACCAGACATGTCCAAGTAAGTGTGGTACTGAAAAACTCCCATTCTGAGTCATTTGCAGGCTGTTAGGTTATACAATTCTTAGCACTGCGCTTCTGAGAAATTTCTTTGTGATTCTAGAAGGAATGTGTATTCCTCAGAGATGCCCACTGGTCTCTTCTTTGAGTTTATATGAGGGGGAGATTTTCCCTCTCTTCTCTTCCCATTAGACTTTCTCTGTCTCAGTTTCCATTTGCTGATGCTCTCTTCTGGATTTGATCACAATTAATTTTGCAGCTTTTTCACTGTGGTGTAGTAATGGTACCTAAAGGTAGACCATTAAGGAGATGTCCGCTCTGACTACAAAAACTAGTTGAAAAGTGAAGGGATAGAGAATACAAGAGAAACTAACTGCAATTACCAAATTGTTGTGAGAGGAACGTGTGCTGTTGGTTTTGGAATGAGTTTTGGAGTGCCTTTTCCATGTGTTGTGCAGAATGTGGACGGCAAGGCCATGCGTGAGCAGCGACTGGACATGCAGCGGCGCGCGGCCGAGGCGGGGGACGATGACCTCATTCCCTTTGGAGACCGCCCAACTGTGTCAAGATTTGGGGCCATCTCCCGTACTTCCAAAGCCATGTACCAGAACTCTGGGCCCATGCAGGCCATGGCAGTTCCGGGAGCTGCCACCAAATCCATCATTTCAGGTATGATCTGTGCTCTTGTATTTTGTTGGCTGTTGCTATTTTCTTTACTTGTCTTGAGGACAAGCCCTCTAAGCTTGTATCTTGTCTTAGAAGTACAGCTGTGGTGTGTGTTAATGCCACTTAAAATAAGTGCAGGTAGGGTTATACTGAGAAGACTGAATTCAGGACAAGGTTGCCACAGTTTGCTGAGATCGCTTGGTCTGGACAAGAGGAGACAGAGGGCAGACCCTATAGCAGTCTACAGCTGCCTCCCAAGGGGTGCAGAAGGACAGGCCCTGATTTCTCTGTAGTGACCAGTGATAGGACTGGAGCTGGGTCAGGGGAGGGTATGGTTGGATATCAGGAAAAGATTCTTCCCTCAGGGGGTGGCACTGAACAGGGAATGGTCACAGCCCCAGGACTGCCAGAGCTCCAGAAGTGTATGGACAGTACTCTCAGGTACAGGGTGGGATTGTTGGGGTGTTTGTGGAGGGCCAGGAGTTGGACTCTGTGGTCCTTATGGGACCCTTCCAACTTGACATATTCAGTGATTCCATGACATGTTATAGCATACAAGTGTATTTGTTAGAGATATGTTGTTGCTGTTTGGAAGAAGCTACTTTGTTCTGCTAGTCCATCTGATAGGAAGCTTGTTATAAATCTGTAGCAGCAGAATCCAGAAGCCTTGCATTTTCTCAAATACACTATGCAAAACCATCTTGATGGAATATTGTACTGCTGCTCTCCTGCTTTATTGGTAGCTGCTCCTGCAAACTTAATGCAGCCATTGTCTCATGTACTGTTAGGCAAAGCAAAAAAGTAGAAGTTGTTCATTTCCAATACATCTATGTTCTAATCACACGTATAATATGGCCTTCTGTCTTACTCCAAAAGATTGTCTCTTTCTTGAGGTGCACTGCATAACCTTAAGAAAATACTGAATTATTATATTCCCCCAAACTTGCTTCTAGCTCTTTCAGGCAGTAATTTTTTACACTTTATTACAAGTAGAGCTCTGAGTTCCCTGAAGTGTTACTATTTAAACTGTAGTTACTGAGATATATCAGAATTATCAATGAATTGCTGAGTCTTTTAGGAACTTCAGTAGTAAAAATAACTGCAATCATCATGTCTGTAAGTTTTGTTCTGTGTTTGCTCATCTGCCTGAGTATCTGAAGTCCTTCACAATCTCAGACTCTGGAAGGCTGTCACAGACTGTTAGTCATACAGGGAGAGTCGTGTATTAGGCATGTGAGACTGGTCAAGGAGAGTATTTCTGTGTTCATTCAATCAGAAGAAATGTTCAACTTCTCATAATTAAGGGGCTGGCCTTTCTTCTTCTCTGTCTAGTTCTGTGTTGGCTGAATGACTGAAAGGGCGATTTTGTAGTAATGCAATGTGGTTTTCTTCTGTTCCCTGGTAGACTACAGTCCTTATGAAACTCACGGTGGCTGGGGAGGCTCTCCATATTCTCCTCATCAAAATATACCTTCTCAGGGACGTTTCAATGACAGGTAGGACTGCTGTATTTTTTCTTTGCCTTTCTCTAAATTTTCTCTTCTCTATTTTTTTCCGTGCCAGTGGAGTAAAGATTTTTTTTTGAAATCTCCTTGTTTTCCAATCCCAAAGGGAGAGGCTGTCCTTGTCAGATGTGGCTGCTCATGGGAAGCAGTTGCCCTCAGCTGAACGGGAGCAGCAGCTGCGCATGGAGCTGCAGCAAGTTGACCATCAGATCAGCCAGCAGACCCAAATGAGGGGGCTGGAGGTTGGTACCAGCGTTTGGAGCAGCACTGGGGGGTGGGGTGGAGGGAGATGAGGCTGGTAAACCTTTCAAGGGCTGACCTTTGTAGTGATACTCAGTAGCAATACTTAATCCTGTGATGCCAGGCATCAGGGCTGTGGTGCAAGTTCCAGCTTTTCTGCTCAGCAGCAGAAACTTCTCTGCACTCCACATGCACACCAACACTATATTTGAGTCTGCAGTCTGTGCTTAGTCTTGTTTGCTATTACTCTTTTTCACTCCCCCTGTGTTCAGCTCTACTCAGAGGCAAACTTGAGGTGTAGGAGCCTGTTCTTCTTGACTTTACTGCTGCTGGAAATGTCTAATTTTATGTACAGAAAGCCATGAGCTTCATCTATTTCATGTTTGGCTTTGTGTTTGTACCTGTTTCTTCCTAAATAGCACAAACCACAAGAGTCAAGAAAGTAAATATGTAATACATTTAGCTTGAAAAATTAAGGCTTAATACTTTATGGCTCTTTGCTTAGAAAAAATGTAGCATAAGGAAAGATGAGTATGTGTTTGTAAAAGAATTAATGAGCTGAAATATTTTGATTTTGTGAGACAGGAGTAATGTCAAGCTATAATGAATGAATAGTTGTAGAAAGCCTTAGTTAATTTTTTCCTCTTAGGAAAAATCAGTAAATATTTACCAGAAATTCTAGGTATTTACCTAAAGTTCTAGGTACTTTAGCAACTATTTGTGTTAATATTTTCCCAGAAGAAAATGCTGTAAGTAGTGGATAGCAGCTTCTGCTGAAGCTATGGTTAGTTAAGAAAACATGTTACAGAGGAGGGTTATTGCAGATTAGTTTAAGAGCTCACAATTAAGTCACAGCAGTAGTTGCAGTAATATGCATTTGTTAGTTACTTGAAACATAGCTTGTGTTCCTGTGCTCTTGTTTGGGAATGAGAGGAGAAAATGTTTTCAGTCTTGCATGTCTGCATTTGCCATAATACAAGAGTACTGGAAAGTTGCAAAACCTGTAAGTGGCCTTCTCCTGCTCATCGTTGTTGTGATTGTGTCAGTGTTAAATCCTGCTCAGTTGAATGTTGAGTCTTGATTTTGGCATAATATGAATTTTGCAGAATTAGTTATTTTGATTAAGAACAGCTTTCAGTTGATCTCTTATGTTTAAAGCTGCATGTAGATGTTGGAAATCAAGGAGTCTTCACTGGTTTGCCTACTACAGGGTTGCAGCAATCAATTCAGCCAAAGCATGAAGAGCTAGATCATTTTGCTTTTGCATTGTATGAGCATTTCTACTTAAAGACCAGCCAAATGCTGGATTGTGTGGAGTGCAAGATGATGTGTTTAAAT
Source organism: Melozone crissalis (assembly GCF_028551555.1). NCBI lineage: Eukaryota > Metazoa > Chordata > Aves > Passeriformes > Passerellidae > Melozone > Melozone crissalis. The sequence goes on along the minus strand of NW_026535823.1, from coordinate 10,006,414 downwards.
GCAGAGCCCACACTTGCAGAACTGATTCACATGTGTTAGCAGAGTTTTAGAATGGCTGACATGGCTACTGCTTTTAGTAACTTGCAACTTGTGAATGACCATAGTCACTTGCCCCTCTCTGTTCCTCTGTTTCCTAATGTGGTCAGTAGAGACCTACATATTGACAGCTACATCTCTCAAGATGATGTAATAGTAATTCTGGCTCTGCTGTAGAATTAGATAAATTCTACTGCTGTAAATAAAGCAGCAGATTTGCTTATCTGCAGTTTTTTTTGTTGAACATAGTGCTCAGAAGAGAGTAATGTTTTTGTTCTTGGGCTTAGTCTTAGTTTTGAGAAGGGAGTGACACATGAAGACAACACATGCAAATTTATGACAGCAAGAGGAATTTAACACTGCTTGTGTAAAAATTAAAATACTTGTCCATGTCTACAGAAACATGTTGAAACTTGCATTGGGAGTGATTTCAATTGGGACATTGTGAAGTGCAGCCTTGGTTTTGCAAACGAGCAGTACTCTGGAATTATGGCCTTAGAGCGCTCTGTGCTTGGTGTGCTGTGTGCTCAGTTGTGTATGTGCTTGGCTTTATGCATTTAGGCTGTTAGTAACAGGCTGCTGTTGCAGAGAGAGGCGACTACCCTGGCAGGCCAACCACAGCCCCCACCCCCACCTCCCAAGTGGCCTGGGATGATCTCAAGTGAACAGCTGAGCTTGGAGCTACACCAGGTGGAAAGGGAAATTGGCAAGAGAACCCGTGAGCTGAGCATGGTGAGTGCTGGGGGGCTGGGAGGCAGAGATGCAGTGCAGAGCCATGAACTGGCTGCAGCCCCTTCACCCTGGCAGAAAGGCTCCCTGCTGGATGCTCACAGCTCGAGTCATCCATCTTCCTCTTCACCTCTATTCTTCAAAACCTCCTGAGGAGTTTCTGGAGTCTTCTTCATGAAGAAGTTTAATGTAGCCTCTTTAAATGTTAGTTTGTCACCATTTGAAAGAAGTGTGGTGCTGACTTTGATGGAAATCAAATTGTCTCCAAGGTCCCTGTGCCATGAGCTCTGTAAACTGCTTTAACATAGGAGACATTGTCTGCAGGTACGGGCTAGTGTTCAGGAGTCTGTGTGCTGTTACAGTCTGTGGCCTTTGCTTGTTGTTACAAGGATCATCCCTTCCTTTTGGGAAATACTGTGTCCTGAGAGGATGAGCATATCTAAAAGTCTGTTTTTGTCTCATGGCTTTTGTGGGTTAAACTGTGACTGCAATTTACAGGCCTTCTTCATCGTCCCTAAGGAATGAAATCTCCAGTTCTTTCAATGCACTCTTAAAGAATTTTTCATCTGTCCTTTCTTTAAAGGAGAGCCAATCTTCACTGGATATGAAAAACAAGCTGGGCACCACTAAACAGACAGAAAATGGACAATTAGAACCACAAAACAAGGTTCCAGCTGAGGACCTTACACTGACATTCAGGTAACACGGACCTTCAACCTCTCTGTGTAACAGGAGCCACTTCTTCAGGGCCACTCTCTTCTTGAATAAACACCCTTGCCTCACATCAGCTATGATGAGGAAGCACCTACTAGGCAAAGAGACTAAAAATCAAGTTTTTATAGTGCAGGTATGAATTAAGGACCTCTCTAGCTGTGGAGTAGGTGAGTGGAATAAGACTATATAAATTAATGGAATAGAAGACTTGCAGGGAGGAATCCATCTGGTCAGTATTGGGTGATTAGTAGGGAGAAGCAGGAGTTACACAGCCACCACAAAAGAAATCTTTATCTGCTGTTTTGGTTTCATATAAAAGAAATCTCCCAAATGTGAAAGGTATTCCATCCTTCTAATGTTCGTGATGTGGGTGTTGTCTAGGAAGGCACAGACTTTGAAGCTACATTCACTTTCAGCTGTCAGTATTGGACTTTTATCTGTGTAGATGCTGGGATTGATTTCAGTTTACATTTAATAGTTGGAATAAAATGTTTTTGGGAATGCTGGAAGTCTCTACAGCAAGTATTTTCAAACAGCCACAAGCACCTATGTGTATTCAGGCCAGCACTGAAGAGAGAAGCTTGCATGCTTACCTAACTTCATGTGAGCAGCTTGGAATATTAATACTTATTCAGAATGAGCATCTTCTGAATAAATGCATTATTGCTGATGAAGTCTGTGCCTTCTTTTTATGACCAGTTCTTGAGTTTTGTGTTGCACCATCAGATTGACACCACCAGAGCAGGAACTAATTTTTCCATATGGTGCTGTGAAAGTAATGAAATCAAAATAACTGTTTATATTTTTAAAAACAGAGGGAGGGAAATATAAATTATTATTAGGTGAGTTAAATATTCTAGAATATGTACACTGAAGTCCTCTTACTTAGAAATGAAGGAAAAATCTCATTAATTGCCACTTTTCACCCACTTCTCCCTTCTCTTCAACTTCCCTTCAGCAGTGATGTTCCGAATGGATCAGCTTTGACCCAAGAGAACATTGGGCTCCTGTCAAACAATATGGCATCTCTGAGCCTGGCAGAGGACCCCGAGGGAGGAGGAGATGGCCATGACTCCCAGCGAGGGGGAGTGACACCCACATCTGCTCCATGAAGCGAGGCCAGCACACCCTGGAGCTCCTTCTGCTGGGGTGGCAGCAGCTTCCATCGGGTGTTTTCTTCCAGGGATGATTGGATAAACCCAGGAGCAGCAGTAGTAGCAGAGCAGCAGGTCCAGAGGCAATGTGCACAAACACAACTACTAGAAACAAATCCTGCACATAGTTCACATTAACGCATTTTTTAATTAAAAAAATGAAAATTAGCAGTATCTGCAAGCAATTCAAATTAAATTTGTTTTTGTTCTGTGAATGAACTTTATTTTAATAACTTTGGACGCCTTGAATCCCAGGGCTTAAAAAAAAAAGATATTATATATATATACTCTGTTTGATTAATTGTATGATCTTAATGAAGTAGGTTTTCTTTTATTTTGGTATTATTACATACCCAGTGCATAATTCCTTATTTACCTTACTAGAACAAGTTGGCCACTTCCTTGTATGATTTAAGGGTAAACAAGGAATGAAGGTTGGAGAGTAGCTGTGAATTGCAGCATCAAAAGATGTGCAGCAAACTTCATCTTGACACAATTCCTCCCATTGTGGCTAGGAAATTACCCTGAGCTTCTTGCTTAAATTGCTGAATTTAAACTACAAATGACAGAGTCTTTGCAAAGGTGTGGTCCTTTTCAAAGGCTGGCATTATTTAAGGTCTGTGTGTGTTAGAATCTGACACCTGAGTATCAACCTGCAGTTTGTCAGGGCTGCAGTGAGTCCACCCTGGATTCCTGTTCCATGGGGGAAGAATTGCACTGAAGGTGCAGCACAGATCTTGCCAGAGTTATTGAGAAGCAAATTTTGCCTGATAGATTTAATACTTCTCCAAGTAGATGCTTTATGGGCATAAGCCAGAGAAGCAGTAAGTGTCTTTTGATGTTTTTTTTTTTAGATTAAAGATTTTGTTCTTGCTGCACATTTTTTACTTTTTTGGCATACGCTGAGATAAGATCCTGGATATGAAGACCTCTTGAGAATGGTTTTTCAAGTGCTGCTCCCTCTCTACCTTCTTGGCCTGTCCTCATTATTTCTTTCTGGGTTAGACTACTAAGTGGGAAAGCACTGGTTATGTAATAAATTACTGCATTGCTTTGGTTGGGTAAAGCAAGAGTTAATAAATTTTCTTGGGTTTTAGTTTTCTTTCCTTAACCTTAACTCCTGCTGAGGTTCTAGCAACCTTGGGCTAAGCTTTGCATTCATCATACTGTTAAATAAAACAACAGGGGGGTGGGAGGGGATACAGTCTCACTATTGCCTACCAGTAGGAGAGTCCAAACAGAAGACTCTTTTGAGTAGCAATTATTTAATTTGCCCAGTCAAGGCACCGCGTTTATATACTATTTCACATTGAATTTGATTATGCCCTACAGACCTGGCTGGTCAAGGATTTGATACACATATTGGCTTGGGATTCGAGCTTTCTTTTTTATTTAAATAAAAATTTATATATAAATATATATATACATATATACATAGTTATATCTGTATATATATTGGGTATGTTTTAAGAATTTTTTCGCATGAGCGCAGCTGTTGTGATCAAATGTCTGGGAGGTAGAAGCACTGAATGAAAATAAAAGCATTTTTTAGCACACCCCCACCACACTTTCCGTGTGTCTTAACACTGGTTTATTTCACTCTTAGTTGAACTTTGGCCTCTTAATTGCCTGGAGTAGTTTGAAGCTTGCTTTTTTTCTAATGCCTCTTTTAACTTTTGGCAAAGAATCAACTTTGCACTGAAACAGCTTCATCTCCCCTTGCCCCTATCCATCTGTATCTCCTACTTGAAGCCAAGCATTCCAGCCACTCTCCTTGGAGCTGAGCAGAACTGGGGTGATGCAGCTGGGAGCCTGTCAGGTCTGTTCCTCCCTTCTCAGCTCTGGGCATGAGAAGGACGAAGGTCTTTTCCTGGCTGCCTGCTTCCAAGTCACCTGACACAGGCCCTGGGCCCTCTCATCCTTCAGTACAGAGCACCACCCTCAGGTCAGCCTTCTCCTTAATTTTAATTAGTTTGCTCCTTCCTGCTGTGTCTTTATTAACACAGGGAGCTCATCTTAGTCAAGATAATTAGTGCAATATTCTAATCTAGGAGGACAAGCCCAGAATGTGCCTTTTTTTAACTGTAGTAATTGTGGGTGTAAAATTAATTTTCAAAGATGGTTATGATAGGTTGGACACTACAGATTCATTTGTAATACTAGGAAGAAAATCTAGAGGGGCAAAAACCTCTTTACCTTTTATTTCCTGGTTCCTTAACCAAGTTAGGGATTATTCTTTTCCCCACATTTTCTCCTGGAATTCTTCAGTAAGCACTATGTTAGATTACTGGCCTACATATGATGAATGTTTCCAAAATCTCTGGATTAGAAGGGGGACCTTACTGGGTTTTTTTCTCCTTCATCCAGCTCTCTGTGCTGTACTTTGTGCATAACGTCCTTGTTGTGATCAATGTGTTCAGGTGAATGCCCTGTTTGCCCAGAATTATAGTTTGGCTTGTTAAATAGTTTACTTAGTATCTACTAACGGTATTGATTTTCAACTTTGTTTCATCCCCTCTTCCTCTTACCCTTTTTCTGCTTTTTTTGCAGAAGTTTAGTTGATTAAACAAATAAAACAGCAAAATGCAGTGCATGCTTTTAAGTTTTTTTTCTGGAAATTGCACCTGAAATGTTCCAGTTTTGTGGAAAAACTGGGAGACCCTGGGGGACAGCTAGCTCTGTAAGTAGTGGCAGCATTGATGTTTACAAGCATGAAAATGTCTGGAGTGACTCTGTCTTCCTGCACTCACTCCTGTAGCCCATCATTGTCCCAGTTGTTCAGGAATTCTGGCCACCTCAGTGAAATTGGTCTTGGCTGCCAAGTGGTTTAGTTCCTTCTGTTGGGCAAGAAGCAGCAGTATTACCATGGTGTCAGGGCACTGCTGCATCCTTTGGTAGGTAGGTTACATTTTCTGCTGCACCAGACAAGTCTTGATATTTGGGTTTCAGCCAGATGGACAGCATGGACAAACCCTCAGAATAGGAAGCTTCAAGTGGTAGGTTAAGCTTCAGTGTGTCAGTGATTCAGTCAGTGTATAGATGATGTCTGTTTATTCTGTGGTGTTATTTCCCTCCTTCTGTCGACATCTCATCTGTCTGTCCTGTGACCTAGTTCTTTTTTCTTAATAGGAGAAGTTTAAACTATTTCTTCTGCTCTTCTTGCATGCTGTCCTTTTGCAGAGTAGGACTTTTTTTTTTCTGTAGATCAGAGCACCTTTCAAGCTAGCAGCACTTTTATCCCTGTTCTTCTCAAGTTCTTCTCTCTGTCGTCTTTTCTGAGCCGTCTCTCCCCTTTTTGTGTCTTTTTCTCCTGTGGCTTGCCCATCCACCCTCCCTGATTGTGTAACAGTGACAGCTTGCTGCCTCAAAACAGAGCATTCAAATGAATTCGCTTAGCCAATAACTTCTATGAAGTTGCCTTTTCTAATGGTGTTATTACTCAGTGATGCACAAATGTGATATTGCCCCTACTGGTAGGCAAACAGGGGATCTGTATAAACATGGTAAACTGCTGTTTTTCTTTAAAGGAGAGCCAAAGACTTGTGCTTTACACTTTTTTTTCCCCTGGTGTAGCCATTTTGATTGTCAGACATTTGTGTAGGGTATTGTGAGTTGACTGTATTATCCTAATAACAGTTTCCAGAAGTTAATGATTGTCAAGCCTTGCCCATGCATTGAATTGTGGAAAATCATTCCATTTAGTCAAACAATTTGCAATGCACTGAGATGTATCTGAGGTGTTGTGATGTGTTTTCAGTCTCTCATACACTCTCTCAGCTGACTGAATGGCTCTTTTAGAGAGGGAGAAGGAACATAGCAATGTTATAATCCAAGAAGCCTTGTTTTTAAGTGTTTCTAAATTGAATACTGATTGAAAATTTCTTCAGTTACAGTAAAAGATAAATCTGTGTTACAAATGTGACTGACTTTTAAGTCCACTGGGACCGAAAAGATTTGTGAAACACTAGCATTGCATTAAATTAGATGTGGAAGAACCAAACTTGTGATGATATTGTCTCTTGACAGCATGGACTGAGTAAAGTGGGGCAAATTTTGTGCTAGAAAGGGCCAGAAGTGAGGCTTTTATTTGTAATACAAGAAAGCTGCTGGCATTTCCCTTCCTTTAGCTACTCATTCTCACAGACTTCTTACTAAAGTTTTCAGGTTCAAAGAGAAATCTTTTAAAGTCTGAGTAGCATAAACCCTCATTTCCACTGCCATTTATAATTTTGAACTATAACAAAGCAGACTTACAGGATAGTTATCTGGAAGACCCCCCAATATAAAGTTTCTTTCCTGGACTGGCTCTTTCAGACCTGCTTTTATGAGAAAGAAGAAATGCCATGCCAGTTTTCAGGAGGCTCAACAGTGGGAGTGCCAGCCAGCTTCTCTGCTCAAAAATGGGAGAAAAGACCCAACCATACACAGTGTGCAAGTTTTTGTGCTTGTCTGTGTGTGTATGGAGAAGTGATTTTGGTCCTAGGATAGATAGAAGGAACAACAGCAATGCTGCTGGGGCATGATGTTATCTTCATATTCAAATTTTGTCATCATTCACTTTCCAAAACACAGCCTTCCATTCCTGCCTCCTGATGTTGCTGATTTGAAAACAACCAAAAAAAAGTTAGCATGTCAGCAACTTAATTTCTTGTATCACAATAAATCAATTTCCCTGGGAGGAAAAAGAGAGCAAGAGTTTTTGAGTTGCCTACATGGTAATGGAGTTGTGAACTGGAAAAACATCCACCTTGCTTGAGTAAGTGTAAACTGAATTTCTGAGTAAAAATGAAGTAGCTCTTCTGAGCCACCTTTTGTGTACAGCTATGGTGCCAAGAGATGGGTGGTTGTTATACAGATTATTATGTGGCACAAATTGATTTGCTCTCAATTCAAATAGACTCTTAAAATGTCAAAAACTTCATTGGGAATTTTCATTTCCATAGTGAACTGTTACCAACTGCATTATTTTATCTTGGAATGTCAGGGGATGACAGGCTAAAGTTAATCCTAGTTATACAACATAAGAAAGGGATTTGGGGAAATGTTGTCCCAGCAGTGTCCTTCTACAGTTAACATGTGGCCTTTATTCTTCTGTAGGAAGAAGAATGTAACTGCTTAGTGTTGTCACAGACTTCAGAGCACTTCTTGTGATGCAGGTAGAGCCTTGGTTAGCAGAGAAAGGAGAACAAATTTAACATTTCTTTTCTTTATAATTTTATTTCCTATTGGCAAGTGTAATATCGTTCCATGGGAAGTATGGCAAGCCAAGAGGCTGCAGCTTTTTTTGAAATTTCCCAGTATAAAGAGCACATGGCAATGTGGATTTGTCTGCATCAGGAACATCACAGTCATTTGATGCTTAAAATATGTGGCCATAATAATCAAAATTGGATTCCTGTAGCTTAGTAATGTGAGTAATTATCTGATCTTTCCCAGGCAATCTTTGCAATCCCAAGGAGTTTGTTTATGATTTTTAGTGCTAATTGCAAGGTATTCAGCAGTTGGGAGGGTTTAGGTGCCTAACTTCAGCCAGCAAGGCAGCCTTCCTTGGATATACTGGTTGGATGTTTTCATATATCAGGAAAGTACTGTTTTGAAGATCTGCAAGTTTTAGGAAAACACAATTGTCCAATTTGAAAAATACAGTATTGGGAGAGACAGAAGCAACAGGTAGTGCAGTCTTTGGAAATAAAAAACATTAGACATGATGGAATTACATGTAAAATGCATATGGGGTAAATGTATCTGTAAGAGGAAAAAAAACATTGTGGAGTATTTGATGCTCAAGAAATTATTTGCTTCTTCATAATGTTAAAAAGATTTCGTTAATAGTTCTGTGGCAGACAGTACTCACAAGTCTTTGGCATCCAAACCAGATTGTATATCAGATGGATCCCACAACTGGATGTGTGCACTGACCTCTTTAGTTGTAGTTTTTTAAAAAGAAATTTGGCAGCAGCCTTTAATAAATGCATGAAGCAACCTGAGAGGAAGAAGCAATCCCATTCATATCACAGCTGCTGCACAGCTCACAATTGGTTCACCTGCAGCCTCTCCCAAGTGAAGCTGATCAACATGGGCAAAACAAATCACTTTGAGAGTATTCCCTAATTTTAAGGAGTTCCCATTCCCCCTTCAGCCTGTGCTTGCTGTGTAAGCAGCTTCCATGCTCAAAGGATCTTTCCTTCAAGTCAGCTTAGCAGCTGTTCTGTAGCTTGGCTATTTTTCCATATTTTCTCTAACTGGTAGCGTCATGTTAAGCTCTTCCCCTCCTTGTATTTGTTGCTATGGGGAGGAAGAGGTGAAGCAAGATGTGTGAGAGGAGGGAGGAAGAATTGTGGGATCTGTATGACAGCTCCCACTTCTTTGAAATCATCTACTTCCAGTTGTGGGATTTCTTGATATATGATTTTTTTGTGGTTTTTGTCTCATTTTCTTTGCTCTTGTTAGTTCCTTACAAGTCTCCCCGAGACATTCTGCAGTCATTATCACCTTTTTGGGTGGAGTTTATTTTATTTTTTTTGGGTTGTTTGTTTTGTTTGGTTTTTTAAATAACTTTTTAACATTGGTGCATATATGCTTGGGATAGAGCTCATGTAATTATCCAATCGTATTGATTGTATGTGATTGTGCCCTGCAGAGGTATATTTAACAAAAAATAAAATAAAGGATAGCCTAGGTAATAAAGGAGACCATGAAATTTGTTGAGTCAGGTTATGAACTATTTCTTAAATTTATATAGGATCCTAGACAAGTGAAATTCCATCTGCTGTTTTCATGAATCAATGCCAAACAAAATATCATTCATTCTCTCCTTGTGTTTTTCCTTGCTTTTCTTCTGCTGTTCTCTTCCTTTCCTGTTTGTCTTTGCCATAAACAAAAATTCTCAAGCTTTCATGGGAATGGCTGGTTCTGGGTTGATAATGTAGATAATTATTGTTTGTGGCTATCAAAACATTCACAATAGGAGTGGAGATGAAGTAGAATGTATGAGAAGAATTCCATAAATTGAATTCTTTGCAAGTTCAGAAAAATTACAAGGTTTTGTACATACAGGCCTGGTTGTGGGGGAGATGTTCAGAGGTCCATGAGGAATTGCTGTGTCTTCCCCAGGAAAGGTTAGGTGCTTTGCTACCTCTTGGGGAAACTGAGATAACAAAAGGAGTAGAAGAAAGTTCTCTATATCCAACTCTCTGTGCCTTTACTCCTGCAATATACTTTTTAGACTTGATAGAAAAACCTTCTAGGTACTCTGCTGAAGTAGGACAGAATGCATTGAAGGAGGCAAAAGGCAAGAGGATCCAGAGATTTGAAAGTCAGTATTGGTCTTCTTTATTTAATTCTCAGACCTATAGAGCCAAGTGTCTCTTTTATGTGAAAGAACAAGGGAGTGGAGACCTACTGTACATGAATGGCAGTTACATAGGAAAAAAAAGTTTAAATGCTATTTCTTCTTCCCTCTTCTTGCTTTTCTCCCTCTTTCTCCATGACTTCACCTTGCTCTCACAGAATATCTGAGGGTCCTTTGAGCTGCAGATTGAACAAAAACAAAAAGTGGAAAAGTGATTCATTATGTGGTTTGTAAATAGATGGAAATGTCTACAAGGTCTTACCTGCTTTTCTGTCAGCATTTATATTAAGTGATAAATTAATGAAGAACACTTTGAAGTATCTCTTGTTTTCTGTCTGGGATGAATGTACATTCTTCTAAATTTTGTGTGAGGGCTAAGACTGTTGGACCATCTGAGTAAGCTTTTCATCAGCTCAAGGTGTGTGTTCTCTGCCAGGCTGGAGCATAGGAGACACCAAATAGCAGAGAAGCCACATGTCTCCTGGGTTTGGTCTGCTCTCTTCTGACTTCACCTGTAAACAAAGTGGCTCCTTCACCTGGTCACCAGAAGTGAACAAGAAAAGATACTCAAAATAATCAGGTTTCCTTAATTGCTCAGAGTGTACATATTTTAAAATCAAACCAGACCCTTCAGAGCAAGGAGTGAGCAGGATTTGTCTAATGTTGAGCCTGGTTTGGAACTTGCCTTAAAGTGAAAGTAAGTTTTGCTCCACAGTCTGCTTTGTGGTTTTTAGTCTTCTCCTTTCACACCTTTTTGTGGTCTTTAATAAGTCATTGTCTCTAAATCTGAATCTGGATGAAGGTGCTGCTTCACTGAAAAACTGATCCTTCTACTCCAGGGCAAGCAGGGCCTTCTGCCCCTTGAGTTTGTGCATAATGCTCATTACCTGGGCACCATGGAGCAAGGTAAGGTGTGTTTTGCTGGGCTGAAGACCATCACTGCTCATTTTTAGGCCCCCTCATACTTCCACACTTAATTGCTGGAAGAGTCAAAGCATTCAGTTCCTATAACTGAATTGTATTTAGTGGGAAATCCAGCAGAAAACTAAGTTTCAGTTGGTGATGGTTTCCTTACCCTTTCTCCCACTAGTCTGAGGATTCAGGGTCCTCAGATAGTGACTCACTTCAAAAGGAAAAAGAAGAGCTGAATTTCAACAGTTGCTGCTTTTAAAAGGAAGATCTGAAGCACTGGAGAGTCAGATCCCTCTGGAAGGAGGTGGTGGGTGCTCTGCATCAAGAGAGATTGGGGAAAACTTGCTGAGTTTCTTAATGTGGAAAAGAGGAGAGACCAGGCTCAAGTGGATGGTACCTGCTGGAATTTTTGTCCCCTTTGGATATGAATAGCAGGACAGATAGAATCTTGGAAAGACGAGCTCATGAGATTCCTTGATCCCATCTTGATCTGTGAGTGCAAGAGTCATTTTCCCTGCGCATATCCATGAAATTCAGCAGTGAACACCCAAAGCACAAAACAAAATTAAGGCAATTTATGTTCCTCCTCACCAATCAGGTATGTTTAAGAACTGTTTCTTTCCAGCTGGGATGTGTTCAGTTGTTTCTGTAACCTCCTTCCTCCTAACTGTGAACTCCAACTCCCTGAAGACTAAAAATGTGGGAGAGACTAAAACCAAAGTGTGATGCTTCATCTGTCCTGCCACAGGCTGCCAGGCTTTGGTGCTTGCTTTAGAGCCCCTGATCTTTGCTTTGGGTCTGGGAGCAGCAGCTTTGGGAGAAAAACAGCCCCTGCATTAGAGCAAACAAGGCATCCAACAGTTTGGGTTAACACTGGCCATCTTGGGGGCTTCCTGGGTAGCTCTGCTCAGATGCAAGTGCTGGGTTGTTGCTTGGAGCTAAACCAGCCATGAATGACCATTTACATGCAGCATTCAATAGATAGATTTACTCAGCTACCCTGGAATAAATGCCCTGGGAGTTCTGTGGGATGTGCATGGTTGTTTGCTTTTGGTTTTACTGCTTTGAGCTCCCTCTGAGCATTGGGTAAATGGAAACCTGTGCTTGGGTGTCTGCCTGGGTGTGGAGCATCCCTAATCATCTGAAAACCCTGGGATCTGTGAGCATGTCAGTTACCTTAAAAAATTAACCCAGCAGCCACCTGAAGTAACAAGATGCAGTATGTGAGTCCTTCCTTTCTCATGGAGGACTTTTTTAATTACCCTTCACTTTATCTCCACAATCTCTGTCCCGTTTAACTATGTCCCATACTGATACAGTAAAGTCTTTTACTTAACCCTAACCAGTTTGCAATTGCATTTCCTATTAAGGGAAAATGTTCCTCTCACTGGAGGCTCAGCACCTGCTGAGCCAGCCTGCTCCTGGGATTTGAAATTCAGGGGGCAATGCTGCAGGGTTTGTGGAGCAGCTGCATCCTGGATCAGAAATGGTGTTTGGTCCTGCTCACTACTCTGCCCTGGGAATCTGGACAGGAGCTGGGGGAGCTGCTGTTAATCCTCAGCTTTCCAGCTGTGTAAGTGAAAGGTCACAGAATATTGTGGACTGGAAGGGACCCACTGGGATCACAGAGTCCAACTCCTGGCCCTGCACAGACGCTCCAACAATCCCACCCTGGGCCTGAAAGTGTTGTCCCAATGCTCCTGGAGCTCTGGCAGCCTTGGGGCCGTGCCCATTCCCTGGGGAGCCTGTTCCAGGTGAGTGTGTTTAAGATGGGATGTGTTTGAAACTGCAGAATGTGAAGTGGGGCAATTTCTCCCAACTTGTGTCTGTTCAGGAAATGGGATACAGGTGACAGGGCTTGGGACAGATGGAAAACATTTTGCTTAGCTACAAGATCCCAAAATTAGATCTACAAACAGCTTTATATAATATATAATTTTTATTCAAACTCCTGAAGGGTTTGAGGTTTTTCTCGTGGGATAAACAGTTCATTTTCTGTTGGCAAAAACTGAGGGCATGTGGCACTCGTGTGGGGTAGGTGGTCAAACTCTCCCTTGTCAGATTGAACTTTAAAACCTCTTTCAAACTAAACATTGCCTCTTTTTTCCTACTCTTTGCTTAACCTTCAGCAGCTGGTCATCAGCCTTTGGCCTTAGCATCCTACTCCCCTCCCACCATCCCCTGCTGCTGTCTCAGCTCTGTTTGAGCACAGAAATCCAGTGGGGAAACTGCTTTGGGCTCAAGCAAGGCTGTTCTCTCAAAAATTTGCATTTACCTCCTAAAAGCAGAAGGCTTGGAGGTACAAGGGGCAGGTAAGAAAAACAGATTGCACACATCTTTAATTGTTAATTAATTGCTTGAAACAGCTTCTTTTCCCTTAGTAGGAGCCTATGAATTTTAGCTGCTGCCAGAGTGGCTTTTTGCTCTATTAGAGAGAGTCCTCCCACCCTAGGTGTCATGAAGGCTGGCATTCTAAATTGTCAGGCTTGGCTTATCCCCAGCCTGCAGCAGGCATGGTATGGAGAGCAGTTAATGAAGTCAGGAGGCCCTGAGTAATTGCTGGCTGCAAAAGAGCACTGCTGGTTTGCTTTGGAGTCAGGTTTTGGGGTGTGAGGCAGTGGGGAAGGTTTCTCAAGAGCCTAAATGAATCTCAAAATGGTTTGATGTGTTGTATATTAGCTGGACTGTGTAGCACAGTGCTAGGCTGCTGTGGGGCATTCCCACCACTACCAGTAGCCCCAGTAGGTTCAGTAGGGTGGATGCTGGGGGGTCTGTAAGGCCAGTTAACCATCCTGTCCTGCAGCCATGGAAGAGTGGGATGGAAATGGTGTGTGCTGGTGAGAGCCCAGCCATGTTGCACAGCAGCCAAGAGATCACGGAGTTTTCTCCATGCTTCTCCAGAGCCTTCTGATTTGAGCTGAATCAGCAACTTGTTTCTTGGCTTTCTGCACTTTTTGTTGCTTCACCCCTGTAAGAACCTTTTCTAGTTTCTGCATTCCCCCTGCCAGTAATCCTTTTCAGGCAGTGCTGTTGTGGGACTACTTTTGGCATCCTTCCAGATTGACACATGGAGTGCATGTCAGTGCTGCAGAGGAAAAGGGAGCATTGAAGAGCCGTGGGGGGAGGAGGAGTGGGTTTTGGCCAAATTTTATGACAAAGAGCTGGTCTAAGAAACAGCAGGGGCTCTTGCCTGTAAGAGACAAGATTGGATGTGTCAGAGGCTGGGTCAACCTTAATGGATGGTAAAGTAGATTGAAGGTGTTAGCATAAAGTCCTGTATCTTCCCTGAACTGATGGAGTCAGGGCTTTACTGCAGAGTAAAAACAGGCAGTCTTTCTCATTTAATGAGGACAGGGTGAGGATGGAGGTGCCCTCCCAGCTCATGTGCTTTGGCCTTTAAGTATGAAATTAGATGAGCAGCACTTGGTGTGATGGAAAACACCACGAGCTACTTCTGGCTTGGCTGAGGCAGGTGTTTGTCCTGTACAGACGCGGTCAGGACACGGCTTTCCCTGGAGGTGAGTGGAGTGACAGGCAGGGGATCATGGTGAGGTTGTCCTTTCCATGGTGGGACTGGCCACAAGTGTGTCAGTGCTGCTGGAGCTGCAGGACCAAGTGTGGGTGAGGGAGGGCTGCTGCAGGCAGTGGAGGGTCTGCTCCTGGCCCCAGGATTGCACACTCTGGAGCGTGTCTGGTTTTTGCTGGCTGCCTTTTCCTGTGGGATTGAAAGGTTCGGAAGCACAGCACTTCCTGGAGTGTTTTCAATTGTCTTAATATTTTCCTTTCTCTTGGCCTGGGTGTTGTTTTTTATTTTTAATTGGTTAACTTCCCTCACTTTTTAGTTTTTTTTTTCCCTTTGTGGTGTTGCATCTGTCCTAAACCTTTCGCAAGATGATCTCTGTGTCATTACCAGCGAGAGCTGTGGCCATGGCCTGAGTGAGTCCCTCTTGTTTTGCTGTGCTATCACACAGCCTTGGGCTCCATACAGTCTTGGTGCCAGATGAGGTAGTTTCTGCTTTTGCTGAGGAACAGATGAAGTCATTGTCCAAAAGCCCAGGGAGGGTGTTGTGGAAGAAGCCAGAGGTCTCCTTCATCCCAAATCAGCCTTTGAGCCTGCTCCCATTTTCCTCCAGCAGGTGCTGGCCCACCAGCACTGGAAGATCACAGACATGGAGGTCACCAGTGCTAAATGCAGGTGACTTCTAATTTAGTTTCTCAGAAGGCAATGCTTGGTAGCCATGGCAGTGAGTATGTGGGGGCAGGCAGAGACTTACCCAACTTAGACACACGTTTGGAAAAGTGCCCTGTAGCAGGCAAGACCTGGGCAGGCTGCCAGCCCCTCCCAGTAGTTGTTTCCCAAACTGTTGTGGCTGTGGTGCTTGAGCTTCCTCCCATGGGGTACATACACAAAGCAGTCATGCAAAGGGCATCTTAGAACCACAGCATGCAGGCCCTGGGATGGCTCATGAGGCCTTTCTGCCAGAGCTGGTGGGAGATGGGATTTAGGAGGAAATTGTTCCCTGTGAGGGTGTGAGGCCCTGGCACAGGGTGCCCAGAGAAGCTGTGGCTGCCCCATCCCTGGAGGCATCCGTGGTCAGACAGGGCTTGGAACAATCCGGTCTAGCAAAGCTGTCCTTTCCTATGGCAGGGGTGCAACCAGATGATATTTAAGGTTCTTTTTAACTGAAACCATTCTGAAGTTCAGTGTTCTTTAGCAAAGGGGAAAATATAAATTATCTCTCTCTGGCTGGAAGATTTTCCGAGAACTGCTTTTGCTGGAACACAGTAATTCCCGTTAGCCTGCACTCTTTAGGTACCAAGGACAGCCAGTTTGCATTGAGGTGCTATGAACTTTGGACAGGAGTTGGTATGATGTACCAGCTGCACCATACATGCTTATAAAGTACATTTTTTGGGAATTAGAGATGCTCAGTCCACGGAGGGACCAATTTCCTTGGAGGTCTTTTTCCTTATCACCTTTCTTCTCTGCCATATTATCTCCTACATCAATTAACTGAAAAGTTCTGTAAAACTGAGGTGAGCCTGGCAGGGTCCTTACACTGTAGTCTCCTCACTGGCCAATGGGGAGGACTCACAAGTTCAAATCATCCATTTTGGTACAAACTTGTCAGGGCTGAGCCTGCTGCTTAAAAAAGAGGGGCCCCAGGTCACTAGAAAAACACTGATTTCAGTATATTGCTTCTAAAAGCATTGTGTGCTCACAGGCAAGCCTGTCCTCCTGCTGTCTGTCTGTCCTTGCTTGTCCTGCAGGTGCAGGGCAAAAGGATGACTGAGGGGGCTGTGGGGCTGCTGTCACTGTGGTGCTGGCTGGAAGGGGCCCAGGGCCGTGGAGCAGCACAGGTTTCACAGACAGGCCGTGTGTCTGAGCCCTCTCTCTGGTTCCAGGACAATGCATCTCCTCGCGCTGTGCCTGCTCAGTGTGTGGGGGCTGGCTGCCCCTGAGCACTACGCTGTGGAGGACGTCTGCACCGCCAAGCCCCGCGACATCCCCGTGAACCCCATCTGCATCTACCGCAACCCCGACAAGAAACCCCAGGAGGGAGAGGGGCAGGAACCAGCCAAGGACAAGCTCCCAGAGTCCACCAACCCCCGGGTGTGGGAGCTGTCCAAGGCCAATTCTCGGTTTGCTGTTGTCTTCTACAAGTACCTGGCTGACTCCAAGGACAATAGGGAAAATATCTTCATGTCCCCCCTCAGCATTTCCACAGCCTTCGCCATGACCAAGCTCGGAGCCTGTGGCAGCACCCTCCAGCAGCTCATGGAGGTTGGTGGAGATTCCTCAGCCTTTTCTGTAGCAGGTCTGAAAGACAGGAAAGGTGATCGTGGCTAATGGCTGCTCTCAGGGTCTCAGGATTTGCCTTGGGGAGGAAATCCCAAGTTGGAAGGACTTTAAAATTCATCTCATTCTACCCTCTGCTATGGGCAGGGACACCTTCCACTAGACCAGGTTGCTCCAAACCCTGTTTCTGGATTTGTTTAGATCTCAGCTCTTTCCCCTTACTCCCTGTTGGGATCCAGCATTCCTGGCTTTGAGAGGTTAGTTTTTATCTGGAGGAGAGGAAGCCCGTTTGGAAGGTGAGGGAAGAGAATGGCAACAGTTTGGCTCTTGCAGATTGAGCTAAGCTTTTCCTTAGGTAAAAAGCAGGAAAAGCCATGATATCAAGTCCTGCTGCAGAGGAACTTTTTCACATTCCTTCTCTCTTCCTTGGGACAAAAATGAGACACATGGGAGACCCTGCAGTCCACCTGACTTTCAGGGCAGGGGAGCCTGTACACAGGGAGTCACTCTCTCTACCTGTTGGCCCTATACTCAGGGGATAGTTCTCATCCCAGACTAAGAGGAAATTCTGAGTTCTGGCTCTTCTATGCAGCTAATTTAAGTCCCTGCCTGTCCTAGCACCCTTCTCAATGCCAGACCCACTGACTTGCTATGTGGGGATTCATGCTGCCCATACCTTTTTCTCCAATGGGAGACCTCAGCCCAGAGGAGCCTTTCTCCCTGCAATGAGGAGGTGTAAATCAACACCCCCTGTTGCTGTCCTTACAAATCCTGCCTCTGGAACAAATAATGTTGGTGGTCTCCTATCATTATCCACACAGCCTGAGTGGAGCAGCTATAACCACATCTCCAAAATCTTCACTTGTGCGTTCCCCTCTGGGCAGCCCTTCCCACTGGAAGGGGAACCTTCTCCATTGAGCCACCCACACCAGCAGTCCTAACCCCCCCTTTTCCCTATGAAATGGCTGGGAACACCAGGAATGCCTTACAGGAAACAGTGCCAAAAGAGATTCATAAAGAGCAATGGGTTGTGGGAGTTTCTGTGCCTTAAAGCCCTGAGGTTGGATAGCAGTAGAAAAATCGTAATTGTCCTTCCAGCTGGCAGCTGGGAACAGATAAAAAAATTCCCTGTGCTGCAAAAATCTACCCTCAGAATGATTGCTACATATTCCCATTCCCTGTAAAAATAGATAAGATGTACCAGAAGTGCTCAACAGGCCATGAGAATTCCTCCTGGGAAAGTGCAGCCTTTAGCATTTTCACAGGAGGGTTTAGCACATGTGAGTCCTCTCATGACCTGATAGGACCCAAGAGCTGCAATGCTCATCTCTGGGCTGTGGGAAGGGATTATGAACACTGTGTTAATTTTACCAGCACTTACAGGTCTTGGGCTGGTGATGTGTTGATTTTCCAAAGATTTGGGGTCCTACACATGGGAGGGTGAAGCTCTGAGGGCCTGCAGATTTGTTGCTGTTGAGGCAAAGGCTGCACCACCATTTCCTCTGGGGCCCAGAGCACAAGAGCCTCCTAACGGATTCCTTGTTGCTGTTTGGCTTGTCCAGGTCTTTCGATTTGACACCATCTCAGAGAAGACGTCAGATCAGATCCATTTCTTCTTTGCCAAGCTGAACTGCCGCCTGTACAAGAAAGCAAACAAATCCTCAGAGCTGGTGTCAGCCAACCGTCTCTTCGGGGAGAAATCTTTGGTCTTTAATGAGACTTACCAGAACATCAGTGAAATCGTTTATGGAGCAAAACTCTGGCCCTTGAACTTCAAAGTGAGTTTGAACTACTCAGGATTTTGCTTTTTTTGTTTGGTTCCACCCCCCACCCCCCGTCCATCCCTGTCTTTTGCCCAGGAAAAGTGAAGTGCTCTGCTTTGGGTGTGTGGGACACCCAGCGAAAGCAACGGGGAATCTGAGATGTAGCTCCTCTCACTTCAGCTCGCCCTAAGCACAGCCATGTCCCACTCATCACACCTAAGCTTATTGTCCTCCCCCAGCACATACCCTTGTGAGCCTGTCTCCTGCAGAAGGGGTACAAAGAGGGGTTTAAAACCCTTGGCTTAACCTTTTTTTGGATCTCTTCCCTTAGGAGAAGCCAGAACTTTCCAGGCAGATCATTAATGAGTGGGTGGCTAACAAGACAGAGAAGCGCATTACAGAAGTGATCCCAGAAAGTGGTATTGATGATCTCACTGTCTTGGTCCTGGTCAACACCATTTATTTTAAGGTAAGAAAAACTAACAGAACTGGGGAGCAGCACACTTGCTTAGAGGAGACATGCTGCTCATGTTTGTTTTCCCCCTCTCCTTTTTAGGGGCACTGGAAATCGCAGTTCCCAGCTCCAAACACAAAACTGGATGTATTTCATAAAGCCAATGGTGAGACCTGCCAAGTCCCAACTATGTACCAGGAGTCCAAATTCCACCATGCATTCATTGCCCAGGACAAGGTCCAGGTGCTGGAGCTGCCTTACAAAGGGGATGACATCACGATGCTGCTGGTCCTGCCCAGTGCTGGGACGCCACTGGAGGAGGTGGAGCGAGAGCTGACCTCAGAGAGGCTGCAGGGCTGGATCGATTCCATGAAGGAGATGTCTCTCTTTGTCTACCTGCCTCGCTTCCGCATCGAGGACAGCTTCAGCCTCAAGGAGAAGCTGAGGAAAATGGGGCTGGAAGATCTCTTCAGTCCAGAAAATGCCAGACTCCCAGGTGAGATGTGGAGATAAGGCAGTGCAGGGTAGAGGTGAGGGGCAGCCATTCCTCCCTAGGCAGGGTAGTAGGTGCAGCAGCACACGAGGAACGAGCACATGAAAGCATTTCTGTGTTGCTGCGGTGATGGACTCTCTGGTCAAGTCCCACTATGGACACTCAGCCCTGCTCTGCAGTGAAGACATGGCAGCTTAGCAGTCAGTTGCACGTGGAGGAGGATGTTTTTGTTTTAGGGCAGCCATGCCTTCTGCCTGATCCCAGGCCATGGAGGATGGGAATGTGTTCTTTCTTGAGCTGTCTCTAAACTGAGTTTCACCTTTGTATATTTTTGTATTTCAGGTATCATTGCAGAGGGCCGCACAGACCTGTACGTGTCTGAGGCTTTCCACAAAGCCTTCCTTGAGGTGAGCCTTGTTTGGTGCCAGTGTGTTTTGCTTTTTAAAAACAAATATTAAAGGGGAAAAAATAGTTCTGAACCTACAGTGTTCAGTTCTCAGCAGTTTGGGGCTTTGGAGGGAGGCCGGCCTGTGTTCTGTGGAGGAGGAGGAGGGTGAGCCCTCTCCATGCCGCATAATGTCTGCATTTTAATCCCATCTTGTCTCTTGGCTGGCAGGTGAATGAAGAAGGCAGTGAGGCCTCAGCTGCTACAGCTGTCACCATCTCTGGCCGTTCCTTTCCTCTGAACAGAAAAATCTTCAATGCCAACAGGCCCTTCCTGCTTTTCATCCGGGAAGCTGCCCTCAACACCATCATCTTCATGGGCAGGATAGCTGATCCCTGCTCCTAAAGGGGCTGGTAGGGCCTCACTTCTCCCTCCTCTGCCTCAGGAAAGGGAGAGGGGGTATTGCCACTAAGTGTGGGCTGCTCCTGGGGTGCTTGGTCTTGCTGTTTGGTGCCAGCTGCAGGGAGGGACTGCATCCAGCTGGGCTGTCCCTGCTCCTCCCTGCCATGTCAGTGAGGGGGCTCATAGGTCACCTCACTGTCCTGTCCTTTGTGGCAAGGAAAGCTGAATTTCATCTGGTACTGGTATTTTTGTGGCACCCAAGTCCAGCATTGCTGTCCTTCCTGTGCCCAACCCTCTGTAACTCTGATCACTTGGTTCATTAAAACCTATAGATCTGTATGTAACAGACTGCTCTCTGAATGCACACTTTACACTGAGCCACTTCCTAGACTTATTTAAATTCCTCTTTTCCAACAAATGGGGCTCCACACTGAAAAGGTGAGTGGAACAGCAGCAGCCATTAGGCTTGTGCTGGCTGGGCTAGGAACATCCTTCAGCAGCTCCATGTGGGTGGAAGAGCTGCCAAAAGCTGTGCCCTGCTTCCCAGCAGTCCTGGTGTGTCCTGTGTGCCCAAGTGCTGGGAGTCACTAGTGACAGCCTTGCATAGCCAAGGCTTTGAAACTCTTTTTTAATGCTAAGATTTCATCTAACAGTTACTGTAGCAGCAGTGCCCATGACCCACGACAGTGCCCAGGTAAGGTAACCAGTACCTGTAGCTTTGATAAAAATAAACTATTTCATCTGCAGGTTTAGTCCAGGAGCTGAGGTGTCCTGGCCTGCTGCCAGGCCACATGTGATCAGACCTCTTGTCTTCTCAGGGTGGCTGTATTGCTGTAGGACCTTTGGCAGGGCTGTCCTGAAGATGCAGAAGATGTCTCCATTTCAGGCAGCTGTTTCAAACCAAACAGACAGTGAAAGCACAGGTCCTGTCCTCAGGAAGTGATGGAAGTGGTGTGTGCAGACAGTGGGGTGCACTGCCCAGTGGGCCATTTACTCTGGATTTTGTAGGACCAGCAAAATATCCCCCTTTGTAAAGGCTTCTCTTGGCAGGAACTGCTAGAGCAGCCAAGCAGTGAGGGAGTTAACTTGGACAGAGCTGGTATGCCAGATCTTTGATCACTGGCTCTCTAGTTTTGGAAGCTATCAGGGGTTTGACTCTTTCCTGTTCCTAGTAGGATTGTTTGAGCATCTGTGCAAGCAGCGTGTGACTGGGACATGGAGAGCCACCTCCTCCATTGTCCCATGTGCCATGGCAAACCCTACACATCTGAGAGGTGTCCTTCAGGGGCTCCTTTAGGTGCATGCTCCCCTGGGGCAGTACCCTGGAAAGAAGCTGTGATGGGCTGGCACCCTGGGAGAAAAGGGGAAGCATTTTGAAATTAACAATGAGTTCAGAAAGCAGCTCTTCCTCTGCCTCTCCCTGCCCTCCTCTGAGAGGCTTTTCTTGCTGGATCCCATCTTCTGCCTGTAAACATCATTGACAGACACACAACCTCCTGTAACTGCTGCCCTTTCCAGCTGTGCCCCAGGCTGTGGAGATGGACACTGGGGAAAGAGGAGGGCTGAGGCAGTGCCTGGGCCTCCCTAGCATGGCACTGAACCAAAATGCTTCCCCTGCCATAGGCAGCTGGGAAAACATCCAAAACTTGGCCTGCAGCAAGAGCACAGGGCTCGTTCCTCCTGGGGAGACTGGAAAGGGTTCAGCCTGCTGAAGAGGTGAGACAAAACTCAGCCAAAAGGACAGAAGCTATCTGAGTTGCCAGGAACAGCAACCTGGCGCTGTGAAACCTCTCTCAAGCTGCTCAGCTTAGGAGAGTGTGCAGGACCAGACAGAAAATCCATGTTGGGTAAGGACCATTCAGCTATAAGACACAGACAAGGATCTGAGTATTAAACCATTTAATTCTCAAACCACTCACATGCATAATGTTCTTTTACACAGTGTTAAAAGAAAGAAGAAAATGCATTTTTTTAATACAAACAGAATTTCAAGTATACATTTATAGAATTTTCCAAGATTCTTACCCAAGTTGCTA
This sequence comes from Melozone crissalis, assembly GCF_028551555.1. Taxonomy (NCBI): domain Eukaryota; kingdom Metazoa; phylum Chordata; class Aves; order Passeriformes; family Passerellidae; genus Melozone; species Melozone crissalis. The sequence goes on along the minus strand of NW_026535823.1, from coordinate 9,984,185 downwards.
AGTTCTCATTCACATTGTTCTTAAAGCTGTCCAACGAGAGCGCTTTTTGCTAAACTGCTTTCAATGCAATTGTACAGTCCCCTCTCCCTTGATTTTATTTCCCCCTTTCCCAACTCTGGTTCCCGTGCCACCCTTGCCCACCCCTTCCAGCAGTGCTGGCTGTCCCTGGACACAATGGCCATGGAACTTTTGTTTGCCAGTGCCTGCTGGAAGAGGAAGAGGGAAGCAGTCATGGAGGGCCAGTTTGGAAACAGCTTGGAAAATCACTGAAGAACAGTCTGATATCCACAAGTTACAGCAGGCTTACTCTTCAGCCTACTCCAGACTAGTCTGAACACTGACTTTTTAAAATTGAAATAAGGACTGCAATTGAAAATAAAATAAAATAATAAAAAAAAGAATAATTAGTACAGCAGGAAATTTCTTAACTGTGAAAGTAAGTCTTGAGTGTTAGGACACCTGTCCTAAAAAGTTTTGATTTATAGGTCACTAGTTGAAGGTGACAGCACAATTTCTGTTACAAATGGTTACTCTGCAAACCAGCTCAGAGCAGAATCAATGTGGGACACACAAACTTGGATTAAAAAAGAAAAAAAAAAACCAAACAGAACTGACGAGGGCTCCATATTCACGTTATGGAAAAAGCCCACAACCCCAGTAACAGCTTTCTCCTGGCTTTGCTGCTCAGCTCAGCCCTGGGCTGCCAGCTGGGTTCTAACTGGGTGCAACTTCTGACCTGTTAAAAAACGGGTTTTAAATCTTCTTGCCAGGCAAGGGTGGGTTTCTCTTGCAAGATTCCAAAGTCTCCTGGCAGCCAGCAGCCCCACAGGTGCCTGGGCGCGGTGGGGCTGCTCCTGTGGGCCCGGGGGGCTGCTGGAGGTAGAGCTGCCATGGCCAGGCTCTGGCAGCATTGCTCCCCCCGAGCTGTGCCTGCCCAGGAGCTGCCTGCCTGTACAGCTGTGTCCCCAGCCAGCCACAGCTGTATCCTCTGACGAGTTAAAGTGCATTGCGGCAGAAAAGGGTTTGCTTTTTCTTTTTTTTTTTTTTAATTTTTCTTTTTTTTTTTTAAAGAGGAACCTATTTAAAGTGCTGTTCTAGTTTGGAAAGGGACTGTTTAGAAAAAAAATGGCACCTTTTCACATGAGAGATTTGCTCTCTGTATGTATATATATATATATAAATTTGCAGAGTCAGATCTGCTGACTAATGAACAACATATAAAAGTGTTTGTGTTTTATCTTATTGCTTTTTTTTTTTTTTTTTTTTTTTTTTCACTGCTGCCTGCTGCCTTGGAGGCAGGAGGGAGATGGATTCTCTTTACCTTTGCCACCATTAACTGATTTCCCAGTGCAGGAATGTGGTCTCACAGCTCTGGCCCAGAGGACAGTTCACTGTCACGCAGCACATGGGAGGTGACAAAGTCCTCCTGACCTGTCACAGCCCCATGGCCAACCTGCAAAGGGTCACAGTAAGGAATTGGAGGCCAAGAAGGACTGTGGACCCCAAGGGACTCCCGTTGCTCCTGCCAGATGCCATTTTCATTAGAGTCACTTTACAAAGCAGACTTGCATTTCTGAAACACAGAGGTAAGGAAAACAAATCTCTTTAAAGTGAAAGCTTTGCTGCTAGAGTGTGTAGTGTGGTAACCTCAGCACTCCAAGAGAGAGAGGTAGTTACTGTCCTGTGAATCACTGCTGCTTAATGCAACTCCATTTCTGGAGTGATTGCTTAAAAGAAAAAAAAAAAAAAGAAAAAAAAAGAGGAAAAAAAAATCCTGTGCTCTTTATTAAGTTATCCCAGTTAAATCTTTCTGGTGAAGATATACTTGACTATTTCCTCTAAGAGGCTTTTGTATTTTAGAAATTGATTGTCAGTTAAGTTTGTTACAAGATGAAATTTGATTAGCAAATTGCTATACAAAGCCACTTCCCTTGTTAACTCTTAAAATTCTCTCTCCCACTACTCAACTATCCATGCTTTGTTTGGGGGTCACATCCTGTCTGCTCCTGCAGTAGGACAGCATTTCCTGCTCTGAGCAGTTTTAATGGAAAAATCCAAAGTTTTAAAAAGAGCTACAGATATCATATTCACAGTGTTGTGCAGGAAAGGTGGGGTGACACCAGGGAAATGAGGGGAGCTCTGGGGACAATGGGGACATAGCTCATAGGAGCTTCAGCTAGTGTTCACACACTAGAGGCTTGGGAAAACTGCATTCATTCCCTTCCCTTTTCAGACTAAAGCAGTGTTTTGAATACCTTGCTTCCATTTCCATGAATTACCATCTGATCCATCTTCTCATCCTTGGCTAATTCTCCCTGCAAGTGTGGGGCATGAGGTGAGGAATATGTTACAGCAAGAACACACAGCTGCATGTTATTCTCCTCCTCATTCAGCCTCTAAAAGACCTTATTCACAAAAGTCTGTTTTGCTCTTGCCTGTCCTAACTGTCAGCCATGTTACCCACCAACACATTGAACAACACCACTCCTCTCTCCCTTCCCAAAGCTCCTTACTGGCACTTGCCCTGTGACAGCACAGCCCTGGAAGCTGCCTGGTGTCAGCTTTCTGCCCAGGCCAGTGCCTTAGAGGGAAAGCCCAAGGAATTAGTTTTAAGCAAAGGGTATGACAAAATTCTACTCTCAATCCCACCTGGGCTGCTTCCCCCAACAGCACAACCCTGGCTTAGGAAATCTTCTAAAACTTCAGAAAAGTGCCTGCATGCACCGACACCCTCCTTCTCTGCACCTCTGGTGGAGATCCAGGCTGCCCTGTAAACAGCCCCTGCAAACAAACATTGACTGAAAGAACATCCTGGAGCCTGGGGACAGCCACAGCGGGGCTTGGGGACAGCCACAGTGGGGCTGGGGCCTCATGCCCCTTCCCAAAATCCAATCTGTCAGCCTGAGAATTGCACTGTCCATTTGTTAGTGTCACCCAGTGCTGCCACCCTCCTCCCACTGGCCTCTTGCAGGCAAGAGCTGTGTTCAGTTACCAATGCACAGGCAAGGAAGGGTTCAAGGAAAGCTTCACAGTAATTCAGAGAGGTTCCTTAGACATGTAAACTCTCAGAAAACACTCTCGGAGGCACAAACCCCCATATCAAACCAATGCCCAAGATATGTAGATGAATGAGCAGAGCCAGGGAAACCTCAAGAAACAGCTTTTAAAACTTGACCAAGTGGGGAGCCAATTAATTGGCATCACCAAGTTAAAATTTGTTTCTCTCAGACTAGCTTTGTGACTCCTCCCCCTGCCCCAAACTCAGTAACTCCTATTGGAGTTGTAGCAGAAGACATCCCTGCCCATGGCAGTGGGGTTGGAATAAGATGAGCTTTAAGGTCCCTTCCAACCCAAACCATTCTGTCATTTGAGTAACTAATTTAAACTGTATTTAATCTTTTTATACTGCCACTTTCTGTATTTTTTGTCCAGCAGTAAATGAAACAATCCAACTTCATTTTTCATTTCTCATTAGTTTCACAGTTTCATAGCCAATGATATTGGGTCTGTCTGCAAAGGTAATGGGAAGGTTTAAATAAATAAGTCTCACTGCAGTATAAAAATAATGCAGCTATTTCACCATAGATCTGAGGGCAAGGGTGTTAGGTACATTATCAAAAACTAAGCTAAAAGTCTGCAAAAAAATTAATGCACTGATTTTTAAGTACTGCCCTAGGTAACTGCAGTAAAATAATAAATCAGAATATGTCAGATTAAACAAGGAACTTACACAGCAGTATTTAAAAATACCTGAACATGTTCCAAAAGCTTAACTGATACAAACTAGGAAGGCCAGTAAAGCTGCCAATTTTATATGATAAAACTAAAAAAAAAAAGTAACAAAAATACAGCTTGGCACAGTCTAATGGAAACAGGAACTTGGAGGCTGCACTCTCCCATGGTGGAGACTTCCCAACCTCTCTGGAATACCTGCTCCAATGCTGTTTGACTGTACTCATGGTGAGATAATGTTTTATCATACCTAACCTGATTTTCCCTGGTATAAACTGCTGCCTACTGCTGCTCCTCCTTCCACCGTGTGCCTCCAGGAAGGGTCTGGCTCCATCTTCTCTGCACCCTTCCCTGAGCTGTGGAGTTTAAATAGGAAAAGTTATAAAGGTAAAGGAGAAAGCACTGAAACAAAAACAAACTTCAGTCTTCAACACTTGCTAGAAAACTCAGAAAATGGCACTTGGAAGTCTAGTACTGCCCCTTCCACTCTTCACTTCCCACCCTTCAGTTCCTTCCAATGGCATTTTTGAAATGCTCACAGCAAATCTTGCCCTCACAGGGGACTGACCCCTTTTCCTTCTTACTATTCACAGCTCCAGCAAGGAAAACACTGGTGCTGCTCAGCTGTGCCAGGATAGGCATCTTTGGACACCTGTCTCACAAGGCAGCAGCATTTCCTGCATGCTCCTGCCCCTGTGCAGGTTCTACACCCAGCATTTCCCTGCCCACAGCATCCATGGCATGCCAGATACATGCACTACCTCTCCAGTGATGCTGTTCTGCTGTTCCACCTCTCTACCCATTCCCCTGTGTGGTTCCAGGGCCACCAGCACCAGCCAGGGCTGAAAGCAGATTAGCTCTCTCCTTATTTCAGCTCTCTTCCTCCTCCCTAGAGGAAGCAGAGCCACTGCCAGGCCTGTGGGACATATCAGAGGTGAATTTGTTCTTAGCACTTGCTCATTCCTCAGAAAGATGATTGCTCCCTGGCACAGAAATACCAGCAAGATCTTATCTTTGAACCCATTATTTCTTCCCATTGGTGACAGCAGAACACGTGCCTTTACAGAAGTTATTGACAAACCCCCAACCACTTCTAGACACCACTAAATAGCAATGGCTCATTTCCTAAAACTTTAAATTACACACTAAATACATCAGTGGCTGGTTTTGCGGCTTCCTCCCCAGCTCCTGGCTGTGCCAGGTCACAGTCTGATTTTCTGCTTTCTTCCCTTTTATTTCTAGCTTTGCCAGAACGTCCTTGTTTTACAACAAAACTGTTAAGGACCATGAAGAACACCTTCAGAAGGCCCCACTATTCAACTTTACTCAGCAAGTTTCAAATCCTTTCAAGGCTGCAACTTCCCAGCAGCACAAGTTCTTAAGTCTTGCTCCTATCCATGTTTTTGTCACCAAAGACCTTTCAGAATTCCCACCTAAAAAAAGGTTCCTCCTATTTCAGAGAGACATCATTTCACAAGCTGTAATACTTTGGTTTACAACTAGATTAAAATATAAATTAAATAAGAATAATGCTAAATGAGTTTATATTGAAACACATAATATTTGTTTCTATATATGTATATACAGGTATGTGTGTGTGCACTCCCTAATGACAGCTAGAGGAAGCAAAGTCATTCTCCAAAAGCTTCTACTCTTCCAACTAGCATGGTCAACTTATCCATTGCAACAATTCCCTGTGCATAAAAGCTAATGAAGCACTGGAAGGTGGTGCTGGTGACCAGCTGGATCACACAGACATTCAGGAACAGAAAGACAATAAATTATAAGAAGCAGTAGTAACTTGTTCACAGTTGGGATGAGGATAATGTTATGGGAAACCTGAATTGTCTACAGTTCCAGGAATAAAAAGCCAAAGCTCACTGAAAGTTACAGATACATTGCAGTTAATCCTAAAAGCAAAGATCAGATCTGACACAAAGAAATGGCAGAAATCATGTGGAATTTCTCCCAGCAGCCTAAACTCTTGTACCATCAGATTCAGCAGGAAGCTTTCTAATACCTCCATCAAAACCAGAATTCATCCCAGGGATGCTCTGATCACTGCCCCCATCTCAGCTATGCACATTTTCCCAAGTAGAAGATGCCTTGAAACCAACTCAATCCTACATCCAAAAGAATATGCTCCCAGTCCTTTCTTGATTCCATCAGCCCAAACATCACATCCAATCTCTCCTAATTCCCAGCCTCTGTGTTCTCTTATGTTTGCCAAGTCAAAGCCTTTCAGCAGATGGAAATATTTTAGAGATGGTAGCACTCTTCAGATAATTTCATAACCCACTTGAGTGGGTTTCAGGTTAGGAATAACCTACATTTCTAATAAGACTAACTGCAGCAAAACTTTGGTCTGCTGCATTTTACTGATTATAAAACAAACCCAAACAAACAAATAAACAAAACTCCACAGCAAGTCTACTCCAAATCTACTCTATTCCAAAATGTTCTGGTAGACTTTAGTTTCAAGAAGCCAGTATTGTTTGCATAGTTCTAAATTCTATTTGGTTACAAATATATATCTATATACACATATACATACACAGGTACATATGTATTTTATATTGAAATATCATTTGAATGACAGTGATTAAAATAGGGATTCTGAGCTCCTATTTAGGCCCTTTAACTGCAGATATCAACACTCTGTGCATGGCTCTCACCTTGTGACAGGAGTAATGCTCACCACAATTATTTTGCTATGGCAGTGGATCCCAGGCTTTCCAACTGCAGTCCTGGCCACAGACTCAGCTCCCAGGGAAAACTCAGAGCCCAGACCCTGGCAAAAAGTCTCCTTGAATTACAGCTTCTTGACTGATGGAATAGTATGGATTGGAAGGGACCTTTAGAAGTCATCTAGTCCAACCATCTTGCCATGAGCAGGATTTTTCCCATCTCCAAAATATTTCCAGCAGAACCTGAACAGCATTTAATGTCACTAATTGCAGAAACGTTTGGATGCTGACACGGCCATATTGACAGGCATGTCATGGATCAAAGAGGAGAGTTTGGTAAAGTTTAAATAATTTTAAGGGCTGGTTTCTGTTGGTTTTCAAGATGCACGATCCTATCTACCTCCCAGGCCACCTTCCACCCAAATCAGTTTAATCAGCTGCACCTTTGCAGCTGTCTTCCTATTTGTATGTTGGATTCTGCAGGAGAAATGAAGTCAGCAGCAAATAAAAGCTACAACTCTGCTCTTGCAAAGGCCTTGTTAGGGCTCATCCTTGGGATCCTTGTTAGGAATCACCCAAAAGTAGCAAGGACTCTACTCCAAAACCAAACTGCTTTGAATCACTTCCTGAAATGGGCATCCCACAGTTTAGTGACATTCCTATTGCAGAGGTGTGGGATGGAAATGCAGCCACGGAGCTGTCACAAAATGAGAGCAGGACAAGCAGGGAGGGCTGTCCTGTCCATGTACTTCAACCTTGAGCTCACAGAGGGCTGAGATGCTGGCTCTGTGCCCTGTGTGCTGAGCCAGCCCCGTGATGCTTTTCAGCCTGTTCCCAGTGCTGTTCCAGCTCTGTAGAGCTGTCAGATGGGAACGGGGTCAGTCCCTGCCGACCTCTCTGCGTTTAAAACAGCAGCAGAGACACAACATGCTTTCTGCTCTTCCCAGCACCCAAACTAAAGTTAAATTATACAGCTCACAGCTTGAGAATATTGTAGAGAAGATGTAGGAAGGTCCAAGGACTGAACCTGATAGTGGATAATGCTGAGAGGATGAGGAGGGACTGCCCATTTGCACTGGCTGCTCTGGCTCTCACCAGGCTATCCCTGCATCTTACTAAGCTAGCTCTAAGCATGTCCTCAGCCTCCTGCAACAGATTCACATTCCACAAAGCCTCTCATTCATCCCTCTCCAGCTGCTGGAAATACAAAGCACAATTTGTTCTCACATCCTCTCATTGCATTTTGGCCTCCTCCTTTTGCATTTTGGCCTTCTTCTCCTTTTCCCAGCATCACATCAGTCATCCTCCTGAGACAAAGAGGTTTAGCTTTTCTCCAAAGCAGCAACACAGTATTAACACAATTCTTGCTATTTTCACAGCTATTCACAGGTAACCTGGCAGCAGCAGGGAACAGCCGTGGCAACCATCATGTCACTTGGCTGACACGTGGCACCAGGGCTTGCTGCAGGCTTAAGGAGATAACCACAACTCTTCACATTTGGGAGGTGAGTTCTTTGGCAGCAAAGAACTAAGAAATATGTCCACCTCCAAGAAAGCAAACTGTAAAACCAGAGTGTGTTCTCCCTGTTGCCTGAGGCAAGAAAACAAATGGGTTAGTAAGCCCTAACTCTAAAGCAGACAAAAATGTAACGTACAGAGGTATTAAAACACAAGAGTTCTCTTCACATCCTCCTTAAATCACAGTTGAAATCACAGTTTTGGCAGAACAAGATGCAGCTAGATGTGGGAATGCAAAGCTGTGCCTCAACCCATCACAGAAGCATTCACACTTGGAAAGTTGGCATCTGATTCTCCACAGCTTTGGTGCAACTGTAAAGAGCCACACCAACGCAGAGGCAACAGGACACAGTATCATTCTGTTAGGGAAAGCACCTCTAAAGTAGCTACACCACTGCCAGAAAATTCACATGAGGTTCCTCCATACCGTACAGCACCTCCAACCCCTTTTTTCTCGAACCTTGGTCTCATCTGCACTCAGGAAGTCGACCCTTGAAAGAAATGTTCAATAACGATTCCTTCAGAACTGGTTCCACTGCCTAGTGCGGATGGGCCTGAACTGGTTTCAGCACTGTTCAAGAAATATTAGACACCATGATTCCCACACATACATACACATCCATTAAATGTACAGAAATAATACCAAAATGATTCCCACTACCATACCTTATACTGACTCTAGCTACAAGCTATAAACTTCACCTCAGCGAGGCCTGGGCAAGAATATTGGCTCTTTTGCATGCAATCAGAAATGATCATTTATACAGTGGCAACCTCTGCACAAAACAAAAAACCAACAAAAACCCAAAAAGAAAAGCAAACATAAAGGAGGAAAAAAGAAAAATCTTTCACAAGCTTTGTTTTCAGCCTAGTAAGGTATGAAGGATTAATTTCATGGTTTTCACCAGGCCACTTGAAGTAGTGAATCAGCAAACAGGACACGCTGTTGGCATCCTGTACTGTTTGGATGCTTCTCCTTTCACAGTATTGATACAGTAAAATAAAAAACTGCTCAAGAAACTCACAGTTATGCCATGGGAACAAAGGCATTCACCATTTTATGTCAGCCCTTCCTCACTATGGTTGCCATCTGTCTCAGAGAAATGTTGCTTGTGTAGCAGTTACTGCACCTTCACCCTTCTCTTCACAGCAAGCTTAGCAGGGAAACTTTCCCACTATATTTTATATAATATATGTATATAAATAATTTTATGTTTTTATAGTTTGGTAGTATTCTTTTAAAATTTCTATTTTAAAACACTTAAAAATCTTTTAAGCAACTAAAAGTAACTTTTTATGCTCTCTAGTGTGAACAGGATAGGATTTCAAAGTTTTTAACTTTTTTTTTTTCATTTTTGGTAACTTCAAAAGCTATGACTAAAGCAGCACATCTCCACTCCTCCCTGCACCTTGATTGCAACAAAACCTACCTTGGCCACCCTCTCACCTCATCCTCTGCCACTTCTCTCTGGCAACCTCAGTGTTTTGGTACCGTGATGTTTGACCTTTGCCAGGAAACCTGACGGAGCTGGTTGTTGGGGTGGCCAAATCACTCCCTGTGTGATGGATGCCCTTGACAGGAGAGGAGGAAGAAGGCACAGAAGGAAAACGGAGGTGAAATATCAGTTTTCCTGTTTGAAATGGTCAATGAAATGGCACTTTGCAGGTACCCAGCTCAGAACACCTGCAAAGGTTCCTCTTGTAGGATCACATCCCTGTTACACATCCCTGTGATGCTGGCACCGAGCCCTTTCCCACACACAAAAACGCATTAGAGCCACATCTCTTTTTGAGAGAGAGAGATGGGAGGAACAGTGAGACTCCTCACACATAAAAAAAATCTATAAATCAAGGCAAGAATACATCACCCTTCTCCAAATTATTCCCTCCAAAGGGGCAGGAAAATGATCCCAAGTACCAATTTGCAGATGGGAAAGCAAGGGCTGGAGATGTTTCCATGTGCCCAAAACTGCAGTCAGACAGCAGGCCAAGCTTTATTGTCACTTGGTCAGTCTCCTGCCTGCTGTGCCCCAGCTCTAACCTCTCATCCAGCTTTCTCACTGAAGCAAGAGGAAGTGTATTTCTTTTTCAATGTCTCCTTGTTCCTCCCATCACCTTAAGGTTCAGAACTTCACCCTTCCTCATCATGTACACATTATACATCCTCAAGAGAACTCCTTCACCAAACCTGATATACGCAACCTGTCGTCCATTCCCCCCCTTCATCATGAACAACTTGGCATCAGAACTAGAGAAAACTCTTAAAATATTGCATATTTTTTTAAAAAAAGATGTCAGGATATTTGCACTTATCTGCCTGTCCCATGCTTTTCTGGTTATGAACCATGTAAGCTCGTGCAAACACCTACAATACACACGCAGGCATGTCTCTCCAGGTTTGCTAAACTTGCTCTAAACATCAGAGCTACTCAGAATACAAAAATGTTAAGTCCATGCAAGGGGACAGAGTTGTGATTGCTCTAGGAACTGTTCACTTTTAAGTCTCCTGAACTGTTATAAGGAAATAGAGTAAGGTTCTCTTTTCTTTTTGCGTTTCATTGATAAAAAAGTTATCAAACTAGTTTGTAGAAACAGGTTTAAAAGCAACCACCTGCGATTGCTCGGCTGTGACAACAGCATTGCAGTATTCCCATATCCCGTATTGCTGTTCTAAAAGATCAAGTGTGTGTCGAGGGGGGAGCAGGGGTGAAAGAGGACTTTGGTAGCCAGCCCCTAACTCTGCAATTCAGCAACTCCAGAAAATCTCTTCCTAATCCTTGGCACCACCTGAAGCATGGCAGCGCTCCAGCCGGGATCTCAGAGTGCTCTGAGCTCTCCAGATCAGCACCAGCAGAGGACAACCTCCTCTGGAAAACCCCTTCAACCCTTCTCCCAATGCATCAGAGTCTCATGCAAACCTCACAGCTGCTAAATTCCACTCTCAGTAGCTGAAGTACTTCCTTCACATTTTGCTGATCTCTGGAATTCCACTTTGTAGCTGTGTCCACTTTAACAAGGGGCACCAGGGCTACATGCCTGGAACGGGCAAGCCCAAAGCCCTAAAATAACAGTTTAAATAAACATGTAAAGAGACACACCAAAATAAGACAAGGATAAATACACTCGGGCAAGGCAAGCTCCACCAGGACAGTATTTTTGTTTTCTTTGCTGTGGCAACTACCTGGGGAAGGGAGAAAGGCAACAGCCCCTTGCCCCTGCTCTCCCCTCGAGCGGGAGCATGGATATGGCTCTGTGGCTGAACCCGGCACCGCCGGCGGGACGCCCTGCTGGGCCACAGCGCTGTCCAGAAATACAAATGACTGCTTGTCCCAGATCACTACAGAACAGTAAAAAAATTTTAAAATCCTGTCGATCCCTGAATAAGAAGTTGATTGACACAGTTGTTCTGTTTTTCTCCAAGAGGAGGAGGAATAAGGGAGAAAAACATTTAACACTCTATGGGTGTGTGTGTGGGTGTGTGAGAGGAAGAGAGAGAAAGAGAGAGATTTTTCTATTTTGGCAACATCTTGGGAGCTTCTTTCTGTTCGGTGGTGGCATTGCACTAATTACAGTACCAGCCTGCCGGGTCGGTGCTGACTCTTTAGAGCCAGGAATGGGAAGACTGTCCTTTCTCCTGGCACTTCAATCCGGCCCGGTGGTGGACACAGAGCCCTGGGCCGTCTCCCCCACGGCCACAGCCTCCTCCTGCGGAGGAGATTCCTCCTCTGCCTGCCCCCGGGACGTGACGGTGGTCTCGGGGGAGATGCTGTGGGGCCCCTCCAGGGGCAGACAGCCGGGGTGGTTCTTGCGAAAGTGCTGGTTGAGGATGGCCTGGAAAGGGAAGCTTTTGCCGCACACGTGGCAGTGGAAGGGCTTGTTGCCCGTGTGCTTGCGGATGTGATACTCCAGCTGATCCTTGCGGGTGTACTTCTTCCCGCACATGCGGCACACGAAAGGGGTGATGCCCATGTGCAGCCGCATGTGCCGGTCCAGGCTGCCCTTCTGGTTGAAGGATTTGGCGCAGTAAATGCACGTGAGCCGTGGGTTGTACCGGAACCAGCGCTCGGAAACCTCCTGCTCCCGCAGATACTCCACGTAACCGCTCACTCCCAGCATGGCTGATTCCTCCCCCTGCCAAGGAAACGGCAGAGATTTAAATAACAAGCGGCCTAAAACAAGTTGTAGAGAAGATCGGGCCCGGGTCCAGCCAGTAAAGCATGTGCCAAACCTCAAAATCAGCAGCACTAATGTCTGTAACCTCAAGCACACACTTAAGTGCTTAACTGGGGCCTCGGGGCTGAAGACAAACGAGCAATCAATTAGAAACCACTGCTGCAAAGGGCCCCTCTGCCAAGCCATTCCCTGGATCTGGTGAAGAAAAGGCAGCCCTTAAACAAGGGCACTCGGCCACCAATTCAGTTGTGGACCACATGTCAATACTTGTTACTTTTTAAAAAATTTGTGCCTGTTTAATTAAACACTTGGGTGTATCACCTTCTGTTTTCCTTAGTAAAAGTCCAAAAAAAAAAGAAGCCAACTGAAGAGCTTGCAGTAAAACAAAGGAGGAGCAAACCACAAATCATATCTGAAAGTCTTCAGGTGTCATTTTACACAGGTATTTATTCAGATGTCACTTAGAGTTCATTTTACAGTGAGTGCTATTTGCCTGCCTGGCTGTGTAATCCATCCCAGCCCCGTGGCATTGCAGACAAGGATGTGCCTGACCCAGCTTGCACAGCAAAGACTCCTCTGTATTTCCTGAAGTCACACAGACAAACAGCCAAGAGCAACCTGAACCACAAGCCTGGTCTCAGGACAGACACTTCTGGCCATTGTATTCAGATTGAGCAGAAACACACAGACTCCAGAATGCTTCTGTGCTGGAGATGCACTGTTTACTCCCCCAGTGCTGCTTCCCACTGGTGCCAAATGGGGAGAAGCAACCAGCAGGAGAGCATCTCTGCAAGCCAGGGCTCTACAGGCATCAGCAGCAGTGTACTGTGCCAGGTGCTGCTGAATCCAGCTGTACAGGCATAAAGGAGATACACAAAGCTCTGGTTCTTCCTTTCCACTCTACCACTGCCATTGGGCAGGGATCACTGCCAGGCTATTTTAGTATGGATATCGCAATGCCAGGAGAGTGGAAGGGGATGATACTTCCCCATGGTGAGTAAAGACTAAGGTTTCATGTTTGAGGCTGTCTCACAATGGAGAAATAAGAGCACTTTTTCTGTAGGCAGAGCTAAAATTGCTTAATATGTCACATTTACCCCAGAGGGTTGGTATGACCTGAAATTTTTGCAATGTCTTCTGAAGACAGAAAACAAAGCTTTGCAAAACAGGAACAAAAAGGTATCTGTCATTTTATGGAAGTGTCTAACAAAGCCAGCAGACAGCAGTCACAATTTTAGCCCCCTTGCTTCACTTGCTCTTACTCAAGAGCAAAGCAGCCTAGTATCTCCTTACCCACCTCCAGCCAAGTCCTTAGCTTACACACTGACACATTCCCTACCTGTCAGGCTCACAAGAGTCTTTCTGCACTGTGCTGGCTGACATGCTTGCACTACAGTGGCACTGAGACACTAACTGGATGCAACTAAATTAGACCACAATGATAAAGCACAGGCATTACTGCCATGTCCCACTTTGCTGCACTCTACAGCCCACTGCCCTCCCATTTCTGTGCATCTCTCCCTCCTACCCCAAAACTGTGCCCAAGAAAGCAGAGAATTCAGAGCTCCTTTATGTTGCAAAGTCTGCTGTGGAGAAGAGATAGAGACCTCTCTAAAACTCCACAGCTCTTTGACACTGCACCCCAAAACGTTTATTGGTGTAGTGCCTGGAGGGCTTTTGGGAATGGTCTTGGTACCGGCATAGAAAGATTCAGCTGTTGTCACCCATCTTCCACAGAAGCCAAGCCACACCTCCTCCCTCTGCTCAGGCATTTGCTGCCAGTGTTTGAGGGCAGATCCAGCTCTGCAGGCAAATGGGGTTTCTCCTCAGGAGTTGGTGGCCTGCCCAGAATAAGGGTGGATATTTACGCCCTCAAACAACAAGAGAAACTCCTTGTGTTTTCCAAGTATCTGGCCAAAATCCCAAACAGCCAGAATCCATTTTAAATCGTACTTGCTCAGCACATGTTCTCCTGTGAGCAGGTAGATCCTTTGCCAAAGTAAAAGGTCCTTGTATCACACACATTATTGCTTGCAAATAAAAAATATGGTAACTTCATCACCACAAAGTCCCCTTCACCTTCAAGCCAACGTTTACTTGCAAACACCTTGATCTGCCTACCTGGGAACTGGGCTGCTTAGGCTCATCCATCCGCCCCGGAGACTCGCTTTTCGATCTGTACCTCTCAGTCACAGCAACCATGCTGCCAGAAGGGCTAAACCTGTGGGTGGGGAGAGTGGAAATGGGATTTATAATGGGCATCAGGGCACTACAGTGTTTAGAGCAATGGGTGAGCAATAGAGGCCCCTGTACAGCATCTCTTCAGCCTCATCAGCTAACACACTGGAAGTGGAACAATGCAAATATAAAGGAAAAAAACAAATCAAACCGGTCTATGGTTTCAGTCTAAACAACTGAGAAATAAAACTGAGTCATTTGGCTTCCAGTTCAGCAACAGAGAGGAATTGCTATCATGAATAAACCAAAATGGGCCTGGTGACTCAGGAACTGTACAGCAGGACAGAAACCATTTCTCAGAGGACATCTCTCCTCCAGTACCCTCCTCCTCCATTCCCAGTGTGAAACACAAGGGATGTGATGGACTAGAGGTGGGAAACAGTGCATACAGACTGCAGTGCAAAAAGAGGTGCTAGAGACTAGCTGATCCAAGGAAAAGGGCTAAGGAAGTAGAAAGCATCACTCTCCAAGTTTATTCCCACTGATTGATTTATTAAGCAAAAGTGACAGAATATCCACTGCTTCCAGGTAGCTGTTTCCCCATGGACTTGAGCTAGAAGAGAGGCAGATGTGAAGGGAAACCCTAGAATTACAACCCCCCCAAATAAAACAGACCTGCCCTTTATCAAATCCATTCTCTGGCCTGAGCCTAGGGGAAGAAAGCAAATGCTGGAGTAGAGGGGAAACAGATGGATGGAGAATCCAAACACAGCGGATTTCAACACTCATTTTCAACAAAGGCTTTCGGCTCTCTCATATAAATCAGAACAACAGTGGAGGTCACTGGGTTCCCCATTTCAACTGCCTCAGAAGATGTAAACCCAGGGCCCACTGGGAAGACCTTGACCTACAGCTGGTGTCTAGCTTGTTTCTCAGCCAGAACCATCCCCAGATCTCTGGGTCAGAAGGCACCAGTGTAATGGAGAAATGTAACACATACTGTATATGACCTCATTAATCTGAGTGCTGAGGCTGAACTAAACATCTTTAAAAAAAAAATCACCTCAGCTGAGACACTGAGAGGTAGAGATCCCAACCTCTAAGAGCTAATAAGTAATTTCCCAAGCTAAACCCTGTACCTGAAGATCCTTGTCTGATCACTACCCAGCCAAAATACTATTGCCCAAACTGGACACACTTCCTAACAGCTGGTAAAAACCCTTTCACTTTTATGTTTAAGATGGCCAAAGGAAATAGAAAGACGAAATGTTCCAAAGTGACTGACCCAGCCAGGTCAGAATCTTGCATAACTTCCTGTTACAGCCAAGGTGAATAATGAAGTTTAAGAGCACCCACCTGTCGATCTCACTGCTGGTGGGCCTGACCACTTTGGCTCCAGAGGAGCCTAAGGCAAAGGCCTCCTGGCCCAGGGATCCGTGGCCCGTGGTGTCGATCACCATGGCCGTGACCTCCTCAGCGCTGCTGCCATCCTCTCCCGAGGGCTGGTGCTCCGTCCCCAGCCACTCCTCCAGGTTTTCCGTCTTTATGCGCACTCCTCCCAGCACGCGCACCTCCTCGTCGTTCTGCGCCCCGCGCTCTCCCATGCCCGTCTCCACGTACCACTGTCCCGCCCTGTTGATGCGCAGGATGGGCTCCCTGCCTTCCACATCGGAGCTCTGCTCGATGATCTGGGGGCTGGTGGATTCCTCGGGCGGGCTCAGCTCCCGAATGTCCAGCACGGTGCTGACCTGGCCCAGGCGGCTCCCCTTGGGGGCGTTGTGGCGGGGGCTCAGGGGACGGTTCAGAGTCGGCGTCACCCGGTGAGACTCGGGCGGCCTCTCCTGATGCTTCGTCCTGCTCTGGCTCAACTCCGCTTCCACCTCGGCCACGTTAATTTTGAAATGAATCCCCTCGAGTATCTGCGTGCATTTGTCTATGATGTGCTGCATCTGCAAGAAGCTGGCAGCTGTCAGGTAGCTGATGATGTCAGCCAGCTGCAGACATATCCTGCCCGTGTAGCAGAAGGAGAGGAGCTGCTCGAACACGGAAGGGTTCTTGATGACGGAGATGGACACGGTGCTCATCTCGTTCAGGGACATGTGGTCGCGGAAGTAGGGGGAGCTGGCGGCCAGCACCACCTTGTGCGCACGGAAAGCCTGGCCCTGCACGTTGACCACGATGTCACACAGCCGGCCCTGCATGCGCAGCTGGTTCAGGTGGCTCAGGACAGAGTTACTGAAGTTGGGAATCTCCAGCTGAATGTTCCCACTCTTCTCCATGGCTGTCCCAGCTGCAGGTGCACCACTCTACTGCAAAAGGGGGAAAAGATCCCGTCATTAGCAGAACCAATCATTTGAAATTAAAACTTTTTTCACCTGCTTCCACACAATTTGAAACACTGGAGTTTTTAGAGACCTTCCTCACCCACTGAACTGCCACACATCTGGCAGCAGCTCTGTTATGAATGAGTGTGTTTGAGATTGCTTAAAAAAGCATCCCAAAAGCTCCCTGATCTCTCCATGCATCCCCCTTCACAAGAGGTCTGCTAAACCAGTCCCCAACAGGCCCCCATTCCCTGCAGCTTTAGCCTGCAAAACACTTTGTTCTGTCAGCCTCAATTAAAAGCACATCTGCATGTGAAAAGAACATAAAATGGCACAGGTATTAAAAACAGCCACCTGATTGCATAATGGATTAAAATTCTCACCACTTGTACCTCCTAAGCATCTTGAAAAGAGAAAGTAACAGGGAAAGCTCCTTTGTAAAACAGGAACCAGGAAGGAGACACTGAGACCTAAATCCTTCTGAGACTTTTGAAAAGTTGGCCAGCACACATCTGACCTCAAGGCATCCTAAGTGCCTTGTTAACCTGAGATATCCATCATATGTTGCACTTCTGACACATGCCAGGAAATACATAACAGGAGAGTGCAAAATAAAGCTGTGGCCCAGGAGAGCTCAGAGGGCTTCACTCGGGATCACTTTTGCAGGGTCCCAAGAGACTTCACAGTGGTCATCACTAAGTCCCCATCCTGGCCATACCCTAGGTCAGTAACTCCTGGACTCTTTCCCAAGCAGAGCAATAGTGGGATTGTTCCACTTGGGCTACAGTTCACAATGGTGCTGCTCTGCTCGGGCTGCAATCCAGGTAAATCCTTCACCCAGGCTGCACATGGCTCATCCCTTGTTTCCCACCTGGGCTGGGATGTTCCTCGTTGTTCCCACCTCTACAAGGGCTCCTGGCAGGCTCAGGGAGCACCTCACTGCCTAGCTGGTGCAGTCAGGGCCAAGTCCACCAAGGCTTATCAGGAGATCTCAGAGCAGGGCCAGGGAGGGGACTGGGGATGCACCACCACATCATCACATTTCCTTCTGGCAAAGTTGGAAAAGAAGCCCTGACCATATATGGTCAAAAGTTGGAATGAATGAAAGTGAGACATAAACTCATCCAAGAAAATCCAAGAAAAAAAAAAAGGAAATAAATAAGCTTGTTAAAGTCCACTCATGGCATAAGCAGCTCCCAAGCCAGAGAGCATCTGAAGTGTGGATTGAGCAGAGTCCTGCAGATGACAAAACCATTTCAAGCAGGCTGGGAATACCAAGGCTCACAGTGCCCACTCTGAGGAATCTCTGAATGGAAGGGATTGGCACATGAAGAGCATGTCTGCCTTTGGAGGACTTTTTATTTGGAATTGATGAACATTGCAGCATAGCACATGTCCATATGCCCAAGCAGGCTCTGTGCAAACCTGGCAAACCCAGTGACTAAACACGAAGTTGCAGGACAGCCTGTCAATCTTGTGGAGCTGTGCCAAGGATTTCTGAGTGGGAGGATGGCTGAGTGTCCCTGGGGAAGTCAGACCAGAGTGCACAAAGCTTCACAAGGTGCAGCTGAACAGTGCCATGTCGTAGGGCTTCTTCTTTCCTTCCCCTACCACAGAATCACAGAATGGTTTGGGATGGAAGGGACCTTAAAGCCCATCCAGTCCCATCCCCTGCCATGGGCAAGGACACCTTCCACTATCCCAGGGTGCTCCAAGCCCCATCCAACCTGGCCTTGCACACTGCCAGGGATCCCGGGGCAGCCCCAGCTTCTCTGGGCACCCTGTGCCAGGGCCTGCCCACCCTCACAGGGAACAATTAATTCCCAATATCCAATCTAAACCTACTCTCTGTCAGTGAGAAGCCATTCTCCCTCATCCTATCCCTCCATCCCTTGTCCTGAGTCTCTCTCTGTCTTTCCTTTTGGCTCCTTCAGGCACTGGAGGCCACATTTAGGTCACCCTGAAGCTTCTCTTCTCCTGGCTGAACTACCCCAATTCTCTCAGCCTTCCCTCACAGCAGAGCTTCTCCATCTGTCTGATCATCTTGGTGTCTCCTCTGGACTCACCCCAACAGCTCCATGTCCTTCCCTGTCTTTCGGAGAAAGCAACAAATCCCACAAAAATCAGAAACCACAGTGCACAGCTCTGTGCCAACACAGCATTGGGAGCAGAACACCAACTGCACAGAACAAGGGGAAATAGAAAACCCAACATCTTACCTGGAGTGCTGTGAGTTGCATGCAGTGGGAAGGAAATGGGGGTGCTGCCTTCTTTTTGTCTTCTGATGTAGTAAGAAGAAAACTTGTTGCCCCCTTCCCCTTTAGGAGGTAAAAAGAAAGAAAAAATGAAGTGCAGAGGAATTGGGCTCTCCCAAGAGCAGTTGTGAACATCAAGCTTTGTCATTCTTGGTTCTGCTGGAGGATCTAGCAGCAGGATTAGCTCACCATCTTCCCCAAACAGCTGTTCCTAAAGCAATAGGCCTCAGAGTACACTCTCAAGGAAGGCAAGGGTGAAACACCCCTGCCAAGGCCACGAGCACCCAGGGAGGCAAGAGGGAGGCAGAGGCTGAGATTGGGATATACAGAAGTAGAAGGGGAAAAAAAATCATCAGCCCTTAACTGCTGAGCATGGCTGGGTATGGCTGTGGTGAGAAGGCAGCTGCTCCCCAGAGAGCCCAACAAATTATCTGTGAGCTCAACAAATTTTCTGTGAGCTCCTGCTCCAGAGGCAGGGAAAATCCATCTACTCTTTATAACCCACAGAACCCTGCTCACCCAGCACCAAGGAACCTGCACATTATGATCCACTCAGAGGCTGGGGAGAGGGAATCTGTCTTTTGGTTCAAACTGCTCTGTCAGAGGCTGATTTCTGCCCCTCTGAGTAAGGGAATCTCTCAGAGCTCCTGCACCTCAGCCCCAGGGCAATGACATCCTGATTTCTGCCTGCTCTGGGAAGTCCATCACCTCCAGCCACCTTTACGTGCAGGCTGAGCTGAGTCAGCACAGGGCACACACTGAGACAGTGCTCTTTGTAATGGCATTTCAAGTGACACTAGCTGAGACTCAGACTTAGCTCAGCAAATGCCCTCTAGCCTGTGAGGCAGCGACCAGGAGTGGGTGGAATTCCTGATCCGTCAGGAAAGCAGCAGAGACAGACCACCCAGCAGATGATGTCACCCTGGAAGCTGCACTGAAAACTCAGCTTTTGGGCTGAGATTTACCGTGACTGGGCAACTTCACAGAATATCCTGAGCTGGAAGGGACCCACAAGGATCACTGAGTCCAACTCCTGGCCCTCCACAGATAGCTTAACTATCCCACCCTGTGCCTGACAGCATTGTCCAAACCCTCCTGGAGCTCTGGCAGCCTTGAGGCTGTGCCCATTCCCTGGGCAGCCTGGGCACTGCCAGCACCCTCTGGGGAAGAGCCTTTTAAAGAACCTTTAGTCTGAACCATCCAGACTAAACCTCCTCTGACAAAACTCCAGCCGTTCCATGGCTCCTGTCCCTCGTCCCAGAGAGGCATACTTAGAATCCCAGAGTGGTTTGGGTTGGAAGGGACTTAAAGCTCATCCCGTCTCACCCCTGCCATGAGCAGGGACACCTCCCACTGTCCCAGGGTGCTCCAATCCCTGACCAGCCTGGC
The DNA here is from genome assembly GCF_028551555.1 of Melozone crissalis. Taxonomy (NCBI): domain Eukaryota; kingdom Metazoa; phylum Chordata; class Aves; order Passeriformes; family Passerellidae; genus Melozone; species Melozone crissalis. The sequence goes on along the minus strand of NW_026535823.1, from coordinate 9,963,929 downwards.
CTTGGACACTGCCAGGGATCCGGGGGCAGCCACAGCTTCTCTGTGCCAGGGCCTCCCCACGCTAACCGGTAACGATTCCTGCCCAACAAACCCCTTGGGCCGCCTGCCCGTTCCAACGGGACTCCGACAACTCCGAGCCCAAACACAACTCTGAGCTGGGACAGGCGGCGGTGGCTCCCGGCCCGTCCGCCGCCCTCCCTCAGCACCAGGCTCCTGGAGCCCGCTGTCCCGGCCCCGGCGCTCCCGACCCTCCCCAGGCGGGGCCCGCGGCTCCTCCTCACCGTGACAGCCGCGGCCGCGCACCGGGGCTGCGCGGGGCGGGCGGGACCGGCCTCCCCCAGCCCCCGCCCCTCCCGGCCTGGCTCCCGCGGGGCGGCGGCCGCGCCCCCGCCGCTCCGGGGCCCCGAGCGGCTCCGCCCGCCTCTCCCGGCCCAGCCTCACCTGCCGGGGGTGGGAAGGGCCCGCAGCGCCGGCCCGGAACCGAAACGCGCCAGCGCGGGCCGCGCCCCGGAAGGAAACGCCGTGCGGACCGTACGCCCCCGGCCCGCCCCTGCCCGTGGGCCGCGCCCCGGTGGGTGTGGCCGCGGCCGTACCACGTGACCTGTGCTATATAAGGTACGTCCTCCAACCGTTCTCCCTTTTCCGCTCCCGCGGCCGTGGGGGTTCTGTGTCCCTCGGTCGCCCCGCCGGTGAGTGGGGGCGATTCCGCGCTCGGGGTGCGCCGGTGCCGCTCCGGGGGGCGGCCGAGGAGCCCCGCGAGTGCGGCCCGGGCGCGGATGGGAGGTGGCGAGGGAGGATTGAGGTGGATTGCGCGGCCCGGCCTGGTCGCGGCCTAGACCGCTGGGGGCTCCGCCTCATGGCGGCCTTGGGCATGCACAAGGGGGGCCCTGTGGAGCCCACACGGGTTTGGGGAAATACCGGGGCAATGCAAGGCCTCAGGCGTTGAGTTCCGGGCTCTGGCCTACCAGGCTGCTGTGCATGGGATGGGGCCGTGCAGTATGGCGGCTTCACGTGCCTGCTGCAAACACAAGCGATAGGTCTCTGCTTTTTGTGGGTTCGGGTTTTTTAACTGAGCTGGGCTCTAAGGAGCTTGTTTTTGCAGATAAATGGGAAAGTTGTGCAAAGAGCAGCGGTAGCGTTATGGACGGATTCAGCGTCCCGCACAGCTGGGATGTGTTTGCATGTAGGAGGGTTAAGGGCTGGCTTCACAGCCCCGGCCCTGCTGGGCTTTGGGAAACATTGGCACGGTGCTCTCAGGCACATCGGTCGGTGACTCTTGGCCTGTGCGAGTCTGGGAATTAAACTCTGTGGTCCTTGTGGGTCCTGACTCAGCACATTTGAAGAGAAGTGGCTCACTTCGCCTCTATATGCCCAGCACGTGATGAGAACTATGTTGGTAGGGACATCTGAGAGGGTGATGAATGCCAACATATCTGAGCTGGGCGTGGGATGGTTCTGATGGCCTTATCCGGGAAGGCTGGGACACCACTGGGCCTTTGAAGCACCCAGAGTTCATGCCTGCCTGGCTGCCCCGGTGGTAATACACCAGAATTGATTTTTTAGGAAACAAAGTAGCTTAATGATCCCATCCTGCTTAAAAATACAAAAATAGCAATTATCTTTTGTGATCTCAGTTTCTTTAAAGAGCCAAAATTTAGACTGCATTAGGGGAAATCATAAGACTCAAAGTATTTTGGGTGTTGCTTGGATTTTTCGAAGTAATATTTGTGAATATTGCATCAATTTTGGATGAAGAAAAACGAAAATGCTTTCTTGTTTTCAGTTCAACATGTATCAGCTACACTCTTCCTTCCTGTGGCTTCAGTGCAGGTAAATATTGCTTCTGAAATACAGAGTTAAAATCAACAGATGTTGGGTTTGTGTACACCGACCAGACTGGGGTACTGCTGTATCAGGAGTTGCAGTATCAGGGTTGTAATTCAGGCATTGCCCGTAGTGTCTCGGGCAGGCGTCACTTTTCTGCTGGGAAAAGTCACCTGTTGACTTGTCCTGGAGAGTGTTTGTTTATGAGGCTCCTGTTTATGAACTACTGCTCATTCTGTAATCAGAGTGCAAGAGTACCCCCAGGGCCTTTTTTCCTTACTGCTGTTTCTTTGTTCACAGCTGTAAATAATGTTTTGGGAAAACTGGAGTATGTTGTAGAAAATTGTTAACTATGGGGATTGATACTGAGTAAATCCCAAAGCCTGTGATGGTTTCAGTATAAAGAGTAGTGGACAGAAGTGATTTCTGAAAACTCCATGCTGAGGCTTTCCAATGTGGTTGCCAGAGAAGATCCCTAGTTCTGCAAACATCTCCATCTAACTCTTTTATCTCTTTCAGATCCGTCCCCAAATGTGGAGACCTAATACTACTTCTTTCCAAGGTAAAAAAATTATTCTTAAAAATTCAATTTAAAGTTATGCTTAGGGTTTGTCTAGACAGCATCTGCTGCTCTGATGCTGTCAGCTGAATTCCTTGAGTAAAGCTCTTCCTCTGGTGCCACAGTGATGACACTTATTTGCTACTCTTGACCAAGAGAGTGATGAACACTTTTACCACCATAAAAGTTTTCTGAGGCACAGCAGCTTCAAATTCCCCTCGAGGCTTTGACTGCTGAATAGACTGTTGACAAGTGTTTTACTTCTAGGATTTGAACTCTGCGCTTCAGAGGGATGCAGAAGGAGCATCATCACCTGGTAAGAAATACGTACTTCCATTGAGGTTGCTTCCACAGAGCTGTTAGAACACTGCAGTAAGAAGGATGGCATGTGTTTTATGGTTCATTTCCACTAGGACCAGAAGCAATTTATACTTGTTAGTATTCAAACTTGTAAATATTTCTTTTTTAATTGGGGAAATGTCCTTGTCACAGCAGTCCCAAGAGGGGATTGCTTGGTGCTGTGGTTGCAGAGCAGATACAGTGATGACTGCATAGTTCAGCAGAATGTCCTGTGATGAGCACAGTGCTTCGCCCCTATCTGATGTATCTGGCTCTTGTGATCTCCCAGCAGGGGCTGTGGGCTTGGGCACAAGGGCTGAAGGGATCTGACTTTGTTTTCTGTTCTTGCAGGCACTGGGAGATAAAACTGTAGGCGTTTACAAGGTAAGTACTGCACTGCTGACATCTGAGAACTCATTTAATCCCTGCTGTGTGCAAAGGCTGCTGTGTGATGAGTGCATAGTTCAGCAGATGACCTGTGATGATCACAGTTCCTGTCTTTCGCCAATTTCTGATGCAGCCTCTGTAGCTTAGGCAAGTTCAGACAGATCATGTGGGAAGCTGAAGGGGATACACTTTTTTTTCCTCTATATTTATCTCAGGAGACCAGTAAGTAGTTTAAACAATAAAAAAAGTAGTAAGATGAATAGAAAGATGGAGAGTAGGATGTGGTTGTCAAGTCAAGCACAAAACATAGCAGAATAAAGTTAATCAGGTGTTGGTGCTCCAGGTTCTAGAAGTTCTTGTTGCTTTGCAGGCTGCCCTTGACAGATGGGCCCCATGCCTTTTGTGTGAGAAACCATTTCACCTGTTGCTGATGTTGAAGACAAGACCTTCCTAATTAAAGGTAATTACTAAACATTCATTTTTTAGATGGATGCTACTTTTGTCTGTGCTGCATTTGTGAGTCTGCTTTTAAAGATGATTATAAATCATTTTGTTCTTAAAAAGTGAGAGGCAAAAATTAGTACTGTAAGTGTGCTTTTAGCTTCCTGTATTTCACAGTAAAAGCATCAAATAATTGTGGTGTTAATAATCTCTAGAATTTTCCTGTTGAAACTAAATGGTGAATGCCATGTTACTATGACTTTAGTGTCCAAAATAGTTACCCTTCATATGCCCAACTTGGTTACACAAACCTCACATCACTGAACTCTGCAGTTGCAAGGTTTGCTCCTTCCAGCAATTTCAGCATTGGTGAGGTGAGGAATGAACATCTCAGTATTGAAGAGTGCTGGGAAGTGGCTTCATTACAACCTGCCTTCAGAAGGGGATAGGAGTGTTGCAGCCTACTGTAAATGATGTTGAATCAGGTCTCTGATCCCCATGAGGAGGAATGAACCAAACCCTGATACAGTAGTTCACTCAAGCTGTTCTTAATACTCTAACTTCCTGCTGGACCTTGGCTAATAGCAGATTTTTCTTTGCAGGCTTCCAAATGCTTCTCATTGTGAGGTAAGTACTTTACTTCCTAAATGTTGGGATTTCAACATAGGCCCATAAATTAAGTTTTAACTTCTTGTCAGCTAGGGGGCATGGGGCCCATTGGCTGTGGCATGCCTCTCAGCCAAAACAGGAGGATCTTTTAAAGGGGAGCTGCTGGCTGGAGCCCAGTCTTGACAGGCTGGTGTGCACTAAACTATCACAGTGAGCTCCTCTTGAATTTGCTCTGATGGCACTAATTAAGTGTTTGCCCTCTTGCCCATAGCAGCCTAGCAGGGCTGCACAGGGCTGACAGTATGAGCTGCCTGTGTGATGAGATGTGACTGCCTTGACTTCAATCATGGAGGTCTGTAATTAGCTCTATCTGACTGCAGGCACCTGACTTGGGTTTTTCCTTCTGTGCTTGTTTCTGTACTGTGCTAATGGTTTGCTTTAAACCAGGTGTGATGGAGGTGGGATGTGATGGACCTGGGAGTGCTGCCAGCAAAAGTAAGTTAGTAACACGAGTGTGACTGTCAGAACTGTGTGACACAGGGAATGAGGGATTTACTAGATCCTGGGTGTTACAGGGCTGGCTGCAGCATTAAGCAAGGTTCTTGATTTTATTACCTGTTCCAGGTAAAAACCCTGGATTTGCCAGCAGCCTGCAGGATTCGCTCCCCCAAGGTGCTGCATATCTCAAAATAAACTGCTTTCTGTGACTGAAGAGAAATAGTGGTGACCATGTTAAATGTGTAACTCTTATGGACTTCTTGAATTCCTACTTAAAAAGAAAAGCTCTGTGCTACCAGGTTGCCACACATTCTGGGCTAAATAAATGCAGTACAATAGCAGTACCTGCTATTAAACTTCTTGCTGTTTAAATTTAATGGGCAGTTTCAGGGGGTGGCACTGATCTTGAATGCTTAGGTGTTAAATTGTTTATCTCAATGGCTAGATCAGAGCTCTTGTGGTGATGTGAATGAAGATGTGGTTGGGGCTGAGGTCAGATCCCCTTTAAAGGGTTTGTCACAAAGATACACCATTAAGCTACTCTTGGCATGTACTGTTTGTGATGAATTCTAAACAATGGGAATCTCTCTGAAAGAGGCTGAGGAGAACTCCTGTGCTGAAACAGTACCCACATTGACACTCGTTCAAACCACTGCCAAAGGGGTGTTAGTACAATTTCCCTTCTTTACAGGGTGATGCTTGCATGGAGTTTGAGAAACAAGATAAATGTGCCTGAGGTAAGTGTAGAATACATGGGATTTAATAATTCCTGCAGTATTGTCTTTGTGCTGAATGCCTAAATAGTGGTGCCTAAAATTAGTCCTTTAAGATACCTGGTTTTGCTTCCTTTTATTGTATCTGGCTGTTCTGTGGGCACTACTGTAACACTGCACTCTGGAGTTAAAATAAAAACATTGTCTGTGGCTGTCACTTCTCAAAGTTGTTACTAGTAATCTTTATATTGGCCCTACACAAATGTAGCTCAAGTTCTAGATTATTGCTGTACAAACTTGTTTTCAAACAAACTGGAACATTCCAAACACTTTTAAAATTGAAGCCATGGGACTCGTATTTTAGGTATTTAAAAGAATGAAATACAGCATTGTTCGGAGAGGCAGTATCACAAATCAAATTAGTAGCTTTTTACTTTCCCTGATTCTTCCAGTGTTAGGAATTCTGTATTTCCAGTTAAGTTAGGATTTGTAAGCTATGTGTATCCTCTTTGGGTGTTGTAAATTGAACTTGTGAGATGCCAATTAAAAGTCAGTTTCCTTTTAGGTAAAAGTTTAGTGAATAGAAATGAATAGATAAATAAACTTTGCATTTAGTGCTGCTGTCTGTTATTCTGAAAGTATTTCTTTCTTCCTCAGGAAGGGACTGTGCTGTGTCTGCGGCCTCACTGGGTAAGTCCACACAACAGATGGATTGTGTTAAAAACTTCTGGAAATATTTGTAGCCAGTGATGAAATTGATTCTGCCAAATGAGTTACTGTGATATCACCCTTTCCGTTCCATTTCTATCTGAGGTTACAAAACTGTTGTGGAGCTTTTAGCAGTTGTGCTGCTGCATATGCTAACTGTGTTTTCTTGATTTAGGTGGAGAGGCAACTCTGAAACTAGCACATGAAGAATTGAGAAGGTGAGTGTAACAGCAGTAATGTATTTGTTGGAACAAGTGATGATAACCTTAGCTTGAACTCTCTCACTGAACAGAGATGAAATCCTAAGGTCTGATATGTTCCCATCAAGTGTGTTGTGCTGGTTTGGTACCTTATAATGGTTCTTCTGTCTGTCTTAATAGGTGGAAGATTGGATGAATGGGTTACACTTGCATGAACAGCATTTTAAAAGGCAATGTGTTTTTACCTCACTGGTAATGTTTGCCTGATGTTGATTGGAGTGAATAAAAATCTGTAAACTCTACCTGGTGTTGTGGCCTCCTTTCTGGCTGGAACAGCTTGATGCAAAGTACCTCAGGCTGCTATATTTAAATTTAAAATGCTTTATTTAGAGCAGGGACTAAACTAGGCTAGATGCTAGTCCTGCAAGTGTCTCAACTGAGGTGTCAAATACTGCTGGTGTGCAGGCTGCAAGTCACCATATTTTTCAGAGAGCTAAATAAGTTAGGGAGTATTTATTTCAAGTGTTTTAATGAGAGAGCTACACTTGGCTATTTGCTACTAAAATGATAGTATACCCAGTAATTCTGGTATTACATATTGAGGTGGAGATCTTCTCAGAACAAGTGTACAGCTTGGACCTGGTAACCTGTTTCCAAGGGTTCTGGATTTAAACAACACAACACTTGGTCTTCAGGGGGGGAAAAAGTTGGAGAGGTGGGAGATTTTCGTAATACTAATTAATAACAGTTACTGTTTAAAAGTCACTAAGGCCTGCCATTGTGTTTCTGCTTTCTAATGCTCCTTAAGGGAAGCTTGCTTCTCTGAAAAATTCATTTAAATTCCTCCCTGGTCTCAGGGGTGATGTCAATATGAGGAAAGTCAGCATATGAAAGTCAGTTATGAAGAACTCCCTTTCCATAACATTTCAACTACTGCTGTAGCACTTCTAATGAGAAATAAACTACACACTTAAAATACAGCAGGATTATTTTCACATTATTAGTGCGGCTTAGAATCTTTCAGTAGGAGGAGTAAATTTGTTACATTTCCCACCCACTCCATCTGGTATGATTTTGAATTACATTTTGAAATGTTTTTATCCAGAAAAGTATTTCATCCTAGAGAAAATATATTTGGACAGTGTCCACAAGTGAATTAAAACTCTTCTGCACTAAAAAGCCAATAATAAGGTCTGTTTTCATCCAGAGCTGATTAGTAGCCACTTAATATTCTCCCATTGTGTTACTTTTTAAAATACCACACTTCATTATGCCTGTTGAAGAGCTTGAAGGGGCTGTCATAGCCTGCAGTATAAAAGAAGTCTTCGTGGAATGGTTGGCCTCGGTTTCTTAAGGTTCTGGCCAAGGCATTGGCTTCCTCAGCATACTTCTCTGGGGAAGCAAATCCACCAAAGGACCTGGTGAAAGTGAGAAAAGGAGATGTTTTGGCTCAAGGCCCTGGCTTTATTTTCACAGACAGAATACCCAGACTTACAAAGCAAGTTTGAGCACTTGTGCTGCAGTTTGTAGTTAGTAATTACCCATGCCGAACTAGCAGTCAAGCAGCACGGGTCCTTGGTTTTTAAGGTAACATTTAAAACAAGCACCCAAGTACCAACTGCCCTGTGTATTCTGTGGCAGTTCAGGACTACAAATAAAGAGCTGGGAGAGTGGTTTAGATATTCTGTAAAACAGACTATCTTCAGAAGATAATCCTGGAGGCTGCATCTCTGAAACTCAATGCAATTTTCAAGTGCCTTTGAAAAAAATCTATTTCACAACTTGGTCACTTGTCTTTATGGTAAGACACCCAAGCATAAGATTGTCTAAGGGCTGGGTTTTAGCAATTAAAACTGAACAGCAGGGTCTATCCATATTTAATCATCTCTTAAGCAAGTGTAGCCTGCACTTTAATGAGGGCAGGTACTGCCCTGGGTTCTCGTGGTGTCACCTGTGCTGTTCTGCTCACCGCACAAAGAGAGCTGCTGCCTTCCGTTCCTCAATGAACACATCGGAGTCAGTGGGCTGGGGGGGACAGTCCTGGTGTTCAAATGGCACAAAGAAAGAGATCTTGAAGTCTGTGCAGCCTGATTTTACCAGGCAGGTCACTGGCACAGTCATATCAATCTTCATTTCTAGAGGAAAGGAAAACCAGGAAAACCAGTCTTAATCTACATCTCCCAGCCCCTCTATTGTTCATCATTTGTGTTCATTAACTACTTGTTATTATTTTCATTGAAAACCAGCTTGTCCTACCTTTTTCGTTCTTTCCCTGGAGGTAGTGGAAGAGTTTCCAGAAGCCCTGGCGCATTGCTTCCTTTTGGCTTTCCCCCCTGATGACCGTGCTGACCCACTTGGCTGTCTCGTACTGACGCAGTTCATAGTCCTTTGCCTGAAAGGCAGCAAAAGGCACAGTCACCATGAGCTGGGTGGGGACAGAAATTAGGAGCTACTTTTTCCAAATCAGCATAGAAGTATCGCTGCAGTTACCATTGCCTCTGCTGAGCTCCAGCGAGGGGACTGCAGGTCCAGAGACAGAAATGTTTGCTTGAAGGACTTGATCATCTTGCCAGAGCTGGAAAGCAGACACAGTTCATTGGTATCTCTTAAATTAATATGGCACTAGGGCTTTTCAGTTGTTGCTGAACTGCTGGAAGGCCTGAAAATGGCTGAAAGCTATTTAGTCCTGCAGGAACAGAGCACCAGGACCAAGAAACTATCTCTACTGGAGGAAGTGTTCTTTCAGAATATGCTGCCCTTGCTTCTCCATGACAAAAAGGTATTTCCTGACAGCAAAATGAGATTCTGCAAGTGGGAGTGTTGTGGAGATCTGTAAGTCAAAAGGCATTCGCTTCAGTCTTTTTGCTCCTGGATGAAAAAGCAGTAGTGGTTTGGTGGGTTATCTGGTGTTGACTGTGCTCTTAACTTTAGTTGGCCTCTCATGATAGGTGATGGCTTTCTTAAAGGCTTTTAGCCTCAGAGTCCTTTAGATAAATGAGATGTTCTGCATTTCTGAATAAATGACTTTTCCTTGATAGCCTTCACATGGGAGGAAAAAAGGTGGAAACATAAAAACACTGTCCCAAACAAAGTGAGTGAAAATATTCAAAACCAGCGTTTAAATGATCAGATCTGGTAAAATGCTGAGATTTTAGTGGCCTCATATATGACTTCTGTTAACCAGGCAGATTGTAGTGTATGATGTACATTCTGACAGTCTCTGCCTTGTGTTACATTCCAATGTCCTTCACCCTTCATGTTGCAAAGAGCACATCATTCAGTGATTATCTGGATTGTCAGCATCAACTGCCTTGTGCTACGTAACCACTTTCTTGGCTGTTGCATCTTGCAGTACCTGGACTGCTGTTCAATTCTATTAATCCCCTTCTGTACCCAGCCTAGAGGTGGCTACAAAGAGTTCTTGAGATATGAGGTTGAAAAGTTTTTATTAAAACACACCATTAAACAAAGGCCACAAACCCTGGTGATACTGGGTTCCCTTAAAATGTAAAATAAGTAATATGCAGAGCCACTTCATTGTTGAAGTTTTTCCAGCAGCACCTTCAGTTGTCAGCACAGATGAAGGGAAGGTCAGAATCAAACAGCTGGACACAGCTGCTGGTGGTAAGGGCAGGTGCTGTTCCCCTCCCTGTCCCAGCCTGAAGGTGCATCATCTCCAGCAGACCTGACCAGCATGATGGTCACCAGGGACTGCTGCACACTTGTACTCTATTAATAGCCTTCATCCATGGTGTTTACAAATCAACAAAGCCTCATAAAGCAGGAATCCTTATCATTAGAAGCAAATATGAGCAATTACACTGAAACTTCCTCCAACAATTTATTGCCACTTTAAAGACAGTGCTGCTGCTTCACACTTGTATTAGCTACTGAGCAAGCTGGTTTCTCTTTACTGGCTAATTCCAGCTGCTTCCCAACATAACCTTTCTGTAGCTACTGGGTAGATCTCACAGCTCTGCATTTTGTAACTTTATGGCCAGTACTGTCAGTGACTGCATGTTAGAAATATTTTTTTTAATTACATAAAACAGTGCTTTAGGATGGGAGAGACAAGCAGAAGAATCCTCCAGATACAGTTGGATTTTTTTAGATGTACAGGAAAGCTGAACTTTGAAATGCCCATCTATTCATATAAATACGTCTATAGGGTGTTCAGTTTATTTTCTGCAGCTGTTAATGCATGGGCTCAAGGGACTACTGCAGGTTACACTGCTAGCACAAGTAAGTGCAGGTAGAACATGCCACAAACTACTAGTGCTGTTAAGGAAGTGGAGAAGGTAGACATACTTACAGTTTCAGTGCTTGTCCTTCCAGCTGTTGCAGTGTGTCCTGTGGAGGCTGCACATCTTCATAAGATGCTGCATGTCAGTGTTTATTTGAGTTTGGGCAAGCTCCTCCCATGCCTCAGCCCTACTGGAGGGGGCTACTGTTATGAAAACCAGAAGGCTGGAGACTTGTCCTGCTCTGGGTCTCATTGGAGAGCCCCCACGCAAATGCCAAAGGCCCCACCTACTATCCACAAGGCAACACTGGCACTAGTGTGTGATCTGGCTCCATAAACAGTTTTGCACCCTTGTGTAACTTCCCCTGTTTGCCATGGCTGTGTGCCCACTTATGACAGGGTCAGTGGCAGGTTTTGTGCTTTGGGAGAAAGGATTTCACAGAAATAATGTGGCTCTCCCCCCCACCTGACTTGGATTATGGGAGAGTGGTGCTATACAGAATGGCAGCTTTTCCTTTTTACCACAGGGGTGAAGGGTAGGTAGAAATCTGGCTGCACACTCTGCTGAGACCATCCTCACGAGATTTTTGCTGGCATGTTATGAAAGACAGACAGTGTTCTCTGATGGCTGGCTGTTCTGAGCGGCATTTGAGGTTAATCAGCCCTCTTAGCCCTTGGATATCTGCACAAAGGGGTTATACAAAGCTATTGTGAAATCCTGTCCTGCTTATAATACACACAGCGAGGCTGGGCTCTTCATTTAGCCAGCTGCAGCTCCAGACAGAGTTTGGTACCAGCACAATAGGGCAGATTAAACTGCACAGTTTGTGTTCTGAGAACACCTCTCAGTTTGTCATGGTTTGTGCAAATTCCTTGCAGCCAAATTCAGCTGAGTGCTCTGGGACATTTTACATCAATAGCTGGGAATGACTTTTTAACAGGAAACCCTCTTTGCTTGCTGAGAACTTCATCAGGATGCTGTGTGATACGCTCCTGTTCTGAAAAGGGAAGTGAAACCATGCCAAAAAGCAATTGTGAATTTAGCTCTAAAGCCACAAAAGAAGGGGATGTACAGTTATTTGCTACTGGAGTTTATTCAAACAGGTTGAAATGTGTAACCACTTCTCTGCATGCTTTGTGCTTTTTATTTTATGGAGTAAAATATTTCTCCGTTTTACCTGTACTCTGCTTGGGTCATGCAGGAACAGCAGGAGGGTGTTTGGAGGAGGAGAAGCTGCTTGGTCTTTACTCAGGAGCCATAGGCATGCAAAGTCATGGGCTGGGGTAAGGTGAGCTGTCACCTTACCCTGTCACCCCAGGGATGGAAGTGTTTTTTAACTCCTCCAGATAGGAAAAACAATTCCCAGCAACAATAGTTTGGCAAATCTCCACAAGTTTACCCCAATGGAGAGCACTTAGAAATATTACCTTGGAAAGGGGGCAATAACTCTATAGATAAAGGCAAGCCCAGAGTGGATTCTCATTTGGTTTCTGAAGCAGAGAGGCCCAGAACAAACCCCCAGTGAGTTTGTGTGTCCAGCTGATGTCCCTGACAAAGAGTTGACTGTTCCTGGTGGAGCACCCCCAGGCTGGAGAACAATCCCCAGTGTTTTCCCAAGAGGTTGTTTTCCAGCACTCTTGTTTTTACACATAAACATTGAGAGAACATGTCAACAGCTGCATGAGACAGTAGGGCAGGCATGGGGACATGTATTCTGTTTATATGCATTCCAAAACTTAGAGAATGGGGATGGGATTATGGTGCAACCTGACACACATTCTCACTAGTACCTCCAATGAGAGGAAAATCCAAGCACACAGCAGCCATTAAGTCCCAAAGGCTCTGTGACTTTTGACCTCTGTGTAATGTCCTAAATATGTGTCTGGGACTTGGCTGGCATTTTCTAGAACAGCTAACAAAGCAATGTTTTTCTGTTCCCTTGCCTTAAGGAGCAGAGATGAGGGCACAAGCAGATAAAGGTATGTGGTTTGTACCTTAATTTTACTGTCTTCATCTGGGCAGGAGCACTGTAATGAACTGGTACTTAAATAATAACATTGATTGGATAAGGACAAGGACAAACCTGTGATATGATCACTTGTGATTTCCACTTTTCCTCTCTGTAACAAGACCTTGAGCAACATTCTCCACAGCAAACTGCTTCCATCTGCTGTGTGGCAGCACTACAACTGCTGCTGTCACATTGATGCAGTTGTGTTCTAAGTTACCTTTATCTCTAGAGGCAAGCACAGACTGTGTGCACAAGCAGGAATCTTTTCCACTGACCTAATTGTGTCAGGACTGGAGGAACCCAGGAGAAGTGTGTTGTTGCAGTGGGGTTAATGATAACTCTGAGTCATGTTCTTGTGGCTGACAAGTCTGTAGTGTGATACGAAGAATGGGGGTGTGAGGGGCAGACAGGGATGTGTGGCCACTCAGATATTTTATCAAGTGGTCTCAACACAAAACTCCAAGCAGTTTTGCATTGCTGCTTGAGCCTGTCAGAGAATCTTTGACAATTATTTTAATTCAAAATAACTGAATCTCTCCACATATAAATGGCCTTTACTTTAGTAAACATATGCTCATCTGATAGTGCAGAAATGTCACTTCACAGCAAAGGAGATGAGCATGTGATGTTACTGTGTTTACTGTCCAGGGCAGAAGAAGTGTCCTTATATGTTGTTAGATGTACTGTGGTTTACTGCAAATTCATCTCCCAAAACAAGCCTCTTACCTCCTTGCTCTAAAGAAAGCCTCCATTTTATATCCTCACTCTCAGCATGGAAAATGAACAAGCAGAAACACACCATCTTCTAAAGAAGCAGCTGAATGTACTGTAGTACTGTTCCAAGGAGGTTCTTTATTATCCTTAGGAATTGTGGAAAGGAAATCCATGCCATAACTCCAGTGAGGTGGTGTTTAGGCTTTATCCTCTTTCCTACACATTTTATATCAACAGGGGAATTTGTTACCATTGGATGCACCTTCAGCCTAAAGTCATCTGCTCTCTGGAAATGTGTGTGTGGATTTTGTCCATATTTCTGCCTGATTCCAGCTAGTTTGTCAGGAGTGATGTGAAACTACAGCATCTTCCTGCTTACTCAGTGACAGTGTTACCTAAATCTTGCTGAATGAGTGATTCTGTGCTCACTTCATCAGAGAACACATGGAACTGGCTGCTCTTGACCAAATAAAAATCTTCCTACACCAAACACCACTCCAGAGCACTCCTGACTTGGCATTTTCCAAGATTTCTCTGCTGAAGCTCACATTTTGAAACCATTCCAGGTTTGGAGAATTAATCTTAAATGAATCCTTGCTTCCAGCAGCCATGAAAAACAATCCTAAACCAACCTGTCTTCTGTGCATGGAGCCCAGAGAGAAGCTATTTCAGCTTTATATACTGCTTTATTCACTGATTTATTTGTACAACAAGGTTTATTTTTAATATGTGTCTGTTCTGGGATCTAGTTAGAAACTAAACTCCACAAGCAATTGGCTCAGCAAACTTTAGCCAGTGAAAGAAGTTGCCTAGATCCACAGAATCTTCCAGTCTTCTCTGATTACTGAGAGGAAATTAATTCATCTTCCCCTACAAATCCATCCACATTCTGTTGTTGACTGATTCTTCTCAGAAACAAGAGCATGAAAAAAGCTAAATTTTTATCTTTAAGATAGGAATATCTCATAAAGGGATAGAGATAACAGTGCTTGCTAGAAAAAAAGTCTTGACACAAATTTATTGCATTGCTGATTTTGCTTTTTTCAATGGTTTAGAAGGGACTTAAGCCTAAACTGTGACAGAATACACCTTATTTATAAACACAGCTCTGAAGAGGCAACAGCTGCCTGGGCAGAAACACAGAGAGTATGGATTAATATGTTAAAGGAAATACTCTCCTTAAAATCACTTCCACTTCCAAAAAGGCATGAAGAGGTAACTGGAACTGAGGATTTATCGCCTGAGCTTCTTCCTCATCTTACTGGCATGAGTGTGGTTCATATCAGAACTCTCCCCTCATCTAACAGTGGGGATATTGGTGGTGGGTGTGGGGTTTTGATGGGTGCTTCTGTTCTTTAGATGATGTGAGTAAAGCCTTCAGAGATGGATTCTTCCAAGAACCTGCTCTCTCTTCCTGTGTGCTCCCAGAACGAGCCCGTGCTGCACTCTGCAGCAGGTGGCACTGTTGGCTGTGTTCAGAGGTGAGCTTTCCTTCAAGAGGAACATCCCTGATCCTCTCTTGGTTGCCACTGGTCACTTCTGCTCTAATGCACCCTGATAGTTGCTTCTATTTCCAGAGACATAAATTGGATTATGCTCTTGTTGACTGCTAATGGGAAAGCACTTTAACATCTAAAAAATTAATAACTTGGCATGTTAAAACATCTTTTATGTGACAGACACAGCAATCTGAATCAGAGAATCACAGAACTGTTTGTGTTGAAAGGGACTTCAAAGAGCCTATAGTTCTGACTCCCTGTCAGGGAATGTCTGTCTAAGACAGTTAAGAAAATTCTAAGTTAGGAAAATCCTCCAGGTCATGCTTAACTCTAGAACAGTTAAACTGGCAGGTTTTCAGGTAGAATCAACAGCAAACTTAAAATGAAAATTTAATATCCAGGAGGTCAGTATTTTGATTTTTGCAGGTTTAGATTGAGAGCAGAGTAAATGTAGGTTGCTAGGTAGGTACAAACATACATGCATAATGACATAATCACATCAATTCTCCAAGTGATGTACTTCTGAATACCAGCCAGCCATGATGGTATTTAAGAGAATTTCATCACTTTAACAGGTACTGTCTTTCTGAATTTTCATTTAGGCTTCACTACTTCATATTTCTCTGGAAATAGACTTCAGTCTATCTTTGGAAGAAAATTAAATCTTTTCTTCTTCAAATAAACATTTGTTTATTGCAGAAACAAAGAGGCAAGACTGTAGTGTAATTATACCAAACCAGAAGTCCCCTTGAGAAATGTGATAGCTCAGATGTAAAAGCTGTATATAAGTAGAGAGAACCGTGATTTGGGGAAAGTAGAAGTAAAATTCAGGTGTGGTAAGTTGTAGTCAGTGTATTGGAAAGTAGTGGAAAAGTTAATACAGCAACAACAAAAAGTCTGAAGGAAACTTCTCAGCTCTGAGGTGCTGAGAAGAGGTTTAGAAGAGCTAAAGGAGTTTAGTGCTTTACAAACACTAATGCTTGTAAACATAATGCTTAAAGTAGCATTAAAATGCTTCTAAATAGATCTCAAGCCCTTCCCAGTTTCCTTGCAACCACTCTAGAACTCTTCTGCAGTTCTGGATTTCCTGCTTAGAGACAGTGCTAAAACTCTTCTGAAGCCCTCTAAAACCACTCTGAACTGCTCCAAATATCCTATAGACTATTCTAAGCAGCCCTAAAGTCCTGTGAAATGTGCCAGAACTCTTGTAAAGCACTAAACTCCTTTAGCTCTTCTAAACCTCTTCTCAGCACTTCAAAGCTCCCCTAAACTGATCTTAAGCTGCTCTGTGTTGCTGTAAGCAGCATTAATATGTCTTTAAATGCATCTAAAATGCCTCTAAATCTCCACTGTACAACTGTCAACTCCTGCAGGAGGGTTTAAAATTCCTCTGGGGAGCTCCAAACAGCTTTAAAACCCTTTTATGCCAATCTCTGACTCCTGCAGGGTTCTCAGTAGCTCTAAACCTCTCCAGGCTACTGTAAAGCTTCTCTCCCATGCTGTCAACACCATGAGATAGCACTAAAACTGCTTTAAAATACTCAGGAAATCTTGAGGGCTTCCTCTAAATGGCTCTGTAGAGCACGGGATTGTGTGTGAACTTCTAGAAATACACTGGTGCTTTGGGGAGGTGAAAAAGGTTGCCAGAGATGGAATTATTGAGCATGGAGAAAGACAAATTACCTGTGGGAATGGAAGAGTGTAGAGAAAGGGGATTTCTGGAAGATCAAGATGACCCTCTAAGAAAAGGGAAATGTATGTGCTTTGTAAGGAGCTGTTAATAAGCAGAAACCCAGAGAGTGATCTTTGCATGCAAACAGCCCACAGTGAGCATGTTTTGGGGTGGAGGAGGAATACCACAACCCCAAACTCCTGAGGTTATTATGTGAATCCATGGAAAATGTGCTCCTGAATCACACAACAGAGGATTGTTCTCTGCAGGCACTGGGAGCTCTCAAAACACACTCTGAGGGAAGATCTGAAAGTGCACACTGAAGACGATAGTTTAAAATATTTTTGGAAACTTTTTGCTATGAATCTGTTCAGGGCAGTGCCTTGTCTTAGGGGATGCTCGTAGTCTGCTGGTCAGATCTGCTGGGAGCAGATTTGAATCCTGGCCCAGCTGCAGTTCTGGAGGGATGGGGAGGACTGTGCTGTGCATGACTGCCATGGAGCCCACACTCCACAATGGACACATCTGGTAAAACCACCTTGGGCTGCATGGCAGGAGCAGAGAGCCTGAGCTCCATTTGCCTTTCTCACACAGGGACATGGATCTGTCTGTGTGTCCCAGAGCAGGGTCACTGCACTGCTATTGGGAGTGCTTCCAGCACCTCAGCAGGGCTGTGAGGACAACATTGGGTGAGATATTTGGAAGAGCTTTCTCCATGTGAGGGTTGGGGAGGCCCTGGCACAGGGTGCCCAGAGAAGCTGTGGCTGCCCCATCCCTGGAAGTGGCCAAGGCCAGGCTGGATTGGGCTTGGAGCACCCTGGGATAGTGGAAGGTGCCCCTGCCCATGGCTGCAGGTGGCACTGGGTGACCTTTTAAGGTCCACTCCAACCCAAATCATTCCAAGATTTTGTTTGTCTCCATCCTGTTATTTATTAATATTTAAAGGTTCATTTATTCTTTTTTATCTTGAAGTTTTCAGATAATTACGGATAAAGCAAGCCAGGCTTACCTCTTGCACGAAGCATGGGCAGTAGGAGCCGTGGGGCTGAGGGGCCATGGGGGGCTGCGGGGCAGGCAGAGGCCGGGCTGGGTGGAGATGGGCTGGACTGATGGGGAGGCGGAGCTGGGCTGAGCAGGGCCGAGCAGGGCCGGCTGTGCAGCCGTCAGCTGCTGCCGCTGTCCCCGGCGCTGTCGCCGCCTCCTGCCCCCCTGTTGGTTCCCGCACGGCCGCGGCTGTGGCGGTCCCGAGGTGAGGGGGAGCCGGGGCAGAGCCCCCGCAGCCGGTTCCGGGCAATGGCTGGGGCCGGTCCCTGCAGAGCCGCCCGGCGGGCTCGGCTGCACGGCCCCCGGGGGCTGTACCCTTCCGCAGGAACGCCTGAACAGAGGCGGTAATCCCGGTTATTCCCTTCTCCCCAAACAGCTCAATGGCACCCCGAAAGAAGTTAAAGGGTCTCGTAGCTGCTACCATTACTCCAATGACTCCGGATGGGTGAGCTGTCAAAGTTGCACTGATTATTGTTTCCTTCCACCCCTATTTTCCTTCTTTCTTGTTTGGAACTGATCTGCTTCCTTTCTTGCTTTCTTTCCTGTTTTTTTTTTTTTCTTTCTTTATTTTTTTTTTAATCAATCTCTCATGGGATTGGGGGAACTACTAAATTGGTCCCAGAGTTAGATTCCCCTGTCTCTACTTCTTCCTGTTGCCAGCAAGTACTATGGCTCTGAGTTTGGATCAGTCTCATTTGGATCTGTCTCTCTCCTTTTCTGTTGCTTTGTAGGTGCAAATTAAATCATAGTACAGTTACATGTGTAGAGCATTGCACTGTTTTAACGTTTGTTAAGGAAAATTGCAGTCCTAGTTACAAAGAGCTCTCGAGAGCTAGAAAATAATTGTCAGAATCCAAAGGCCTTTTAGACTTCTCTCTATCTTGGCTAAGTCATGCATGCAGTCATGTGTGTATGAGTACATGAAGTTAGTCTTAACTTGAAGAAAATTCTGCAAGGGCAGCACAGTTTTAAAAATAACATCAAATTGAAACTTGAAATTCAGCTTTCTTCAGAGCAGGCATGGCAAACAGAAGCCTCCTCTCTGCATTTTGATGTTGCAAGACTGAGTTGTTTGGAGTCAGAAGAGAACTCTGAGCTCTTGTGGGGGGTGTGTCAGGATCTGTACATGCTTTTGAGAGACACAGTGGAGATTTGCTAGTACAGATCTCCAAAAGTGAACTTTACTTTATGTGCTGAAAAATAAGGCTCTATCCTAGTCAGGGAGCTCATTCCATTGCAGTCACTGCTTGGATTCTTGTTTTAAAGGAAACTTATTTCTGATTTCTTTTTTTTTTTTTTAATTATGACCTAAATTTATTGCTACATGATATTTAGAGAGTGATCAGAGCCCTCTGCCTGGACTGCTTGGTCCTTGTCAGATATGTTCTGGGAAGGCATCTATGGAATTTTGAATGTTCTATAAAACCTATCAAGATATCAGAATTGACTTCCCAACCAAGGTTTGGTCTGTATTTTTGACAAATGAAAACAACAGTGAAATATTACACACTAGTAAACAAAATGAATTTGTCTTGCATAGAAGATAACCCAAGAATTCTCCTTCCCCTCTTGCCAGGGAATTCTGTTGCTCTCCTCATCCTTTAATGAGAGAGAGGTCAAAGTCACATCCAGCGGATGCGTTTCCCTCTCTGTCCAGCGGTTATAACATCCAGCAGTTTGACCATTT
The DNA here is from genome assembly GCF_028551555.1 of Melozone crissalis. Classification (NCBI taxonomy): domain Eukaryota; kingdom Metazoa; phylum Chordata; class Aves; order Passeriformes; family Passerellidae; genus Melozone; species Melozone crissalis. Next base: position 9,944,780 of record NW_026535823.1, on the reverse strand, counting down.
GCCAGCACTTGCACAAATAACTTTGTGCTCTCAAGAGGACTCCTGTGTCCCTCAAAAGAGGAAGAGGTTTTAGTGTCTCCTGTTCTCTCATATCTCCCTAAAAAGTTCTTCGCTGTGATAAGCCTGCAGCAATTCCCCATAAAAGTTTGGAACAGTGAACTACTTGTCAGGAGGAACAGAAACTGCAAGAGAGAATTCAAGGCTGAGCTACTACCCTTAGATGTTAAACAGATGTCAGGGGTTTCTTATCTCTGGGTAATCTGTGTGCAAAATCAGGGCTTCAAAATACATGAGGTTTTTTTGCTTTCTTAATCACTAAGTTTAAAATAACTGTGGGTGGGGGCTTAATGGTTGCTGTGGTTCCTTTTATTGCAGAAAAATTAACCTCCCAGTGATTCGTCAGTACGTGGATTATCTGGTAAATGAGCAGAATGTGAAGAACATTTTCGGTAAGTGACAGAAACTCTGTTACAGCTCTTTTACCTGGATGGGAATCCTGTGATGTCTTACCTAATAGGAGCTGTAGTGGGAGGGAATGTGGTTGTGGGATCATCCTGGCCATTTATACTCAGTCACTGGAGAGACTGCAGGCATCTGGTTTTGCCCGTACCCCATTTCTGTGGGGGATAAAATGAGGTGCCTTCATAAGGTGATGTTCCCAAAGGTGAATGGATAATGTTGTGTTGACAGAGAAGACTGATCTGAATGATTCTCCCCAAATGAAAAATGTTAGTTCTTGTCTTCAGTGAAGCCCATGTGTGTAGGTGAGGCCTCAGCCAGTGTGTTGTTTTGTTGTGTTGAAACAGTGAATGGCACAACAGGAGAAGGCCTATCCCTTAGCATCCAGGAGAGGAAACAGTTGGCAGAAGAATGGATGTGCCAGGGAAAAAACAAGTAAGTAACTGAGAGAGGATGTGGGTTCCAGATCTTATAATAATGCCTGAATGCAAAACGAAGTGTGCTGATGCCTTTTTTTTTTTATTGGTGTTGTATTGCTGGGCTTTGTTCTCCAGCTCCTTTATCACAGAAATGTGTTTTTGCCACTGCCAGTTAGCTGGTGTGTGTTCCTGCTGCTCAGAGAGCTTGTGAGAATCCTTCTCTTTGGTACACTGAGAGATGGGGCAATGAGAAAGGGCTTGGCCTTTTGATATATTACATTATTTGGTGTGACTGAAGCTGAGGTGTGACATGCCCTAAAGGTACAAAATTAGTAACAGAAGAAAGAATTCAATCTGGATCTGCAGCTCTCTATCCAATTGCAGCTTCATTCTCCCTTTTGTTTGCACCAGTCACAGCCTTGTTCCCCTCACTGCTGCCTTTCTCTTGGATGCTGGGTCAGAGGATGTGCAGAGGAGGAGGTGTTTTGGGGCAGAAGGATATTGAGGAGAAATAAACTGGTGTGAAGGATCATGGCCTTCAGATCCATAGCCTTTATATCCATGTCTCCTATGGATATAAAGGAGAAAAACAGCAGTGGGGTTGATGGACTGGAGCATGGAGGATTCCATTTGCAGGAGCAGCCAAGCAGTCAAAGGTGCTGTTATGAGGTTGAACTCTTCTGGTAGGTCTAGAGAAATAGGTCTAGAAAGTAAAGATATGCTTTGATTCCCTTTAAACTTCCCAGCCTCCCCTTAAACCCTTTATGTCTTAATTTCAAATTTCCTAATAAAATGCTAATATTCATCCCTTTCAACAGCCTTGCAAGCACTACAGCAAGAAGTCCCATGTGATTCATGTTTACAAATGTTTTTTTCTTTCTTCCACCAGCACTTGTCACTGTCAGTATTAATCCATGTTTCTGGTCATCAGGTCAATCCAGACTCAACTCTTTCTTTAGGTTCTTCTTCTGTGGCTGCCTGGGCTGAAGCAAGTAATTTTGGCAGCCTGGTAGTTCATCATCACTGTAGCCTCCCCAAAATCTTCTGAATTTGTTTTTTTTTTTGTGCAGATTGGACCACGTGATCATTCATGTGGGAGCACTGAATCTGCCAGAGTGCCAAGAGCTGGTGTGTATATATTTTTCACTCTGTGTGTGATAAATAGAAGCAGATGTACCCTTAGATACTTTTCACTCTGTCTTTTGTAGGCAAGACATGCAGCAGCCATAGGTGCTGATGGCATTGCTGTGATAGCCCCCTTCTTCTTCAAACCCACAAACAAAGGTGAGTAGATGAGATTGCTGAGGCCTTTTGGTCACAGATAAAGGATCAATGTCATGTGCTTTCTTTAGAAAATATTCTGGTAATAATGTTTGTTCAACTGTAATGGAAAAGCAAAACCTGCAAGAAGCATTTTTTAAAGAGGAGAGATAGCAGAATTGTCCTGGTAAGAAATGGGAAGGATATCTTTTGGGATGTATTTTGTTAGCTTTTTGTAAGAAGAAGAATTGCTTTTGGAAAGAATGGTCTAGTTAACTAGTCTGTGTTCTGAATGGATAGTTTGGTGTTCATGCTTGATCTGGGCCACACAAGGAAGCACCTGGTTCCATGGTGACCCTTGCTGGGCACTGAACAAGTTTAGCAACTGCTGATACACAGGTGCGGCTCTTGTTACTGAGGTGATCAGGTTTGGTTCTGTCTCTCTAAGGTACCTCAAAACTTGCAAACTGAGTTTTTTGTCCTTAAGATCCTGACAATAACATAAAAGAACCACATGAAGTGGAGGGTTGTAAAAGAAATATTAGAAGTTGTCTGAATGAATTCTGAATGGAAATGTTCACGTGAAAGCATCATACCGCAGGGAGGTGAACATGAACTTGATCCCTTGTCCTCTGTTGCACACAAGGGATCCTGCTGAGGCCACTTGGCACACAGACCTGGCACATGTGAGAGCTTGCCTGAGTTACACCTGTAAGAGAATGAGTGGGAGCTACTGGAACTGGTTTGGTTTAAAAGAAATAATGTCTTTGCCTTTCTTAAGGTCCTCCCCTGATTTATGTCACATTTAATGTTTTATGACCTGTGAAGGGTTTTGTATGACTTGCTGTGTGTGTGCACAAGCTGAGGCCTCTCCACAGCCCCCGTGCTGTGAATCTGAACTGTGTCTCCCTATGGATGATCACCTTCTCTTATGGGATCCCTGCTGGTTTCCTTCTAGATGAGCTGGTTGCTTTCATGCAGAAGGTTGCATCTGAAGCCCCTGAGGTGCCATTTTATTACTATCACATTCCTCCTCTGACAGGTGTGAAGAGTAAGTACAGAGTACAGATCTGTGGTGATTTGCTCTGGAAGCAGGTTATATGGTGTTTCTGAAAGCATGGATTTATATTTAGTCTTAAATGTGTTGTTGCTGGTTCATTCCTAAACTTTTTCTGATCTAGTAAAAGAGTTTTACTCTGTCTTACTCATTGTTTTAGAGCTGTGTAGTTTACTGGACTTAGGCTGAAAGTGAACAATTTGTAAAATATGAAGTCTTGCTCTTGGGGACAAGGCAGGGAACTGTCCCAGAACAGGCCTGTGTTCCCTCATATGAGATTGCTGTTCTGCACAGTTCGTGTGGAAGAGTTGCTGGATGGGATAAAAGCACAGATCCCCACCTTCCAGGGTGTGAAGTTCAGTGACACAGACCTCTTGGACCTGGCACAGTGCATACACAAGAATGAAACAGGGGAGTTTGAATTTCTTTATGGGGTGGATGAGGTAAGAAGCTTCTCTTAAAAGTAATTTCTTCTAAGGTACTCTCTTGCTTCAGCTTTGGGGAAGAAGTAACCCTGGACACCCAGTGCAAGGCAGTTTTGGTGCTCCCTCCCACCACCCCTTTTTTCCCTTTATTTTATTACATGAATAATTTTTTTTTACTTTTTTTTTCTTCCTCCACCCCAAACTAGCAACTGTTGGGTGCACTGGCACTAGGGGCAAATGGAGCAGTTGGAAGGTCAGTATGTCTTGGACTCCTTCCCCTCACACATACACTGTGCTGTTTTATCTTCCACTACCTGCATAGTATTTCCTTGACTGTTTTCAGTCACAGCAATGGAGGATTTTGCAGGATAGGGATGTACAGAGGCAAACAGACTCACAATCTAGCCCCAGGCCTAGTGATGGGACAGTCATATAACCCAGGATCTCAGATGATGTTCCTTTGGATGATCATTGCTGTGGTTTCTAAGCTGACCCAAAGATTTCAATGTAATTTTTGTCCTCATGGCAACTTTTGAAGTAGGTAATCACTTCTATCTGCCTTGGGTAAGGAACCAAATCCCAGAGAGGTTAAAATTGTTAGTTCACATGAGCAGTCTGTGAGGAAAAGGGCTGTGCTGAGTTTAATTTCTAATTTATCCTCTGCCCCTCATATCAGGCTGATGAGATGATTACTATGTGATACTTGTGTTCCCATCTAGGCAATCCATTAAATGAACAAGCAACTGGAAAATTAAGTTATTGACTTTCCTTACTGCCCAATAATGTATTTTTATTTCTAGTTTTGGAAAGCAGTTCCATTTGGAAAGAACTGGGAAGAGAAATCAGCTCTCTTAATTCTTCCATGGAGCTTGGCATACTTCACATGCTTGACATTAGATTGCACCCCACATAAATTCCACTAATTTCTCTCATAATAATGACAATGTCAACAGCAAAAGCCTGTGGTTACTTCTTTTGTTTCACTGGTTTTAAGTTCCTTCTTTGCATTTACCAATTCTATTTTTGGTTTGTTGTTTTGGCAGTACATACAACTATTTAGGCCGACAGACCAATCTGATGTTGCAAGCCTTTGCAAAACCAGACCTTGCCTTGGCACAGCAGTATCAGGTACAGCATCTTGCCAGGCCTCCCTGGGAGCAACCTTCTTTGTCTTTGAGCTTTCCTGTGGCTGTTCTCATCCATGCTGAGACAGCTTTATCAAAGAAAAATTCTTTCATCTCTGACCCCTCTTTTTATTATTCATCCCTCCTCACTTTTTTGACCATTCCTCACTACCTTTTAACCACTTACCCTTCAACTCTGATCTCATCCATGCAAGTGAGCAATGATATAAATGTAGTAGCTTTAGATGCTTTTACACCTTCAAATTTGAGGGTGTTAATAAATTACTGTTGGTCTTTTCTAGTTTCTCACTGGGGAATTTCTCAACTTTGTCATCAAGCTGGGTAAGTAAACTGGGTAAACACTGCCTGTTTCCCTCACTATGTCTAAAAGTGCAAACTTTCTGCTTCTCAAACTCTCATGTTGCTGTACTCTTAGAACTTCCTTCCTGAAAGATTTTGCAGTGAAAAACTGTTGCATCTGCTGTTTCCCAACTTAGTACAGTTGGGAGCTCAACAAAGGGAGCTGACCAAGCATCCTTGACAGATTCCACTCTCCCTTCCTTCCTTCTGCTGTGAAATCTCAGAGGTTTAAAGCTGTGACTCTGTGATTTCCTCTTGTTCTTATCTTGACTCTTTCTGTGGGTTGATTTTTTTTGTTAGGTTTTTTTTCCCTTCCATCTCCAAAATCTCATTTCCACCTTTATTTCTACAGTAATTTTTCTGAAATGGTGGTGCCCAGGTAGAAGAATAGCTCTCATACTTCTCTCTCTTGCCTTGCTGTAATTAAACAGGAATTTTGTTGAAGACTGTACAAGGCCAAAACATTTTAAAATTAAATGATTTCTAGAAACAATATCAAGTTTAAATATAAAAAGCAATTAAAACCAACAGAGTGATCTAGGGAGACTGAAACAGACAGGAAATGTTTACACTAAATTATATCAGACATTTAATGAAGAGAACTGTTTACTGTGGGTTTCCTGTACATACACAAGCCCTGATGAATCTCACCAAGCTTTGGAGCCTGTTGTATTTCTTGGGTTCAAAGCCAGAGGAATTGCATTATTTTTAGCCTTTAGATGAAGAGGCAAACACTAAATATCCAAAGGTACACAAGAAGTCATGAGCTATGGACAGAGAGCAGGATGTTGCTACTCCCAAGGCTTGGCTCTGTGTGAGTCTGCACTGGGGGATGCTTATATGTGAATAAAGGTAGTAAGTGGTTGTAATTTTTACTGTAATGCCATTCCTGTCTGCAAGCACAGTTACCTCTTTTCAGTTATCATGTTCTCACTTCCAAGAAGTGCTTGAAGCCTGGTTGATACTGGATTACACAGAAAATCCACACTGCTGCTTTTTTGGACACCTGTATTGAGGCTGCTTGAAGGAAAGTGGTCTACAAATGTCCTGAGTTTGCTTTTGTCTGCCCAGGTTTTGGTGTTGCACAGACTAAAGCTGTGATGACCTCTGTTTCTGGCATTCCCATGGGACCTCCACGGCTTCCTCTTGTTGCTGCCTCCAGTGAGTTCATCATCAAGGCCAAAGCCAAGCTGGACAGCATTGTGTGGCCTAATGGTGACTGATCATGGAGTCATTACACTGAGAAGGACCTCTAGGATCATCAGGTCCAACCATTAACCTGACACTCCTGAGTGCACCACTGAGCCACATCCTCAAGTGCCACGTGTATGATGTTGTTCACTTCCATGTTCATCTGGAGGTTTCTTTTCTGGGATTCTCTGCCATGTGACACATCCCCCACATGATGGGCAGGATTTCTTTCAGGGAACTGGCACTGTGCCCAAGCCCCTTCCTGTTAGGGCTGGCTTTGCTGGGGCACATGTGGCCTGACATTTTACACTGCTCCCCTGGAGCTCTGCATGTTCCAGGACTGACTGGGATTGTTTAATAAAAAAAGCAAATATTTCCCAGTTGGAGGAGAGGGCTGATGACTTTTGTGTAGAAAGGAGGAAGATCTGTCTCTGTCCCCTCTCAGCTGTGTTTTGTCCTCTCCATAAGGACACTACATTGTGGGTTTAAACAGCAGTATGACACCATCATTGCTCAGGCTGGTATCTGTTCAACAGAGTCACTGGGACACTGTCTGTGCATGTAAAATCCTGCTTCTGTCTGATCTCTGTGTTTATACACCTTAATGCAAAATTAAAAAGAGAAACCCCTTTTGTAACAGCAAGCTTTGGATCACTAATAAGCAGGTATTTCTCCCTTTTTTTTTGAGCTGTGCACCTCCATGTGGCAGTGCAGAATGCTGTCACACAGGTTAGGAAGGCATAGAATCATAGAAACCTAGAATGATTTGGGATGGAAGGGACCTTAAAATCATCCCATTCCATCTCTTACTATGGGCAGGGACACCTTGCACTATCCCAGGTTGCTCCAAGCCCTGTTCCAACCTGTTGTTGGACACTTCAGGGATGGAGCAGCCACAGCTTCTCTGGGAAACCTGTGCCAGGGCCTCTCCACCCTCACAACGAATATTCTTCCTAATATCCCATCTGACCCTGCCCTCTGGCAGTGGGAAGCCATTCCCCCTTGTCCTGTCCCTCCATCTCTTGTCCCAAGCCCCTCTCCAGCTCTCTTGTGCCCCTTTAGGCACTGCAAGGGGCTCTGAGGTCTCACCTGAGCCTCCTTTTCTCCAAGCTGAGCACCCCCAGCTCTCCCAGCCTGGCTTCACAGCAGAGGGGCTCCAGCCTATGGAGCATCTTCAAGGCCTTCTCTGGACTCGCACCTGAAAGGGTTAAAAGCGCTGTGTCTAGGCATACTCGGGCAGGAATAAGATACATCGTAGCCAATATAGAAGCTAGCAAACATTAAGCCACAAGGGAAGGATGAAATTTGGCAAGAAACAGGGACCAAAACTTGCATAAAATGAAGGACAAAGCTTGCTAAATCCAGTGAGAAATCGCTGAAACAGCTAACAAGAGACTGGCCATGCCTAGAGGGGAAAGGTGAAAAGGGCATGGCGAGGAAGACGTCCAGCCTTCATCAAAGGAGCATCGAGGAGGATGCGGAGCCTTCCTCAGTGCGGCCACCAGGGTGCACTGCGCCTGCGCCTCGCGTATACTAGTGAGAATAAGCCTAAGAAATCGTTTCATAACCACACCTTTTCTAGGGAAAACAATGAATATGCATGGTGTATAACCATATATTATAGTTTGCTGTGTGCCTGGTGTGCACCGTTAGGAGGTGTGATCCCGGCGCGCTGAGTAAAGCAAATCCCCACGGTTTGGACTTTGGCTTGGAAGTGTCTCTTGGCCCGGGTTGGGGCGATTCAGCAGCTCCATGTCCTGATGGTGGGGTCACAGAGCGGGAGGCAGCTCTGCAGGTGGCGTCTCACCAGAGCAAGTCACCTGATTGAAACCTGCATTTTGTTGTGTCCTGGGCTGATCCTTTTGCTGGCTGATGATCCTTGTGGCTGAAACACGAAGGATCCCATGTCCTGACTGCTCCTCGTGAAAGCAGTGATTGCAGGGTGGCTGGTAGGAGGGAAGAGAGATCTGGGATGTACTGGGGCACTTGAGTGGTTTTGCCACAACCAGTGGCACCACGGATGACAACAACAGAATTGTGATGGATTGCCTCCAGAATTTCACTTTCAAAATTCTTCAGAGGTAAAGCCTCTCTCTCTTCTTGGATCTGGGAAAAAAAGTCCAGGACACTTCCAAAATCTCCAAAACTCAGCCTGTTCTGCCCCACATCTTTACTTTGCCTCACTTTTCTACACTTTTCCCTTACCCAAAGGAAAACCTGCCAAAGAACAGGTCATAGTTTGTACTTTTTCCTGGCACAGCACAACTCACCCCCACATGCACCCCAGTGGAACACCCAGCACTGCTGAAAACGTGCTGTGTATTTGTGCTGAAATCCAGCCTTGTACACTGTGTGTTACGTTCCAGCCCTTCTGGAAAATGCAGAGCCCAGGGCAAGGATGACAGGTGACAGGACACACACTCACCCTCTGCAATTGCTGATCCTGCTCCCGGCGGTACATGAAATCACTTCTCAGCTCCGCGCTGATTTGCTCCGGAGTGAGCTGCAAGTGCAAGACGTGATCCTCTTCGTATCTACAGCCTAACTTCAGGATTAGATCAGTCACACCAACAGCGACCCCAAATATCCCTAAAGGATCATTTCCTGCAGAACTCCCTGAAGTCAGTTATACGTCTGAGCTGTTTTTTTTCACCCATTCCATCTCCAAAGAAGTCTCTCAGAAAGACCGAGAACACTGAAAAAGAACAATTGTTTAAATTGAAACATTTTGACCGCTTGAGAAACACACTGTATTCAGCGGCAAGCCAAGAAGAAGATGGTTCAGGTGGAGCCGGCGGAGGGGCGCTGCAGGGCGGGCACAGGGACCGGCCCGGCCCCTCCCGGCCGCCGTCCGGCCCCGCGCAGGCGCTGCCGTGCGGAGCTGCCGCGGGCCCGGCGCCGGCTGGAGCGGGCGGCCGTACCCCGATGCCCCGGAGCGGCCATGGGGGACGTGAAGAACTTCCTGTACGCCTGGTGCGGCCGGAGGAGGGTGATGCCGGCCTACGAGATCCGCGCCGCCGGCGGCCGCGGCCGACAGACCTTCCTCTGCGAGGTGCGGGCCTGCCCCGCCGAGGCAGCGGGCTGGCCGTGCTGGGGGCTGGCGGCTGTGAGGGGGACTAGGGCTGGGCCGGGGACACAGAGCGGGACTGGCGCCCTCCGGGGCCTGGGCGGGCTCCGGCCGTATTACCGGGGCTGTGTCGGGGATCTGGGGCCCTGCCGGGGGGTTGTGCTGGGGGCTGGAGGCCGCCACGGGAGCCTGGGCTCTACCGGAGGGAGCTTGGGCCGTGCTGCGGGCAAGGATTTAGCTTCGAGAGGGGCCAGGAGCTCTGCCGGGGGTCTGAGGACGCTGACAAAGGGAATGTGGCTCCTGCCGGGGATCTGAGGCTCGCGACGGGGTTTAGGCTTTGCCGGGGGTCTCGGGAAGATGCCGAGCACCGTGCAGGGCCGGGCCCGGGGCTCTGCCCCAGGGAACCTGGGGTCAGTGCCGGGGGTCTGGGAGCAGGGCTGGCGATCAGAGGAACCCTGGGCCATGCTGGGGGAGCTGCCGGGTCTGGGCTCTGCCAGAAGGAACCTGGGCTCACCGGGGTCTGGGCCCTGCCCGCCCTGCGTGAGAATCACTGGAAACCGAGGGCTCGGAGAGAGCTGGGGTGCTTTGAGCCAGTGTCCTGGCTGAGTGTGCGCTGAGGTATGAAATGAGCGAAAGGAGGGAAAAATCCCGAATGATGTTCTTAGAGGGAAAACAGATTGGTTTATTTAAGGGTGGTGTGTGTCTCTGCACTGTGTGTGACCCTTCTTGCACTTGGTGACGGGTACTGTATGTCACCTTTGCCAAGAGCTTTGGTCTGCTCTTGAACTTGAGGTGAAATGTATTAAAAGAATTTTTGCAGGAATGGTTCCTACTCTGCACTGCTCTAATGGTAGTTTACTCCTGCCTGTACGTATTGGGGATGTGGGAGCTGTGAGACCGTGTGTAGAACAGATCAGTTCATGATTGATGATTTGCACTAAACACCTTAAATTTGTCATTTTACCCTTGCCTCCTCTATTTGTCTTCTGTGTCCATAAGAAAACAAAGAAACACAGTGGCATTAAAGGAATTTTCAAGGTATTATTACTGGTTAAGCAATACTCAGATGGAATGGTTGTGTGAATAGATATATTCGCAGAATCACAGAATGGTTTGGGATGGAAGGGACCTTAAAGCTCATACCATCCCACCCCCTGCCATGGGCAGATGCCTTCCACTATCCCAGGTTGCTCCAAGCCCCATCCACCCTGGCCTTAAGCACTTCTAGGGATAGGGCAGCCAGAGCTTCTCTGGGCAACCTGTGCCAGGGCCTCACAGGGAGCAATTTCTTCCTAATATTCCATCTAACCCTGCCCTCTGTCAGTGTGAAGCTGTTCCCCCTTGTTCTGTCACTCCATCCTTTTTGTAAAAAGTCACACTATACATATTGTGCATTATACAATATATCAGTATTGTAGTGGCTTTGATACGTTGATGTCCCATGATTATCCATGGAAGCTTAACAAGTGAAAGGATCAGTCTCACTGAAACATCTCTCTTGCTGATTTTTGCAGCCTGGTAGGATGGCTGTGAATCTTGTATGGTTACTGTGTGGTTGGAGGTACCATTGTCCAGGGTATAGAATTGCTGTTCTAAAAGTAAAAAAAATCAGAAATAAATCACATCTATACAGTTGGAATTACATGGAGCTATGGCTGAGTGGACCCAGAGCCCTTGTGCTCTGAGAGGAGAAGTTCTCAGAATGTGAGGGTTTGCTTTTAAAAACTTAGAGAAATATACAGCAATATATAATGATATGTAACAATAGATAGCAATATTATTTCTCCTGCACTTAGCAGCAGCCAGGATGTGGTGCTCCTGTGGGTGCTGCTGGCCTCCAAGCCCCTTTCAGCTGCACATGAGCAGTGTGTTGTTCCTTGCAGGTCCGAGTGGAAGGCTTCAACTATGTTGGCATGGGCAACTCCACCAACAAGAAGGATGCTCAGAGCAATGCTGCCCGAGACTTCATCAACTACTTGGTGCGGGTGAATGAAATGAAGAAGGATGAAATCCCTGCTTTTGCAGTAAGCTGCTCTTTCTCCTTACCAAAGGCTACTCTGTTGTTGGGCTGCCATGCTCCCGGTTGTGTTTCATCCCTGGAGTTCAGTCTGGTGCTCCTGTGCAGTGATGAATGTGAGGGACTTCTTACTCTACTGGAAGGCTGGGGCACATACAGAATATAATGGAATCATTTAGGTTGGAAAAGACCTTTGAGATTATCAGGTCCAATTGAATGTTGAAGGTTGATCTGGCAAATACAGCTGCACGTTGTATTTACCAGATCAAATGATGCAAAGCTGATCAGGCTGGGAAGAATTCAGAGTGATGCTGTGAGGTGCAGCCTGGCTTTCCAAGTGCTGAGTACTCACACCTGGCACTGTGAAGTCTTAGAGCCATGTTCTAATATATATATTATATATATATAATATATATAATATATATAATATATATAATATATATAATATATATAGTCCTGTGTGATTTAAAAATAACCAAAGCCAAACCCAAAAGTAACAATCACAGAAATATCAAACCAGACATTGAAAATCTGGCATTTTTAAACCATAATTGCTTCAGGTGTGTAATGAGATCACTGCTTGTTTATGATGTTTTGGGCACTCAGCAGTGAGTGTCACTTAAAGGCTGAGGAAGAGGAGGGTAACTCTGTCATTACAGCAAGTTGAAATAAATAAAGCATGAAGTTATGTGTTACCTGTTGAGAGGGAAGGATCTTCCTCTAGTGCTCCATTGAGGATACATGAGTTTTCTGAGTAGAAGCAGCCTCCCAGCCTCACCAGCCTAGGTGGAACCCAATGGGAACAGGACTGCTGTTTTGGTTTTAGTGTGCCAATTAGTTTCTTGGCAGTTCAGTGTTAAAATATTCACAGTTGTGTTACTATTGGGATTGCTTCTGAGTAGTAACTATTGCATATTTACTGGGTATAAATGTTGCATGATGTTGCCTGAGGTCTTTAAACTTCCTGAACAGTTTCTAGCTAAATTGTAAAATGATTGTTCTGCACCGAAGTGCTGAGGTTTTCCTTCATTCCCTTCCCTAGCCAGCAGCAGGTGATATCCCCACTGGAGGACAGGAAGCAGCAAGAGATGTCACTGGTTCCAGTTCAGCTGTGGGGGGGCCTCTTCCTCCACATTTGCTATTAAAAAGTGACATAGGTAAGACTGAAAACTGTAATTTCTGTGTATTTGAATGTATTTTGGCAGTGTTTTCTCCCCCAAATTGCATCACTCTGCAGACAGGACACCAAAGTCATAGTTTTGAGGCAGAGGTGTGGGTGACAGCATGAGATCTGAGGGACTGGTCATGGCCTGTCAAGATGGCCAGGCAATGCCTCTCCATTGTTAAGAACATGTTTGGGGGAGTTATTTTATTTAATTTAGTTTTTTCTGTGTGGTAGGCAATGGACCAGGTGCAGCACCTGGGAACTGTGGCAGTCATGGAGCTCAGTGGGATCGGGGTGCAAACTTGCAAGATTATTATTCCAGAAAAGAGGAGCAAGAAGGGCAGCAGGTAAGTCATGCAGAGGTGTTCTCCTTTACTTCTTAAACAAGTATCTTTCACCCTCTTTGTTATTTGCATTTATAATCTAGGTTGCAGTTTTCTTTCGATATTTTGCTGTTAGTTTAAGCTGCAGATTTATTTGTTGACTTTTAATGAAGTTAATTTGTTTAAGCTGGGGACAGATAAATCACTCTGGATAGTCTGAACATCCAGGACTTTGTATAGACATTTTATTCTGAAAATAAGAATTACTGAGGACTTTTTAGCATTTTCTGTGATGTCTTAATTATTTTATAGCATACAGGTGAATTACTTAATCTTTAAACTGGTAAACAATATTCTTTTTTTCCATATTAGACCTCAGAGTCAGAAGTGGACTTAAATGCAGATCTTCACGGGGGTTGGACCTTGGAAAATGCCAAGGCACGTCTGAACCAGTTTTTCCAAAAGGAGAAGATGCAGGAAGAATATAAATACACTGAAATGGGGCCTGATCACAACAGGTTTGGTAGTTTTAGTCACTGTCTGTTTATGAAAGATTCAAATTATTTTTGACAGTGGTTGTTCACACTTACTTGTCAAGCTCTGTAGAGCCATAGTGTTCTGTGCCAGGACCAACAACATCCCTAAATATTGATATGGGGGTGAGGAGCCTCAGTGCAAAGATCTGAGGGATTGTAGAAATTCCTGAGAAATTCTGGATATGCAGCTTTTAAACTGATTTCTGTCGTCTAGTCATCTGCTGGGGTGTCAGTTTCTGTGAAAAGAGCTCAACTGCTTGTGGTAATTGTTCTGTAAGTGTTGTTGCCTTTGTGCATTTTAAGTAAATATTAAATTTGCTTATGTAGCAATGTGCCTTAAGGACATTTCAGTTATATTTTTATTTTATATATATATAATTATTATATAATATGTATTTATTATAATTAACTTTTTTGGCAATAGAATCTTCTTTTGAAAAAAACAGTTTGGCAGAATCATCCCGAAGGAGTTCTGAGAGTCTTAAGTTTCATTTAAGACCAGCTGGATATTACTCTTTTTTGACTTTTAGTCTTTCCACCAGAGAATTTGCACGTGCTTCTCCCAAATGAAAGTAGTTCATAACAGATTGTGCTTAAAGAATTGATGGTTTTTTATTCTTTTATCCCTATGAGGAAGAGTCTTTACAAATCATCCAGATGTTAGGACACTATTATTTCTGGTGAAATACAGTGATGTTTTGTGACTGGAAACAATGGCATGCTGCTGCTGCTGGATTCTCCTGATTAAGTTTGGGGTTGGGCTTTTTTGCATTATATAAATTTGTGTTCTATGAGAGTTATATTTTTGGAAAGACAGAAGAATTTTCCTATTACAGCCTTTACAGAGTCTCACTTGCAGGACTTAGAGTATTCTTTTGTTAATGAGCCTTTCAATCATTTGGAACATCTAAAACTGTCTGTTGGTACAGAAAGTTGTAAATTCTCATTTAAAAGTTGTCTTCAAGTCACTGCATCTCAATTTGTGTGTCTCAGGCAAGGCCATTTCTTTCACTCAAGTGAGTAACATAAAAAGTTAGTTTGTACAGTACTAGGAATTTAAATTTTGCTTGTTGCAGGCATAGCTTCTGTACATTTCTTCTATCTTGTAGTGTGGGCACACAGTGTGTGGTGGTTGTGAGTGGGCTGCCCCAGCCTCATCCCCAGTGGGTGCAGCTGTGAGCAGCAGGTGAGCAGCACTGACAGCAATGAGCCATGGAGTGCCCAGGGGCACTGAGCAGCCACCAAAGGGCACAGAGGGCACACAGGGGCAGGGCATCAACAGGAAGGGATAAAAGATTGGGCTACAGAACAAGAAGGGCAGAGGCTTGCAGCCTTCTGGAGTGCCAGGGTGTTACCCTGTATGGGTGGATGCTTAAAGCCTTCTGAAATTGTATGATGATACTCTGTGTATCATGGTCATCTCAACTTTGATATATGGTGTGACATTGTAGCTTAGGGATTATTTGTGTGGCTCATTTTTTGTTACACCTTCTGCAGTGTTAAATTTATCTAGTCTTGAGCAGAATGAAATTATACTGATGGCAGTATGTTTCTCAGCCTGGCTATTGTTCTCCTGGAGTGCATTTCAGAGTTTCCTATATACTTTTTGTTCAGGGAAGGGTGTGTGGATTGCCCTGGATGGAATGGCAGAAGGGGCTATTCACTACCTGCTGCAATAAATCAAATAGGCATGAAACAATCCTAACATGTTATAGGGCTCATTGAGGGACTCTTGGATTTAACCCTTCTGGTTTTTGGAGTTTTGAGAGCATAATAAAGTTTAGGTTGTTGGGTGTTTCTAAAGAACTACCAGTTGTGCATCTTGCCAGTCTGTTTTGGAGTTTTTTTAAGGTAATGACCAGAGATATAGATTATAACAGATACGTCAGTCATGCTCTCAGAGGTTTGTGGTCAATTAATCATACTCATGGTCTGAGAACTTAGTAATAGCTGGAATTTTTGAATTTGGAAACTTTAACTATGATAGGAGGGTATAAGTTGTAAATATAAAGATGGCTGTCCTAAAACACAAAGCGTGAGCTCATGTTGAGGGATGGGATGTGGCTTTTCTGTGTTGGGATGCCTGTGCCTCCTCCTGTTCCTGCTGAAGACCTACACCACAGACCTGTGCCTGCTCACGCACGGGCTGCTGAGGCTGGACTAGGGAATCATGTGGGATTCTGCTGCAAACTGATTTCTGGTGTTGCTGTTCTCCCCTCAGGTGGAGGAGAATGAGATTGAATGCTGACTGTAGGCCTGGCTGAGAAACATACTGTCATCGGTGTCTTAGGTGGCTGTTGTGTCCCTGAGAGCCAGTGGCCTTCCACCCCTGAAGCCACTGTGCCTGCAGGTCAGTTCACTGATAGCACAGGAAGGAGGGCTAACCTGAAATTTCAATCACTCACTTAACCTTTTTTGTTGTTTGTTTGCAGCAAAAAATGAAGGATGCAGGTGCAAGGCACAGCCTCCACCTGTGCAAATGCCAAGCCCTAATTTCCAAAGAGGATCACAGTCCAATAAATTCCAGTCATGCACTTTGAGTCACATTGGCCAGTTTAAATCCTGTCTTATAAAAATTCAGCTTTAATATTTCATGTGGCAAATACAGGCTTAGGTTTGGGATTCTTAAGAACATGGGTCATGATTGCTATTCTCCTCTGTTGAGGGGGTGTTTTTTTAAGCCTGAATTCTTCCCTCTGAGGGTTGTGAGACCCTGGGATAGGTTGCCCAGAGCAGCTGTGGCTGCCCCATCCCTGAAGTGTCCAAGGCCAGGTTGGATGGAACTTGGAGCAAGCTGGAACAGTGGAAAGTATCCCTGCCCAGGGGATTGGAATGAGATGGTCTTTAAGATCCCTTCCAACCCAAACCATTCCATGATCCTATGATTCTTTGATGAATATGCCAGTTAACCTTTAACTGAACTGGTTACATGTCTACTAAGCAAACTGTTGGGTTTGCTAACCAGAGTTACTCTTGAGTAACTATTACTCTCTTACTCAAGTTTTGATGATTCTAGAATATGGCAATAAGAGAATGGAAATACATGCAAATCTAAATATTCTGTCTCCTGTTCTGATAAGCACCATGGTTTTGACTAAATGACCTGGTTTGGTTTTGTTTATGCCCTGAGCTGATCAAGTGTGTGGTGAAAAGCAGAGTAACCATATTTAATGTTGCATCTAGTCACTAAACACAGGCTGTTGGTGGGTTGCATTAGTGTTATACCAATATTTATGTGGGATACAGTTAATGGTACATTGGGATGCATGTTAGTGTTACATCCCACCTGCTTTATAACTGTTGCCTTAAACTTGGACAGCTCAGAGCATATTTCCTAATAATGTGGCTGGAAATTTCAGTGCTGAACAGTGGCATATTCAGAGCTCTTCTTATCAAATGCACTGGTTCTGTTGATGACAGGTCTGTTACCTACTACCTTGGGGTTAAAGGGACTAAAAGCAGTAATACTTTACCTTGGTCATTGGTGAATTGAGAGTTTCTGACTGAGGACAGAGATCTTTGCCTAGAAATATTGGAAGGACTAAGTATGTTTGCAGAGTCAGCTATTGGTAGTTGTACCTTTGTGCTCTTTCTTTCTCTTGCAGGAGCTTTAATGCAGAAATGAACATTTATGTGAGGCAGCTGGGCAGAAGTAAGTGCTCCTATTTATTTTCTAACTTAGCAAGAGGTGGGTGTTGGTATAGAGGAACATTTGTGGGTGCAGAGTTTATTATAGTTATGTGTTGAAGCCACTTCCAGAGGTAAAGGATCACTTGCATGATGCTGCTGGGTGGTATTGGGCAGTCATACTTCCTTAGGCACTGAATGCAGAAAAACTTCAAAGGATTATTTAGCAGTAAAGTAACATCACACAGCCAATGTGAGCTGGGCAGAGGAGAGGCCTGGTTGGGTTTTATGTTGGAATTCTGGATTTATCAAGATTTGAGACTGTCCATGAAACCTGGTCTGAGTGTACAGTCAGATGGCCCAGTTCAGAGTAGTGTCTTCTGTGGAAGCTGCCGGACTGCCCTCCTGCTCCAGCTGTGACCTTTGTGTGCTGCAGGGATTTTCAGTTGTGAGCACGGATCAAACAAAAAGCTGGCAGCACAGTCCTGTGCCCTTTCCCTGGTCAGACAGCTCTACCATCTTGGTGTCATTGAGCCTTACTCTGGGCAGAAGAAGAAAGGAGAATCGGTGAGTTTGGCAGGAGGGACAGGAATTATTGCTTTCATTTCATAACACAGAAGCACTCTCATAAACAGGGGTGAGTTAAGAGTTTGCTCTCCATATTTAACATCTTAGAAGGTATTAATAATTTTTATTCTTTAGCAACTGTTTCTGTTCTGGTGAGTGATTTGGATCAGAAATATAACTTCATGTGATTAGAACAGTAACTAATTTTACATTCTCTTAAATGAAATAGGATTTGTAACAAATGCTATTTTCAGTATAATTTTTCTACAAGCTTGAATATTTCTGTTTAGGCTGGCTGTTTGGATTAATTGTCTGTTACATGATCATTTTCTGGCTATTAAAAAAATAGATATATACACACATACCAAGGAATATGTGTTATTTAGATATTTGGTTGCAAGTTTGGGAACGTGTTCCTCTGAAATTAAACTCAGATATTTTAAAATAGCCTACAAATCCTTATTCAATGAAAAGTTGGCAAAACATTTCAAGAGTGTGAATGCTGAACTGATGATACTCTTTGGCCTCATTTCACAAGGAGGTGTTTGATGGTTCACTTGTAATAGCCCACAGTTCTGGCTTCCAGTGCCTGTATAACGACATGTAGTTTTTAAATATTTCCTAGTTGGAACCCTATGAGGTGTCACTGTCTCCTGACTTAGAAAATAATCTGCAAAAGACTGTACGGGAGCTGTCCCTGGAGATCGTGCCTGTGGTGAGTGTGTGGTTCAATACTCCAAGGATGGAGCATCACACCTGCTCATTTAATCATTTATCTGTCTTTGCCCACTCTGCTTTTGGATTTCTAGCCTGAAGATCCCAGTAACCCAGTTCTGATCAACGTTGGGAAGTTGGCCCATTTCGAACCATCACAGAGACAAAGTCACATGGGAGTTGTTCCCTGGTCACCACCTCATTCCAACTGGAACCCTTGGACTGGCTGCAATATTGATGAAGGTCCACTGGCAAATGTAAGACAACTTAAAAAATGGTTCTGTTACTTGATTTTCTCATGCTTCCAGAACTTCTAAATGCTTCTCCCTCACCAGGATTTAAAGTATGTTTCAAAGGACTAGACAGTCCATTGGTAAATTTATTCCCTTCTTGACCTGGAGGCAGAGAGTTCTTTGTGTTTACTTCATGTGTTATCAGGTCTTGACCAGCAGTGTCTTGAGTGTCCCAGTTCTCTGCTTTGTTTCACCTTTTGTCTGCTATTGTGCAGCCCATACAAAGTTCGTAATTAAAATTACAAGGAAAGTTCATGGACATGTCCTTTATAATTCTCTGGTGTCTCTTTCCCATACTTCCATGCTCAGACTCTTGTTCTGGGAGGAGAAACTGCTTCAAGCCACTACAAAAGTAACCAGCTTCCTTACTTTTTGTCATTTCTAGTCCCATTCAGCACAAAACAAATGAAAAGCAACAGTGTGGCATGGTAAAATTAAGGTGAAGGGAAAGAATGACTGGTTTGCGAAGTTCAGAGAGTAATTTGGTCTGATTGGAATAAACTGGTCAGAAAAGACTCTTAGGGCAGGAACTTGATTTTCCTACAACATTCAGATTGCTTATGGCCATAATAATAATTTAATTATTTCTCTACTGGAGTTTTTTGCATAAATTACATTGATTTAGTATTGATTGTTATATGTTGATTTTTTTAAAATGTAAATTTAGATGTTGCTGCATGAAATACATAATCAATATGGACATTGCAAATGGAGTTGGTTTCGAATTTCTGCAGGATTTTCCTGTACAAGTCCTGACTGGAACAGCTTACTTGCTCTAAAAACAACTATCCCTTTGACACCAAATTTGCATTTCTTCAGATTTCTTTTGCTGTTGTTAGACAGGGTTGCCTTATGAATTCTCTTCAAACTTTTACCTTTTCAGCTACTGTTTAAAGGGTGGATTTGTGTTTACATTAGGTCATTACTTATATTAAAAACTCCTGTTTAAATCATCTTCTTCTTGGCTTACTGCTGAACAGAGATGTTTCTCAAGCACTCTAAGTATTTCAATTTAAACAATTGTTAATTTCAGTGTTGTTGGTCTTTCTGAGAGACTTGTTTGAAGATGAATGTTAAATATACTGGAATGAATGAAATAAAACTGATTTCAGGGAGTTCTGCAGGAAACCATCCTTTAGGGATATTTGGGGTCGCTGTTGGTGTGACTGATCTAATCCTGAAGTTAGGCTGTAGATACGAAGAGGGGTCACAAAGCCTCCAAATCACGTCCTGCACTTGCAGCTCACTCCGGAGCAAATCAGCGCGGAGCTGAGAAGTGATTTCATGTACCGCCGGGAGCAGGATCAGCAATTGCAGAGGGTGAGTGTGTGTCCTGTCACCTGTCATCCTTGCCCTGGGCTCTGCATTTTCCAGAAGGGCTGGAACGTAACACACAGTGTACAAGGCTGGATTTCAGCACAAATACACAGCACGTTTTCAGCAGTGCTGGGTGTTCCACTGGGGTGCATGTGGGGGTGAGTTGTGCTGTGCCAGGAAAAAGTACAAACTATGACCTGTTCTTTGGCAGGTTTTCCTTTGGGTAAGGGAAAAGTGTAGAAAAGTGAGGCAAAGTAAAGATGTGGGGCAGAACAGGCTGAGTTTTGGAGATTTTGGAAGTGTCCTGGACTTTTTTTTCCAGATCCAAGAAGAGAGAGAGGCTTTACCTCTGAAGAATTTTGAAAGTGAAATTCTGGAGGCAATCCATCACAATTCTGTTGTTGTCATCCGTGGTGCCACTGGTTGTGGCAAAACCACTCAAGTGCCCCAGTACATCCTGGATGAGTACATCAGAACCAACCGAGCTGCTGAGTGCAACATCGTGGTGACACAGGTGAGGAGTGTGTGACCACTGCTGTTCTGTGGTGGATATAAGAAATCACCTGTTGGTTAGGATAAAATCACAGAACCTTGGAATGGTTGGGGTTGGAAGGGACCTTAAAGCTCATCTTGTTCCAACACCCTTCGATGGTCAGCAATGCCATCCACTAGACGAGGTTGCTCCAAGCCCCATCCGACCTGGCCCTGAAGGGGGATGGAAGGATGTATTGAGGAACCTATTATCATTGCAGGACATGGTTCTTAAAGATATCTCCTCAGCAATATAAGTAGGAGAAACCTCAGCATCATGCATCTTTTCATATGGAATGTTACTATTGCATGGATTTTCAGTTTGGATAACCTGGCTTGAATCTTGCCCAGGTGAAAACTCTCAGCAGACTAAGGGGAAATGATTTGGGAAATAGCAGCTCGTAGTTGCCATATATCCTTATATCCCTCCTTTGTGAAAAGAACCCTGTGCTGTTACAATATTATTGTTTAACGATTACTTTGTAAAGCAATCTTAGTTCAGGACACCTGTAGCATTTAGGATTTCCTTTATCCCTTTCAGTGGTACTGTGATAAACTTCTAAAACCTCTTCATTAAGTTAGGGAAAACTTTTGCACCCCCCAGCCGCGGCGGATCAGCGCGGTTTCCGTAGCGGAGCGTGTGTCCTACGAGAGGGGGGAAGAGCCCGGCCAGAGCTGCGGGTACAGCGTGCGCTTCGAGTCTGTGCTCCCTCGGCCCCACGCCAGCATCCTGTTCTGCACTGTAGGTCTGTATTGCTTCCTAGGCTTGGAGCTTATCGTGGGTCTGAACTCTGAGTTAGCAGCAAAAGCAGAAATATGGTTAGATTGAAATTTTTATAAAGTCTGCTTGGAAGATTTGAAAAGGTTTTTTTTGGATTAAAGTTTGCTGGCATGCTGTTGTGCAAAGAAAAATTCAGATTTTTGTTCAGAAGTCTGATAATACATGTCTGATAGCACACAGAAATAATCCCATGAAGAGATAAAATTGCCATATATCTATTGTCCTTAAAAGACAGAAGGGGAAGCAACACTGGGTGGGAAAGATGGAAGAGTCTCTGTTGTGGCACTGCTTCGTGGCCTTCATGGCTTTAACTTCTACAAAGGAAAGGATGGCAATTAGAGGTGGGGTTGGAAAAGTGGCTGCACGCCTGCACACTTCCTGATTTTTAAACCAGGGACTGGGAGGGGAAAGGTTGAACTGTTATATGAACATTTACCTTCTGTCTCTGGTTTAGGTGTTCTTCTGAGAAAGGTGGAGACTGGGATCCGCGGCATTAGTCACGTTATTGTTGATGAGATCCATGAGAGAGACATTAATGTGAGTTAGCTGGTGATGACTGTCCTGCTCTCTGTATGCTTCTGTTCAGCTTCTGTGTGTTTGTGTGTAGTAGCCAACAGGCAAGAGGAAACTTTGTCTTAATGAGTGTCAGATGTAAGTTTTCCTTCTTGGATAAGATTTTTAGAACTCTTAATTATTCCTTATCTAAGTAGCAAGGCAAGGACCTGTGCTTCCTTGCTGCCCTCTGACTGTTCTCCTGTTAGGATCCCCTGTGTCCTGGTCCTCTCTGGAAAATGGAACACTGCAGTACAAACACATCTTGTCCAAGTGGGGGAGCACACTGAATGACACTGTTATTCTGGAGTGCTGTTTTTACTGACACTGTTGTATTACTGGTGGTATTCACAGAACCTGCAGTCTTGATAGTGATACATTGAAATTCAGGGTTTACATGAAGTAAAATACAATCTGATGATAGAATTAGGAGATGTATATAATTTGAAATGGCAAACATTTTCTGTTCCCTTGATTATTCTGTATAGTTTTCAGCTTTGTCATACCAAGAGTGAGAGAAACCGTGAAGTTCTGACATGCTGTTTGGACAGAATTTGGGGACTCATTTGAATAAAATTGCACACATTTAACACACATTTTTCTGATGCATCTCTTCATCTATTAAATGTATGCTAATGATGTAAAATACAAGTTTGGAAATTGTGAGTGAGATTGGAATTTTGTCTGTTGAGCTAAGTGCATGCCTAACTGTATGGCAGAACTAGATAAATGCCATATATAAACAGAACTACAAACATCACACATACCTGCACTAATTTCTATTTATTTTATTAATTATGGCTACTTTATACGTAAGCCAAGTTTAAAAATACCTGAGGTTGTAATGTATTGTTAGGAAGGAAGCAAACTATTTTTGTAGAAAAGAAAAACCCTTCTTTACACTGGAAATCTTAAAAACCCCAGGCATGGCAGTAGTTTCAAAATAGAGCACTGACAACTGTTTCTTGTTTTAGAACAGTTTTGCTCTACTTGTTACTTCTCTTGCTCAGTAAATGTGTAATTCCTTCTGGTTTCTTGGGAAGATACTGGATTTTATAGCTGTGAAGTTAATGATGCCCTTATTCTCTTTCTCTGCAGACTGACTTCCTTTTGGTGGTGCTGAGGGATGTTGTTCAGGTGTACCCTGAGATCAGGGTTGTCCTCATGTCTGCCACCATTGATACCAGTATGTTTTGTGAATACTTTTTCAACTGTCCCATCATCGAGGTCTATGGAAGAACCTTTCCTGTCCAAGGTAAATCCTTGCTTGCACTTCCAGAAACTACTTGAGTTTTTATCAGTCTTGCATTCATACTCTGAAATATCCTGGTTTATTTCAGGAGACTCTTGAGAAGTGGTGTAAAGAATTATGTTCCCTTGCACAGGCTTCCAGCAGTCAGTCCTTATAATCTGTCTGTTCTTGCAGATTATTTTCTGGAAGATTGTATTCAAATGACTCAGTTTGTCCCTCCACCCAAGGAAAAGAAAAAGAAAGAAAAGGATGAAGAAAGTGGTGAAGATGACGATGTATGTTTGAATTTTAATATGAGAAATTAAACAAGGGCCATTTTTAGTACTGCAGCTTGAGTGCAATTCATTTGGCACTGTTGAAGTGAAACATCTCTAGCAGCTTTCCTATTTTTAATATATGAGATTGCTGTTAACTTCAGCAATCTCAGCAGTGGAACTAAATTTTTTTCTTGCCCTTGTAAACTGAAGAATTTCTTTTTCATTGAAGCTAAGGTTATCATGTTTTGTCAAACTACTTCTCTTTAAAGCTAAAACTGAAGTGCTTTTGAAAGTGAAGTTTAGTAACCTTGAAAAAGAAATAGAGAAATAGGAGCTTGGTGGTAGTACCTTCTTAGGGTGAAAATATAAATTCTTTCCCTTCTTCTCTTGCAGTTGATATTGTCAGTGCTTACATACATTGTCAAGAAAATAACAGTTTTATTCAACTTTTAATTTTGAAACTTTTGTTTGGGCCACTTAATTGAAATCTTCTTTTAATGGCCATTTTAGTCTTGAAAGACATCTACCCACATTTCATTTTCTTATTTGCCTGGCCAGCCAGTCTCTGTAGTTTGAGTAAATTCATTTATATGATTTCCTTTGTGGTATTTTTCTTTTGTAGGCCAACTGCAACCTTATTTGCAGCGATGAATATGGCCCAGAAACAAAGCACTCCATGGCACAGCTGAACGAGAGAGAAACTTCTTTTGAACTCATTGAGGCTCTGCTGATTTATATCAGGACTCTGAATGTCCCAGGAGCTGTCCTTGTTTTCTTGCCTGGCTGGAACCTAATCTATACCATGCAGAAGCATCTAGAAATGAACCCACGCTTTGGTACAAACAGTTGCTTTGTTATATTTCATCTTTTCCCAGGGAAACTACTGACTGAGTGAAGATGGGAGTTGGATGAATGGCTTGGGGAGCTAATTTGGTGTGAGAGTGAATGGCCAGAAATTTTTATGTTGTGGGAAGAAGAAATGAGATTCACATAGTAGTAGTTACCAACCTTTTTGCTTTGCTGTTTTAGGAGGCCACCAGTACAGGATTTTACCTCTGCATTCCCAGGTTCCTCTGGATGAGCAGCGTCGGGTGTTTGATCCTGTGCCTCCTGGGGTGACCAAAGTACGGAGCCTTCTCTCTGTGCAGTTCTCTTGGGCTGTTGGGGAACGTATTGCAGACTTCTTTAATAAATTCTGTCGTTTATCTTGCTGGGCATTATCAGTTTTTTCAAACCAAATAACGTCACTTTGCATTTCCTGGTTTTTATAGGTTATTTTATCTACCAGTATTGCCGAGACCAGCATTACCATCAATGACGTGGTCTTTGTCATCGACTCTTGCAAGTGAGTTCATGAAGCAGCTTTTTGTTTCATAAACCCTACCCTTGGGAATGCAGAAGAGGTTTTGGGAGTGCACAGAAGTGCCTTGTGTTCCCATGCTCCCTGAGCTGAGTTTGAGGACTCCAACTCCCTCAGGACAAATCAGCATTGTCTTTAGCTGGTCAGCACAGTGACACACCATGCTGGCATCTCAGGGGACTGGGTTTGTCACGCTGGCAGTATTCATGTGAGGTGTCACTGGGTCTCCACACCAATTTGGTAGACGTCATCTGCCAAAGGAGTTTTACAAACTCTCAGTGTCTGGCTGATGATAAAAAGGAAGGTTTTTGTAGTCTGTTACAGTTCCTGCCTCGCTGTGCATGCTCTCTGAGAAAACTACACACAGAGAGCTCATGAATTCATGAGAATTTTTTGGTTTTTGGACAGTTATGAGAACATTACTCTGTGCAATAGTCTGGGGCACTGCTTTAGAAAGAGCGTGATGCCTTAGTTTCCTGACTAACACAAACCAGGAGTGGATGGCTGTTGTAGTGTGTTCTGTAGTTGGCTTCTTAAAATCAATGTGGCTGCAAGCCATAAAATAGGAACTGATTTGGCAGGGCTTAAGATGAAGGACGTTTGATGTTTAGTGGTGTTTTTCCTGTAACAGGCAAAAAGTGAAGCTGTTCACTGCTCACAACAACATGACAAACTATGCCACGGTCTGGGCATCAAAAACCAATCTGGAGCAGCGGAAGGGCAGAGCTGGGCGCGTGCGAGCCGGCTTCTGCTTCCATTTGTGCAGCAGAGCTCGCTTTGAGAGGTGAGGCTGTGGTCTCCAAAAATACCCTCTGGGAGTTCTCCCAGAACTGTTGGGTGCTGCTTTGGGTCAAACTGAGGAAATCATTGCAGAAAGGACAAAGAGGAGATGGATGGTGTTGGCTCAAAAAAAATGTACGTATGTTATGCTTTTACCCATTGTATGAGGTGGATACATAGTTCATGATTTTAGTATTAAGGGTGTCACTGCAAGCTACCAAACTTCTCAGGAAGAGAGCAATACTGCTTGGGAATTGAGGCAAGGGAGAGAGCTTTGTAATGAGGGCAAGGCTCTAGTCTGCCTTCAAACACTGGGGGCACCTGGCATTGCCATGTAACAGGCCATTTTGTCATGAAAGTGGTAAAAAGCAGGGATGGCAGATGTTAGTTTTCTCTCCATCCCCATTCCATGGCCAGGAAGTCCCTTCACAGTGCTCTAGCATGTTTTCTGTTGCTGAAACTTTTGACCTCTGCCAGACTGTTTTTCCATTACTAGAGCCTTGGAAGTCTCTTTGCTGGTTGGAGAAGGGAACACAACTGTTAGTTACACTCTTATCTCTCTCCTGGAAGTTTCAGTGCCCCTTTCTCTGGCTGTTACAGCATGTGTTTTGTGTTTTGTGTTCAACTGTGTTTTGATGTTCAACTTTTTGTAAACTCTTGAAAGTCTCAGTTTTTTGATCGAAAACTCTCATTGAATTTCTCAGATTTATTTAGATCTGTTGTTGAGTACAGTGTAATGATTTTAATTAATATTTTTTAACAGTGAGCTGATTTTAGGCTACTGAAGTAATCATGGTTTTAAGGATGCCTTCCTTCAGAGAATATAAACCCAAAATATACAAGTTCCTCTGTGCTTAAGGAAGCGTGTGTGTGGACTTGTACAGATAGTTTTTTGAGAGAAATCATCTAAATCTTGTGCCAGCTGAATCAGGGTATTGGTGTTTTGAAACCTTTTCTAGTTGCACTAGAAAAGTGCTTTTATGTACAGCAGGCTGAAAGCAGGTTGTCTCCCAGGAGTATAAGAGCTTCTTTTATCAGAGCAGGAGAGCATTGTAAAGGACAAATGTGGGGCTGCTAACTGTGCTGCAGCCCTGCAGGCTCTCTTTGGTCAGCTCATACTAGAACCCACAGTGGGCAGTGGAGATGTGAGGACTATTCCCTCTCCATTCCAGTGTGAATTTGCCCCAAAGGATAATGGAGAAGTACAGAACATTGTTGTAGAAGAGCCCAAGTTCCAGCAGCACAGAGAGAGCTGTTGGGTGGGCTTGGAGACAGAGTTTACTTTGGAGGGCAGTGGTTTGTGCTGATGGAATGACCCCTCATGGTGATCAAAGGCTGTGTTCAGAGAAATGGCCTTTGTTCTCGTTCCAGACTCCAGACTCACATGACACCCGAGATGTTTCGAACGCCCCTGCACGAGATCGCTCTGAGCATCAAGCTGCTGCGCCTGGGAGGCATCGGGCAGTTCCTGGCCAAGGCCATCGAGCCGCCCCCTCTGGACGCGGTCATCGAGGCAGAGCGCACGCTCAGAGGTACCTGGTGTGCCACGGGGCTGGGCAGTGATCCTGGGCTGGTGGAACTGGCTCTGGGTGTTCTCCCATGTGTGTGATCTCTGACAAACAGCCCTCATGTGCCACGGGGCTGGGCAGTGATCCTGGGCCAATGGAACTGGCTCCAGGAACTGGCATCCATGAATGTGATCGGTGACAAGCAGCCCTCATGTGCCACGGGGCTGGGCAGTGATCCTGGGCTGGTGGAACTGTCTCCAGGTGGTCTTCCATGTGTGTGATCTCTGAAAAATGGCTTTACCACCTCGGGGTGGATTGCTGGAGCAGCATGTTCTGGCTGACACAGCAACCTGGAGGCATCGTGTGGGTGGCAGTGGCTTGTGCAGCTGAAGAAATACTTGAATTCCCAATGGAGTGTCATTCCTTTAAGAAACTTGAGCCTTCAAACTCGAGGCTTGTTTTGTTGTTTTACCAGTAAGTTATGTTAGCTTCCAGCTTCCTGTTTTCCAGCTGTGGCACTGCTGTGTTTGGCATAGACTCAGTCCAGTGCTTGAGGCATTCACAAAGCTTCTATAAAAGTACTGAAAAACAGAGGTTGCTATTAATTAATTACCACTTTTTACAGTTTGCTGACCCAGTATCTCAGATTTTGTCAAGAAATTAAATCTTCAAGTTATGAATCCGGGTGAAAAACAAAAATCTGATGTGTGGGTTAGGTTGTCTCCCCGCTCTCTTCAAGGAACTAACTAGACTATGAGTAAAATAGAGCAGGGAAGAGCTCTAAATTTGTGCTTTAGATGTAAAGCATGAAAGTGACCTCAAACCTCAGCACACTTGTAAATGTCACTAAATAAGCACTTCCTACAATTTTTAACAACGGAAATATCTATTTCATTGTTTATTTTATGGTAGAATTGTGTGCTGAGCCTGCATTGCTTGTGTACAGGAGGGAGACCAGAATGAAAAAATATTGCTGGGATATGTAGTCAGGTTTAATGACTTTCTGTTCTGAGAATTATTAGTACTTTTCATACTGTGCAGCTGAGAATTGCAGAGCCAAGAGAAAAGGCAAACATTTTTGGTTCTAACACCAAATAGCTGCTTCTCTAGGTGCCTCCCTTTCCTGGATGACCTGTGATTTTTCATTGCAGGTACACTGCTAGTTTGTTCTTAGGGAGGTGAAACATGTTATTCTTCAAAGTATTCTTTACACTTTTGGCTTCAGTAGAGACCAAGAAAAACTGATTTTATGATGGTCAAGGAATTCTTTGTGTTTCCTTTCCCATTTAATTGCTGAGGCTACAAAGCTGCTTTTTTTTATTTCATGTGAAAAAACCTTTGGTAGCTTAGAGGATGAATACAGGTGATAATTTTCAGGTAATGGGAAGAGGAAAGGCAAGTAAAACCTTCAGGAAGAGAATTTGTGGTGTTATCTAAAGATTTCTGGGGTTGGTTAACTCTCTTTGATAACAAGGGATCTTGTTTCAGAGCTTGATGCCCTGGATTCCAATGATGAGTTGACACCTCTTGGGAGAATCCTGGCCAAACTTCCCATTGAACCTCGTCTGGGCAAGATGATGATCATGGGCTGTATTTTTTAGTAAGTTCAGTGGTCACAGTGGTCATGTTCTTGTTTCTCTGGGTTCCTGAGCCTCTTGCAAGAGAGTAAAACCAATATATCTAGATGAGCAATAAATGCAGCAGCTGGGGAGAGGTGAGTGAATCCTCATGGGAGCAGAGGAGAAATAACTTTTAGTGTGAGCCATAAAGTGGTCATGAAATTCAGTTAAAGGCAAGACACCAGTGGAGGCTGAGTATTTCTGAATTAGGAGTGGGACTTGAAACACCTAGGTATAACAGTGAACTTGAGGGGGCATATATGGAATTTAATAATGAGACAAGGAGAAAAATAAATCTCCATGTTTTGCTTTAGTAGGAGAGGTCTGTTCTTTGTCACTGTGATGGCTATAGGGTCCTGTGATTACTGTAGGGACTTTTCACTAGAAGATGGTGGTGTACGGATGGAGGGGAGGGCAGATAGAGCTTATTTAACATCCACTTCCAGGGAAGTTTATTTGTTTGTTTCATTGAAGAACTCTAGCAGATAAAGGCCAAATTCCTAAGGTCTCTAGCAGAGGAGTTTTTCCTGGTATCTGCAGCCTGCAGCAGGTGCTGGCAGCACTAACTCTGACTGATCCTGATCCCTTGTGGTTCCTTTCAGTGTGGGAGATGCTGTGTGTACCATCTCTGCAGCCACCTGTTTCCCTGAGCCTTTCATCAGCGAAGGCAAGCGCCTGGGTTATGTCCATAGGAATTTTGCTGGGACCAGGCATTCCGATCACGTAGCTTTGCTCTCTGTCTTCCAAGCCTGGGATGATGCAAGGTATGTTGGCTGGCACAGCAGGTGATGGGAGGTGAAGAACACAATGTGAGCTTTTCCTTGCCTTGTCAGGCTTCTAATTCTCTCTGTTTTTCAGAATGGGTGGTGAAGAAGCAGAGAAAAGATTTTGTGAACACAAGAGACTCAGCATGGCCACTCTTAGAATGACTTGGGAAGCAAAAGTCCAGCTAAAAGACATACTCATTAGTTCTGGCTTTCCTGAAGGTGATTCTGATTAAGTTCAATAGTTTAATGGTTGCATTTTTCATTCTCAGAGGATAAATAAATAACCAGGATAATCTGTGTTGAGCACCCAAGCACAGGGGGAGTACAGTGGATTTGCCATAGCACTACTCCACTTTTACAGCTGCGTTCAGGTGGACTTTTAGTGTTCTTTCCTAAAGTTGTGGTGGCGGTGGTGCAACATGGAGATTTTGGAGGTTGAGGTTAGAGCTGCAGGATTAAAAATCTATTAAACAGGTGTCCTTGGAGTGTTACCTCCCTGGCTTGCTTTCTTCTTCACTTGTTTTATCTCCAAAATGTGCTGTGGTGTGCTTTCCCCCTTCTTTCCATAGACCTTAGTGGGGAGTCTGTGTGATCTGAAGAGTGCTCTCTTCTGTGACTTCCTGTTTGTGCTGCAGGAGGGATGTGTAGCAGTGTGCCAAATTATTCCATTTTCTAGAGAAAAAAAAACTCTTAAATTTGACCAGGTTCTGAAATTGCCTAATGTTGCTGAGGAGCTCAGTGAAATGGCATGACTGCCTGGATTAAGCAGATGTTTATTTCCCCTCCTTGTCATTTTTTTTCTCTTTGAATTCCTTTAATTTTTTTCTCCTCGTGCTGTTAGGATCACTGCTGCATTTATCCATAACTTTTTTCTGGGCAAGATGACTTGAAAACAAGCCACCAGAGACCCTGGGGGAGATTTGTAACAAATGAACTAATAAAAACATCAATTTTAACCTCCCCCAAAGATCTGTCTCCAAAACAAATGCAGTAAACACACTATGGTACAGCACATTCTGGGCAAACCCATTTCTCCTTGTTTTTGAAGAGTTTGGGAGAGGAAAATACCTCTTTGTAGTAGTATTTTTCAGCTTTTCATTCTCTATTAAGAAATAAAAAATTGAATGTAGAACTTAAATGCTCTGAATGCAGAGGTCACTGGAGATAACATCTAGCAGTTGATTTAATCAGAAAAGGCATTGATCCAGGATCCTAAACAGCTCTGCATTGATCCAGGATCCTAAATAGCTGTCTTGTGCTCTCCTTCATGTCCCATGGATTTGAGCCACTCCTCTCCTCTCTGCCAACAGAATGTTTGATGACTCAACCATTTAACAACACTGGCCCTGATAACAACCTGGATGTTGTCATCTCCCTGCTGGCTTTTGGGGTCTACCCCAATGTCTGCTACCACAAGGAGAAGAGGAAGATTCTTACCACTGAGGGGCACAATGCTCTCATCCACAAATCATCTGTCAACTGCCCTTTCAGCAGCCAGGACATCAAGTATCCATCA
This sequence comes from Melozone crissalis, assembly GCF_028551555.1. Lineage (NCBI taxonomy): Eukaryota > Metazoa > Chordata > Aves > Passeriformes > Passerellidae > Melozone > Melozone crissalis. Next base: position 9,913,936 of record NW_026535823.1, on the reverse strand, counting down.
CCCTTCTTCATTTTTGGAGAGAAGGTAGAGACCTTGGGTTTATTCTTGATCATATGCTGCCAAATGGTTCAAGAGGTTCTTTTTGGTAAAGAAGTCATCAGAAAAAAAGCCTGACTGCAATATTTAGCTAGTTTTAGTGGGGAGAGATGGGGGTGTTGTTTGTTGGTTGGTTTTCTTTCCAGAAAGTAAATGTTATGTGGTCCTGGTGTCACTTGGCCTCCTAGTAACTTCCAGTCAACCACTTTCAGTAGAAACAGAGGTGCACAGAAAGTTCCTGTGAGTTTTGTTACAACAGCCAGGTCATAGAGAAAATCATTATCTTCATTAACAGTTTGTCTTAGGAGCTCTTCCATGCTAGTTAGGCATCAGAGAATTTTTATCCTTATCACTTCTGCTGCTTATGAATCCGGGGATAAAACAGGAACATGGAATATGGCAGTGGGGTGCTCCTGTTCTGGCCTGTGTCATCTCCTGAGGGTAACTCTCATTTCCCAAGCATCACCCAAAAGGTCTCCATGACCTTTCCCTCCATCCTGTGAATTTGATGTACATTCTGTGCATGTCCATGTGCTCCAGTGACAGCCATCGTGAGCTCAGCTGCTGCTGCTCAAGGAGCAAAGGAAAACAATGCTTTTGGGTTTGGTAGTAACCAGAATTTTAAATCCTTTGGGTACAGGGATTTTGTCTTGACAGTCTGGATTCCCAATCCATAGTTCAGAGCTGTGGTGAGGCTTTGCTGCTTCTTTACCCTTTGTATCAGGATCCTAGGAGGGTTAGACCTTTGATCCACCTTGACCTTCTCTCTCAAGTGAAATTCCCCTAAACTCAGCAAAAGACTTTGGAGCTCAAAGAGTTTTGCTTTATTAAATGCAAGTACACACAGCAAATGGAGAGTGACTAAGATGGTGGCTTAAGAGTAGCTTAGGCAGCACCTGGGTGAGGCTGGGATGCAGGAAGGATTTCTGAATAGCTCTCTGCCCATTAGATACCTCTTCTGTTCACCTTTAAACTGAGGGGCAGGAGCTGTGTAGCAGGGCTGTTATCTCTGGCTTGATGTTTAAGTTGAAGCTCAAGGACAGTGTAACATGACACAGCAGTGACTGCATGGACATCTGGCAACTTCATGAGTAGGAGCCCACTGAAGGTTTTCATCACAGCCTCTAACTGAGGGGTAGGAGGAAAATTCAGATGTGTCCTGGTCATTTTAAGGCTGGCAAAGTATGAGGTGGCTCTTGCAAAAGCTGCATAACTGCAGACACAGAAAATGAATATTTTAAAATGGAAGATAGTTTTTGTTGAGATTTTACACCAGTGTGTGCTGAATCCCTGTAAACCTCTCTCTGGCATTCAATTTTGCATGTGCACATGCTCTTGTAATTTCCTAGCGCTATACCTAGCTTTGTTGTGTGTTGTTTGGGTATTTTTTTTACAAAATTCTCCAGTTTCAGTGTCCAGAGGAAGGTGCAGAGCTCTGTTTTCCATTTCAAGAGTCATTTTCCTCTTTAACTTGCAGATTCGAACACGAGCCATCTCTGCCAAAACCATGACCTTGGTGAGCCCACTGCAGCTGCTCCTCTTTGCTTCCAAGAAAGTCATGTCAGATGGGGAGCTCATTCTGGTGGATGACTGGTATGGATCTGCTTGTGTACAGAATTGTGGAATCATGGAGTGGTTTGGGTTGGAAAGGACAAAACTCATCCAGTTCTGACCCCCTGACTGAGGGGAAGTGCAGCTAACGCAGAGCAAATGTCTGTAGAACAGGGATCCCAGAGCAAACTGTGCACCACAGGTGTGTTGGGAAGGCATCGCCTTTCCTTCTATGAGGAAGAGACAAGTTCATTTGAGCCCTGTTTCATGCAGATTATCTACTTAAACTGAAAACAGGACAAGGCAGTTTCCATAAAAACTGCTGGTTTTTTCCTCTTTATCTGAAAGGTGAAAGGCACTGTGTGTTTTGGACCTCCTCCTGAGGCAAAGGCTGAGGAAACCTTGTTTTCAAGGCACAGAAACAGCTTGAGGAAAGAAATGTCTCTGGCTGTGTAAATTTTTTGGCCATCACCAAATAACATCTGCATGGTTGTTTTGGTTTTTTTTTGCTTTTACCCCCTGGTCAGTAAAACAGAGACAAAGAATTCCTTAAGCTTAATTTACTAGCAGTTTGAGGGTTGGACCTTTCAAAATCTTGGAGCCTCATGTTTTCAGTTTACTTTATATTTTTGTATCTTGCTGTTTTGATGCAGGAAGTTACATGTTGAATTTATCCAAGTGTAGAATGATAGAATCACAGAATGTTTTGGGTTGAAAAGAACTTTAAAGCTCATCTCAGGTGGACACCTTCCAGTAGACCAGGTTGTTCCAAACCCTGTTCAACCTGGCCTTGGACACTCCCAGGGATGGGGCAGTCACAACTGACACAGGTTTCTCTGGAAATCTGTGCTAGGGCCCTCACCACCCTTTCAAGGAAGAATTTCTTCCCAATATCCCATCTAACCCTGCCCTACATCAGTTCAAAATAATTCCCCTTGTCCTATCAGTGTCTGCCTGTATCACCTTTTGAAAGCTCTCTTTAGGCAGTGGAAGGGGCTCTAAGGCCTCTCTGGAGGCTTCTGTTCTCCAGGCTGAGCACGCCCAGCTTGTCTCCAGAGCAGAGGAGTTTCAGTCCTCAGAGCATCTTCATGGCCCTTCGTTAAATTTCAAGAGCCAATTTTACCAGAAGAACAGCTATGTTTTAACAATGCCAAATTTTAGGGATCTTTCAAATTTGCCTCCTGAATTTCTCACCTCTTCAGTGACAAATGAGAACTTCAGAGATGAGAATGCAGGTTTGTGGCTCAATGAAAAGCCTCTCTGCAGAACCTCTTCCTCCCCAGGTGCTCCCAGGCAGCCGTGGCAGCTCTAACGCCCTGTTTGTGCCGCAGGATCAAGCTGAGGATGCCGCACGTGGCGGCCGCCTGCATCGCGGCTCTGCGCGCCGCCATGGAGGCGCTGGTGGTGGAGGTGACCAAGGAGCCGGGCATCGTCCGGCAGCTGGACCCCGCCCACGAGCGCATGCTGAACGTCATCCGGCAGCTGTCCCGGCCGGCGGCCGCGGGCGTGGCACTCACGCCCGCCAGCAGCAGGTGAGAGCCCCGGCTCCGAGCTGAGCACGGCACTGCAGGCTGGGGTGTGAGTGCCGGTGAGCATGGGGACCGCAGGCTGGGGTGTGAGTGCCGGTGAGCATGGGGACTGCAGGCTGGGGTGTGAGTGCAGGTGAGCATGGGGACCGCAGGCTGGGGTGTGAGTGCCGGTGAGCATGGGGACTGCAGGCTGGGGTGTGAGTGCAGGTGAGCATGGGGACTGCAGGCTGGGGTGTGAGTGCCGGTGAGCATGGGGACCGCAGGCTGTGGCTTCAGCACCAGTGGGGATGGGGACTGCAGGCTGTGATTTCAGTGATAGTGAGGATGAGGACTGCAGGCTGGGGTTTCAGCACCAGTGAGGATGGGGACTGCAGGCTGTGATTTCAGTGATAGTGAGGATGGGGACTGCAGGCTGGGGTTTCAGTGCCAGTGAGGATGGGGAGTGCAGGCTTTGGTTTCAGTGCCTGTGCTCTGAGCATGTGTGAAATGCTTGCACTCCAAGCCTGATGCAGAGACATCACTGCCTGTTTGCACAAGGACACACAATTCTCAGGAATAAAAACTGTCATCCCCTCTTCCAAAACACAAACTATCTTTTAAAGAAAAGATAATCCATATTTATTTTGGGCCTACCTTTTCCTAAAATGAAAACACATATTTGACTGGGCTTGAACCCCTCTGTTGCCCCTTCTTTCTGAAGCGAAGGAAGCTTTTCTGAAGTGGAAAGGTGCGAAAGTGCAACTGTAGTTGAACCATCGCATTGTGTTGACAGAAAATCGAGGTGGCTTAGCTGAGGACTGTGCTGTTTGCCATCCTGTAGAGATGCGGTCTGTGAGATTGCCTCACGTGTGTGGTGTTGTTGTTGGCCAGGTTCGGGGACGGCCCCCGCCCGCCCAAGATGGCTCGCTATGACAACGGCGCCGGCCCTCGGGGCTGGGGAGGGTACGGCCACAGCTCCGGCCACAGGGGCAGAGGCTACGGCGGCTACTCCGGCTGGCACCCGGCGGGAAGAGGATACCCAGGCGCTCCTGGGGGAGCCTACGGAGCTGGGGGGGGCTGCCGAGGGGGAGGAGGAGGAGGGTACCGAGGAGCAGGCAGGGGCTACCGAGGAGGCTACCGGGGAGGGTGGTAGTGATAGTTCAGTGGGGTCTTTCCACTTCAACAAAGGTGTGTTTCCGTCCCAAAGTTTGTATGCCTTTTTTGGTTCCTTAGTACAAGTACAGCTCTGTAATATATCATGCCCGTAGGGAATTCCCTGCAAGTTGTATTATTTTTAATAAAGAGTTTGTTTCTGAAGACTTGCAAGCTATACCTTCAGTTTTGTGTTTGCATTTGAATTTCAAAGGCTTCTGTTCTAATTGTGATTGTTGGAGACTCAAGGCATTTGGAGGAAACCTTTTTGGTGTCAAAGACTATTTCCTGCCAAACAGATTCCAAACCACATCTTGGGCTCAGTGGGGATTTCACTTCGTTGTCTAACAAGCTGTGCAAACAGTCTTTGCTGCAGTGGTTTTTTAACCATGCCAGGCAGCACTAGGTTCCTTTCCAGCCAGCCTCCTGCATGCTGTGTGACCCTCCATGGTGAGTTGTTTGGGTGATCCAGATCATGCAGGAACATGGAATACCTTTTCCAAGACTGATGTGATGCTGCTGCTCTCTGCAGAGCCTGGAGCAATCTCAGAAGCATGAATTGCTGCCTTCATCCAAGACAGTGTTCACTATTCCCAGACAGTCAGGCTTCATTCCTCCACCTCCATGTGGCAGAGGACAGTTCTGCAATGGGAACAACATTGGATTCCAGACACTGAAGCTCAGCTGGCTGCCTGTTGCTCACAGAAGTGTATTGACACAGAGGGGGTAAAAAGCCTTCCAGCCCTGTTCTGTTGCCAAGTCTGACAAAATTAACCTCCCCACTAATGCCACTGCAGAAACAGTAATTATTTATGCCTGCTGGGCTGTGGGAGATGGTGGTGGTTGTGACGCAAGCCCAACATTTTTTGTGTTCTCATGAGGAGTTCTTCAAAACTAGGTAAGGGTGAAGCAGTGCTTCTTTAATCCAGCTCTGAATTATAGAGGATAGATATTAATCTCCAAATTTAATTTACTGTGGAGCATGTATTATCTCCTGCATGCTCTACTGCAGTAAACCCCACACTTCCTTCTGCTGATGCAGACTTTTCTGTAGGTTGGAGAATGGATGGATGAATGAGGAATTGTCACTCCATGCCATGTTACAAAAAACATAATTATTTTTCTTTTCCATTTGGGCCCAGGAACAACCTATGGGGGAGTCAGCAGGGATGGACATATGAAGATGTGCTATAGCATTAGCCACCTTCCCTTTGCACATTTGTAGTCACTGCATCCAGAAAAATCTGCTTTCCTTGGCTTGTCCTTCACACATGCTGTTCTCAGTCGTGTTACTAGCACCAAACTGGCAGCATGAAGCAGAAGTGCAGTGGTTTTAAAGATAACTCTACTTAATTTTAGTATCACACAAGTCTGGACTATGATCTAGTGTCTGTTAAAGCTGTCTAATTTCTTCTGGCTGTTACTGGTCAGCATTTAAACAGGAGGCAAGAGCTGGATGCAAGGTGAGGAAGCAGAATAGGATACCAAGGATTGTCAAGTGTATGTACAATATTCAACAATACTAGCAAAACATGGTTTTACTGGGGTATTTGATGTTAAAGGAGTGAATCTGATCTTTCTATAGTCTATTTATATAATTGTTTCTAATTAGTAACTGTAAAGCTATTATTTACTATTACTAGGAAGAAAAGGTTTAAAAATGTGACCATTAATACCCTGCTGGTTGTCCTGGGAGGTCTTGCTGATTCTGATACTGGTGCAGTGATGAATTTTGTAGCTCCCCAAGACATCTGTGCATCTTGGGTACAGCTCACCACCACAGCCCTGTTCATTCCCATAAAGATCTAATTTGTGTCATCCTTGGGGTGTCCTGTGCCAGGCCAGGAATTTGGCTCAGTGATCATTGTGGGTTCCTTCCAACTCAGGACACTCTATGATTCTAATTTCATGTTGCTTTCAAGAACTGGCAAAAAAGTTAATGAGCTCTTAAGGGAACAGCCCGGTGTTGAAAAAAGTGGAAGTGTGTCTGGGAGCTCAGCCACAGGTTGAGAAGGGAGAAGGAGCCGTGGACTTTTTAGCATCTACAAATGACAAGTTATGGTTTTATTTATGTGCTTAGTGCTTTGCATATTAAGGAGTGTTGAACATGAAAGTACTGCTTAACAACATTCAGTCTGGTTTTTAATATCTAATCCATCATGGCCAGTTAAGTGGGGAAGCAATAATCCTTGCCTGCACTTGATGAATGGCACAGTCTAAACAAGGATTGACATGCTAATGAGGAGCTTAAGCAGCCGGGATACAGAAAACCCAAAATTAACCTGAAATGACATGTACATTTTCCCAGTAAAGACAGAGCCAGCAGTGAGTTTACTGTGCATGGATCTGTGCTTTGCTTCAAAAAGCCAGAGCACTCATGGGTCTTGAGCAGCATATTGAATTACTGAAATTCAAGAAGAAAGAACTGCCTGAGCCACGGTGCCATTGACTGCTCTCTGCTGCACCCACCTGAAGCACCTTGGGTTTGTATATCACATATATCAAATATTTTTGGCTTTTGATATCACTAAGTTCTTATAAGAGGATTTGGAAACAATAATGATTTCTTCTGCTTTCCAGTTCCAAGTGGAAAAGGAGAAAAGTGGAAAAGGAGAAACAACTATAATATGAAGGGTAACACTTGACACTTACTTGAAATTTTATCTTGGAAAATTAGGATTTCAGCTCACTAACTGATCTATTTTTTCTGCCTCCAAATCAAAAGAGTGAGGAATGCCAGCCAGAGGAAATCTAATGTCACAGGTTCAACTTGACCAAGGTGAGTGGCTTAGCATGAAAGATCATGAGGCTTTATTTAAGTCTGAAAGCCATATGTTTGAGATGACCCCTCTAAAGCTGGAGCTGCTCTGCTTACCTGCAGCTTTGATGGGAAAAGTTCTGGAAATGGCTGCCTGGAAGCAGTTTGGCAGTTCAAACATTGTCTGTCATAAATAGATTATTTGTTATATAATCTGTGATTCTAATTTCATGTTGCCTTCAAGAACTGGTAAAAAAGTTAATGTTAGTTAATATTATTTGATCTTAATGTTAGCATCTGGTATTTGAAACGTATTTGTCACTGAATTCCTGTTCTCTGTATTCCAGCAGCAGTATTTTTTGCTTAGGCAATAGCTAACAAACTCTCCTCTGCTGTTTGTTTTCTCCCTGAAAGTTTTTAATCCCATTAAAAGCCCTGGGGAACTTAACAGTTCTCTATCATTTGCTAAGAACCATTAATCAGGACTGTGTTGAGCTATGGTCCATAAAGGTAAAATAGAAGAGAACATAATACCAAGGCCCAATAATAATGTGTTTAGTTAACAGGGATAAGTTTACAGCCTCACATTCCTCTGGGAAAATTACCTCATGGTCTCCACTGTGCCACTTAATAAAGCCACATTCAAATTATGTTGCAGAAATGGAGGCTCTGTAGGAAAATCTTTCACCCCAGAGTTGAGCACCACTTCCTACATTTGAGCAACTAAAAAAAAAAGTAAAGTTTCCAATTTAAGAGCAATCTATAACTCTGCCCCACCCTGTTTCCTGCAGTCAGTTCCTTTGGCAAAGAGGTTTTAGATACCAGGACTGTATTACAGAATTCCAAGTTTTCCTCCTGCCATCTGCAAAGGGTTGTTCAGAAAGACTATACTGGAAAATACATGGAGAACTGGTTTTTTTTCCCATAACTACTGGTTTCATGTACATCTCCTAACCTATAGTCAGTGCCTGATGTGTATTTCCTCACTTTTACTTTCTACTAAAGGAATTAACAGCCATGTGGATGTTTTGGGAAAAAGGGGAGTAAGAGTTGTCCCAGCTGCATCAGTGCATTTTCCAAAAAAGGCAAGTCCAGAAAATCTCCATTATGGTGAGCAGAAAGAATAATAATATCAATATATAAAGTTATGTGGCTCTATTGCTATAATGATTGCCCAAAGTTCCTATCTATGGATGGAGAACAGGAAGGCAAAGGTCCAGTCATAAATCATAGAGTCTCAGAGGGGTTTAGGTTGGAAGGGACCTTAAAGATCATTCCATTGTCCCCTGCCATGGGCATGGACACCTTCCATGACCAGCAGAACACAGTCAGTTGCACACAAAATAAGCAAAACTCTCTTAAAGAGAAGAATTTGAGATCCAGTCACATTATTAGCTGTTCCAAGGCATATCCCAAATACATCCCTGCAGAGATAAAGCTGAAGGAAGTGAGAACCTATAAGCTCTCTGCAAAGCCCACTGTGGAAGCAGAAAGAAAGGCCTAGTAAACTCATAATACAAAAATTAAGCACAGCAATGGAAACTGCCTGGTTTTGCTCTTAGGAGAAGCCAAATGAGAAGTTTACTAGTACATCCCTGAATGTGAGACATCTTTGGACTTCTAGATATTTATAATCTCCTGGAATGCTCCCACGCTTATAAACAAAGAAATCCAAAAGCCCCAGGGCTTGCATGGATTTATGCAGGAAAGGCAGAATGTGTATTCTCAGACAGAAGTTTTCAAGTGTTACAGGTCTTGAGACCCATCTCAAACAGAATAACCAGTGTCCCAGTGGATAGAGCAACCCCAAATTAAGGAATTAATTTTGCTAATTCTCTAGTTTGTAATGTGAACCTCACAAAGCCTGGAGAGAGCTTTGTATCACTGACTCTCATGCAAACAACTCACACATCCAAGCTGCTTGGATGGCTGGGAGAGCAGATGAGCAGCAGTGCAGGTGTTTACTCTGTGACCTTTTACAGCTGCCATGAAATGGTTCATCCCCTCCCTTATGGCTAGTGCAGACATTTGCTTTGGCTAGTGCAGCTGGCAGGCTGCTCACAGGAAGCTCAGCAATGCTTCAGGAATGGAATTTGGCTTTGCTCATCCTTTGGGTGTGGCAGCAGTCTGCCACAAGAGGAGAGAGAAAGAAGAGGGGGTAAAAAATACCAATCCTGTGTTTATAGAGACCAGTTCTGTGCAGTCACAGGGGAGAGATGCTCCTGTGTGAGCCCAGCAGCTGCACAGTGGCCCTGCTGTGCTGGTAAAGAGGAGCAAGGGCAATGAAGTCAAGAGGGGCTAAGCCATGCTGACCAAAAAGAACAGAACAGAAATAGACAGCAGTGGGTCAGCATCTTCATCTTGCACCAATCCTGCCCACAGCAGAGACCAACAGTGCCTTTCCAAAGGCTTGCTAAGGAACTTGAAACTTTCCTGTGCCAGGAGAGGCACTGGAGAGGAACGTCAGGAACGTCTCCAGTGCATCAATTGTAGAAGATACCTTTGTTATATGAACAAAGATAACTTTGCTTCCAAAGACTTTTCCTTGTTTTCAATAGGAATGCCCATGGTAATGGTTCACAAAGCATCTACACCAGGACATGGATAGCAGGGAAAAGTTGAATGTGCAACACACATTGATGTTGGTTTGATATAAATTAGGATGAATTGTGCAGAAAGATATTTCTCTGCACATGCTAATGACTGCTAAGGATCACATTCATCACCAGACAATGGGAGAATCAGAGCAAGTCTCTATATCAGTTTGTCCCCAAAACACCAACACCTCTCCATTAATCAGGTGAGTAAAGGGTTCTGTAGGGCCCTCACCTGCCCTGCTGTGAGGTTGTACAGTTGTGGCTCTAACACATAGCAAAGAGAGAAAAAGCCAAACCCTGAGCAGAAACAGCTTACAAGTTGCAGGTTGCTGTTTGATAATCTTTATTCAAAGGGTGCAGCACCAATGAGCAAAACAAATCAACAGCTGAATGTGAAAGAATTTTCAGGTTTGCAGACTCTCAAGACCTTCAGATTAAGATTTCTTCTTCTTCCCTCACTCAGGACAAAGTCCAAGAATAATTTTTTCAAAACTCAGAAGTTTTGTGTTTTAGTATTTGCAGTCACATACACTCAACAAAGTTTTAAAACTATTTAGTTTTTTGGGGTTTTTTTCCCCCAGAGAGACATCTCTGGGATTCAGACTGATTGTGTCACCGTAAGTGACTGTAAAGTCACTTTAAACTGTCACTTTAAATTTATCACTGGGACCAAGCCAATGTTACAACAACCTTTATCTCCCTGAATGGCTCTCAATCATGAGAGCCATCAGGATCCATGCCAATGTTGCCTACTTGATATTTTTGACCAAAAGGATGTTTTAAAACATCTTGTCAGCTCTTGAGATAAATTGCTATAGCCTTAAAAACACCATGCACAGAGAATAGTAAAGCAACATGGAACAGTGCCTGTGGAATAACAAAAGTAAGGTGGGAAGAAGACACACAGCTGGGGCGAGATATTGAGGTCAGAGATTTCTGTACAACCAAGATTATTATGATAGATATTTCTGTGTGAGGTCAACTGAGCCAGAGAAGTTTCTGAGCAATGTGACATTAACATTTCCAGGCACATGAAGAACCAGAGTGATGGATATAGCTGTATGATCTTGTGATTCAGCTCACAAAGCTACTTACATGAATGATCTGTAATATAAACCAAAAATCAGCATTTGTGGGAACAGCATCTTATCCTTCTGCAATTCTTTCCAGGTAGAATACTTGCCCAGACTCAAAAATATTAAAAAATATATGTTAAAAATAATGTCTACATCAGGTAGCCATAGTAACCAACATCTAGAAGTGGACAACAAAGAGCATTGAAGCTGTCCCAAATTCAGTTTCTGCATTTACTTTTTAAGGGATGGCTCCTTTCCTCATTGCCCACAACTTCATCTATCCTAAGCTGTCTAAACAATGCAAGTAACTTGGCTTTTTCCCACATTATGTAACTTAATTTGCTTCCAGCTTCCATGGAGCCTTTGCTTTTGGACTGAAGATTTCCAAGTTCAGCCTCAGTAAGGTGACCTTTAAACTGACTAGAGACTCTCCAGAAGAGAGCCATGGAGGAGAAGTTACTGTGAGCTTAATTACAGACTCAGGTCTGGTTTCTAAATGTCAATGAGCTTTGTCAGGAAAGCAAGCTTAGTAAAACCACATCTTCAGAAAGCATTGTCTGAAAAGGGCTTAAAAATCATTGTAAATAAATAAGGCAAGAAAAAGACCTGAATGCATAGTGGCTGCAAAGATATCTGTATAAAAATATTTCTATTATTTCTGTGTATCCTAATGAAAAGATTACTTCTAAATTGTACCCAAATCTCACATCCAGTATTTTTACTGTTAAAAATACGGAGAGAGTTCAAAGTGGTAACAAAGTATCTAAATTGGCAATCCCCACCACAGGATGCAAAGGGAGTAACACACTGGGAGAACATCTGCTATCCCAACTGTGACCTGGAAGGGAATGTGAGTGAGAGTACTTGGGTTAAACATAAGAAAAATGCCAAATGTCTGCTGAATACTTCAAGGGACTAACAAAGTCACGTGCCATCTGTTTGTGCTGTGTTGTTCACTCTGTTTGCTCTGTTTGCAAAGCCAGATGTTGGTAATCTGGGACCTGGCCTGCTGGTCAACCTTCCAGTGAGGGAATGGTTGTTGTTGCCTCTTGTCCTGAGAAAGTGAATTTGTGTTAAAACTGGGGGTACCTGTACTTGTCCACAGGTGAGCTGGAGATGAAGTGAAAATGAGTAAAGCTTTCCAGCATGAATTTTATAGTTAACAAACCAGCAAAGTCTCCTGCTGCTTAGCTCCCTTGGACTTGAGGTGTCACATCCAGGAAGAGCAAAGAATGACTGCAAGACATAAACACAAGGTGGGACAAAAAATATAAAGAAAACTTTAAATATTTTAATAGAATCATAGCATCCCAGAATGGTTTGGGTTGGAAAGCCCTTAAAGCTCACCTTGTTCACCCCCTGCCGTGGGCAGGGACACCTTCTAGTAGACCAGTTTGCTCCAAGCCCATCCAGCCTGGCCTTGGACACTTCCTAAATTTAGGTAAGCTGAAAAGAACTCTTGGTGATTACCTGGAAGCTTATGATGCTTTCAAGTACTGTGTGGGGAACTACATTTTTATTTGTGTAAATTAATGGGCACACCTGGGGAAATTTCTTAATTTTAACTATAGGAAAATGCAGGACAAACACATACAAAGTTTGCAATATGATTTTGGAGCTTTGGGAGTTGCACCAAAGCATTGGTGGCAATGGAATGGTATCTGTTACTGCATAAAGATGTTTATGCTCCAGAGCCTTTTTGTTTTCTTAACCTTTGAAGTCAAACAGTTCAGGTGGCAAAAATTTTGTTGCCACAAACCACTGGCTGATGGGGAGGTGTGAAATGTGTTTTGAGAATGATTCAAGTCAAAAAGTAGTCCAACAAAAACTACATTCTAGGTTAAAAAAACACTGGGCAGTCACAGTGAGATGCTATTTTAAAGAGCATTCTGTGATTTAAAATAGTATCTAAATCTCCAATGTTGATTTAATGCTACTTAAAATACCTTTCACTGACAGGAATCTGAATCTTTGTGAGAAAACAGGAGCAGAAGAGATTGACAGTGTCATTCTAAAAAGATGTAGGTTCTCCTCTGTAACCTCCCCTGGTGTTTATTGTAAGTTAACTCTATCACAAACAATTACAGTTCATTGTTTAATAAGTCAACATGCTAAATCTTGATTTTCCTTCTTCATGTGATTTTAAAATAATGCGCTTATAGCCGGAGGTAATTTACTATATCAAAGATAAATGTTGCAGTTGATCTACTCAGAGAAATGCTTTTAATACAATAAATATGCTGCTTTTGATATAATTAAACACATGATGTAAAAGTTTTCCAGAGCTCCAAAATGTAAGAAATTAATAACAGTTCCAGAAGCTACAGATTTCCATTCTTTAAAGATCTGAGAAGTAAAGAACAGGATACAGGGTATAGAATTTCCCATCCCTTTAAAACCACTCCATTTTGCTGAACACTTGACTTTGTCCCTCTGATATTTCCATAAATTGAGTGTCAGGGATGAAAATGTGGGTAGTATGCTGAGGTTCCCAGATAGCAAAATGCAGCCAACAGCTATAAAACCTGTGTTTTTTCTTGCCTACTTTTTCTTGCCTACTGAGTTCTTACTTTAATAATAATAATAATTTTTAAATCTCCTCCTTAGGTAGTTTGCTAGTGGAACTTTAAAAAAAAAAAAGATACTTCAGCAGGAAAGAGTCTATTTATAAAGTATTTTATACATTTTCCCATTGTTTATGGTATGCAGTGATGAGTTTAAAAATATCATTTCCTTTCCAACAATCTTGATTTCCTCTTTGCTTTGATGATCTGTAAGTAGCCGTGTGAGTGTTTACACAGCATTTTGCATACCTCCAACCAGCAGGAAAAATCCTCCTGTTATTAAAAAAATTTTGGTTACAGAAGGAAACAGGGATTCAGTTCCTCCCAACGAATGAGGTTCCAACACTCTGCCTTATGGATCAAGATTAATTGTAAATTAAGTGCTTTCTTTTATTTTGCACATGCAATTTATATCAAAGCCACTGTAGATATTTCACGGTGACTCTGTTGATCTGAATAGCAGTTTGACATGGGGATGGTATTGATGTTAAGAATAAGCTTTCAGTGTTCTTGCAAGCATCTACCTAAGGATAGCCGGGTTAGAAACCTTTCAAAATTGCAGTTCATGTATGCTCTGTAGCTTTGCAAAGACTCTGTAGAGATAATAGCTGTATTTTCAGAAGATTCTGTTCATTCCAAGTATTTTTTTTTTCATTTTGGTTCTTGGCTACAGAGACCAGACAGATTTTCCCTCAATGGCTTCTTTTGTCTATTTAGTCTTTGGTGGCAGGGGGGCTTTGAGCTCAGAGAATGTCTCTGCTGTCCTCTCAACTGGTAGTTGTCTGACCATCAACAGAGCAATGCAGGGGAGCCATAGTGAGCTGGGGGTACCAAGACTAGAACTGGGACATGCTGCCAGACAGCCAAGGACATGGGTATGTGTCCCTAAAGCAGCCCTCTAGGTCAGATTCCTTGAAGCTGCTCACCCTTCACTGTATTCTTGCTGTCATGTGTCAGGGAAGCAGCTCTGCCTTAAGTCCATGTGGGAGCAGAGACAAATTGTTGAGATATGTGGGGAGGGACAAGCAGCTGGCTCAGATCAGTGATCTCCAGATCCTAAAATTATGTCTAGTGTTCCCAGCCTCCAGGTGGACATCCAGGTTTAACTCTTCTGGCAGAACAGCAAACCAGACTGCAGCCTGCTTGTCAGGACAAACTATTTATTTAGCAGGGGAAACAGGAGCTCTGCTCATTCAAAGTCTGTCATTGAAAAGACTGGGTTTCTCAATTGGCTGTCAGAGAAGCACAGGGTGGCTTCATTTGGGAAAGAACTTTAAGGTAATCTAGTCCAGCCCCCCTGCAGTAAGCAGGGACATTGTCCATTAGATCCAATGTTTCAGAGCCCTGTCCAGACTGACCTTGAACATCTCCTTGAATGGCTCCTCTATCAGATGATTGAGCTGACCTTGGCTAAGAGTCATTAATCATAAGAGTCCAAAGGCTAAGAGAGACCTTAGGCTAAGAGCAGAAAGTGTACAAGGCATTACAGGTTTTTTACAGGAAAAATAAAGATCTAAAAGAAGATGGAGTTTTTTAGAGACTGCTTTTTTCTTTTGTTTTTGAAAAGCAAAGGAAAGTTCATGAAAACTAGGCTTAAAGAACATCAGACTGCAAAGGTGAGCTCTTGTAATGAGGGAGACACCTGAACCAAGGTTGCTCTCAAGAGCCATCATATATGAAGAAATGAAGGGTTTTACATATGATGGAACATCACAATTCACTGGTAATGAAATTATAGTCATGGCAAGACTGATTGGCAGATGATGCCATGAAAAGACAGGCTGTGACCATAAAGAACTGGGATGAAAATTGGATCCCTGTTGTTACTTGCCAAAAGAAGTTAGCCAGGTTTCTGTTGAAACAATCTTGGGAATTCTGCTGGAAGGCCAGGAAGTTGTTTAACAACTTCATTGTGGTCATGCACCCTGCATGGTGAGATCCCCATGAGCACGTCCAATACACACACCACTTTCTGGGATGCATTTTATCAGGCTTGGAAGATTGCTTCACTGAGAATGTTTTGGTGTAGTGTAAACAGGCCCAGCTCATGCATTCGAGGGATTTGTGTAGCCAAGCAAGTTGGTGAAGAACAGGGCTCAGGCATTATCCAAATGGATTAGGGTAAATGAGTCCTGCTCTTTACAAAGCAAACTTCATTAGCGTGTTGGAAACCTAAATATTGCCGGAATTTTTTGGTGGCAGAGACTCCATCAGCACACCCTGCAGTGCAAGGATGACAGTGGCTAAATTCTCAGAGTATTTAGTGTTTCTACACTGTAAATTTAATACCATACAGAAATAAATAAATTCCCCTGGTGCACTTTCACCCATGCAGTGCTGGTGTACTGTCTGAGAATGGAGTGAGAAGGGAAGGAAAAAGAAATGCTGAGGAACATCTCTTCTCCAAGAGATCCACTGGATGTTTCAAGGCTGAACACACCTCTCCATGCATGTCTCTCTCTCCATGGGAAGGTGTGGGACAGGCAAGGGGAGAGCTCAGAGTGGGGATGGGAGCATAGTTTGGTTACTGATGTTACTGCCACAGTCTAATGTAGACTGCAAGATGTGTTGGATTAAATTCCACACAGGGGTACATGGCAGAATAAAAGCAGGGAGTAAAGATAAAATATACAAATCTTATCTGCTAGGATAAAAAGATTACAAATTCAATTTATATACATTGAAAATAGGTATAAGGATGAGCTGTGTTTGAATCCATAATCGGAAGATGGAAAGCTGCACAGGCCTTTCATGTTTTGTTTGTTTTAGCACATTTTTCCCCAACATTATCAGTATTAAGAAGAAAAAATGAGGCTACATCCCAGACCCACTTGAGAAAAGAGATAAAACGATCCCCTTACATCTTTCATTTCTCCAGGGTTTGCAGACACTTGTAAAGAAGCAGCTTACCTCATGTGAACAGATTCAGAGATATATTTTTATTCACCTTTACAGCAATTACCCACAATTGCCATACAAGATTATTTAGGACATTCTGCAAAAGAGTGATGAAGAAAGTCAAACCTAAATAAACCATTCTATGAAACACCTTCTGCTTTCATGGCTAATAGCTCTGTTTTTCAGTTCTATTAATAAGATTAACTTTCTGCTTCTATAAAATTGTGACGAGATATGAATATTTAGTAACTAGTATGGTTGTCTGACTTACTCTGTATTTGTACTGATTGTGACTACAGTGACTACAGAAATCGGGCCATTTACCAAAAAATTCACATTCCTTTCCCACCTGCCCTTGATTGTGGAAGAATTTCTCCTGAGCAGGATGGCTTTAAGGCCTATTTTAATATAAAATTGCATTTCTCATACATTGTGACATCAATCCTGTGCTGTGTTAGTCCCAGGGCACGACTGGAGCCTGCAGAGGGGTTTCTTTTTGCATCCACCTCTAAGAGCAACTGAATTGTCACCCAGCCTTTCTGAGTTTTAAGTCATCCTCACCAACTCTTTAGTGGATCTGCTGACTCACTTGCTTTCTTTTAAGTCTTTTTGGCTGTTTGGTGGCCAGGGGATGGATGTCTGCTGTGATTACTGTTGTTTTTATTGGGTCTGCTGAGAAAAGTGCTGGGGCCAGCAGGAAGCCCCCTGCATGACAGAGAAGGGCAGGAAGCTGCTGGAAACTTCTATTGCCCAAAGCAGCCAGATTATGACAAGTGACATTTCCTATGCTTGCTTGGGTGGCTCCTCCACTGGCTGATGACTCTATGAGGCTGATGGTGAGCATGGGGCTTTTCTGTCCTTCAGTTTTTAGTGAAAACTGACATCTACTGGTAATGAAATGTTGGGGTGTACAGCAGTTTTAATTTGGGGATCCTAAAACTATCTATTTGCTTTTATTAGTAAAAGCAGGGTTTTTTCTCTATGGGCATTACTTTTATCTGTTTTAGTAATTAACAGACATGGAGCAACCAAGGTCTGCTATCACAGTCTGAAATTTCTGAGTTTTTCCTTATTTCCTTAGCCTTTTCCTTTCCTATACACACGCATGTTGTCCTTGAATAAATGCTGATACTAAATGAGTATGGGAAGAGTGAAAATTAAAATGAGTGCTGCCCTGTGACTCTTGTGAAAAACATTCTGGACCTCTTAAGCCCCAAATGGATCAAATATCTTGGTGCATAGGTGTGCTAGCACTTGTTTTGAGCTCCTGTAGAAGGACAGAGGCCAACAGTGCTCCTAATTATTTTTTTTTTTTATCAAAAGGAAAGAAAACACTGCTTTTTCCTTTTTGGCCTTTTTTTTCCCCCCTAAAAGGGGTCTATTCTAACAGGGAGACAGCCAGCCTTGAAAATTCTGGCCTTCTGACAGAATTTCCTGTAGGAGTGGCCTTTATAAAAGCTGTTTCCTATCAGGTTTTTATGTTGCTTTTCCTTTTTTGCATTTCTTCTCTTTGTTCTTAGTCTCTCCCCACTTCTTCTCAATCATTTAACCCAATATGTATATGTCAAAAAAGAACTGAAGTAAGAACATATCCATTTAGACAGCTAACTTACAATTAACTTACAGTCAATATGTATGTCTGATCTCAGCACAGTCATGAACCTTATCCACAAATACTTTTATTTTACAGCTGCTTAACTGTAGGTTCCATCCTATCAAATAGGATGTCACTTCCTTCCAGGCCACTTCTGCCACACAGGATGACTCACTCTGCATCAGGGGTGTTGCCAGCTGTAACAATTTATTTACCAATGTGGTTTTAATATTATTCACCCTGTAAGCATTGCAAAGTCACAGAGATTCTCTAGGTTCTGTGCTTTTAAGGCACAGTTATTTTACACAAGGATGCTTTTTTTCTGTGTTGGGAAAAAAATGGGTTAAAGGGAATATGTCACAATGCTTTGATTGATTTTTTCAGGAGGTAAAAAAGGAAAAGGAAAGCACAAATCATGTCTTCACAGGGGTATGAAATTTAATTCTGGTTTCAGTTGAATGAGTGTAGGTTTACTGAATGAAATATAACTGCATCACTTTATCTGTCAGAGTGTTTTAAGGTGAAATTACATTAAGAGTACAAACTGGATTTTGATGGCAAATAGTAAATATCAGCAAATACCTCTTTGTCAGGATTTGTTACAATCAGTACCATTAAAATGTCAAGGAGGACTTTAAATAAATTGTGGAGCATGGTCTTACACAGGTACTTTAAAATGTTAGAAAGCGAATAGTTAAAAAACCCAAGTTACTTGGTTTAGGTGCTAAGACTGACTATCTCTAAACCCAAGAATGTTGTGTGAAGCAGAATTTTTTCCATTACCCATGGGAACATTCTGCATATGGACAGATGATCTCATTGCATCGCTGATAGGGATTTGTGGCAACACCCTTTGATCCTGCTTGTGGTCCCTGCCCCCCTCTCACCTCTATCCTAATCCTTCCCTTCTTCACATCGAGTTTCCATGTGCTTTCCTTGTTGCCCATCCTGCTGTGTCCACTCTCAGCTCCAGGCACCAGCCAGGCTGCTGCTGAACCTGAGGAGCTCCATCAGCATGTTGTTTTCAGAGCTTCTGCCCTGATGGCAGGCATCAGCTCAGCACTGCTTTCACAACAGAGGCTTGTTTTCAGAAAAGGAGGAAAAGTGGGGGAAGCAGCGGAAATCCAACTTTCCACTGGAGATGTGTCATCCCAGCCGGAGCAATAGCGAGGCAGCGGTGACGCTGTGCTGCTCTGCGTCCCTTCTGCTGCTGCTGAGGGTGCTGGGGGAGCCCTCAGCACAGACATTCTCACTGTGGCTCTGGGGAGGCAGAAAGAGGAATCTCCACACTGATGTGTAAGAACAGCCACACATGTGAAAACAGCTCCCAGCAGCAGGACAATTTCCAGGCGTGCTGACCAGTATGTGTTGTGCAGACCTTGTGAACAGTCTAGCTCGGGCTCTTCATGCAAGGACTTCTGTAGGATACATGTGTTTACTTTAAAACAACAATGTGCATTTTTTCCCAGAACAGACTGTATTTTTTCAGTTCTTTCAGCCACAGGCTGCATTCAGGCTTTCTCGGGATATAACCAAGTTTACAAGGCCTTTCCTTGACTCCCCTATCAATTTTTTCTCACGGAGTAGTTTCCTGTTTACCGAGAAGGCTTCTGGAGGCACTTTCTCCTGTAAAAGCAGTTTTATAGATTCACAGAATGCCTTGGGTTGGAAAAGACCTTTTAAGGGTCATCAAGCCTAACTTCCTGCCGTGGGCAGAGACATTTTGGCTTTACAGGATTTCTGGATTTTACACAATCTTTACACAATTCCTTAACCTGAAAAGTTGTGGGGAGATCTTAGGATAGCTAAAAACTGTAATGCAGTCTATGGCCAGGTCTTACAGAGCTGATGCATCTAAGCAGCAGAGAGATCTAGGTTATGGTAGGGAAATAACCAAAAGTTCATTAAAAATTACAGTAGCTGAGGTGGGTCCCCTCACATCTGCTTAGGATCATGTCCTTGGATGGCACAAACCATCCAGGTTTGGCATCACTTAGCTGGCAACCCACAACCAGTTTTCTCCCATTTCTTAAGAAACCTTTTTTTTTTTTTTTTTCCCTATGAAAAGCATTTAAATGAAAAAAGGACCTGGTGGTGGTGTTTGACAGCTGGCTGAACATGAGACAGTGTGTGCCTGGGTGGGCACCTGGAATCAGAAACAGTGAGACCAGCAGAAGCAGGGAGGTGATTCCTCCGCTACGCCCGGCACTGCTGAGGCACCCTGAGAGCTGTGTCCCTTTTAGCCCCCTCAATTCAGGAAGGACATTGAGGGGCTGGAGCGTGTCCAGGGAAGGGAACAGAGCTGGGAAGGGGCTGGAGCACCAGGAGGGGCTGAGGGAGCTGGGAAGGGGCTCAGCCTGGAGAAAAGGGGAACTTCTGGCTCTGCACAACTCCTGACAGGAGGGGACAGCCGGGGGGTTTGGCGTCTTATCCCAGTAAACAAGTGACAGGATAGAGGACATAGTCCTAAGCTGAGCAGGTGAGGTTCGGGTTGAACATTAGGAAGAATTTCTTCATGGAAAGGGTGATGAGACAGTGGAAGGGGCTGCTGAGTCTCCATCCCTGGAGGTGTCCAAGGAACGACTGGACGTGGCATTCAGGGCTCTGGTCTGGTTGGCAAGGCAAGGGTCGGTGAAAGGTTGCATTCGATGATCCTGGAGGTCTTTTCCAACCTGAGTGATTCGGTGATTGTGTAAAGGGCGCAGTTTTGGGGCTGTGCCGGTGCGGGGGCGCTGGCAGGCCCGGCGCTCTGCCGCGGTCACTCACTCGGCGCCGCAGTGAGGGCGAGGGCAAGATCTCCCCATGCTGTGGGAGCGGGCCCACCGCCGCCATCGCCGCTTTAAGCCGGCGCATTCCGCGAGGCGGGGGCAGCTCCAGCCCGGCTACGCTGCGGGACTCCGCTCCCGGCCTGCTCCGCGCCCGCCCCGCCTCGCCTCGCCTCGCCCCGCCGGGCCTCGCCCGTCTCAGCCCGCGGCCGGCGCGGAGCGGTGGCACCCGGCGAGCGAGCGAGCCTCCTCCGTGCCCCCCGCAGCCCCGCCATGGGGGGCGGCGGCGAGCGCTGGGCGCTGTGCCTGTGGCTGCTGTGGCTGTGGGCGCCCGCGCGGTGCGGCGCTGCCATGGACGAGTGCGCGGAGGAGCGGAGCGGGCGGGCGCAGCGCTGCATGCCCGAGTTCGTGAACGCGGCGTTCAACGCCACGGTGCTGGCCACGCACACATGCGGGACGCCGGCCGAGGAGTACTGCGTGCAGACCGGGGTCACCGGCGTCACCCAGTCCTGCCACCTCTGCGACGCCGCCCAGCCGCACCTGAGCCATGGCACCGCCTTCCTCACCGACTACAACAGCCCGGCCGACGCGACCTGGTGGCAGAGCCGCACCATGCTGGCCGGCGTGCAGCACCCCACCGCCGTCAACCTCACCCTGCACCTCGGTAAGGGCGGCAGCGGGCACGGGGCGAGGGCACCGGGGCAGAGTTAGCCTGGGCTCCGGCGCAGGCTGGGCTGAGCTGCTGGAGGGCAGCGCTGCGAAGGAGAGCCGGGACTCCTGGTGGACAAGGAGGGGTCCAGGAGCGTGCCCTGTGCGCGGTGGTGTCCCCGGGTGTGTTAGGACCGGCGTAGTCAGCTCTTCCCGGGCTGATCCTGCCCCTGTCCTCAGGCCTAGGGAGGCACATCGGGAATGCTGTGTCCAGGTCTGGGCTCGTTAGGACCTGGAGCAGGTCTAGCAGAGGTTGTGGAGATGATGGAGAGATTCGAGCATCTCCCTCACGAGATGGGAGTGTTCAGCTTAGAGAGGAGATGGCTGAGAGGAGCCTTGTCTGTCCCTGTCTGCAGGGAGGGCTCAGAGGCTGGACACAGCATACTACTCCCTGGGTCCCAGCAATGGGACAAGAGACCATGGGCAGGAATGGATGCCCAAGAAGTTCCACCATGATGGAGAGGTTCTTTCCTGTGCAGTGACCAAGCACTGGAACAGAGACCAGAGAGGCTGTGGAGTCTCTCACTGAGGATATTCCAGACCTGTCAGGACACAATCCTGTGCCATGTGCTCTGGAATGACCCTACCTGAGCAGAGAGGTGGGACCCAATGACCCACTGTGGTCCCTTCCCACCTGCCCCATTCTGTCATTCTGTGCTGATTGGTCACCTGCACAATGGGCATTGCTTGGGCCATGCCTGGGCGAGTGCCAATAACCAGGCCCTGGGTGGTCCAGTGTTCAGAGGCTGTCATTGAGTCCCTGCTCTGCAGGTCCTCAGCGATGCTCACCAGGTCTAAAATCAATGCTGCCTGCACCCCATGGTTGTGGTGGGATATCCTCAGACAGGAGTCTGGCCCTGTGCTGGTTCTTCACCCCTCAGCTGATAGCTTACATCTGCTTAACAGTGTTTGGTAAACTTGATTTTCAGCATTCTCCAGTGAATATTGCAGGGGTTGCTCCACTGCAGTCTGCGTTGGAGGTGCTGTTGGTTTGTGAGAGGAGAGGCTGCACTGCCAGAGGTGCCTGGAAGTGGAGCAGGTTGCAGTGATCGTGTCCCACCCCATGCACCAGGGATCATTGAGCCATTTTGGTTGGAAAAAGAGTAGAAAGAAATTGTTCCCTGTGAGGGAGGTGAGGTGCTGTGGGTGCTCCATCCCTGGAAGTATCCTAGGCCAGGCTGGACAGGTCTTGGAGCAACATGGTCTAGTGCAAGGTGTCCCTGCCCATGGCAGGGAGTGGAATGACATGAGCCTGAAGTCCCTTCCAACTCAAGCCATTCTGTGATTCTGTGCAAAGACCTTTAGGATCCAGTCTAACTGGTAACCCAATGCAGCCAAGCTCAGGATTGGATCACGGAGTTTTCCGGGCAACAAGCTTTGGATGCAGGTGGGAGATTTTGGTTTGGAAAGTGGCAGGCACTGTGTGGAATCACGTGTGCTGGGGCACATCTGCCGTGTATCCTCTTACCCCCCGGGGCAGCATTGTCCTGTAATTGCTGGGTGGGTTAGGCGTGTCTGCAGCCAGCATTGCTGCTGAACTGTAACAGCCAGTCAAAAAAGGAAGGTGGATTTCCTGATTCGTTGTCAATTCCAGAGGTTTCTTTGGGATAAAGTGTTTTAGCCTTCACTTTGGTTTGTGGACAAGCTTTTCTTTAATGTTCATTCAGTTATTCAAGCTGTCATGACATGGAGGAAGGGTAATTGTTTAATAACTGGAAGATGAAACAGCCTAGAGAAAGTTGAAATCACAACTTATATCCTGATGTCATTAAATCAAATAAATATTAAAGAAAGCCCCACTGCAGCCATTCGCAGCTTCTAATCAAGAGCAGCTGTTGGGCATTAAATTTAGTATCAATAACAGTCTAATTTAGGGGAAAAATGGTGTTAGGGCTTGGAGAGCTGTATCTTGTGAGAGCTCTCACCTGCATTGGTGAGATGGAGTTGATGGCACCGAGTCCTGTACTGGGGTCACCTGATGAGCACATCCATGTGCCCCACAAGTGTTTCCTTCTGTTTGGAGCTTCAACA
The DNA here is from genome assembly GCF_028551555.1 of Melozone crissalis. Classification (NCBI taxonomy): domain Eukaryota; kingdom Metazoa; phylum Chordata; class Aves; order Passeriformes; family Passerellidae; genus Melozone; species Melozone crissalis. Next base: position 9,890,698 of record NW_026535823.1, on the reverse strand, counting down.
TAAATATACCACATAAGCATGTCTGATAGTCCCTCTTTGTTTTCTTTTCTTTGTACATTAGGAATGTTTTTTTTCAAAAGTCCTGGAAAGCAAAGATTTGATCTCAACTTCTTTTTTAATAACAGTCATTGTAATTCTCATTATCAAGGCAAGACTCACATACCCATCTGTATTACTGCTGTGCTTGGTTTTGTGTACCCATGTGTATATGGGTGTTTTTTAAAAACACAGTACTGGGAGCAGTGTGCTGTGTCCTGGGCTTTGAAGAAATAGACACATTTTGCTGAAAACATCCGCATCTTCAAAATACTGTAGCATTGCAGCACTTTCACTTGTGTTCCAGTTTGTTTGCAGGCTCTTGGAGCTTTGGGAATTTGCTTTGCCATGTTTTTGAGTGGAGTACAACTTTAAAGCAGAAGCTGCCTGACCGACTTGGATGTATTTGAGTGGGTTTTTTGGCCTGATTTTTCCTAGTTAGGTTTTTGAGAGGGATATTTTTAGTATAAAGCCCTTTAAGAATCAGAAGCTTGTTGTGGCCATGGTGGTGATGAAGTTGGTTTTAAGATGACAACAGCAAAGCATTTATCTCTCTGCACATGTGCTCTGTGATTCTCTGCATTGCTGAGTTCATGGCAGGTTGAAGAGCTGCTGAGTACTGACAGCTCCTTTTTAGTCTGAAATGCCCCAAACTTCTCTGCAGCATTGCTCTTCCCTACTTTTGTGGGGTCTTAAAACCACTTTGTTTGAGTGAGCTGCTGGGTGCTGCTTTTGGGTTCTGTGTGCCCGCAGGCACTGTGGTCTGTGGGACACTTAATTATTGACATCACTAAGAGGCAAGGAGCTTGAGTATTTATGCACTGGGTAGGACATAAAGGCACTCTGAGGCACAAAGCCCTTTCATGCATTTAGTTCTGCCTGGTCTTTGAGGATTAAGCTCTGTGCTCAGACCCATATCCTTATTTGATGCTGCAATTGCCTTCATTTCTGAAAGCGTTGGTGTCCTGAATGGTTAATGCTGTTTTGCACCTGGTCAGGACCAGCTGCCTTGACTCTGGGTTTCACGTACATGCTGCCCTGTGCTGAGTTTTCTGGCAGTTTGAGATGTCTTGATTAACATCCAGCAATGTTCAGTCCATGTAGAGCAGCATTAACATTTCACAGGGGCCTGCAAGAGGTCAGTAAGAACTGCAGGTCTGTTGCCAACATGTGAATGTGGATTTCTTTGAATCTCCTTACAATGTGCAGTTCAAAGCAAGTTTAAAAACCTTTAGTTTTGGGACTAGGTGCCAGCACAAAGCCTGATACAGGAAAACACAGCGCAGATCACTACTACTGAGTTAAAGGCTCAGATCCTGGCAGTGTTTGGAGATGAGATCTGTGTCCAGAAGTTAGGGTGCTCCCTGAGGAGAGGAGAATTGGGGTAATTACCACTCCCTGCACCAGGAACATTAGAGTTACAAAGGCTATTTCTCTTTGTATGAGAGGGTATTAAGACCCCCTAAGTAAGGGTAGGTAAAAGGCCTGGAGACACAAATTTGCAGCTGTAAGTCAGGAGAAGGGGGAGCTGAACTTGTTCATAGGGTGGTGTCTGGATAATCAGGTTAGTGAGTGAGAGGAGGGGAGAGCATTGCTGTGTCCTTTCTTCCACATTTCTTAAAAGTATCCCTTGGCTTCCCCATTTTCCATTTCCTCAGAATTTATTACTTATTTAGACTTGACCCAGCCAGTCTTTTTTTTTTTTTCTTACTGCTCTCCTACTATATTTCCATATATTCCCAAAAAAAGGCACTTTGAGGCAGTGGTGCCAGCTTTGAAGTAGAAGATGGAAGCCAAGGCCTTCCAGTGCGTTGTCTGCTTTGTTTTTGGAGCCAGGGTGTCACATTATTTTTACTGTCTGTGCTGTTTGCTTGTCCTGGGAGCCTGGGATAGCTCTGGCATCTCCCCAGTGCTTTGTGTGCATACACTTGAGCACAGCATTGCTGTAGACCCCTGGCACACAGAAACAACGCTGTGCTGTTGGAGATGCTCCCTTGAACACTGGAAGAAGGGGAAAAGAGACAGCATGGAGGTACATGGAGTATTTTTGGTTCTAGGTGCTCTTGCTGGGGCAAAGGTTTGTGTTTTTTCAGAGCAGATTCTCACTCTTTCCTTCTGCAGCTCTAATTTCTGTGTGCTTTCTGTTGTTTCTACACTTTTTAAAATCCACTTCTACATGTACCTTTGTGTTCCCAACCAGCTCTGCTGGAGCCACCTCTCATTTTTCCTCACCACTTTTACTTTCTGGACACTCTCACACCTTGGTTTCAGCTATTGTGATTTGTGACTATCCCAGGGTTTTGTTCCTCGGATAAAGAGGAAGCCTCCTCAGCATGCTGGTGGCTGTTCCATGGTGGGGCGGCTCCATCTCCACTGAGAGCAGCCATGCTTTTATCAGCTGTGAGCTCAGAGCAGTCCAGTTCCTGGGGCAGGTGCCTGTGCTCTGCATCTCAGCAGGGATGGTGTCCAGATGTGCCTGACTGATGATGCTGGTGGCCCAACTATGGATTCAGGGCTATCTGGAAGGCAGACAAGATCAATTCCTTCCTCTTCTGTCATTGCCTCAAAAGACAAGACAGTGTTTGGTGCTGGAAGCAGCCCTCTGGTAGGCTGCCTGTCAGGAAGAAAGATGAATTTGCTGGTTGCCTTGGTTAAAAACATGTCAGCTCCTGAAATCCTTACTATAGACTAGCCTGGAAACTCATGTCACCATGCTGGATGGTGTCTCGTATACATAAAGAAAAACTTGTGAAAGCTGTTGGTCGCTGAAGAAATGAATAACCCATGTCCTTCCCCTCCCCCTTTCCCGCACGCTCAGTCCTTTATTTGGCTCTGAGGGAGCGAGGATGCTGGGTTATATATACACTTTGCCGGCAAAGCATGGTTTGAGGCATGACTGCCATTTGAAGGCATTTACAAGGAAACCCAGGCGAGTTGCCAGTTCTTGTGCTCAGCCCTGGCTTCATTTGCCCGTTGTTTTTAGCAGACCAGAGGTTTTTCTGAGTACAGAAAACCAGTGTGTTTTATTTTTTTCCAGAAGAGAGAGCTATAAAATGTGACTTAAGTCGATAGTTTATAGCACTGGGATGCAGTTGCTGTGTTTTACTCAGTGCAGTGATGCCCTCAGTTTGCCAGTTATCCCATTAAAACTTTATGAGGCTGTGGTTTGGTGCTTTCCTTAGGGAACCACGGTGGTAAAACCCAGTGCAAGCAAGCAGGGTGTAGGTATGCACGTGAAGCTGTGCCTAGTGTAGCTGCAGTTTAAAGACTCGCTGGTAATTGAGGCGCTGGGAGGGCATTTCCAGCTCCAGGGCCGGTGTTCAGGGCGTGTCGGGAGCCCGGGCTTTGCCGTGGTATTTGTGGAGCCCTCGGGGAGACGCTATTTTAGTTGGTCTGGCAAAGGCTTGATTTACATTTTGCAGGTTTCAACACGAGTGCCGAAGAGATCGGGGCTTTTAGTGGCCAGCAGTTATTCAGTGCAGTTATATAAAGGTATCACTTCCTGCATTCACCTCAAATTCCCAAGTTTTTCTCGTGCTCTGTCTCGGGATGCTGATGCTGCTGCCTGATGCCTTTGGGAATGCTGTACATGGCAGAACACTTACTTTGGGGGGTGGAGAGAGCTGGAGCTGTGTGGTATTTTGCTTCAAAACCTTTTTGCTGCTATTTGTGGTGCTTGCCCTGAGTTGGTAGAAGAAATAGTCACAGGTTTTCACACACTCAGTTCCTTTTGTAGGTTTAAACCTTTGAAACAGTTTGCTGCTCAGAATTGTTGGCGTGCTGAAAAGCTTCTGGCTTATTAGGTACCATTTCTCTTGTAGCCTGAGGCCTTGGGAGGCTCTTGTGGCCTCTCTGAGTCTGCAAGTGAAAATCCCAGGCTGCCTTTTCCCATGGAAATGAAAAACAGGATTGCTCTGCAAACAACACTTAGAGAAAAGAATTTCCAGTGTAGATGATGGGATGGGAAACTTGGATCTTGGGTTCACCATAAGAAGGAAGGCTGTGAGCATTATGCTCACCACCTCTGTCTGGCTAAGACCTCCTGTTTGTGTCCTGGGCCTCTAATTCAGTGCTCACCCCCACTGGTGAGGCCATGCTGAGCGAATTTACCCTCTGGCTGCATGCTCTTCCCTGGGCTAACTGGGGTATGGGATCTGGCATGTTAAACATCACATCTAAAGTCATCATCTCTGGTCTGTAACAACCTTTGGAAGCTCACCCTGGGCTGCTGCCCCCCATATGAGCTCTGGCATGCAAAGAACCATTCTAGCCTGCACATCTCTTAACCATGAGATCTTGCTTATTGGTGGCTACCACGGTGTGTTTTGATCAGAAAATAACATGAGTTTCATAGTTGCATATGAATTGCACAAATCTTGTTGGGTCTGCTGTCCCACCACACAGAAAGGAATATGTTTTCCCCCTCCCAGATATGGCATAGCCCTGTGTGTCTCAAATCAAGCTTTACAGCCTTTAAGTCAGGGATGAATGTGGTTGCTTGTGTTGAGGACACCACTAGCTGTGTTTGAAACTCTTTGTACAATTAGGATAATCTCTTAGCCATTTCCAGAGGGTGTACTGGGGATTGCTCTCATTGTCCACAGCATTCATGAGTTGGGTTTTTAGCAGTGTGCTGGTGGTGTTGGTTGTCACATCAGCTTTGATGAGAGCTCCAGGACAGCTGCTGACAAACCATGAGACCAGGGAGCTGCTGCTAGCAGGCATGTGCAGGTGCCAAACAGGACCAGGAATACTGAGAGGAGAAGCTGCCTTTTGTAGCTTGCCAGACCAAAGGTGCAAGCTGCTGGTAGCCTTGGTGGGCTTTTAGGTAAAACATAATTTCTAGGAATTATTCTCATGTAGAAGCTTGGAAAATGGTGAAAACTCATCAGCTGCAACAGGATCTGAAATAACAAGGTAATTTTATTTAAGTTTAAAGAAAGCCTCAGTCTTTTTTTCTACCAGCCCAGCCCTATTTGAGAGATCTTTCACCAAAAAAACCCCAAATTCCCACCAACCCCCTCATATATTATTCAGTGGTCTTCAGCATTCTGTTTGAAACTGGGTGGCAAAGCACTTTTTGTTTCCATGCTTCTACTTGTTTTAGATATTCCAGTGTGATAGTCATCAAAGAGCTGTTTCCAGTGGTAATCATGCCTGCAGTTCTGACACAACACAGCTGTGTTCAGCAATGGAGAATTTCAAAATTTCCTCATGTAGAAATATTATCCAAAAACTATTATTGGACTTTTTCTTTCTTTTTTTTTTTTCTTCTTTGGCAGGTAAACTAGTACCATCTTGTACATGGGAGGTGCATTTCCAGGGAGCTTGAGGCCTTATTTGTACAGTTGTTTGGGGGTTTGGTGTTTTTGTGGGGGAAGGGGAAGACTTTTAAGATGTTTGTAGAGATGATATATTGAGAACTTGAAAAGACCCAGGGTTTGTGGGTTCTTGGCTCAGCTTTCTGCAATGTTCTCATTTCTGGTGCAGACTCTGGTGTGCTTGGGGAACTGTTTGTCTGACTTGGCTTTGCAGTGGGTCCTGTGTTTTACAGGAGAACAGGGAAAATGGCTGTTTCATCCTTGGGGGCTTGGGGTGCTCCTGTGGGAAGGCCCGGGAGCAGAACCAGGGTTAAATGGCTTCAGGAGTGGCACCTGGCCTGACCTCACACCTTCCATTGCTCTTAACCCTCTCTAATGGAAAGATCACCTCTTAAAAAAACATCCCTAACCCCCTTAAACCTATCAAATATTCAAACCTGCTTGGTGACAGAGATTGTTCAGCACATGTGTGCTCAAGTGGGCAGTGGCTGGCTGGGCATGGTAGCCCTTGGTTTCCCAGTGAGTTGCCAGAGATGCTCATTCCTTTTGGTGCTCCAAGGCTGAGGGAGTGCTGAGGAGTTTGGGCTTGGCACCAGCCCAGTTCTAAGCACTCTGCTTTCTTCTTACAAGCCTTTTTTCAAAGTCTGCTTTATAGCTCAATCTACTTGGCATCAAAAAAGACCTTGTTCCTAGCACAGTGAGCAGCTGCTGGTCCAGCATGCTGCACTTGGTCCAGTTTGCTTTATTGTAGTGGGGGGAAAATATCAGAGGTGCTCCGCAGGTTGTTTTTTTAATTTTTAAAAACTTTTCCTTTCCCCGTATACTTTTTTTCAGGAAAGTGAATCTTTCTTATCTTTGAATTAAAAGATAATGTGTCTTGGAGTCTTTTTAGGAAATGGTTGCATTGAACCTCCTCAAGAGGGATAAAGGCACTGTTGGTGCCTCCACAACCTTGTAAATACAGTATAAGTCATGTACTTTGAAAGGCTCAGTTTGTTTTGGGTGTATGTCCTATTGAGATTAGTGGAATGAAAAATCAGTCCCTTCTGGAAAAAGTCCCATTAAAATGCTTCTTACTGTCAGTTTTGTGTGGGACTGTTTGACTGAGAGAAAAGAAAATGTTCTTGTCCTGGGTCAGCTCTGATTGCAATGATTATTTATAGTCCTTTCATCTGCAGTGCTTTGCATGCTCCCATCTGCTGGGATATTGCAATGGGATTTTCTTCCCAGCAGCTTGCAGGGCTGGTCCCCGGGGAGCAGCCCTGGTCAGGCTGCCCTTGCTTCTCAGCTTCTGAAAAAACGTGGGTTATGTATGAGGATGCAGCGTGTCTCCCTCTGTCCTGCTCCTGCCTGTGGCTGTCAGGGTGCTGGGCTTGGCCCACAGCCTCCTTTTACTGTGTGGCAGCAGCTGATGCTCCCCTTCAGCTGCTGCTTCCTCTGCCTTTGCTGGCTGCCTGCTGTGGTCCCATGGCTCCTGCTGTCCTCGCTGGAGATACACAGGACAAGGGATTTCTCAACACTGAATCTACTTGATGAACTTGTTAAGAAGCTGTTGATGAAGTCTGTGGTTGCTCAAAGCTTGCAGATCTCTTTACTGTCCCCTTTCTCCCTTTTTTCTCCTTCCTGAAGCTCCTTGCAGTCTTCCTGGGTTTCCCCTGCTCCCCACTCCTGTTTTCCTGGTGCTGGCATGTCCCTGGGCTGTGCAGATTGGGAAGGTAACCCCCTTCCTGGGATGAGGTTTTTCAGCTGAGATCTCCCCCAGTTCCAGTCCTGGCAGCAGCCTTGGCCTGCCTGGAGCATTGGTGCAGCTCTTGTACGCTCACTGCTTTATGCTGGTGCTGGTGGTTTCATTTTGGTTAGACTGAGAAATACAGTGCAAGTTCAAAATCCATAAATGCTCAGTGTTCCATGGTTTCTCACCTTGCACGTGTTAGTGACTGGGTGGGGATGGAGGCCCCTCATCAAAGGGCTGTTACAAATTTTCCTCAATTGAAGCCATTTTTTTTGGTCATAAAACCAAAAGTTTGTGTCTGATGCTTCCCAGCAGGGTTGTGAAGAAGTTACTGAAAGTAACTTTGGAGTAAAGAGAGTTGGGGCTGCAGGGATGGGGCAGCTGCTGCAGAGCCAGTGCCACTGCCAGAGCAAAATGTGAGCTCTGAATAAAGCCACAACCCACTATCGTTGTGCAATGTCTGCTTAGTGAAATCTAGTTTTTAGCCCACTTGCCCTCCCTGCCTCGTTCTTCTGGGGCTGCAGGTGGAGCTGGGAGGGTTGCTGGGCACTGGGATGGCTCTTGGTGCCCTCCATCCGTGCTCTGCAGGCACGAGTTTACTGATCAAATCAGGGGCATTGCACGAGTCACTGCCCTTCTGCTTTCTAAGCAGAGTGACTCTGCACACATCCCTGTGTGCTGCCCCTTTCTCACACCCTCCCTCCCCAGGGCCAGCCCACGTTGCAGGGAGTGAGCAGGGATGGTCCTGGGACACCTAAACCCTTGTGGAACAAAGTACAGATTATTTTGGAAGTAATGACACAGAGATGAGCTTTTTCAAAAGCTTTGTAGCACTTTCAGGAAGTAAGGGCCTTTTTTACTGTTAGCAACTTCAGATATATTTTCTCTGTGACATATTTCCTTGTAGCCCTATTTTCCTATACTTCTGTTCCTTCTAGGATGTAGGAGCTGTGTCAGGAGAAGCCACAACTTTTTTGGGAGATGCTGGAAAGGCTGTGAATCATGAACTTGGGGCACTCCTTTGCACCCCACATTGGTTTTCCCAGTTCTCTGGCAGACTGCCACCAGTTTTTGAATACAGAGCACACAATTTCATAAAAAATCCAAGAGGCACTCTTAGAAGATCTTTAATTTGATATCCAGTTATACATTTAGAGCTCTCTAGGAAAATGCATTTTTCTGTGGCTCTGAAAGTACAAGGGTAGCCCTGGGGAAGAATATCACAAGATTGCCAAAGATTGTTTGTTGCCTTTCTGTGCTTTGATTTTCTTCAAATTCAAGCAAAAACATGGCAGTAACGTGGTTTTTTGATGGTAAGTCATGTTTTGCTCATAATTCATAGCCCCATGGTGTTGAAAATTGCTTGGAGCAGCTATGGTGCAGCTGTGGCATTGACAGCTCATGAACACCACGGTCACCAGCTGGGTACAGGCCTTGTAAAAACTCTTGTGTCAGGGAAGGCACTGAGCTAGTTATGTGCTGCATTTGAAGCAGTTGGCTCTGGTTTTGTTGTAGTTACTCAGCAAATTAATGGTTAATTTATCAAGGATTTGGATTTGCAGTTAGAGCAGCGCTGTGGTCTGGCTCTGATCTCTGCCTGGACAGTGACACTAACTATTGTGTGGAAAAGGTTAAAAATGTTCATAGGAATCTCAGTTCTTCCTGTTGTGAAACCTTGTACTGAGTATGTCTCCTCGTTAATTTGTCTGTGAATTTATCACTTTCTTCACATCAGCCATTCAGTCTGTTTTGTAACTTCAGGGCTGTGCTATGTTCTTTTGTGAGCTGCGTGTTAGAACATTAACATGCTGCTCTGCTGGGTGGGAGGGACCCTGTCTTGCAGCCTTTCTGTCCTACAAATCCTGACTTTCTTTATTGCTATTACCCAGAAAAAGTCAAAGTTGACTTGAAAGCAGTGGGAGGGAATGAAGTGTTTTGAAAAAGGATGATGCCATGGATGGGAGCAGTATTGAATGCTGGGGTACAGAGATGGGCTGTGGGAAGAGAGGTGGTTCAGCCAAAGGGACAGAATTTGGAGTTGTTAATCTGCTTCATTAGAGCTGTGTACCGGAAAGTTTGAGCTGTGCTTTGAAATTCACAGCAGTGCTGGCAGCCCCTGGCATTTGTCCTTCCAGCAAACAAACACACAGCTGCTGGGACCTGGCATCCCGGGGCTCAGCACCCCACTGTGTCCTTGGGCCCTGCAGAAAGCTGCCCTTGGCTTCTGGGAAACCACAAGAGACATCCAGGAAAGGAGGTGGTGTTGCCATTGGAGCCATGAGGACATGAAAGCAGGAAGGGTTTGATTCACATCCCTGCTCTGTGTGTGTGATTGCGTCACACGGTGAAATGTTCTCTGCTGAACCCCTCTGAGGGGTGACATGGGTGCTGGCTTGCTTAAATAATTTGCTGGTGAGAGTCTGAGCTGTTGTTGTGGTTTGACACTGGCCAAAAGCCAGGCACTCACGAAAATCATTCACTTCTTTCCCTCTGCTTTAGCTGAGCAGGGGAGAGGGGAAAAAAACCTGAAAGGCTATAAGGGGTAAGGATTAGGAGAAAAACACTTTAAGGACAAAACAGGTTCAAACTTAAACAGTGTAAAGAAAATCTGTTATTAACAGAATTAAAAGTGGGTAATGAAAGCTAAAATAAACTTTTAGAACACCTTTTTCCCCTTCCAGCCCCTCCTTCCTTCCCACCGACAGCACAGGGGAAGAAAACATGGGGTCTTTGATCAGTTTGTCACTTTTAAAAATCTTTCTTCAGTTCACTTAGGGAGAGGAGTGTCTTTTGCTATGCTATGGGGCCCTTTCCATGGGAGAGGAGTCTCCTGTGGACTTTGCCAACATGGTTCTAATTTTCATGAGTAGCAGTCCTGCCTGACCGGCTGTAATGGGAGTCCCTTCCATGGACAAAAGGTCTTCCCAAACTATGTGGCATGGATCCTTCTAGTTCATGGTGTAGTCTATTAAGGATGAGCTGTTCTAGTTTGGAAGCTAGGGTCCTCTATCTCTGGAAGCAAAGGCCTTTCTCTCTCTATTTGGGTCTCTAGAGCTTTTTAGCATCCACTTGCTCTAGCCATGAGCACCTTTTGTCATGGGCTCCAGGTGGATCTCTGCCTTCCCCATGCACTTAATGAATTACAGGGAGACAGTTGTATTCTAGTCCTCATCATGGCTTACAGAAGAGTCTCAGCTCTGATGTTCGGAGCACCTCCTCCCCTTCTTTCCTTTCACTGACTTTAGTGTTACCATGTTGTTCTCATGTATCTTCACCTTTTCCTTGTCTCTGTTTCAGGAAAATATTGTTGTTCGTAGGTTTGTGTGTTCTCAAACTCAATCAGTTGAAAAGTTCTTACAGGGTTTTGTGGTGCTGAAAGGTTGATCTTGTCTGGACTCCGTATCAGGGAATTGCTCACTGTGGTCCCCAGCGCGGTGCTGGCACCATTCAGCTCCCCTCTCCATGCCACCTCTGCCCTTCTGCTCTCAGCATGGATGGCTAAAAGCAGCTAAACAGGCCAAGTTCTCTGTGAGCTGTGCTGAGATGGCAGCAGCTGTGTGGCCCTGGCTCTATGGCCCCAGCTGCATGGCCACTCCTGGTGCTGGGAGGGCCTGGACCCCACCACCCTCAGAAAAAGAAGAAAAAAACTGCATGTGTTATTTTTCCTTCTTAAATACGTCATCACAGAGGCATTGCCGCCTTCTATAACTGGGCCAGCAACGTGTCCATCGTCAGAGCCTTCAGAGATTGACTCTGCTGGACACAGTAGAAGCTTCAAGCAGCTTCTCTCTCAGAAGCCACCTCTGTAGCTTCTCTCACCCACCAAAACAACCCCCCAGACATACAGTTAGAAATTCACATTTCTAACTAACAGAAATGTGAATGGAGAAATTGAGTGTGTGCTCCTTTAATAGTCTCTGGTCTTGCTTTGTTCAGGTCCCTGTGCTCAAGGGAAGCTTATTTTAAAGCATACAGCTGAAATCTATCAACCTCTGGTTTTCTCCTGCTGATGTCTTAAAGCTGACTTTCAGCACAGGTAACCCTCCAGAAATGGCAATGGATTGCAAAAGGTTTTGGCTGGATAATAGGCATGGAGCCTGTTAAGGGTGTCGTATGTTCCTCATCCAGTTACCTGATGTTTGGCTACCCTTGGGAAAGAAGTGGCAGTTGCTCCAGTGGTACTACAGGGTGTCTTGTCAGGTGTAAAATAAGAATAGCCTCAATAACAAATAATAAAAAAAGCCATGATGGCTTTCCACTTGTCCTGCTTCCTGAGGTAGATGCTGAAGTCACTTTATTCTTGCATCTGCTTGCAGAGAAGAAAAGAGCCTTTAGGCCAAGTGACCATGACTTGCAGAGTGGAACATCATATGCTTTTTATCATAGAGGTAATGGTTAATTAATTAAGTTCTAGTTGCCGAGGTTTGCTTTGAAGTGTAAACAAGCATTAGTAGTTGAAAGTGTGTGTAACTCCTTGGTCTGTGTGCTTTTTTTGCATCCTTTAGAAAGGCATGTTTAAAGATTCTGAAGGGGAAGATTCATATCTGCATTGGAAAAGATTACTGGTCATTCTGAATCAGTAATTAAAAAAGGATTAATTAATAATTGGTAAGGAATTCCTGAAACATCTTCATTTACTGTGCCTAAAGAACACATGCCACTGTTTTTTGAGGTATCTTATCAAGGTAAAACAATCAAATCATCATTAAACTTCCTTTCACTACTTAATGGGAACTAATAAGAAAGGTGGGGACAGACCTTTTAAGAGTGATAGGAAAAAGGGTGGTGGTCTTAAACTAAGGCAGGGTTGATTCATTTAGATACAAGGAAGAAATGAGGGTGGTAAAACAGTGGAACAGGTTACCCAGAGAGGAGGTGGATGGAAACATTCAAGGCTGGGTTGGATGGGGATCTGAGCCACCTGCTCTAGTTGCAGATGTCTCTTCTTTTTGCAGAGGATTGGACTGGGTGGCCTTTAAAGATTTCTTTCAACCCAAACCATTCTGTAATTCTCCAGAGTGAAGTATAAGCCATGAGGATGAGCTGGTGGGAGCTTAGGTTTTCTGTCAGGAGCTGCTCCAAGACTTGCTGTGTAACTCTGTACTGTATTGCCAGACCATTTTTGTCCTGCACATCTGCTGCTTCCCCTCTCTCTTCTTCCACCAGCACCCAAGGCTTTCATGCTGACAGTCATGCTTTGTGTTCAGTTGCTGTGACAACAGAGTGCAAGGCAGAAGCATTTTGTGTGTGAATTGTGCAGTGCCCTTGCAGAATAGCTGTCCTGGGGCTCAGTGGCGTGCTGGAAGTCTGGGCAGCAAGGAATGAAGGTGTGACTTCACAGCCTCTCAGGGTACACTGCTGTCTCTCAGCCCTGCCCACTTACTGCAGCTGGGGGCAAGGAACCACTCAGGCCTTGGCTGGTAGGATCAGCTTGCTTGTTTAAGTGCCAGCAGTTAATTTGATGGAAAGATAACCTTTTGGTGGCCTTGGGGATACTGAGGTGTGCCTGTGGCCAGGTAAGTGCTGGCTGGTGGGAAAGAGGCACCAGGGTGCACAGCCCAGGGACGGGGGACGTACTTAGACTGGTCACAGACAACTTTGAAAACATCCTAAAACTTTTTTTAGAAGAACTCGTGTGATGAGAATTGAGGAAGAAATTCCTCCCTGTGAGGGTGGGGAGGCCCTGGCACAGGGTGCCCAGAGAAGCTGTGACTGCCCCTGGATCCCTGGAAGTGCCCAAGGCCAGGTTGGATGAGTCTTGGAGGAACACAGTCTACTGGAAATTGTCCTTGCCATGGCAGGGGGTGGAATGAGCCTTAAGGCCCCTTCCAACTCAAATGGTTCTGGGATCCTCTGGTGCTAAGAAAAACTCAAAAGTGTGGACTTTGGATTATGAGAAGCTACTGTGAGCTTTCAAAACTCAGACTTCTATAAAAGGAATTTGAAATTTCCACTTTTATATCTTGCACATGGGAGCAGCTCATTACATGAAGCAAGAAACGAGAAAAGGTTGAAAGAGATCACAGAACATTTCTGGGGGAGGGCTTTCTTAGAAAAGACATTCATGTCTGTATTTAAGTTAAAAAGCTGAATTCTTGTTGTTTTACTTCATGCAAAACCTCTTTATTTGGAGATTGAGCTGTCCTAGCTTGTTTTAGCTGACTTTGCATAAGGAATAATAATGAATTTATTTTTTTTTAAATATTAGCCCACTAAGTGGGCCAGGTGATATTTATGCATGTGCTTGACTAGCCTAGAAGCAGATTCAAGGGCAACAGATGCATCTAGACAAAAAATAACTTGATAGATGGTCCACTTGTTTGTCTTCTTAAAGCTTTTCATCACTGTTAAAAAAAATAATGTTAAAGAAAAAGTTTCCCGTAAATGATGTTGAAGATGGAACGAGTGGATTCCAGTGCAATTAGAATTATAGGCTTATTCATTTTAGAATTAATAGCACTACAATAACTTGCTTTTTAGTTGGTGAGTTCACAGTTTTCATGGTGATGAATGAGATGAAGCTCATGAAGGAGTTTTGCACCTCTGATATTCATTGCATATCTAAGAGTTAACCATAAGGAGAGAGGGAGGTTGAAATGATTTGGTTAATTACTAAAACAGCTTTTGCTGTTGCATCAGCATTTCTTTCTTTTCATCTCTCAGGAAGCTTTTCAACAAAAGTTGGCATATGTGCCTCCCAGGAGGAGGTTTCCTTGCAAGTCACCTGCCACCTGTACAGAGCTGCTCTTCAGAGACAGCCAATGAATGGTGATAAATCTTTGCAGTTTATAGTAATAAAAATGGTCATGCCTTCTGGTTTTGGGGACAAAAAAAAAAAGGTGTTCTTTGATCCTGCAAATGAATTGTATTTATTGGTCCTAGAGAGAGGATTGAGGTTTTTTATGCAACTTTCACCTACTTGCTTAATCTTCCGGGTGCCTGGAGGAATGGAAAACAAGTTTAGCATACCTGAGGGCTTTTTTTACTGAGGTCTCCCTTTAGTTCTGTCCTGCCCACACAGAGCTGAAGATGAGCAAGAAAAGCCCCAGAGCAATGCATTTTTGCATGGGTATGCAGCAGTTCCTGCCCAGTCAACTCTTGCTGGAAAGATCCAGCCCATCTGCTGACCCAGAGCTGCCTCTGATGTGCTGGGAAGACGTGCTGAGATCCCAGTGGGGTGTTCAGGTTCTGGGGTGCTTGTGATTGTGTGCACCAATGGCATTTTTGGTTTAATCCTGGTTGGAAGCAGAGCATGAGGACAGATGCTGTTCCATCAGATCAGGGGAAGCTCCTTTGCAAGGCCAGGCACAGCACTGTAATGCAACTTCATCTTTCCCTCTCACTTACATTTGGGGGAAAGGTGGTGAAGAGTCAGCTCCCTCCTCCCCAGACAATGCTTGAGAGCTGTCCCCAGTGGGCTTGGTTTCAAAAGCAGTGTCAAGTCCCTGGAAAATGTAAGCTGCAGAGTCTTGTTGGGGCTTTTGGAGTGCTGAGCCCTTTCTTCCTGCTGGGAGAGACTGAAAAACCTCTGGATCTTTTTATTTTTGATACTAAGTGCATCCTCACCTCCAAAGGCAAGGAGTGTGTGACTGCTCTGGAGCAGGGTGTCTCCAGCTCCAGCACAAGCTGAATCCTGCCAGCAAGGCAAGCAAGGGCTTGTTAGCTAAAGATAGCGTGCACACATGTGCACAGGCCAGGGGGAGAGAGCTCTGCAAGCACTCTGATTTACAGGCATCCTAGACATCCTCAGCAAAATTAAAGGAACCAGATGCATCCAATAAATAATGAGCCATTTAAGGTTGGCTTTATCCCTTATAGCACCTATTTTCAGTGGCAGCCATACCAGGTGACACTGCATCACATGAGCATATAGGGCACTGACCTTTGCATCAGGCTCAGCTCCACCGTGTGCCCCCAGGAGACAAGGCACAGGTTTTTGGCATCTCTCCTGTCTTTGAGGTAGCTGTATGTTTGTAATTCAGTAATCCCTGCAAATCGTTTGGGCTGCCTTTAGTTGTGGTTTGGGCTGGTGTGATTTGGGCTGGCCCTGAAGAAAGTTCTGTTCAACTCTCATTTAGTTATACTTCCTTTAGATTTATTAAATAGCTGTCTTTTGCGTGGATGGAAGATGTTAAAAATAGAGCACTCCAGCCAGGCGGGGCTATTGTGTTGGTGCTGACAGGTTCACTGAAAGCTGAAGCATGTCTTGTATTTTAAGAAGCACCAGGTTTTGGAAGGAGTTCTACTAGCTGATGTCCTCTTGACCCCATACTAAGGAGCTGCTTTTCTGAGCTAAGAAGAGACTGTCTCTTGGATAAATTGGGGTTTAGTGTGTTACTATTCATTAGGTCGTGTGATTATTTTAAGCAATTGACTGAGCTTGGAATTTCTGAAGAATTGGGGTTTTTCTTGTTGATTGCTGTGCAGGCATATATTAGGGAACAAGGCACAAGTGATGGTACAGAGGAAAAAATGACAGTGTAGTGATCTGTACCATACAGAAAAATAAGTTTTTGCAATTTCCCTTTCCCCAGTAGTTGTAACTGCTGTAAAAACCAAATTCTTTGTTTTCAGGACCCCTAACTTTGCTGAGCTTGCCCCAAACTAAAGCCATGGCTTTCAAATGAGAAGGTAAAGGCAAGCAAGACCTTTATTTTGTGGGATTCTTTTACTATGAAAGTATGTGTGTCCCCAAACATAAACCTGAGCCACAAGTATCTCTGGCCATCGTGGTTGCAGAGACAAGATTCCAGATGTAAATAGTGCAGGGAATGATGGAGAGCGATTTCCTGATTCTCCCATCTCAAGCTGTTTGCTTTACAACAGCTGTCAGCTGCTAATATCTGCATTTTGTCATTGTGGAGATCTCAGCAGTGACCACACAGCTTTTATTGCTGTGTGTCTGGTGGTATGAGCAGACACACAGGCTGGTGTCAGGCCTGTGTGGGCACTTGCCAGGTATTGTCCTGTGTCTGTCTGTCTGTCTCTTGTGCAGCTGTGCAAGTCACCTGTAACTTGTGTGGAATTGCAGTTCTGTGGGAAACTGGGATATGGAACAAACAAAAGGGAAAGGTGACAAGTTGTGGGGTTGTGCTTTTTTTGCTTTTCTTTTTTGTTAGCCTTCCTAAAATGGCAGGAATAAGGGGAGGTTTTCTGAAGTTCAGGTTTTGGCAATTTAGTCATGACTCCCTTCTGCCTTCCATTGCACTGCACAGATGTCCTTTTTGCCTTCTTGTCCAATGAGAATTCCCTCTGATTTAGTAGGATCATCTAACCTTGATAAAAAGAACTGGGTTACTTCCTATTGCTTACTGGTTGTGCCTTTGTTCCAAAAGTGCTGAAGTTTATTGCTTTGTTGGCTGTGGCTGGTGTGTGGCAGTGCTGAGGCTGGAGCTGGTGGGAAGCACTGCTCCCTGACTTCACATGGAGCGCAGCTAAATGTGTTCAGAGTGAGTGCATACATGTACTTTCCATTTGCAGAAAGTTAATTGTAAAATGATTTTAATGTATCTGGAGATTTTTAGTTGAAGAGCATTCAACTTTCTTTAAAAAAATACTGGAGAGTACAGGTTTTTTATGAGAAAATGCTGTTAATACTGAGGCTTTTTTTGGAGTTCAAGTGAGTAGCATGCTTCTGTAAGCCTTTTTTTAAAGCTTCTATTTATCCTTGTGGTCATAAGTTATGAAATAGTCACTGCCATAGGTCATAGTATTTCTGTGCTAAATTTGGGTATATAACTGGCAGCTTGCATTTTCCCTGGGAACTTTGTTGTCAGGTTGGTACAGCAAGCTTTAGCTCCTTAGCTGTTGAGGGGAAAGAGATTCTTCATTCCATTCCTTTTTAATATTTTTATTTTTTGCTTCCAGTGCATTTTTATTCACTATCTTTTCCATAGCTGTGGAAGACACTCAGAGTGGTGGAGCTGTTGCAGCCACTTGGTTTTAGTGTATGTCTTGCCTCTTGTGTCCAAGATTACCTTTGTTCTTTGTGGTTCCTCACTGTGTTTTGCCAAACCCCTGTATTTCAGAGCTGCTTCCTGCTTGTGGCTTTGTACCAGCTTGGGAATCTCCACATAATTGTTCTTTGCTTTTAGTGCGTGATAGAAGCAGAACTGTGCCAGGAGGTGAAAGTGTAGAAAGCAATGAAAATCTGTGAAAGAGATCCAGGGGTTTTCCGTGATTCTTTCCAGCTTTTTGCATATGATTATTTTTCATTTAAAAACCAGCAAATAGCACTATTTTATTTTTTCCCCTATGATATTATAACTAGTCAGATTTTTATTAAAAGAAATAAAACTAAGAAAGGCAGACCCAGAGATCAGTGGTCTTCACCTGGCTCTAAGTGCCTGGACTTGAACAGCCATGGCAAATGATGTGGTTTCTCTTGCAAAAGTTCAGTAAAAAGCCAAGCTGCTCTTTATGCCTTCCTCTTTTGTTTACTGGTGATTTTCCCAAAATTAAATGCTGCTGACGAAAGGGATTGCTCAACACATGGGAGTAGTTGTTCCTCTGGGTCTGTGGATGATCTGCCCTTCTGGCAGAGGCAGTGCAGGACACTCCATGGCCAGGGCTTGGCTGGGCTACAGCTTCCAGCTGGGGCATGTTGGAGGTGACATGTGGTCCAAGCACAAGTGACTGGGGATGCTCAAGCAAGAAATCTTTCCAAGGTACTGTTTTGGTGAAAAGAGTAGAAATGGTACTGGGCCAGCTTGAAACCTCAAGGCCAGGTCCGTGCTGCAGGTAGGTGGTGGGTGGAAAACCACCATGTCTGGCTTGGTGCCCAGAGTGCATGGTGTTGGAAATTCAGGTGTGCTGCAAAAAGTCCTTTATGTGTTCTACTTAATGCTGGGCTTTCCAAAGGTGTCACTGTTTGGCTGCTGCCAGCACCAGGTGGACACCTGAACAAAAAAGCCCTCAACCCCCCCAGACTAGGTTCACTTTATCCATAGTGGCCTAAGTGCTGTCACTTTTTGCTGGAATACTGGAATACCCCTTGCCAGGCTCACCATGGCCCTCAGAGGCTTGCAGGGTGTGTTCCAAGGGTGTGTTGTCCAGCCCAGCTGCCCTCTGGTACTCCAGCACACTGCTGGAAGCTAAGAGGCTTTCCCTGAGGATTTCTTAAGCGCATAGGCATTAAAATTCTCTCCAAAAACACAGGGAAACAATTAGGGGTAAAACCCTAGGAAAGGAACCTGGCTGATCCTATTGTTTCTGGGATCTGCAGCTTTCCTGTTTACTCAGCCGGACTTTCAAATTTTTGTCCTGCTGCTTAGAAATAAAGTGCAACCCAAACCAGTGTTTAGTTCCTTTTATTTTTCTTTGTATTCTAGGGACAGCACAGCCCCTGAAAGGAGGCTTTGCAGAGCTAGAAATTGCCAGGTACTGATTGTTACTGTGCTTTTCTACTGGAGACTTGCTGCCTTTGAGGTGAATTAAAATGTTTAAAAATTTCAATTATATAAAGTCTTCTATGTGTACGTATTGGGAATTGACATACATCTTCATTGCCTGACCCTGCTCTAAAAAAGTTCAATGGGTGATGGAGAAGTAGAAGATGAAATGGACAAGACTGAATGTTCTTTAGGGCTGTCTAGTAACTGATCATCCAAATGACCTCTGCCCCTCCCACCCACTTGGTCTGTGTGGCTGAGGAGAAGGTTCTGATTTTTGGGGATCTGGGAGTGGCAGGTAGCTCTGAAGTTGAGGGTTTTGTCAGCAAGCCGAGATTGCTGGGGGCTCTCAGCTAGATGCTTCCTTCCTAACCTCTTCAGCAGAGCACTCTCAACTAAATGAAGTTTTGCCAAAATAAGCATTTCTGCTTAATAGCAGTATATCACCAGGAATGGCTCTGACTTTAAAACCTTAGGAAGAGGAGTTGTCTGGACATTGTAACAGGATAACATTTTTATGTACTTATTTTTTAAAGCACAAGCCTGGATTGCAGAGACAGATTTCAAGTTCTTGATCTGAAGTGAACTGGTAGGGAAAATGCCAAATTATTTTTCTGGAGTGAGAAATGTTTTGTACCTCTACCCAGCCTACTCATGGGATGATGCCCCTGGAAGGAGCAAGGTGCTGATCTACAACTGTGATAACTGATTACAGCTTTGTTCCTGAAAAATGTCAGGGACATTCTGTTTCTGTCCCAGAAAAAGAACAGAAACAAACTTCAAAACCGTGGAGGTTGCTATGAAACAAAGTGTCTTCCCCTTGGCTCTATTAATAAAGCCTTTAAATATACTCAAAGCTGAATTCCCTTGCCATTGCTGGTGAGGTGCAATGTCATGTATGACTGGTAGGTATGCATCTTCTCTTATCACCAAACATGTCTTGGTTGTGGGTTCACTGAACTACTTCAGGCAGAATTAGGGTCCTGCGTGCTGCCTGTCCTGTGGTACTGGTACAAAGGAGGGTGGCTTTCTGTTCCTATTTTGTGCAGGTGGAGAAAAATAATTTTGATCTTTTAATACTTCAAAAATTTTTGAAAATATACTTCTTTTAGAAAATATAGCTGTCCTGCAGATAACACTTCTGGTTATGTTTTTTTCCCTCTGGCTTTCAGTTTCCTTAAAAGGGTTTGTGATTTCTTAGTGACTTACCTGTGGAAAGCTTGATGCAGTTTGTAGGAGGGACCATGTTACCCCAGACACTGCCCTGTGTGTTCCTGCAAGACCCAAGGATGCAGCACTGCCTTTGAGTCTGCTGCTTGCAGACTTCCTGCAGGGGCAGGTTTGGGTTTGTAGAGCAGAGATGAGCTGAGGGTCCTGGAGCCAGCTCAGAGGATGCAGCATCTGTTTCCATCTGCAGTGCTCAGCAGCAGTCCTGTTCATTTTGGATAATTCTGTGTAAAAATCAGACCTGAACAATCTATTCTATGCAGGACAACAGCCCTAATGAGGAAGCCTCTCTGTGTGCTGCCAAGGTGCTGTGGAGCCCTGTGTACCCAGATGTTTGTCCCCAGCATGGAGGGCTGTGGCAGTGGGGCACATTGCCCTGCAGCTGCAATGTGCTCTGGCTGTGTTACTGGGCTGGATGCCCTCCCAGGAGTGGGTGTCCATGTGGAGCCTAGGATTAGATTTTGGTCCGTGAATCCTGAGGCCCCTTCAGCTGACTTAGTGTGGTTGCTCTCCAAAGTCTCCTGGCTGCCTTAGCTTGGGTGCTACTGATTGTCCCTGGAGATCAGCCATGTATATTCTCAGTCTGTCTGTCTGTCTGCAGCCTGGACCTTAATCCCTTTCTGCTTCTGTTCATAGCAGAGGTGAGTCTAGAAGGGACCACAGACCCTTCTGGACTTCTAATCCAGACTTCTCCTTGGAGCAGGATCAATGTTGAATTCAGGCCAGGTTACCAGGTTTGTCCAGTCTCATTTTGGAAACTTCCAAGTTCTCCTCCTGTCATTTGTTCATGAAGTGATACAGTAACTCACATTGGTGTTGATGCCAAGGGTATCTCCCCGTGTAGTTGTGCCTCTTTGGATTTGCGCAGTTTCTTGGTCATGACAATCATGATTTTCCCGGTAGCAGTCACAAAGCAGACTGCTGACACCCTGCTTGTTAGCATCAATTACCAGATGACTTTTCAGATGAGGTTGGTTTGGATTCTTGCATCTGTTTAACATGGAGATACTGCCTTAAGAAAAAACGCTTAAGTGACTGGAAAGAAGGAAAAGGAGAAATTGAATTGGTGACCTCTCTGCTGGGTCACTTATTTCTGTAGCTGACTGCTTGGGAACATGTCATTCAGTGCTTGTGCAAAACATGGGCTAGGCATGGTTGAGGGATGGCTTGTTGCCCCTGCTGGTCCCCTTGGTGGAATGTGCTTGCTTTGAAGGTCTCTGAACTTGATGCTTTCCTACTTGAAGACTTTCTTGTCAATTTATATTTTCTGCAGAGCTTCATGCATTCTTTCAAGGAACAAACACCCAACTGGTAAATTTACAAAGCCACATTAAGAAATGAGAAATGTTCTTCTCATTAGGTGTTCCCTGAACCTCAGTTGCAGTAACTGTAGCAGTAAATGAAAGGTGTGAGTTGTCCTGGTCTCTCCAAAGGGTTATCAAACATCTGAAGACAGCAGTGGTGTTTGGGCCCTGGAGCTAGGGAGTGCTTCTGACATGGCAGAGACTAACATGCGAGGTGAGTGTTGCACAACTGGGTGTTAGGAAAGAGTAGATGGAGCTGACCCTTCTCATAGGTGAGTGTGGTGGAGCAGCTGTTGCATCCTGTTACTGGAGCTTGGAGAGGACCTGAGCTGTTCTGAGGTACCTGAAAAGCCTTAATTCTGAGTCTTTCTTTATAGCTTTGAAGTTTTAAAATGTTTGAAAGTAAAAAGATATGGCTAGAAAAACCTGGAATGAGATTTCCCCTTCAGGCAGTTTAGAAACCCTCTCCACATCACATCTTCCTGGGCTGATTTCTGCTACTGTCATTAGCATGCTGAGCTCTGTATTTGAGTTTTTCTACTATTCTGGAAAGCAGAAACTGAAGTAGAAGTAACAGCTCAAGAAAAGTAGGAGGTGTGTATGGAGTGTTGACTGAATAAGGCTGTACTTTGTGTGTGTTTGAAGGTGAGGGTGATGCAGAAGGCACCTCTCCTCTCCACATTGCTGAAGCCTGCTTCAAAGAGCTCACCCAAGCTGGAAGAGGAACAGATGGTGCTCATTTCTGAATTTACAGTGTTTCCTCCTCTGTCCCCACCCCCTGCAGACATATGAAATTACTCACCTTATTAATTCCAGAGACTTTAGTAAACAGAATGTGTAAATACATACAAACATCTACTTGATCTGCTCTAGTTTGCATGTCTAGGAGCAGTGCTTTACAAAACTTCGCTCCCAACCTTGGGCAGAGGAGGAGGAGTGGGAGAAGGAGCTCAGGCATGCTCCTCTTATCTTTGCTCAAGTCCACCTCTAAAGCAGCCCCCTGAGCTGGTCTGGTATGGCAGCCCTTTACCCAGGGCAGGGTCACCCCAGCTGTTTCAGCTGGGCTGGGGGGCTTAAAGCCCATCTGCCCTTTTGAACCTTGGAATAAAAATGGTCTGTTGTGATGGAGTGGGAGTGAACCTTGGTCATGGTTTCATCTGCCTTCTTAGCATCCTCAGGATGGATCACTGTGTGCTAGTCTTTGCTCTTTCCAGGTCACCATCCTTGTTTTTGCTGATATTGTGGTTACAGCTGGTGAAGTTGAGCTCCTGAAGAGTGGATGGCATCAGTTAGATGTGTTTGTGCCACTCAACAGTGCAGGTGTTGGCAGGAGCCCTGCTGGGCTGACATGGGGTCACTTTGATGACCATCTAGTTGGAGGCTTGACTTGGTGTAGAGCAAGTGATGCAAAAGCTGTTTTCTGCCCTTTGTTCCTGAGCCTCAGGTGGTAAATTCTGCCAGATGTTACCAAGGGAGGGCAGTCACTGTCCTAATGAGTTTAACAGGGTTTGGGCACAGTTATCCATCCTGGGACAGCTGTAGTGGCACCTCAAATTGTTGTTCCAGTGATCTTAAGGATTTTTAAAATGAAAGGGGAAAAAAAAAAAAGCCCAGTTCCTTCCTTCCTTCCTCCCTAATCCTTCTCTGCAGCCAGGAGGGTATTTGGGTGAGCAGCAGGTTCTCTAGGAGAGAGAAGGAACAGACTCATGGCCAAGTTGTGCTGGGAGTATGGTAAGGGCAGATCAGTGCAGTGATGCTTCTAAACCTTAACTTGCCCCCTTTCAGTGAAATTAAAAAACCAATAAATTGTCTAAGGTGTGTTCTGGGATTAAAAAAAATCAGGAGATTAATTGCTAGAGCATGGGGTAGGCTTGGAAAGCTTTTACACTCCAGGTTTTGCTTGTGGTGAAGAGGGAAAAACTGGTGCAGTCACTCATTAGAGGTTAGAAATAAGTTTCTCAAGAACCTCTGTTGGCATCTGTGGTTTTTAATCTCTTTAGAAGGTTAATATTTTCAGCTAATAGAGCTACTGAAGTTACTGCTAATGAAGTTGGTTACTTGGTTTTTGAGGAGCATAAAAGGCTAGAGCAAAATCAGATTGTTCAGTAGCACCTCAGCAGATAAAAATACCCCATGGATGTGTTTTGTATGGTGTGCTGGAAAGGAAACATTGGAGTTCTTCACTTCTGTTGATGAGATTTGAATATACTCTGGGAGAAACACATGCATTATTTGGTGTAACTCCGAGGGTAAGTGGGATTAATGGTGTCTCATCTCTAATTTTTGTAATTTCCAAGTGATAGTGGGATTGTCCAGTGGCTCCTAACACAGTACCATTGTGGCTGCTCCACAAGCTTTGTGTGGCATCTGTAACTCTAAAGAGCTCTCTGCTGGTTGGATTTGGTGATTGACTTTAAGAAGGTTTTTGGGGAAGTGATGGGGTTGACAGTATGGATTAAACTTAAAGAAGTTGAAGAAAGGGGGGAAAAACTAGAGCGATGGGAAGACCTGAGATGGAAAAGTTGATATAGGAAAGTGGCATCTTGGATGTTTTTGGGAATACCACAGTGATGTGGTATTGCTGTCTGTGAATGGAGTCTCATTTCTGAGGTGATGGGGCTCTGGTAGCATTTGGCAGAGTACCTGGTGCAGAATACCTTATTGCCCATGGACCACACCACTGCTGTAGGTAATTTAAACTCTGCTGACTTCACTTGGAATATCAGTTAAAGCTCTCTGGACTGATTTTTTCTGAGAGACTCTATGTGCCTGTATAGTCTCAAAACTCCTTCCTACCTTTTTCTGGAATTGGGATGGAGTGGATGGTGACTTGCTGAAAGGAGCAAAACATCTTAAAACACTGAAGTGCTCCAACTGTGAAGCCAGCAGCATGATGCTGTGATTTGCTGGATAATGCCCTGATGTTAAACATAAAATGCTTGAATGAATATGAAGTCTTCTGCTGATGTTTTTTGGGAGTAAAAAAGTGACCACCACTACCCCCTATAAACACTTCTCAAAGGAGATGGCCGTGTGGTCAAAGACAGAAATTTGTCTTAGCTGCCACTCCTTGTGGGGAATGTGCAAGTCTGGAGCACACTCTGACTGCAGCCCTGGCTGTTTTCCTGTCCCTGATCCATAGCTGGAATTGACTTCAGCTCCCTGCATGTTTGGTAGGGGCCTGCAAGCTGCAGCAAGAGGAAAAGGGAAGAAGCAAATGCTTCTCTTGTGCAGAAGAGGGATGGGGCATGTCCTTTAGGGTGGCACTCTTTCATTATTCTCCAAATTTGAAGGACAGGTGATTTCTGTGTTGCTGATGGCCCTTGGCAGTTGCCCTGTGAAATGTGGTCCTGCTGTCAGGATGGGCTCTGGACCCTTGGCTGGAAGTTCTGGACCTTGTGCTCAGTGGGGTGGGGTGAGCTGAGCCTTTGGAGCTGACACGTGGGAGCGGAGATGCTGGAGTTGCTCTACGTGCTGTTCTGCAGCTTGTGGCCCAGTGGGGCTGCTGGGAGGAGGAGAGACTTCCCACTGCAGCTGCAAGTTTAAGGGGTAAACAGGAGGAAAACCAAGAATGTTAGTACAGTTTGTGCTGGATTGGGCTGTCCAGACTGTGAGTGATCAAAAGGGAGCAGATGTGATGTGTCTGAGTGGATTTGGAATCCCTGGTCGTGGAGCACGGCCCTTCTTGGGCTTGCAGACTCAGCTGGATGCAGGACATTAGGCTTCTGCCTCTGAACCACACTGCAAACCTGAATTGTGGTCATTTCTTCTTAATTTTTTAATAGTTTCCCTTGGGGAGAATGGTGACTGTCTTGAGGAGTGGTGGTGATTTGGTCTGAGCAGACCAAAGATTAAACCAGCTCTTTGCCTGCAAGTTCTGTATAAAGCTTTTGCTGATTTATCATTTCCTTTTACATGGGTTTGAAGGTACTTTTTTTCCCCTCCTGAATGATGTTTCATTTGAGTACACTTGTAAGATCTGTGGCTAGTGGCGGATATTAGGCTTGAGGGATTATCCAAAGAGCTGTTGGAGCACTTCATTGTTAGACAGGGAACTGGGAGAATTAGTTGCTTATAGAAGGATTTAATAGCAGTGTGAGAAAAGGGGGAACTGTGAGTTTCCTTTCTGTGCTGGCACTCAGCATCCACCCAGTCCTGGAGAACAAGCTCAGAGATCTCAGAACCAGGACTTAATGATATTTTTTTTAGTTTAATGCTACTTTAAATACTATGTAGAAACTATCCTGTGCAAATAGAATTGGCACAGCTCCATGTTTGTTTGCTATAGAGATAGAAATATTTAGGAAAACTTTGCCTAGCAAATCCACCTTTTTCAGTTGTAAAAGTGTCTGTTTCAGAGGGACCTTGGAAGCTCAGTGTGTTTTGGAGAGAAGGAGTTGAATCTTGAGAAGAACTGATTAAAAAACCCAACAATTACAATTATTTTCTGAATTGCACTGTAATATATGACTGCAGCTAGACAGCACAGCGGTTTTCCTCTGCATCCTCATGCTCACAGATTTATCTGTTGAAGTTCATCTTATTTCCAGAGCTTCTTGGTGTTTCCATGAAAAGGCTGGGAACAGCCTGGCTGTGTTTTCTCAGGAGCTGTGGGAGACTGAGCTGGGGGAGCATAGATTACTCTTCAACCAGCAAGTCTGGAGGAGGATATGCTCATGTTGGGCAATGTGGTTTAAATTTGCAAGCTGTTACTATCTAGTCACTTGGTTAATGAAGCAGTGAATAATTTGTGTACTTAATGTTCCTGAGAGATTGAAATGTACTTAAGAAGCCAATCTGTCCAGCTGCTTTGTCTTTCTGCCACAGAACTTAGCATAAAAAGTAAACAGACCTGGTTAGGTGACCAGCTCAGTAATACCTGAGGAAATGAAGCAGTGTGTGATTAGCATAGTGATTTATTTCCTTATCAGTGACCTTGACATGGATGAAAAATATTTTTGTGTACAAATTTTTAGCTGCACTCTCTCAGACTTCCATATTTTTTGGGTTTTTTATGCTTCCCCCCCCCCCCCACCCCGCTCATATTTACTTACCTTCAGTACTTAGGGTTCTAGATGATTTCCACTCTTGGAGCTGAAGTGAGAGGTAGGAGGTTAAGCATGAATGCATCCTAAAACTCCCTGAAGGTCTCTTCCCATGTTTTCCAGAGTCAGCTCTGCTTAATCTAGCAGTATTTTACCAGAGTGATACTGCTCTGTGAACTATATGGAAGGCTGTTCCCTTATCCTCAGCAAAATCAACTATTCCATGAAAATCCCCCCTGCTAAATGGCCAACACTTTCAACTTCTTGTCCCTCATTTCCACTGTCATCACTGTCCTTCGGAAATCAGCAGTGCAGATCTGGATCTCTTTATACACTTGTTAAAAGAAATGTTAATTGCTTGGTTTTCATGGACTGAAAATTTACTTTTTACTGCTATCCTTAGATTGCCAAAAAGTAATTGTGTTAAAAGTTCAAATAGTTTCTTGTAAAAGTAAAACAATGTGATCTGGAAGTGATTAAATCATTGCTGGTATTGATATAAGGCTTTCTTCTTGTAATTTGTGTTAAATCTAGTGTATCTAATCATGGGCCCAGAGCTTCTTTTTTCTTTTAATAGCAGTGCTTTTCTTTGCATTGGCTTGTATAGGGAGACCTGAAATTAAACTAGACTGTACTTGAGTCTTTTTGTGTGTGTTAGGAAAATTCAGCAAGTATTGGGTAGAACTATGTGCTGGTAGTAAAAATGTTGAATGAGCTTAAAAATTACTTCTTTTTCCTGACTTGTAAAAGAAAATAGAATATTTATGTCATACAAAAGGCTTTTTGAGGTAAAATACTGCAGGGGTTTTTTTGTAGTAATACAAATAATCTATAGCAAATACAGGGTCATCACACCTTGGTGGAGGGAAATCTGAGCATGCAACTTGTCCACACAGTTGAATACTTGAAGCCTTCTTTTTTGGAAACTGGTAACAAATCCATTCAGTAAAACTGCCCTCCAAGTCTTTGGAGGAGTGAGACATCCAAGAAGGTTATCACTGTCCATTTACTCATCCAGAGGGAGGCTGCTCTATCTGATATTGCTGCATAACTTTGTGTGCTGAAGCTTTTTTCCTGACAGTGCCCCTGAGAGGTTTATGGAGTTATTTGCAGTGACTCAGGCAGGCATGGCTGTTAGCTGACTCTTTGCTAGCAGCTGTGTTCCTCCTCCTGGAATGCACTGCCCTATGGAAGTAACACTCACCTAAGAATTTGGTCTGTGCCCTGTCATGTCTTGCATAGTTTCTGAACCCTTTGCTCTTCTGCTTCAATGGGTAGAAGGAAGAAGCTCCCCACAATCCTGACAGTTATTTGTAGTGTTAGGGGAAAATTCAGCCAAAGAGGGAGCTGGCATTCAAACATCATCTCTCACAACTTCTGGCTTCTGCAGTCAGATGTGACTTTGAAGATATCCTTGTTGTGGAGTTGAGAAGATGCAAGACTTGACTCCTGAAACTCAACAAGGAAGCTGACACATAGAAAGGCCTGTGTTCCTTTGCTCTGCTCCCAGGGCTCCTTCTCACCCCACTCCTCCTGTTTTACCAAAACTGGGAATTCAGTGTTATTTTGGGTGAGTGGCTGCAAATGTCTCACTTTACCCACTTGGATCTTGGCAGTCATTAGTATTTCTTCTGCTTGTTTTGTGTCCATCTGCTGCCTTGCATTTAAGGAATCCTTCATAAGATTTTAATCTCTAGCAAGTCTTCTCTTCAAACTGAAGTAGAGCAAGGCTTTTCACGTTTAATTTAGTGTGGAGTTCTATAAGGAGAAGTTTGAGGGTAGAAGGAAGAGTCAGTGTTGCATGTGTTTGTGGTGAACCAAGGTCCTTTCACCACTGCTCCACTGCATCTGCAGCATTGCCTTTACATGGACAGACCCTGGGTTTGACTCATTTTCTCCGTTCAGAGGCTCTTACATCTGATGAATCTCCTGTTTTGGTTCTAAATTTTATGTCATTGAAGTAGAGACCCAACATGAAATGCATTGTGCCAAAAGAAGAAAGCTGTCTACTATGGCTGATGTATGCTGCTCCTAAGGGTTTAAAATTAGCTTGTAGGGTTTTTTGCCTATGAGTGCAAATTTTGCCTTATTAATAAGTGATTTAAGGATAAGGACTGATATTCAGTTGAAATCAGAAGGTTATTGGGAAGTGGTAAACTTCAAAAAATAATTACCTGATCAGACCATCAAGGAAGCAAACCTCTAGAATTTGTACTGTTTGATATATTTTGGATTTTCCTCCATTTCTATTGCACTGTTGTACAGATCTTTTTTTTTGAAGTGATACTGTGAAGATTACCATTTGGGGTTGTGTGGTGGTAGCTTTCTGTGAGTCCTGAGTGAGGTACCTGTCTAGGCAGCTGTAGAGAAGCAGAGACATGGAATACTGTGGAGCCTTGGAAGTCTGAGCTTTTGGAGAAGCCAGGTCCTCACTGCTGAGCCTCAGCAGTAGATTGAGGAGTGTGATGCTCATCATCTTTCTTGGGGTATCTGTAGATTGAGGGACCACAAGTAGGCCGGTTTGTTTTAGTTTTATCACTAAATTTAAGAATTAAGTGAAAACTAAACCTTGAGAGCACTCTATTTTTGAGACTTCACAAAGGCAGAGGCTTTACAGATGGGCCCACGTGGCTGTTTCTTTTCCCAAAAAATACTATCAAAAGTGCCAGCATGTAAACTAAGGACCCTGAAAGGAGAGGGAAGAAGAATTATTTTGACCCCAATTTTGTGGGCTTCTACTGATGGGCAGCAAATTACTTGAAGTTTTAATGCATGGTGTTTTACATTACTGAGTTATGAGAGCTGTCATCTAACTTCATAAAAAGCTTTTTAATTACCTAGGGATTCAGCATTTTTAAAATGAATGTACTTAGCAGTACTAATAAGAAAATGAATTTTAAAGTTCCTCTCCAGAGAAAAATATCTTTTCCTCTGGTAGAGTTCCTTTAGGCTTCACAGCAGTGTAGTGTGCCTGAAGAAAATCTCATCACTTGTCATTCAGTGCGGATGGTTAAACTCACTTTCTGAGCAATGACCCTGTTTTGGGCAATGCTGTTACCTCAGGAAATCCCTGCTTGGTTTTCTGCTTGAAGAACCTGTGCAGGGCTGGGGTGTGTGTGGTGTGGTCCAACAGGCTGTGGCACGTGAATCTAACATAGGGCTCAGGGATGTGGAGTTTGTCATCTCGTGTGCACAATGGTCCTTGGTGTTTGTTGGGAGAACAATTTGGGCATGGAATGCATTTCTCTGCACAGCTCCCACCAGGCTGCTCAGCCTCTTCTTGACAGCACAGCTGCCTCACTGCTCTGCTGCTAACAAGGTGAATTAATTGCACATCTGGAATTCCCAGGGTTGCATTGCATTCCTGCCACTGAGAACCAGGCACTATCATTTAGCTTCCTACCACTGTATGGCCCAAGTTTCAGCACCACCACATAAGCTCAGAAAATTAGAAGGTCCTGCAGAAGCTCTTTTAAATGCATTAATGTGTAATTTTCTTGTATCTGCTGAGGCTGGTGTAGGAAAGCAGTTTTTCCAGGATAACATTTGATGTTATACTGTCTCAGCAGTATCCCAGGTGGTGTTTGGTCCCACTTCAGCAATTCTGTTGATATCTTCTCAATCCTTCCTTTACAAAGCAGCAAAAGTCTGTAAATCTCCCTCATACAAAACAGTAAGGAAAGACTGTTCATGTACCCGTTATTTTCCTTTTTCAGTTTTCTCTGTTCCTGGATGGTCAGTCTTTAGCCTGTGGAAGGAATTTTGATCTATAGGTGGCTTTCCAAATCAAGGTCTGGTGTGGATACATTGAGGTGTTTTGGAGCCTGATGTGAAGCAGATCTTCTAATCTGTCAATTAAATCAAGAGCTGCAGATTTTGCAACTGAGCCTATCAAGAAGTCTGGACTTAGCATTACCAGCAGGGAATCATCCAATTTTATCCTCTTTGTTCATGATATTCCAAAATAATCTTACAGAATTGCTTCTGTCCCTTCATGCTAAGCCATGCTACCTTCTCAAGCACTTGTTTTTTGGCTAAACTTTTTTCTCAGAAATAGCCACTGCATTAAGTAGTACTTTGTGCTTCATGTGTCTCCAGATGGGATGTGTGGGTGAACATGAACTCACACACTTGTGTGCTTAACAGTGACTTCCACAAGCACTGGCAGTGTGTACAGATTATTCTCCAGAGGCAAAGTTGAAGGCATGTGCTGGCTGTTACATGGGAATCAGGAACTGGAGTGCAGTTCCTTCTCTGCTTCAGTAAAAATTTGGAAGAGCTTTGCTTCCAAATTCCCCAAACAAATTTGAAACATAACTCAGTGGCAAGCTTTGTTTTGACCGCTCTCCAGCAATGGTTTTGTCAAGTCTGTTTATCCCAATTTCTTCCCCAGCTTAATAGGCTGAGAAAGTAAAGCCATTGTGTGGGTGGTTGAAAATGGGCTCTATGGATATTGCTGCAATTTGTGTTTCATAAATAATGGTAGCTTGTGCATAAGCCTGTAATTGACTGAAAATGCATTAGAAGTTAGCATCAAGGCAGGTCAACTGCTGCTTAAAATCCATTGCTGGAGTCTCTTGGGAGGAGGGGAATATGGAGAGGCAGGAGATACACAAACTGTGCGGTGTTAAACAGCATGTTTCAAATGTGATCAAAGTTAGTTTTCATAAATGTTTACTGAAGAGGGCAATACTTAAATACTTGAGAAAAGAAAGCTGTTGATTCTGCATCAGGCCAGGTGATGGATGCTCGCAGCAACAGTCTTATTCCCAAATAACAGTGCTGTTAATTATGGCTTGTGTCTGAAAAAAATCTGGGGCTGGTGAGTGGGAGTTGGAAAGGCTGAAGGGAGAGTAAAACATCAAAATTCCAAAGAATTCAACGTTCTGTGTGAAGAACATTTCTGGCCTCTCCATGGCTGTACAGCCAGCAGTGCGTGAGTCAGTCTGCAGGGTCATGTTACTCCCAGAGCTGCTCAACTTGCTGCTGCTTAGAGCACTCATTGTATGTAGACATATCACTTAATTTGTTCTTAATTAAGCTCAACAATACGAGCTGTGTGTTTTTGATATCTAATTCAGATAGGAACAAAGCCAGGTGTTAGAGCTGTTGCAGGCTCTGAGCGCATGTGGGTCAGGGGTGAGTGGGTAAAGTGCTGCCTTTTGATAGGGGAAAAGGCTTCAAAATGTTATGTAGTAGAAATTAGTGGCTGATTGTCATAAGTGATGGAGCCATTGAACTGGGTGGAGCAGCAGTGCTCCAGTGGAGCTGGTGTGCCCACCTTCAGGAGTGCTGGGCCTGGAGCAGGGGGCATCTCACCTATATGGGCACCATACAGAATGATTTTCATGCTGCCTTTGGTCAGGACACCTTTGGCTCTGATCATCTGGGTTTGTTGGACTTCTGAAACTGAAGCATCACATGCTTTGACTTCAGGTGTGCTGGTTGAAAGAGTGGGGCAGGACATTGAGCTGCAGAAGGGTGAGGCTCCTGGGAGGGCATGCAGAAGGAAAACAGGCCTCAGGAAAACCTGCCATTCCTGCACTAACAACATTCACAAAATGCTTTTTATTTCTTTTTTTCCCCTCAGAAATCAGTAAAATCTAGATGTCCTTTAAAGAAATGGTTTCACAATTCTCACCAGATTATCTGATGCTACATTTTTTGCAAGGTACTGCACTGCAGTTCAGTAGACTTTTTTTCTTTTTACAGGAAATCATGTTTTTGCCAATTGGCCAAGTACCATATTTAAAGAAGCTGTGACCTCAGTTTTCTTTAGCTATTTAAACTTTTGGAGTTTAAAAGTAGTTTTTAGACTCTTTCTTCTCAGCCATTCTTCCACCCCCACATCTCCACCTGTGAAAAGGTACAGTTGGAGCTGAGCATCAGGAATACTCCCTCCAACACCTCCTAGTGTCAACTTGAAATTTTTGAGAGGAAATTATCAAAATGGGATTTGCTCTATAAGTTGAAGACTATGAGAATGACTTGAAAGTGGGCAAGATTTGTTGCTTTCTTCTGATTCCCGTGGAGATGTGGTCTTGCACAAGAAACATTCATGAGAGGTGTTTTTCTGTGTTGCTGAGGATCAAGGATGGAAAGTGTCCAATTCGATGGAAAGGTTTTGGTGCATCTTCTCTGGCTTGCTGCTGCCACCAGCTGTGATCTTCCTGTGGCTGTGGTGCTGGTGGTTGTTTGCTTCAGATTTTACTGGATGGTAGTTGTATGTCCACCATGAGAAAAACTCTCTAGAAAATGTAACCTTGCTTGGTCACCAAGGTCCCACGGTGACTTGGAATGGGTGGGAATTGTCAGTTTTCAAGGGTTGTTATTCCTGCATGCACTGTTGGTGTTGTCATTGGGCTGTCAGTATTGAAAGGAAGGTAATAACTGCATTCTTCTGCCAGGAATAAAAGCAGAAGACAAGTTTTGTCTTTTCTGCATACATAATTTTTTTCTGATTTTTTTTTTTCTTTGCCTCTTGGGTAAAACTCCAAGTTTTGTGAGAGTAAACTCCCACTTTCCTGTGTTCCTTCAGTTGTGGGAGTGACCTGTTTTCACCTATACCGGTTGTGTATGGGTTGTGGAGGAGCTTCTGGACATTTGATACAAGAAATGAGCTTTCCAAGGATCCCAACCCACAGCAACATCAATCCAGCTTATTTGGGTGCTGATCCTGATGGCAGGAGGTAGCTTTGCAATCCTGATACGTGAATGAGATGGAGCCCTCCCCAAAATGGCCCATGGCATCCTTGATCCTCTGTGATCTGCTGTGCTTGCCAAGCATAAAGGACCTTTTAAAAACGAGCTTTTATCATTTGTGCTGAAAAAGGACTTTGAGGCTTCCTGTGCAGCCAGGATTTTTGTGTTGGACATGGGATCTTCCCAGTCCCCTGTGAATAAACACAGCTGGCTGTTTTGGGAAATGGGCTTAACATCTTTGCATCAAAGCTGTACAAATAAGGCATCAAGCTGTACTGAATTAATGGATAAGGTTTTCTGACTTTTACACTGACTTAAAAGTGATCAAGTAAAAAAATCAATTTTTCGCAAGGCTGCCTTCAACCCAGAGCAGGGGGAAATAAGCCTCTCCCCTTTGGATACATGACTCAAACAAGCAGCCTTGATGACCTATCAATGTTGGATTATCATGCAATAATTTACTGGGCAGCCTTTTGCTGTCCAGAGCCGCCCACGCACAGGAGTCAATGGTGCCTTTGTTTGGGAGTGCTGGAAGAATGCATGATCTAATGGGGTGGTGGGAGTTCGCCTTCGTTCCAGCATGCTCCAGGCTGTGCTCATTCCCCCAGTGTCCCAAACACATTTCCTTCCTCTGTCCCCATCTTAGAACGGGCTCCCAGAAAAAACAATCCATGTTTGTGTCTCTGTCAGGCTTTTTTAAAACCCCAGCACCCGTCTGTGGTGGAGGTCCACATGCCAGAATCTCTGGTTTGGTGGGGCATGGTTTAAGAAAAGACTTTAAATCCTTCAGGCCTGTCTTGTTCGTGATATATGCACATAAATCTTGAGGCTCTTCAGGTGAGGACAAGAAAATAAACCTAAGATTTATTTTTACTAGTTTGTGTTCCTGTAAAGGCCACAGCTTGGAATGTGAGGCCTGTTGTCTGTGCATCTGCATGGAGTTATTTCCTTAGTGCAATTCCTCAGAAAGTTGAAATCCATTACTCTCCTTTTTCAGATGCTGGATATTCCATTTGCTTGGGCAATACCAGTGCTCTTGTCTTCCTCTTCCTCTACAAATTTTCTCAGAAAGCTAGGATGTAGTTGTAAAGGACATTTGCTCTAGAACTTAAAAAAAATCTTGATTTTGGTCATACACGTGGTTTTTTCATGTACATGTGATGCAAGTGATATAATTTACCACTTATGTGTCTTGCAGGTGTTGTTGTTTAATGAAAGTACTTTATTCTGAAGGAACAAGTGTCTCCAGGTGTTTCTCACTCTCCTCCCCTCCTTATAAACTCTGTCCTGCTCTTGTTATCCATATGCTGAAAACTCCTATCCCATTCCCATTAGATGGGATAACTCATGCTCCTTAAATGTTGCCCCTGTGATCCAGGAGGGAAGGCTCTGGCAGGGTTTCCAGCATAGAGGCTGAACAAAATACTGCAGTAGCTGAGAACTTGGAGTGGCCATTTGGCTCAGGATGCAGTGACTGGTCTTGAAGAAGACCTTGTGAACTTGCTGGCCTGTGTCTGCTGACATCCAGGTTTCTGTCCCTTGCTAGGAACACACTGCTTGTGTGAGGTTCTGGGATCTGTGTGTCTGGAAGAATCGGAGCCAGTCTGTTTTGCTCATGGCTGGTCCAGCATTGTGCTGGGTGCTGGGAGAGCTGATGGTTCAAGAAGGGCAGAGTTGAGGCAGGAATAAGGGTGAATGGCATGGAGCGCATTTTGGTCTAGTAGCAGGGAAATTTGGCATGTCTTCCTGGGAATGATGGGGAAACAGGTCAGAAGAAAAAAGCAAAATGAAATGCCAATTATATTTGGTTGCTCTCTGTTCTTCACTGCAAAATGAAAATGAAATCCAGTCAAAAAACACTAAGTAGGCTTTATTTGTTACTGGGTTTGTTTTCAATTCTTTAACCTTCACTTAGACATAGGTTGTCAGCAAGTACTTGTGTGAGAAAAGCTGCCTTGAAACAGGAGCCAACCAAAAGGGAAACAGTGAAGTTTAACCATTTCATTACTGCCCAGTGGATTTTGTGGAAAAGAAATTTTCAAAGGTTTGGTTCTTTGCCCAGTGCAGTCATCTCAGGTGGATTATTTTTTCCCTCAGCAAAACTCAGTAGCTGTATACAGGAGAGGTAGCATCGATTCTTTCCATGTGCCAGTCCCATGTGCAGGGCATTCAAGTGAACAGGCAGAGTGTCCTCTGGGCTTATCTCACCCAGGCATCTGCTCACAATTCAACACTTGTAGTCACTGTGCCAGCTGGCAGGGCAGTTTTCCTGATGTAAATTATCCATCCGTTCTGAGGGGCCTGAATACAAGGAGGTCTTTTGTGTGTGGAACGAATTCCTAACTTCAGGGAAAAGGGAGGAGTTTCTGAAGATCTAAATGGCATGGGCTTATATGGTTTTAGCATGGCACATTTCCTGGTGGACCTTGGGATACTGAATTTGGCAGTGACCCAGCGGAGGGAGGGCTGTAATTGCTGATGACAGCTGGGCAAGCCCGGCAGTGTGAGCAGGCTCTTTGGGGCAGTATCCCCTGAATGAAATAATGCTGAACATTTTCTGCTCCCTCTCCAGGCACAGGACTTGCTCATTCCTTTGAATCTGTAATTGCAATATTGTCTTGAAGATTTGTATGTGTGTCTGCTTACAGTAGAGAAAAAGGCAAAAGGTTTTCTTCTTCATCCTGAATTTTCAGAGGGAGCTGATTATTGTGTCATCCTGTCATTTGCTGGTGAACAGCTCCATGCCTCAGAAAAGATGCAGTTTTTAAATGTGTGGCTCATGATTTTGTGCTCTGTATGCTTTAAAACACACATCAGGTTGCACTTGGGAAGTGCTAAGCTCGTAGTCACTGATTCCAACATCTGGAGTTCCTCCTGCAAAATGGATCTGTCACTTCTCAATACACACAGCGAAATACTACCTGTCAGTTGGCACTGTCTGACAGTTCTAAGTCAAACTGAGCTCCAAGTCAGTACTGGCTTCTAGGAAGAGGAGAACAATGTCTTTTTGTCTTCTAAATGTAATGTTTAAAACTGCCTTTCACCTGGTTATTTCTGTCACCATTTCTTAGTGTAATAGCTGTATATGTTTATTCAGCCCGGCAAGACATGAAAGCAACCTGGGCTGCTTATCTGTGCTAGAAAAGGTCTCTGCAGCCTCAAAGAACTGCCAGGCTGTTAAACACAGTATTTATGTTCAGTGTGAACAGTGGGGAAGCACATTTCCACACTGTGTCAGCTGGGCTTGGGTAAACTCCTTTGTTCCAGCAGTATTTACCCAGCAAGGCACTGCACAGCCTCTCTCTGTGCATTAACTGCATTCCTCTGTAATGCCATTAACTGCACTGCTCAAGGAGTTAGGCTGCCAGCTGCCATAAATGTCTTTCTCACGTGGGTTGCTCACTTGGGAGGGGTTTGAATGCATTTTCTTGGCCTGCCGTGTAAAACTGGAGATGAAAAAGGGAGGGTCCTTGCCATTTAGCAGAAGAGGTTCCCAGGGATAATGTTTTCATGCTGCCCAGAGCACAGTTGGCATGTGCTGTGCCTTTAGCTGAGCTGAGGCTTTCACAAGGAGCAGTAGGAGACCTTGTCAGGAAACAGGGATCAGAATTCAGTTATAGTGGAGAGTGAAAAAAGTAGTTATTTTCTGGGGCAAGCAGCCTGTGACCCGGCCTTTCATCTAGAGCAGAAAGTTGTGTGTGTGAGTGAAAGCACATGCTCAGCCCCCTCATCATTCCCAGGATTCTTTTGAAGCATTTCCTCCCCATCTTGATGAAGCCTGAGCACAGGGGTTTTGCTTCACACCAGAGGAATGCAGTGCTAGAAAACTAACTACCCCAATTCAAAAAAGCTGACACTGTTTGATGAAGTTGTTGTCTCTGGCTTATTTTTTATCCCCTCTTAACTTAGGGAATGGCTGCTCTAGCTTGATGTTTTCCTGTTTTCACTTGTCATTAAAGTTGCCCAAAAAAATTGCACCAGGGCTGACGTTCACGGTTAGATTTTGCTTTATCTTACCATGTGAGCTCTCTCATTAAGCTGATGACACTTTTACTAGTGATAAAACTATGATAGTAGTTGTGGTTTTTTTAGTTGCTCTCCATCCAAGATGTTGGTGAAGTTCTGGGATAGGCTGCCAAGTTGCAGATCAACACACTGGGGTATTCCTGCAGAAGGAGGAGTATTTGCTTCCTGGGCCCCTTGCCTTTTACCTGGAAGAGGTGTGAAGTGTATCCTGGGTTTGTGTACCGTGGACCTGAAAAAGATGTTTGTGTGTCTCCAGCCTATTGCCTTGTGTCCTATTGCCTTGTGTCTGTCTTGAGTTCCTGCATGTGCTCTTTGTTCCTACCTCAAGCATATTTTGCCTTCAGTGAGGAGCTCCCTTTGAGAAGAGCCCATGTAGTGAGAGAAACAGGAAAGCTGGGAGGGTCTGATCTGTACACGGGATGCCTGCTTCTTACCTTTATTGCAATCATGAGAAAAGCACTCCAAATACACAGGAACAGGATTCATCTCTTGTATTGGGCAGGAAGGGGAGGGAATGCCTAAGCTAAGTTAGTGCTGATCCTTTGGAAGAAAGCAGTTTGGCACCAATGGTGGGGCTTGCTTCTCACTTGTCTTCTGTGTGTAAGAAGATCTCATTAAATAATCAGCCCCAAACCAACAGTGAGCTGCTACTGAGCAAGAGCCACGACTGTGAATGTCTGGCTCCAGTCTTGTGCTTAGGTCATCCATAATACATGATCCATGCACACGTGATATAAATAGGAAAGGGATTTTGTAGGAAGTATCAGGGGGCTTGTATCTGTATAATGTCCCAGCTGTCCTGCATGTCACACACAGACAATACTATTTGGTGGGTAATTTAAACACCAGCTTGGTCGTCTTCTATTCTTGGGTGTCATGGTTTGACACTGGCCAAATGCCAGATATCCACAAAGTTCCCTTTTGTTAGAGTGAGCAGAGGAGAGGGGAAAAAATTTAACAAAGGGCTCATGAGTTGAGATCAGAACTGGGAGAAAATCACTTTAAAGGCAATGGTTACAAAAAAGTTATAAAGTAAATTTATTGTTAACAGAGTGAGAGGAGGATGACCAGAAAGCAAAGACGCCTTTAAAGCACCTGTTTTCCCCCAGCTCCTCCCTCTTTCCCACTGACAGTGTAGGAAGACAGGGCTTGGGTGTTTTAGTCAGTTCATTATTTGAGATCTTTTTCTGTTCTCTCAGGGAGAGGAGTCTTTTCTTTGCTATGCCATGGGGTCCCTCCCATGGGCAAATAGTTGTCCCAAAACTGTTATGGCATGGGTCATTTGTCCACAGGGTGCAGCTTTTTAAGGGTAGGCTGCTCTAGTTTGGAATCAAGGGCTTTTTCTCTCTATTTCTGGAAGCAAGGGCCCTCTCTTTCTCTAGTCTGGTCTCCCACTGGACTACAGCTTTCCCTGCCACCCACCCACTCCTTTTTTCCCATGGGCTGCAAGTAGATCTCTGCATCCCCTGTGGACTTCATACATTCCAAGGGCACAGTTTGTTTCACCAAACAAACTGCAGAGTAATCTCAGCTCTGATGCTTGAAGCACCTTCTCCCCTCTTTCTTTTCCGCCGACCTTGGTGCCTCCATGTTGTTTTCCATCACATGTCCTCACTTCCTCCTCTTCTCTGACTAGAAGAAAAACTGCTGCTTGTAGGTACCATTGCAAACAAGTTCCACTGATTCAGAGATTTTTGTGAGATCCTGCAGTGCTGAGAGGTTAATCTTGCCTAGATTCCATGCCTGGGAGTCGCTCGCCATGTTTTCACTGCTGGCCATGCGGCCCCATTGCCATTGCAGGCAGCGATGGCCGCTGTGGCACTGGTGCTGTTTGGTGCCTCTCTTCATGAGGGCCATCAGGAGGAGAAGCTGCCAGCCCTGCCCCTGTGCCTGCAGCACACTGGCTGGGGTGGCCGGGCAGGCAGGGCTCGTGTGGCTGCCCTGAGATGGCGTTGGCCGTGGTGCATTGCCACACGCCATGACAGGGTTGGCCCCAGCAATGGTGCTTCACCAGCCCTGGAAAAATAAACTGTGCATGTGCTGTTTGATTTTCTTCTTAAATATGTCATCATAGAGGCTTTACCAACCTCTCTAATTGGGCCAGCATCATGTCCTTCTCCAGAGCCTTTAGAGATTGACTCTCTGTTGGACATGGTGGAAGCTTCTGGCAGCTTCTCACAGAAGCTACCCCTGTGGGCCCCCTGCTATGAAAAACCAGGCTGTGCCAAACTAACACATTGGGGGACGTAATTTTTCAAGTGCTGTATATCTTGATTTTTACTTTATTTTTTTCAGGTGTGTTGGTTTCTGGACCCTTTGCTGTGCTTCTCCTGCTACTTTGGCTCCTCCCTTGTGCCATGCAGGCTTTGGGTGTGACGTGCCTAATGCAGGCTGGCCCCTGGCCTAATCGCTGGGGGCTGCAGGGCAGCTCCATGGTTCGTGACCTAATTCATGGCTGCTGGGTTGTGCGTGTGTTCTTTGAGGACACTCTGTTCTTGGTCCATGGTGCCTCTGGTCTGCTCTCACGTGTGAAGGAGGTGAACACTTGAGCAAGTGCCAAGCCTCATGTTAAAATTTAACATGGTACAGTTCATTCATTTTACAAGTTGAGGTTAAATATGTGTGACTTTTGCAGGTTGAAAAAACCAGTTTCTCAATCAGCTGAAACTCTTCTAGTAGCTTTTTTCATGATCAGCGAAAGAACTGGTGATGGCTGCAAGTTCTGCTTAGAGCACTGTTTTTCTTGGAAGTGGTGGGAGCATAAAAGAGCATGGCAGGGACTAAACACCCGAGGTTTTATTCCAAACAAACTCAACGTTGTTTTAGCAAGCCCCCTACATGCTCCAGGATGTCCTAATTGTACACAGTCTGCTTGCTGAAGTGGAGCAAGAACAGCTGGTACACAGCTGTGTGCCTCTTCCTGGGAACCCCTGGCCTGCCCCTTGGCCAGTGTGGATAGCAGATGAAGGTGGCTGAAGAGTGTTGTGGTCCTTTTCTCCTCATGGGTTCTCTCAGAGATGTGACTCCCCTGGGCACTTGGTTTATGTGCATGGGGGTAGATGCTCAAGTCACTGGAGAAGAGTAATGAGGGAGGATGATGTGCTGATTGCCACAGACCAGTTAGGAGGGGAACAGAGGGCAAGGAGGTGGCTTTTCCTTCACTCTTCTAGGAGATGGAGAACATGGGTAGCTTGGAAATCATTGCACTCTGATCTTAAAAATGCTTTGGTGACTTCAGTCAAATGATGTGGGAAACTTAAACGTCATTTTGTTTTTCCCAGGGAATGAGTAGAAGAGGGCTCGGTAGGTTCAGTGCTGGAGGAAAAGCTTTGTGAGCTGTAAAAAGAGATTGAGGTATTGTCTGTGTAGGGAGGAAGCAGAGGTAGAAACCAGGCTCTACAGTGTGACTTACTCCTCTCTGGTTAATACTGTTTCTCCCATGTGTGTATTTGGGAGAAATATCATCAAATGTCATTATTAGCTTGGGCCTGGCCTTAAATACACACAAACTCCTCATGGGTCTGATGTAGTCTGTCATCTGTTAGAGATGTATATGGAAGAGAATTGCAGCTTCTGGAATGTGTTTGGTTGCACAGAAGGTTGTAGGTCTCTTTATTTATCTACTCAGCCTGCCCTCAACTTCTGCTTTCAGTTCCTTCACCTTGTCTTGTCTTTGCTTGGAGATACCATACTGGACTGGAGGAGATACTTGTGGTGTTGGTGGACACGTTCATCCTTCTGCATCATGCTGGGAGAGAAATTCAGTGCAGCTCTTTGCATTCTCTCTCAGTTCTGAGCCTTTGTCACAGGTGTCTCCTGTCCCCCCCAGGAAAAGCCTTTGACATCACGTACGTGCGCCTCAAGTTCCACACCAGCCGTCCCGAGAGCTTTGCCATCTACAAGCGCACGAGGGAGGACGGCCCCTGGGTGCCCTACCAGTACTACAGCGGCTCCTGCGAGAGCACCTACCGCAAAGTCAACCGCGGCTTCATCCGCACCGGCGAGGACGAGCAGCAGGCGCTCTGCACCGACGAGTTCAGCGACATCTCCCCCCTCACCGGGGGCAACGTGGCCTTCTCCACGCTGGAGGGGCGCCCCAGTGCCTACAACTTTGACAACAGCCCTGTGCTGCAGGTACGTCAGCAGGACTGGCTCAGGCAGGTGGGCTGAGTTGAGCATTCCCGTTGAGTCGCTGTTCATGGTGGGTTTGTGCTGACTGGGCTGCACTGCAGCCCTCACTCATAGTGAAAGGGCCTTGCCCAGCTGAGTTGGGGTGGACAATCCACAGAGACGCTTTTGAAGGAAAAGTTGAATTCTTGTGTTTATTGATAGGAAGATTATGGAACAAAAAAGCTAACCTGATGGCATTAAGGGTTTGCATTAAGGATTTGTCAGTAGGGATGATGGACGTCTTCAGATCTCTGCCAAGTTAGAAAGCAGCTGTGGACATTCTGCTGTTGTTTCACATGCGAGGACACAGGCAAGGTAAAGTCTCAGTCCAGTTAATATTTGAAGCATCTGCATGTGTATTTCAAGCAGAAAAAAGTGAGAAATACTAGATTCTTCTAAATACATAAAGCACAGGAGTCCCTACCATGTTTTCTCACATGTGTGTTGAAGCAGAGAAGTTTGATTTTATCCTTGGTATTTTTCTCTTACAGGTGGCTTGGCAAGAGGGTTTTGGCAGGGGTCTTTTGTTGTTGAACATTCTTGAATGTTTTATTTTGCATTCACAGGAATGCTTGGGCAGTGGTCAGGAGCATACTTGGCAATTTTTGTGTTCTGCTTGATGACTTCTCCAGTTTTTATTGCAACAAGGAGCTAAAGCTGTGGGGTTTGCCTCACTGGGGCTCGTTGTCTTCCTTTCAGAGCTGTATTTACCATCACTTCCCTTTGCTCTTAGAGTAGCAGGAGTAGTCTGAGACAGGCACCCAGCAGGCTCAGGGCTTGCCTGTTTCCAGTTCCCAGGCAGGAGAGCAGAACCTGGTGGGGTTGATTCTGCAAACTAAAGTGAAATGAAAAAATGAGATTAATGGGAAAGGACAAAGAACTTCTGAAGTGGAAAAGAACCAGTTTGGCCACCTCATTGATGTAGCCAACCCTTGCAGAAAACCATGTCTTATCATTAAGGTGAACAAGGAGATTGCAAGTTAGCAATTGTATAATTTTCTGATAAGCTTCTCTATGTAAGGAATAGAGATCTGACCACCAGATCAGATGTTTCTTTGTGTTCTTTTTTATGGTGTTTGAAGGAAAACAGCTTTGTAGAGGGTATAATAAAACCAAGGAGGTGCCAATGTCAGTGACTGCTAGAATGTGATATGAAATTTGGCAACAGGCTGTGTGTGCTGGCTGCTGCTGCACGAGGGCAGGGCATTGTGTTACAGACACTGTATAAATATTATGAAAAACTCTTGTGTTGCAAGTCAGATCTGTCTGTTTTTCTTCCTCAGCCTCCCCCAGCCTCACTCATTTGTCTGTCTGTATCTTTTAGTCTGGTACAATATGCCTGCAGACAAATATACCCTAAAGCTTTTCCCATTGGTGCTGCATAGCTTTGCAAGAGAACTACAGCCAGACAGATACATACAATTAGCAAGCTGGCACAATTGCCTGCCCTGCACTTTGTGCTGGAGAGGTTACTCAGTGCTTCCCAGCTGAAAGCACTCAGGATGTGAAGAGGCATTGGAAAGGGTCTCCAGAGAGGAGAAAGGGTCAGGAAAACCCATTTGAACCAAGAGGATGTGGCATAAGGCTTCTGGGACAGGAACGTGTGTGCTCCCAAGGTGCAGAGGGGAAAACAATGAGGAAGGACCCAGCTGCTGAGGAGGGACTTCGTTAACAGAACTGCTAATGACTGGTACTCTCTCAAGGGAAAGGGTGTTTCATCTGATGGGATTTCTCTCTGCTCTAGGAATGGGTGACAGCTACAGATATTAGAGTGACCCTCAACCGTCTGAACACGTTTGGAGATGAAGTTTTTAATGACCCAAAAGTTCTCAAGTCTTACTACTATGCAATTTCTGATTTTGCTGTGGGTGGTAGGTGAGTAGACAATAAAACTCTAAAGTTTACTAAAGTTTTTGGTTAGTTTTACTAGATTGCTTTGAAGATACTGATTGTATTCACATCATACCAATAGGCTCTGGTCTTTACTGACTGTCCATGCATTAGAATAAATTTTATGTAATTTGCAAATATTGTATATAAGCTTTTGTGCCATAACTTCAGGGCTGGCAGAGATAATTTTTTTTGATTGAATAGATGAAATATAAAGTGATTTGAGAGAGTAAATGGTAAAAAGAGTTAACTGAAATGAAAACAAAAGAAGAAAATCTTTTCTGCTCTGTGGTTTGTGTGGTTTTTAATGTGTTTTTCAATTATACTATCCTGTGTCTGCACTCTCAACAGTAAGTAGAAAATCTCAGTGTCTCTACTTCACATATGTTGAAGAAGCTATCTCCTTTGGAGGTCTGGAACACAGTACAACATGGTTATGATTGTTCGTTCCTTTTGCCAACATCCATGATAGAATATTTTAGCCTTAAGTAGTTGATGATAAAATGTTTTACTAACAGACATGAGACCACTGCAGGGTTTTGGCCTGCTTGCATATGGCAGTCCTGAGAGTGGGATTTGGCCACACGGGGATTTGAATTGACTGCACCACCAGTCTGGAGGTGCATGGACTTCTGTATTAGTCCCCTTTGTGCTATTTAATTTCCTACTGATACCATAATAACCCACACTCAGTGAACCTACCATGTTCTGGGCTCTCACAGGAGAGAAATTATGGATAATTTACTAACATAAAGCCAGCTAAATCTTTGCTTCTCCTACTCAGGTTAGTCTGAAGACTGCAAAGGAGTTGGTTAACTTTCTTCCCTTTCTAAATGCCTACCTAGAGCAGGCTGCACCTCTTTGTTTATAGAATGGTTTGGTTTGGAAGGGACCTTCAGAGATCATCTAACCCCCATTGTGGGCAGGGACACTTTCCACTAGCCCAGGTTGCTCCAAGCCCATCCAGCCTGCCCTTGGGCACTTCCAGGAACAGAGCAGCCGCAGCTTCTCTGGGCAACCTGTGCCAGGGCTTCCTCACCCTCATTGATTCCTTCTGTCCAATCAAAATTAAAATTTTGAGATGTTTACAATTACTGCCCGTTGTCCCAGCACTACATGCCCTGATAAAAAGTTTCTTTGTTTTGTAAACCCCTTTTAGATATTAGAAGGCCTCCATAAGATATCAATGAAGCTCCTTCTTCTCCAGGCAGAATGACAGCAGTTTTGTTCTCGATTTTGTTGTAATAATTTACCTTCAAATTTCTCTCATCTCAGATTTTGAGATCTGGGCCCTGTTTTTTGCTGTTGCTTTGTGAGTGACCTGGAGCCCTGGAGTTTTAATACCTGTTCTTACCTCACCTCAACCAGGTGCAAGTGCAACGGGCACGCCAGTGAGTGTGTGAAGAATGAGCTTGGCAAGCTGGTCTGCAACTGCAAG
Organism: Melozone crissalis; assembly: GCF_028551555.1. Classification (NCBI taxonomy): domain Eukaryota; kingdom Metazoa; phylum Chordata; class Aves; order Passeriformes; family Passerellidae; genus Melozone; species Melozone crissalis. Next base: position 9,846,417 of record NW_026535823.1, on the reverse strand, counting down.
CACAACACCTTTGGGGTGGACTGTGAGAAGTGCCTTCCTTTCTTCAACGACCGCCCGTGGAGGAGAGCGACGGCCGAGAGCGCCAACGAGTGCCTGCGTATGTGGGCTGACAGGGACAGCCTGGCTGGGGCAGGGCCCTGCCTCTGCTGCCAGCCACAAGCTGGCCCTGCCTGCTTCCAACTTCAGTCACAGCCAGCATTAAGCACAGTTCATGGGACTCTTGGTCATTCTACTCCTGTCCTGTGAGAGCTTTCTGGTAGATCCCTAGGAATGGGCATCTCTTTTCTGCAGAAGGATGGGAAACACCCATCTTTCCTAAAGAAATGTACAGGCTTGTACTTCATGAGGCCCATGGGAAAAAAATCTGTTTACTATGCTGGAGTATAATTGCCCTTTCAAAAGCTCCTCATTTAGCATCAGCTGATTTTTGTGTTTGGGTTATTGGCTTTTACAGTTACTTGTTGATTATTTAACCTAATTTCCAGACCGCAGATGCAGGTCTCTGTCACAGAACACCAGTTTGCTTGCTATTTTGTTCCAGACTACAGCTCCTGGTAGTTTACTTTATGGGGAAGCTTTTTCAGACAGAAAAGTTTTCTTCCTGTCTGACCTCTGTGTGTCTAGATAGGTCCCAGCTGTGTGTGGCTTCCCTCAATGGGCTGGTGAAATTGGGATGTCCCGCTGTCTAGGGATTTGCAATACGGGGGAGAAGCTCTCATTACAGCATGGGGCAGCCTCATGTTACCTTTTCATGCTTGTTTGCATGACAGAGATCGGTGCTGCTGTGTGGGAGGACAACATTTTGGCTGCAAGTGGCAGCCTGATGTTGAAAGAAGTGGGGTAGCAAATGCTGGTTTTCTTTTGGGCATTGATGAGCGTGGTGCCGAGTTTGTTTCCGGTCTCAGAGTGGTTAAAGCTCCTTCCCCAGCTCGCCTAGAGCTGAGCTGAGGGTGGGATGTGTGCTGTGGGGACAGGCTGGTCACTGACGGTGCCGTGTCTCCGCAGCGTGTGAGTGCAGCGGGCGCTCCCAGGAGTGCTACTTCGACCCCGAGCTGTACCGCGCCACGGGCCACGGCGGGCACTGCACCAACTGCGCCGGCAACACCGATGGGCCCCGCTGCGAGCGCTGCCGCCACGGCTTCTACCGCCTGGCCAGCGAGCAGGGCTGCCTGCCCTGCAGCTGCAACCCCGTCGGTGAGTGAGCGCTGCTGCTGGCACGCTGACAGCACAGAACCCACCTCTGCTCTCCCTCGTGCTGCTCGTTGTGGGCTTGTTTGGATTGCTTGTCTTTTTTCCCACGTAGGAAATGTTTATTGGGTTGTATTTTGGTTTACGTTGTCCTTGGATCTAAATGGAGTTAGGGTGGCAAGGCTAGATGGGTGACCTCTGCACACTTACTCCTTTGAATGTATTCTGAAATAGATTTTTTTTTTCCCCCCACTGTGTATGTGTTACCCTGGATGCTCCCAGTACTAAAGAACTCATTTAAATTCTTAATAACCAAGATTATGTGAGTGGGTATTTCTGGAAGTTGCTCATGCTGAGAAATTGTAGTGAACTTGAGCTGCTGCATCAGTTTCTCCTACCGAGTATCCAAGCACTATAAATACAAACCAGTGAAACATTAAACACAAAAGAGGGTGGGGTGAGATAAAACAAATTAAACTCAAAATGTGTAGTTAAACTCCTTTAAAATAAATGGGGATGGGGGTAACTGTGGCAGGAGACTATATCTTTTGTTGTGTAGGGAGCCACCTAAACTGTAAGGAGTGATCCTATAACTACACCAAGCCCACAGCAAGTAAGGTGGAAGGAGGGAAAAGGGTAGCAAATAGTAAGATATGATGTGAGGTTTCAAAAGAGAAGCTGGCATAAGTCATTGCTTGCAGCATGCCCTAAAAGCAGCCAGGGAGAGATCTGCCAGGGTACATCTCCCATCTAATTTTGTCAAGGAGTCATTCACTTGTGAAATTTTTGACCAATAAAGGCCTTTTCTTCTTCTGACAGCTTTCCTGGGTCCTTGTGTTAGACCTTATTTTAAGAGGAGTGTGGGTTGGTGTGAGCAGAGATGGTTGAAAAGATGCAGGGAGTTGACTTCTCAGGTCTTTAAGGACAGCTTTTAAAGGCCTTTATAACTTAGCCATTAGCTTGTATGCCATGACTCACTGACACCCAGAGTCTATTTCAATCTCCTGGATATGTTTGGATTGGTATTTTTTATCAAGTACTCTTTTTTCCTAAATAATCCTAAGTGGGACTGCAAAGGGGATTTGAACTTTAGCTGTATATGGTAAAGGTTTTGTGAGTTGTTCTGTCCCGTCCAGCCTAATCATCTTATAACTCTTCACTTTGCCGTAATCTTCTGGTGTGGATTGAAGTGGAAACAAGCAACTATTTCTGTATATTAAAATATTTTTCTCCTGCTAGTTAACTCTTACAGTGCTGACAGCTCCGAGGCTGGCAGCTACATGGATGCTTGGGAGAAAGCATTTTGTCCACTGTGGATTAAAGAAAGCTGCTGCTTTTTGTGCAAGACCACTTGAATAGAGCAGTACTGAGGAAGGCATACTTCCGAAAATAAGGGTTTTGCTCATGAGTTTACTAGGATTCATAGTGGCACGTGCAGCCTTGTTCCAAAGAGGTAGTTTAGTCTTTAAATACAGCTTAAGAATCAAGGAAGGAAATTGGAGTGTGAAAGGGGGAGGTCAGGGTAAGGGGAGATGCTGATTACAGCGAGCACAAGGGATTCAGGGAATAAAATCTTGGAAATTACATATTGCAAAGTACAACAGATGTGGAATTGGAGGCATGCAAATGTAGCACTGAGAATGAAGCAGGAGAGGGCAATTTGGAGTTAAAATTATATTTTATATATAAAAAGGTTAGTTGTTAGGAAAAAAAAGGCTGAATATCATTTGGGAAGACTAGATAACAGCTCATCTGTCTAGAGCTGCCAGGGGAAAATCCCTGTGAGCTAGAGGCAGTCTTTAGGTAAGCTGTCACTCATCAGCTTGAGGCTGTGCTTCGCTCTTTCTTCTTCCTTATTTCTTGGCCATTGTGTGAAGTGTGAGTAGCTGACGGAGCCGTGTGTGTGTGCTGAGGTGGCTGTCCCTGCTGTCCCCACAGGCTCCCTCAGCACACAGTGTGACAGCTATGGCCAGTGCAGCTGCAAGCCCGGAGTGATGGGGGACAAGTGTGACCGGTGCCAGCCAGGGTTCCACTCTCTCTCCGAAGCTGGCTGCAGGTAAGGAGGATTGCAGCTCTCTAGAGGAAAACTAGGCTTTTTTTAAAGCTTTCTCTATGTGCTTCTTACTGAACTCTCCTGACTCCCCCAGGCCCTGTTCTTGCAATGCTGCTGGCAGCACAGGGGAGTGCAATGTTGAGACAGGGCGGTGTGCGTGCAAGGACAATGTGGAAGGATTCCACTGTGAGAGGTGAGTTTTTCTTCCCATGGCTTTGTTTCAAGAATGGAAAACATTTGAGCAAGGACCTGGGGTTAAGCATCAGGGAAATTAATTCTCTTTCCTTCACATCTTCAGATGCAAACCTGGATTTTTCCATCTGGAGTCCTCCAATCCAAGAGGCTGTACCCCCTGCTTCTGTTTTGGACACTCTTCAGTCTGCACCAGTGCTATGGGCTACAGTATCTATAGCATCACCTCCAACTTCGAGTTTGGTAAAACTGAGCTTTCCTTTGTATCTCAGGTTGGGCTGAGGACTCAAGTCAGAAGCTATTAAAAAGCCCCAGCTCCTTCCTTTCTGTGCAAGACCACAAACCTTGGGCAGGCAGGGCTAGGATCCCTCTTTTGGAAGTGCTGAAGTTTCCATGTCTGCAGCTTGTTTGTTCAGATGGGGAGGCATGAATTCACAGCTCTGGCCTCAGGCACACAGTTATTGTACACCTTGCAGGTGCGAGTGGGAATTGCAAATAGAAACCTTTCCTAGCCTGAGAGGTGTACTGACAAAGCAGAGTTTCCTCAGTTCTAGAACCAAGTCAGGACTTTCTGATTGAGAGGATCAAAATCACTTCAGATTTGGGGTTTACATGGCTCTGAATAAAATGCAGTTGTGTTTCCAATGAGTGTAAGCCCAGGAAAAATCTGTTTCTTTCATGCAGTCAGTTTCATGTGTATGCATGTTTTCGTGCTGTATAGTCTGAAAAGAACATCTTTTTAATTAAAATTCCATGGGAGAACAGTTCATACAAAGACTGTAGCTCTCAACAAACTGTAGTGGCCTGCAGGTTTTTCTGTCTCTGCTTATGCTCTTTAGAAAAGAAGATTTTGGACAAGTAGTCATCAGAGGGTTCAAAGTTCAGAGGTTTCAAGTCAGCACTTGAGTCAGGGGCTTAAATTGGAAAAGTGGTGTTTACTATCTGAATTCTTCTGCACAGCTGCTTTCTGCAGCCTGTCAGTGCCCACACACATTAGATTAGCTAAGACACGAACAGTGTGATGCAAGAAGTGTGTGCAAATCTCCATCTTCCAAGGGTGTTAATTCTTGCCTGTGTGATTCTTCAGGAGAGGATGAGTGGCGTGCTGAGCAGCGAGATGGCTCAGAGGTCCTGCTGCAGTGGAGTGCTGAGACCCAGGATATCTCCGTTATCTCTGACACCTACTTCCCCATGTACTTCGTTGCACCACGTAGGTCATTCCAAAAGCATGGCTTTCTGTGCTGCTTGTGCCCTTTGTGTTCTGTCCCCTAACTGTAAGGATTTCTGCTCCTTTCAGGCAAGTTCTTGGGCAACCAGGTTTTGAGTTACGGGCAAAACCTGACCTTCTCCTTCCGTGTGGACAGGCGGGACACGCGCCTCTCTGCAGAGGACCTGGTGCTGGAAGGGGCTGGGCTGAGAGTGTCTGTGCCTCTCATTGCCCAGGGCAACTCCTACCCCAGTGAGAATGTGCAGACCTACACCTTCAGGTACAGTGGGAGCAGCTGTCACCTGGCTGGGCTGCCTTTGGCCTCTGAACTCTTGAGGGAACGGAGATCATGGGGTTTGAAGTTATGTGGGTGATGTTGCAATAGCACAGCACTGTTGCAAAGGGAGCTTTTGAGAGGGTGCAGCTGTTAGCAGCTGAAAACTGTGCTGATCATGCTTGGCTCTTCTCCCCAGGCTCCATGAGGCTGCAGATTACCCATGGAGGCCTGCTCTTACAGCATTTGAATTCCAAAAGCTTCTCCACAACTTGACTTCCATCAAGATCCGTGGGACATACAGTGAGAGAAGTAAGTCACTGAACAGAACGTCACATAAGAGGGGGTAAACTGGTTTGTTTGGGTTGCTTCATTGTAGGGCCCAGCCATAAGCAGCTGTGGCAGCTTATTTGGCAAAGCTTGTGCCAATGGCTTTTCACCTGGCTTTTCTCCCAGGCCTCCTGAAGAGGACATGGGAAAGAAAAGTGTTGTCTTTGAATGTCTGAAAGCTGAACATTTAGCAACTGCTGATTCCTTGCTCTAGACATGGGAATTTTTCTTTGTTTAATAGCCACTATCCTCCATTTGGTAAAAATACATAGTACAGTATTTGGTAAAAATACATAGTACTGAAGGAGGATGTAGGAAGTTTACAACACTTGGCTTTAAGTTTTGCTACACTGGAAATGGTCACATCTCCCCTCTTTCTGGGTCTTGCTTTGACATGACAAATGGGAAGGACAAGGTCTGAAATGCTGCCTGTGCAGAACCTGAGTGAAAGTTCCTCATAATGAAGACTTATAAAAATGAGTATGAATTAGAAGCAAAAGTAGGTCCTTAGGTATTGCTTTGTGATGAATTTTTGCAGAAAGATGCAAAGGATGAATTTGCATTTGGGAAAGGTGGGAAAACTGCAAGTGTTTCAGAGGGGTGGCCCATAATGAAGAATGTGGGGCTGTGAAATGGAGGGATAGAATGGTGTGGAGCAAACCATCTGTGAGTGCTGTAGCCACTGCTAATGTATAGGAGCTGGGGCTCTGCTCAGTGCAGTGGAGCTGCTGCAGTGGTACAGACACAGTGATAAAAGTTTAAAGTCAGCTATGTTGTGTCTGAGCTCTGTTTTGCTCCAGGGAAGGGGCTGGGAGTAGAGGAGGGAAGTGCTGAGATGCCAGAGGAAGGAATGGCTTGAGAGGAATAGTTGGCGAGTTTGTCCCGAGGCATGGTTTGCAGACTGTGTATTACAATTGTTAGAGACATGCTCTGTTCTGGCTTGAAAGCCAGGAGTGGTTTTGGTATTTGATTTGGAAATGGAAACCATACACATGTAAAATATAACTTAATTTTAATTGACTGTACTTGCTGTTCTCAGATTCTCCTCTATATTGTCTTTCTCAGCTTTCGTACCCTGCATGTTCCCTTGGTGAGCTCCAGTGCATCTTTGCTCATCTCTCTAAACCTTCCTGGAGGGTTTTGCATCTTGATTCATTTTTGCATCTTGATTCATTTTTCCAACTGCAAACACCCTCCTGTCTGCCCCTCATACCCCTCATTCAGCTGTGTTTGGGGAGAAGGTGATGATAACCTTTGTGATTACAGAGGGTTTGTCCCTTGGTGCTTTCTAGGTGCCGGTCACCTGGACGATGTCACCATCACAAGTGCTCGCCCTGGACCCGGTGTGCCTGTGGCCTGGGTGGAGAGCTGCTCGTGCCCAGTGGGATACGAGGGGCAGTTCTGTGAGCGCTGCACCTCCGGGTACCGCCGAGAGAGCCCCGGCCTGGGGCCCTACAGCCCCTGCGTGCCCTGCACGTGCAACGGGCACAGCGAGACCTGCGACCCCGAGACGGGTAAGAGACAAACTGGGAGCAGCAGGAGCGTGCTGCTTCTTCTCTGGGTTGGACAGTGAAGCAAAACTCACGTCCCTCTCTGTTGCAGGCATGTGCAATTGCAGGGATAACACAGCAGGGACTCACTGTGAGAAGTGCAGCGATGGGTACTACGGCGATGCCACGGCCGGCACAGCCTCGGACTGCCAGCCCTGCCCGTGCCCGGGCACCTCGAGCTGTGCCATCGTGCCCCGCACCAAGGAGGTGGTGTGCACCAGCTGCCAGGCTGGCACTACAGGTGTGTTCCTACACAAAACATCTTTCTCCATATCCACATGCTTGTGGAAATGTCTCCTGCTAGTTCTTGCTCTCTGATCCACAGTGAAAGCTGCTGCATCTTCTGGTTCAAATCCTTCTCCCTTCCTCAGCCCTATTTTCTATCCTGTGTGAGGCTTGGGGTTTCACAAGTTTTTCATGCCTGTTTCTTGAGAACAAAAGGCTTGATCTGCAAAGTCTGAGCATTTCTGTGCTGTATATGAGAGATATGCTGCCTTCCAGTAGAGCTCTGATGATGGCATGGTGTTGGGCAGAAAATAGATTTAAAAGAGCCAGGAAGGCAGGTCAGACTGAAATAAAATTAGAAGGTGCAGTTTGCCAGCAAGTGAGGCACTACAGGATGCTTCCTAGGAAGAGCAGGAAGGCTACAATGACTCACGAAATGCTGTCCAAAAAAATAGATCAAATTAGTGCTCAGCAATTTAAAGGAGAAATATGTGAACAGATACTGATGTTTTTTCTTAGCAATGAGCTGTGAAGTCCAGGCATATAACTGAGTTGTTAAGCAGAATTTTTTGTTCTGCCTGCAAGCAGCAAGGAAGCCATAGGATGATTGGCAGCCTTCATGCCTCTCTGCTGATTTTATGCTTGGCATGGCAGAGTCCAAAGTACAGAATACCTGTACATTCTTGAGTGCTTAGGAAAGCCTCTGACCAAGCACATAAGCAGCTCATGGGGGTTCCTGTGGGTGCTACTGAATTGTGAGCCAAAGCAGAGTCCAGGCCTCAGGTGCCCTTCAGCTCAGGTGTCTGTAGCAGCTGATCTTTCCTGTAGCTATGTGATTGCAGAGGAGTTTCTCCTGTCTCACATCACCTTTTTGGGATGTGAGGGAAAAGGGGGTTTGTTTGTGCAAGAACTGCCTAAGAAATGGAGCTCATAACTGGCTGGGGAGGTCAGATCTGCAGTAAGTGTAGGCAGCTGCTGAATTGGATGCTTCAGTGGCTGCCTGTGGAGGTTTGGCAGGTCTCATTGGCAGAGGAGCTTCCTGGAGCAGTGATGCCCCATGGAACTCTACCTCTTGGGATTCTTAAATTAACAACAAATTGCAGCAAATAGGTTTGGCTTAAAGGGATAAGAGGGGAAGGAAGAGTGGAAATAATTCATAATGCAAAGTTCCACCAAAAAATCAGCTTGAATTTAGAGATGGGGAGGGATTTGTGTCTGGCCCCAGCAGAGGGATGAAAGGGAAGAAGCTGAAGAGTTTACTTTTCAGAAGGGATGGCAGAGGGGATCCATGTGAGATGGCAGCACAGGGCTTTCTGCTGCAGCACCCGTGTCTGTGTTGTGTCCCAGGCAAGAGGTGTGAGCTGTGTGATGATGCCTATTTCGGAGACCCGCTGGGCAGGAATGGTGCGGTGAGGCCGTGCCGCCTGTGCCAGTGTAACAACAACATCGACCCCAACGCCGTGGGCAACTGCGACCGCCAGACCGGAGAGTGCCTCAAGTGCATCTACAACACTGCTGGCTTCTACTGTGACCGCTGCAAGGATGGCTTCTTTGGGAACCCCCTGGCCTCTGACCCCTCGGACAAGTGCAGAGGTGAGACTTGCTTCTTGTTGCATTTAAAAATGGTTCTGTCACCAGGAGCTGCTGTTGGGCTGTCACTTGTGCCCATCAGCAGCAATGTGTGGCATTACCCTGATTCGGTGGTTTGAGCTTGCTAAAAGCCTTGTGTTTGTGGGCACTTAGTGTGATGCAGGGGCTGGGTGGCCATGTGGTTTGGATCCAGGCCCATTAGGGTAAGTACCAACACCACAAGGGATTTCTAACTCTGTGCATGTTTCTCCGTACCTTTTTATTTTTGCAGCTTGTCACTGCAATCCGTACGGCACAGTGAATCAGCAGACGATCTGCAATCAAGTGACTGGGCAGTGTGAGTGCTTGTCTCATGTCACTGGGAGGGACTGCAGTGCCTGTGAGCCTGGATTCTTCAACCTCCAGAGTGGACGTGGCTGTGAGAGGTGAGGTTTGGCTTGGCTTGGGGCACAGACCCTGGTTTTGGAGGGTCTGTGCTTACATTGTGCAGGAATGTGATGTTTGTCACAAGTAACAGGTGTGCCTCTGCTGCTGTGGGTGGGGAAGAGCAGTGGTCAAGGAGCAGCTACTAAGGCTGTACAAAAAGTCTGACTTATAAATAGCCTTATAAAGAGCTCTAAATCAGGGTTTTAAATAGAAAACTGCCACATGACTTCGTGATTGTAGCAGGCTCTTGGGCTCTTTTTTTAGTGCAGGCAGCAATGACCTTGCATGGTTCAAAAGCTCAGTGCCTCGCCTGCTGCATCTTCACAGCAAGAAAAGCGGCTTTTGGCAAATGCGAATGTTGAGCTGTGCTCTTCAGAGAGGCCTCACTTGTCCCTTCTGTGTCACATCTGACGTGTTCTGCCTCTCCCAGGTGCAACTGCCACGCGCTGGGCTCCACCAGCGGGCAGTGTGACATCCGGACGGGGCAGTGCGAGTGCCAGCCAGGCGTCACCGGCCAGCACTGTGACAGGTGTGAGCCCAACCACTTCGGCTTTGGCTCTGAAGGCTGCAAACGTAAGTCTGAGGGGCCACAGCGAGGCAGGTGGGAAGGATGTTGCACACCCAGCCCTGCCTTTGCTTTCCTTCTGCCTCTGGGAGGGTATTTTGTCACCTCGCTCCTCATCACAGCAGAAGCTGGCACTTTTATGTCCACACTGTGTGTGACGTAATTTGATTTCTGTACTACAGCTTATCCTCTTCTTCTTTTGTTACCTTTTTCTTGTCCAACTTTCTAGATATCCAACTTAGTAGATATCTACTTCTCCTTGGTGTAAATATATTCTCTCTGCCTCTTGGCCTCCAACAGCCCTGTTTCCTAATGTGTCCCTGCACAGTTACTGTGCAGGTGGCCTCAGTATCCAGGTTCTATCTTGAGGAGCAGCTGATCTTGTAAACATGATTGCAAAGCAGGTTGATCCAAACTTTCCTTATTGATATCCCTGCCTGTAAAGAGCAGGAAAGCTGACTCTAGTTGGTTACAATGCAGTGGGGTAGAACAATGCTCTGTGGGAGAGGTAATAGCAACACTGAACACACACAGTGAATGATGGATCCTGCTTGTGGGTAGAAGCACTGTGATCAGGAGGGAGGTCCAACTGTGAGTCTGTGCCCCATAGCTCTTGCAGATGTTTTAGGATATTAAGCATATCCTCTCATCCTGTGAGTTTTAGGGTATTTGTGCCTGTTCTGCAGTGTGACTGGGGTTTTCCTCCCCTGCAGCCTGTGACTGTGATCCCGAGGGCTCGCGGTCGCTGCAGTGCCAGGAAAACGGACACTGTGAGTGCAAGGAGGGCTTCGTGGGGAGCCGCTGCAACCAGTGCGAGGAGAACTACTTCTACAACCGCTCCTGGCCTGGCTGCCAGGAGTGCCCAGCCTGCTACAGACTAGTGAAAGACAAGGTAAGGCCACAGACACTGCTCTTGGTACCACTGGAGATGGTGGCACATGTCCACTTGTGCAGCATTGCAGCCCGTGACTGTTGGTGGTTGCTGACAGCAGAGAGGCTCAAGGTGCTTTGCTTTGTCAAAGCTGTGCTCTGTGTCTCTCATGTAGGTGGCAGAGCAACGTCAAAGGCTGCAGGAGTTGGAAAATCTTATAGCAAATCTGGGTAGCAGAGAAGAAGCTGTAACTGATGAAGCCTTCGAAGAGCGGTTGAAGCAGGCAGAAAGAGAGGTTACAGAGCTGCTCCATGAAGCACAAAAGAGCAAAGGTGAGTTGACCTGATCAGACATGGACCAACTAAATGAGTTCTTTGCCTCATGTTCCTGTTCCCTTTGGAGACAGCATGTTATATTTCAAGCCAGTTTTGTGCTCCAGGATTGACAGCAATTTCAGGCAACACTGAGTCAGTGAGTCACTGTTGTTATCATAACAACAGTGGCTGTGCTTTTATCCATGCTGTTCTGCCAGTGGTCTTTGTTGTACATGGAAGTAAAGATCTGCCTCTAGCTCTGCATGGATGGAAGTGTTTTATGTGTTACCCTCTTCTCTCGATGCAAAGGACGGTTTTATTTGTTACACAAGCAGAAACCTTTCCAGTACACTTACTATGCTTTAAATTTGCTCAAACATCTTGGGCTCAAGTAGTTCTTGTTGTTCTGATCATTGGTGATCAGAGTGAAGGCTTCAAAATCCAGATGGCAAACTTAATTATCCCACCATCAAGTGTAGAATATTCTGAAGAATGCTGTTTTTCCTGTTAAACTCCATTTCAAATTGATTCTTGTGTTGTCACCACTACCACAGGATGTTTGTCATGTCTGTGACAGTGGTTTGTCCTTAGGGTCTCTTTAATGTATAAGATGATGTGTGTTTTGGAAAAGAGAAGCCTGAAGGAGACTATTGACTTTGCAGTAAAAGATGTTCCCCTGGGAGCTGGTTCAGTGATTTCAGACCATTTTGGGAAAATTTGTCCCCTTTGTGTGAAGCTGGGAAAAAGCTAACATACATCTAATGCTGGCATTTGCTTGGGAAGATTCCTGCCAGTGAGAATGGTTGCTTAAGATTTTGTCAGCTTTAGCTGAGGTAAATTTTTACTGCCTAGATAATAGTCCTACATAAGGGGGTAGCAGGGTGGGGATTGCAGAAAGATGAGGGAATGGATTTGGTTTTGTGGTGGAATTTTGATCTCTCTCTCTGTCTTAGAATCATAGAATCATTTATTTGGAAAGACCCTTAAGATCAAGTCCGACTGTTCCCTGCCCCCCAGCACTGCCAAGGTCACCATTAACCCATGTTCCCAAGTGCCACATCCACCCAGCTTTAGGATCCCTCCAAGGACAGTGATTCAGCATTTCCCTAGACAGCCCTTTAAATGAAGAAATTTTTCCCACTCTCCAACCAAAACCTCCCCAGGCACAGCTTGAAGCTGTTTCCTCTCATCCTGTCCCTGTTCCCTGGGAGCAGAGCCCCCCAACACCCTGGGTGCACCCTCCTGTCAGGGAGTTGTGGATAGACAGAAGGTCCCCCCTGAGCCTCCTTTTCTCCAGGCTCAACCCCTCCCAGCTCCTTCAGCTGCTCCTCATGAGACTTCTGCTCTAAACTCTTCCCCAGCTCCAGGTTCTTCTCTTACTAAGAGGGCAAGGTAAATGCAACAAAAACTACCCTGGCAAAAATCTGTGCACACCTGAAGAAGTTTTTTCTGTTTTTCTGTGGTAGTATGTTTTTGAAATGTGTGAAATGTTCATGTTCAGTACTTAAGATGTGCTGCAGGGCCAAGGTATTTGACCAATCTTAATTTTGGAGTTCTGTGGGCTTCTGCTTGCACTTAAATCCTTGGTAACACTCTCAGCTTTTCAAAAGTTACTGCCATGGTTGTGAGGCACATACCTGTGCTGTGATGCCTCCATTATTAAGATGCTGTTGTGGGGGGTTACCTGATGGTCCAAAAATTTGGTGAAGTGTGGGTGCCTTATAAATCCTACATATGTGAAAACCAAGGCTCACAGCTTTTGCCAGCCCTTTGGTTTAGGAGAGTTTGGAGTGGGTTTGCTATTTTACACAGCTCCTGGCTGCTCCATATAGAGCTCCTTAGGTCTTTCCTTGGAGTAGCCATTGTTTCCCTGAGTGGGGAAAAATGTATGTCTGCACTATTCATCCACCTCTGCTCAATTTCTAGGAGATAAGCTAAAGGGAATTTGCCAAACAGACATTTCATACCTATTGAGGAGCAGCTCTGTTGTCATTTTAAGTCAATGAGAGAGGTAAAACATGAGGTAAACATGAGAGGTGAAACATGATTCTGAACACAAAATCTCCCATCAGAGTCAGTTCCAACAACCAGCAGGATTGTCTTATTAACAGTTAATGGCTTTTCATTTCTCCTGTTTGGTGCACATTCTGATTATGACTTTGATCTCAAGCTAAGTGACTTGTGAAATGGCTTTTCCTGGTTCCCTTCCAGTAGGGGATTAACCTACCAACGTGGTGCCTGCTGTGGTAAGCTGCTGCTCCAGCTTCTCTTCCTGCTCTAATTAATTTTGCTTCCTCTCTTTTTTGTCCTGTGTTGCAGACGTAGATCAGGGCCTCATGGATCGTCTCAAAGACATCAACAGCACCTTAGTGAGTCAGCTGAACAGGCTGAGGAACATCCAGGGCACAGTGCAGGACACGGAGAGCCTGGCGGAGCAGGCGCGGGTGCGGGTGGAGGACACTGAGGACCTGATCAGCATGGCTTCTGATATGCTGGAGAGGGCCAAGATGGCAGCTGACAACGTGGTGAGTGTGTGCTGGGATCCCACACAGCTGGGGGAGGCTGAGGGCCTTTCCTTCTGGGCCTCCAGCGTGTTTCTCCACTTGCTCTCTCCCTCAAACAGCAAATTTGCATCAAGATCACGGGAAATCAATGAAGGGAGTTGACCACTGTCAGTCACAGATAGTATCTTAGCCCAAACCAACATAAAAGTCTTAAATAAATATTAGCACCGTTGTTTTTCAAGGGGTAACCAGTGGTGGAAACTGCATGGACTTAAGAAAAACATACAGAGAAGTGAGAAGTAGGTTAGACACATCTCTAAGCATTTAGATCATGACAATAAATATTTAAAGCAAATACAAATAAAAGATAAAAAAAGAGCTTTAATGGATTTTTTTTCCTTTCTTTTTCTCTTCCAGTCCATTACACCTCCAGAGCAAAGTGGGGACCCCAACAACATGACTCACTTGGCAGAAGAGGCCCGAAAGCTGGCAGAGAGGTAGGCTGTGGCAAGACACACTCATCGTGGTCTGTGTCAGGGTTCTGCTCTTCTCTGCAAGGGGGAAGAAGAATTTCATTTGCTGGCTGGGAAACACACACCCTTTGCTGCTTAAGGGACTGGTGCTGTGGGATGGTGGCTGTGTAGCTCTGAGGGCAAACATTGCTCATGTGGATGACAGACATGGCAACCATCTTCCATTACTAATGTTTCAGCATCTCCCATATGTAGATCTGGGAGAAGGAAAGAAGGAAAAGTAAGAGAGATTAATATAATCAAGAACTGAGGATAAAAACTATTGGCTGACAAATCTAATGGCATTATTTTTCTTTTGTCATCAGGCACAAAAAGGAAGCTGATGAGATTGTTCGCACAGCCAAGGCTGCAAATGACACTTCCACAGAAGCATATCAACTGCTGCTGAAAACCCTGGCTGGAGAAAACCAAACTGCAGTTGATATTGATGAGCTCAACCAGAAGTGAGTCAGTAACAGAAAATTGTTTTTATTTCCTGACTTTAGAGCAGTGCTTAAAACTTAAGACGACCCTCTGTATGCTTTGGATTTTGTGGGAGGTGATTTTTGATTTCTTAGCCTCTCCACTCTCTTCCTAAGTTCAGTTCTACAGAATGTACTGTTTCATAACTGGATCCTTTGGGATTTTTTAGGTACAATCAAGCAAGGAATATTTCTCGAGACCTAGAGAAACAGGCCACCAAGGTGCTTGCGGAGGCAGAGGAAGCTGGAAACAGAGCCCTACAGATATATGCTAACCTCACCAGCCTGCCTACTGTGGATTCCACAGGGCTAGAGGTACATGAGGGCACCATCATGTGCACTATTTCTGAGGATTGCTAGGTTGCTGGCATGCCTTACATGTGCTCTGCTGCTGTTCTCTGCACAAGAACACTCGGTGGACAACGCTTCTTGTCCATCTACGCATAATCAAGCTTTTATGCAATTGCAACATTTATGCAGGAGATGTAAATGCAGAAAACCACCTACATAAACCCCACCTCCCCCAGTTTCTGAAAGACAGAAATCTGAGATGTTTGCCAGACGTCTTGGCTTGAATGTAGAAGTGGAAAAATTTACCACCTGTTCAGGAATTCTTTAACATTCAGGAATCTCTGTGTGTGATTTCCACCTGCAGAATAGAGCAAATACAATCAAGAAGGAAGCAGAGGAACTGGATCAACTAATTGCCAGGAAGCTAAAGGATTATGAGGACTTGAGAGAAGATATGAAAGGAAAGGAACTTGAAGTAAAGAACCTCTTGGAGAAAGGGAAGACAGAGCAGCAGGTCAGTTCCACTTTGTGCAGGCTTTTGTTCCTGGAAAAAAAAACAACAAGGAAGACAAGTAACTGGCCAGATGCAAATTATTTCATCTTAGTGTTATTTACTGATTATAAGAATGCTGAAAATGGCTCCAAAAAGGAGATGCAGACAGAGGTTAAAAGCAACGGCTTTGAGGCTGTGTGGGAAAATAGGAGATATTTGCCAGGTGTGGTGTCAGCTTTGTATTCAGAGCAGTATTCCCAAAGTACATCCACTCATCTGATATCAGAGGAAGCACTGCTGTTCTAGATGGTGTTGTTGTTTGGGGCTTAACAGTGCTTTTTGATACACTTTGATGATTGTCCTTCAGAAAGTGGGAATGCATTGGTACGTGTCCTGTCTCCTCAGACTGCAGACCAGCTCCTGGCTCGAGCAGATGCAGCGAAAGCCCTGGCTGAAGAAGCTGCTCGGAAGAGCAGTGGCACACTACAGGAGGCCAATACCATTCTCAGGAACCTGAAAGGTAAAGAGGAAGCACTTGTAGTGAGTCCTTCAATTCCAGTGTGACAAGTCACTTGGCAGTAGGATATTTTAGTTAGAGAGGCCCTGCCATTACCCTTATCTGAGTGTTGGGTGTGTTCTTTTGGCTTGTTTTTCTTTAAAGAAAAAGTATAAGGGACTGGAAATTACCTTTTAACTTCCTTATTTAGCATCAGAAGATGTGCAATAGGCAGAGCTGACCATCTCTCCAGTGTGAGGGCAGCAAAGCCTTGGGTAGCTTGGTCAGAGGAGCATCCCAAGGCTCTCCTGGAGCACGTGGTAAGGATCTGCTTTGCCTCCTTAGACTTTGACAAGCGGGTGAACGATAACAAGACGGCGGCCGAGGAGGCGCTGAAGAAGATCCCTGCCATCAGCCAGACCATTGCAGAGGCCAACAACAAGACTCAGCAGGCAGAGCTGGCACTGGGCAACGCTGCTGCCGATGCCCGTGAGGCCAAGGCCAGAGCAGATGATGCTGAGAAGATTGCCAGCTCTGTTCAGAAGGTGGGTGTGCTGCACCCCCCTGAGATCCTGCTGGGGGATTGCAGGAGCTCCTGTGTGTGCTCCCTGCTCTATTCCCCACTGCACATGCAAAATAAGGCAAGATAGGAAGTCAGTGCATTTTGATGAGAAGGATTGAAGGAAGTTCTGCCCCTGAATTCACCACCTTTTTCCATCCTCTCCCACCTGTTGGCTGCAGAGTGCTGCTACTACCAGAGCCGAAGCCGACAAGACCTTTGCTGATGTGACAGGACTGGCCAGGGAGGTGGATGACATGATGAAGCAGCTGCAGGATGCAGAGAAGGAGCTGAAGAGGAAGCAGGCTGATGCTGAGCAGGATATGAGGATGGCAAATGAGGTGAGTACTGCTGGCAGGTGACAGCAGTGGCCAGGAGCTGCCTTCTCCCTGCTGTCCTGGCAATGGCGCCTTTCCTCCTGCTCTCCTCGTGCAAAGACTGACCTGAGTCCAGCCAGTATTCTGACTCTTCCAAGTTTTAAGTGGGACTGAAAAGGAGACAAGTTCTGGTGCATTAGCATAGGCTCCCTGCTGGAATTTGAGAGCTGATTTTCCTTTTATTATAGCTAAAATCTGACTGTATAACCCTATTGATTCCATCCTGCCCTTTACTGCCAAATCCCGCTCAGTGTTCAGGGATCCCCATCCTGAAATACTCAGAAAACTGATTACTTGAAGGTTGTCGGTCTTCTCCCCAGCCCTGTGATAAAGATCTTTGTGCAGGATTGTTATCCTGGGATGAGAAGGCAGTGATGTGCTAAGTGCAGAGAGGAGGCAACAGTTTTATAATCCCTACACCTTTTTTGTGGTCTCATTTTTTTTCCTACAGGCCTCACAGGCTGCCCAGGAGGCAGAAGACAATGCAAGAAAAGCTAAGAACTCTGTGAACAGCCTGCTCACTGTCATTAATGACCTGTTGGATCAGCTAGGTAGGACTGTCTTCGATGTTCTCTATGTTTTTGAGTGTTTTCCTGATGTGTGCTGGGTTTCCTGCCAGTTTTGTTTGAGGAACCAGATGGATCTGTTGATCTCTTGAAATGGGGTTTGTATGTTTTTGGCAGGACTTTGGGATTTTTTCTTTCCCAAGTAGCCTCAGAGCTTGTTTGGCAATGCTCTGTGTTGGTTTTCAGCAAACTGAAGGCTTCTTGAGGCAGTGGAGATGTCACCCATGTGGTTGGTCCTGTGTCAGAGGCTGGAGATGCCCTGCTGGAGATCTGCTGTGGGCTCAGCTGTGTGAGCCCCCAGGGTGCCACAGAGGTTTTAGTGCACTTCACTGTTTGCTTCTGGCTTTTCAGGGCAACTGGAGACAGTGGACTTGAACAAACTGAATGAAATTGAAGGTACCTTGAACAGTGCCAAAGACCAGATGAAAGACAGTGACCTGGACCAGAAAGTGTCTTTCCTTGAGAGAGAAGCCAAGAAGCAAGATGATGCCATACAGGCCTACAACAGGGACATTGAAGAGATCCTGAAGGACATTAGCAACCTGGAAGACATCAGGAAGACCTTGCCATCTGGCTGTTTCAACACCCCGTCCATTGAGAAGCCCTAAGGGTGTGCTGGGGGTGGGGGGAATCGCCCTGGTGAGTGGTGGTTCAGCCATGGAGTGCCTTAACACACATTGCCTTCTCCAAATCCCCAACTCTGCTGCTCGCAGCCACTGTTTCCTTTCAAATCAGCATAAGTTGAAAGTTTTGGGGGTTTTTTGTTGGTTTTTTTTTAATGTTTTGTTTTGTTTGGGGAGTTTTTTTGTGGATTTTTTTTTTGTTTGTTTGTTTCTTTGGGTTTTTTTTTTTTTTTTTTGAGAAGCAAATTAAATATCCGTCTTTGGGCATCAAAGGGGTTTTTTATATAGATTGTTTTCCTGAGCACTCCACCTTTGCCCCTTCCTCAGACACAGTTTCCTTTTGATTAGTGCAAGGATGAGAGATGCTCTGGACTCTTTATACTGTGGTTCAGAAATAACCATGTGAGCTGTATACAGCAAGGCAAAACTAACACAACTTTCTCTCCTGTCTTCTCCCTTTGTAAAATCCTCAGTCCTGGAGCTCTTTATCCCTATGAAAGAAGGGGATGGCTACCAAAGTATTACTGTAATGGCCAGTATAGCTGCACTCAATTCAGATCCTTCTTCCCAACTTCTAACCCTGTGAATTTATTTTTTTCATCATTAGGTAGTGGCCAATCCAACAGTGTTGGTAGCCTTTGGCAAAATAGCTGAAGCCTCTTTCTGAAATGCTTTCTGTGAGGATGCACTGCTATGAGAGAAAGGCAGCCTCTGATTAGGGCTCTTTGGGAAGATGGGATACTGGTGGAGTGGTGGATCTTGCCAGCCCCACTTCTGTTCTGTGGAGCAGTTTTGGGTCTGGTCTGAAAGCTGCTACCTGCTGGCTAGTCCAGACTGCCAGAGTGTGGAAGCCACGAGCTGCATTCCCATCTCTTGCTACTGAATTTCCAGACAATCTGGTTTTCTGGGCTGGGAATGTCAGACTGACAGATGAATTTGTTGAAGCAGGACAAGTCTTGCTGAAGAGGAGAGCTGCCTTCCAGAGAGTTCTGGCACCTGCACTGGCCTCCATGCTGAATGTCTTTGGGTGGGGAAGGAAGGGGGCACATCAGTGGAAATGGAAAGGTCTTTTTTTTCCCCCATCTTTTTCCTGAAGGAGGACAGTGGGATTTTTATCTCTCCTGCCATTGCTCTTGCCTTTTGCCTGTTTTAAAGCTGGGAGGAAGAGCTGGAATTTCCTGGCGCCCTCCTTTCTTTTTGCCTCCCAATCTCGCAGTCACCATAAAGCTGCCACAGCACAGGGACCTCAGGCCAGGCTCAGGTGGCAGCTCTGCCTTTTCCACCACTCCAGGGCTTCCCTGCAGGCTCCCTGCCCAGGCAGTGCTGCTGCTGGCTGGGAGCAGCAGGGAGCCCCCTGCTCCCTGACAAGAGCATCCTCTGCAGCTTCCTCCTTGCCTCCAGCCTGGCATCCCTCCCCCTTTCCCTGAGATCCAGTATATATCTATCCTTAAACACTATGCAACTTTGTACGTTTGCGTAGCGGGGAAGAAATTATTATCTGACACACACTGGTGCTATTAATTATTTCAAATTTATGTTTTTTGTGTGAATGTGATTTTTTTTCCATTTTTTTATCATGATTATAGTGTGAGGAAGTCTCTCGTGTGTGTGTATGTGTGTGTAAATATACTCAGCCAGATTTCCAGAGTGGCACAGCCTGGCCTCCTCCATGTGCTTTCCCCTGTAGCCATCGGGGCAGGTGCACCATGTATTGCTTCTCTCTGTATCATTCCCTTAAAACTTGGGGTTTCTCCTAGCTGGGCTCCTGCTTGCTTCCCTCTGCTGTATCCCCAGCACCCATCCATAACCACTTTGCTTGTTGGGTGGATGCTTCCAGCCCAGTTTCCAAGGCCAGCCCTGCTCCCCACGGTGCCTGCTGCCCCCAGTTTGTGTCCCCTGTGCCCTGGGATGCTGTGCCAGCAGTGGAGCAGGGGCTGTGGCTTTGCAGCTGAGCTGGGAGCAGCTGTAGCTCTGTTGGGAGACCAGACCAGCGCTGAGGGGGTCAGAGAGAGCTGCATTTGGGGACATCTTGGTGCCACTGTGCAAGGCAGGAGGCTTGGTGCAGACAGTGCTGCTGTTCCCAGCAAGCTCTGCATGGCTCTTGTATCCCTACCCTTGATGATTGTGGGATTTCCCTCCTGCCTGGAAACACCTCTGGAGGAGAGCTCCCTGTGCCTGCACACACAGGGACCTTGGGTCACTCTGGGAAGATAGCTGTGACCACATCACCTCTGCCAAGGCTGTGAGAAGAGCAGATGTGTGCATGCCCTGGCTGACCTCAGGCCTAAGGTTTCCTGCTCTCTTGTGTTGTTTTTTTTTTTTTCTTAAGCTGTTTTTAACAGAATTTTATTTTTAAATAAAAAAAAAAAATCTTTATAAGCAATCTGTTAATCAGTACTGCATTACAGCCATTATTCATTGTATAAGTCCAGTTATTTCTTTACGTAATGTGATGATGTGACAGCTGCTGGTGGAGTGCTGGGTGTCATGGGTGACATGTGACATCCCTTCATCACCTTATTCCTGACTGTGGCCCCCTCAGTATGTGCCTTCACTCCAGCTTTTTTTGCCTTAATCTGTGGTCTTGCTGTCTGGGGCGGTGAACAAAATGCAACACTTGCAGTTTTTATGTATAAAACAGTATTTCTTATTTATAATAAAGTCTGAATATTTGTAACCCCTTACACCTGGGAATTCTGTTGAGTATTACTTTATTTTTCGTGGTAGGATATTGAAGGTGATGTGTCTTGGTTGCAATATTCACCTCTTGCTCCTTAGCCTGGTTTGGTGTGGGAAAAAGGGAAAAGAAACTTGGAAATGCATGAGGTGGGACACAGATGACAAGCATGATGGTTTTTCCTTGTATCCACTGCTCCACTGCCATGGCTGTGATGGATGTTAAGCTGCTGGTTTTGCAGGGCTTAAAAACAAACTGTGGTGTTGGTGCTGATGATGTTGGAGTGGCACTGTCTTCCTGGAAAGCCCTGAGGAACTGGGGGGAGTTTATTTATGCTGTAAGGAAAAAATCCTTTTACTAAACAGGTAGAAAAGGATAAGGCTCCTGGGAAAAGAAAAAAAAAAAACTGAATGAAGAGGCTGAAGTTACTGGGAACTGCCACAAATCTGGGTGCTCTGTGTTGTCCCTGGGTCCTTTCTCCCAGAGGCTGGCCTGAATGAAGTAAATTTTTAAGGACAGATTGCAGTGATAAGAGATAGGCTGTTTTCTGCATTCACACTTGTCTTTCATCTCCAGCTGGATTTCTGTTGTTTTTCTCAGCAGAAGAAAACACACAGGTCTCATTAACTTGCATCAGACCTAATCCCATCTCAGCTGGTAAATTCTTTTTTTTTTTTTTTGCATGTAAGTTGTGTACTTTCGACCTTTCATTCTTCAGTTGTCACTAATTAATTTGTTTTCTAAAATATGTAATTTTTTTTTCTTGCCAATGTTTTTGTGAAGCAAATCCCAGCTGGTGAAATCTGGCTGAGGATTCAGCTGGATTGTGGGGAGCAGACAATGGGTGGTGGGACAGTTGTGACCTTGCATGGGCTATAGGTTGACATGGAGCCTCTTACCATTTTGAGGTGAAAATGCTTAGATTAGGAAGCAAGTCTGTCCCCTTTATTTTATCTTTAGGATTTTTATTTCCAGAAGATAAAGATTTATTTTTTTATGATATTTTTTGTGGGCATTGTGCAAATGTGTCTCAGGGGTGATCTTAAAAATGAGCCTCGCATTCATGTGATTTTCAGAGGTACTGCTGGAGGACAGTGGAGCATGATGAGGTAAGAGTAACCTGAGTAGCTGCTCAGAAATCTCTTACAGGGAGGAGCAGACCCAGCTCCAAGGCACCACGATAATGGCTTACAGGTTGCCAAACTGTTCTACCAATATTTTGAAGCCCAAGTAGAGATGCCCTCCTTGGATACTCTGCTCAGTGTAGCCAGTGCCTGACCAAGGTGGGTGAAGCCATGCCCTGGTAGCCTTTATTCTCCTTCAGTTGCCTGGGTTTCTTCTCACTGCCCAGGTTCAAGCTCCATCTTCTCTCACATGCTCTCTGGAGAAGCAGGAGGGCCTGGTGAGAAGGTGGCAGTGGGGAGGGCTTGGACAGACCTCATCTGGGTTCGGTCTCATTTTTGGGAGGACAAGATATTGTTACAGGTTATAAAGTGCTGGGAATACTTGCCTCGAGGGAGATGTCTCTGGTGTGTTTGCATGGATCTGAGGAAGTGGAGGAGGTCATGCAGCTGTCACACTGAGCTGGCAGTGTCCTGTGCTCCCCATCTACAGCTGTGACATGCTGGACCACATTCTGGTTAGTTATTTTTTGTAGTTGGCTATTGGCTTGATACCTTCAGTGCCCCCATCCCAGAAACATCAGGAATGCCATGTAAAAGCTATCCCACAGAGGCTTGCCATGGGGACGGGGAGGGGGATGGCAATTCCCCTCATTGCTGTTGGATGGCAATGCCTTGTTCCTCCATCCCAGTTTGTCTCAGCCCTCTGTGGGCCGGGCAGGGCACAGCAAGGCAAGGCCAGACATGACAGCCCTTCCGTGCTGTGCCACTGCTCTGCCCTGCCCCGCCTGCTCCTGCCTCTGCCCATCCCCTACAGCTGCTGCCTGAACGATCCCTGCTCCAGCTGCCTCTGGCTGGCAGCACGACTTGTCCCAGGGCACCCCAATGTCAGAGGGGAGGCTGAAGTCCAGGCTCCATTCCTGCACTGGTGTTTGGTGATATCCAGCACGTCATGGTCACTGGTTTTACACACTGTGAGGAACTCCCAGAGGGTTTCCTCCTGGATGATGTGGCAGGAGGAGGCTTGGGGATGCAAGGGTTGACCTGGGCTGCAAGGGCTCACAGCACCATGGTGTTCATCTGGCATAAGTCACCAAAAGGGGTTTTCTCCCTTGCTTTCATTAAAACCATCACTCCAGAGTTTTTACACATCCATCACTTTTCACCAGCAACCATCAGCAAAATTTAGTTTATTGTGTTGTTTCAGACTGGTTTTGGAGCAGTTAATTCTGCCACAGCCACATCCTCAAGGACTGATGAACTTGTGAGCCACAGTGGTCTGCCTGCAGGAGCAGCTTTTTTGGCTCTGTGGGAATGAACATAAACCATCTTCAAGAAGGACTTTTCTTGTGTTGCAGATTGAAAGACAGGTTTTCCAGTGAAACAAAACTGCTTCATTGCAGTGTCTGATGAGCACAGCTGTTCTTTGTGCCTCCCTTTGCTTACTCTAAAAGGTGAGACATCTCTGGTAATCCTGTTGGTGTGAGACCTTTTCTAAGGGGTGCTGCCATAGGTTGCAGTGGGACATTTGCTCTGTGGAGGCTGGTGGGCAGCTGCTCGTTCCAGATCAGATGTGTTTAGAAATTCAGGGCCCCAGGAAATACATTCTTGGTAGTCTCATGGCATGTGGTTTGCAGAGGTCCTGTTGAAGCATAGGCAGGTGGCAGGGTGAGAGTAGTCTGAGTCAGCAAGCAGAGATGACTGAGGAGCGAGCTGTCACGGCCTTGTTTGCACAAGTGGAGTGAGAGGTGGGGTGGCAAGGGTGACATAAATGGGGAAACACAGAGGAGACAGATAGGGGGAAAGGCTTCCTGCTGGGGAGGGCTGGTTTTCCAGGAGAGAAGTCAGCCAGGGATGTGGTCTGGGTGAGGTCTAAGGGAGCTGCTGTTATGGACCACGCTGCTGGAGCTGCCTTCCTGAGCAGAGGAGGAAGGACGCAGCAGAGGTGTTGTGGGCAAGTGATGTACTTGAGAGCAGAAGGGATTGTGGCTCCTCAGAGCCATGAGTGGATCCTAAGAACTGCTGAATTGGTGGGAACACCATAAATAATTTTATCTCACCTAAAAACTAGTAATGGAAACCAGATAAAAGAACTTCAGATGCCAAAGCCCACCACACCACTATTACTTTTGGGAAGCAGTGTTCCTTGTTGTGAGCTATATTAGGATCCAGCAAGTGAAATGAAAAGGAAACCTCCTGTTTATAAAAGTTGACTCAAGCAGCAGAGGCAGGTACAGTTGGCAAAGGGAGGTGCAGAGATGTGGTGTGTTTGGGCTGGCTGTGCCCATGAGATCACCAGGAGCCAGAGGAAAGCCCTGTGAGTCAGCTCCAGGTGTCTGCAGTGTCTGGAGGCTGTTGGGCAGTGCAAGAGGCTCAGACAAGGAGCTCACTGTTAATCACCCTGCTCTGTCAGGCCTCAAGTGAGCAGCATGTCACACCTGGGACTGAGTCCCTAGTGCAGAAGGGGACCTAAAAGGCAACGTGTGTCTCTGGGGATGCACTTGTTGGGTGTTTTCATTCTGTTTAAAGGACCGCTCACAGTCACCTGTGACACAAGGAGTCTCATGGCATTGGGCAGGGGAGCTGCTGTGATGCAGCACGAGGGCCCATCCCTCACTGTGCCCCTCTGATGTGCTGCTTTCACTGGGCAGGAGGATGTGCTGGAGTCCTGCTTGCCCTGATGTGTGCAGGATGTGGAGAACCCCCGCCTCCAGATTTCTCTATTCCCCTGTAGAAGTGGTCATGTCCTCCTACAAGGCAAAGGTAAGGACTGATGTGGAACTGGCCACCATGCCCTGTGTGGCTTGTCAGCTGTCCTTGAGAATAAAGTGCTAATGGACCTGGGTCTGTGGAGCCTGGCATCTTCCTAGCTCTGTCAGCAGCCTCAGACAAGCGTTTCTCCCCTCTCTGTCTCCTCTCCTCATCCTTCTTCTAGCATAAAAATGATGTAGTAGGTGAGGCCAAGGACCCATCTAAGCTCATTTTCCATCTCGGGAGCAAAAGCAGACAAATATGTGTGATGATTTCCACCTCCAGCTCATTTCTAGGTCTGGGGATTTCCTGAACTTGATGATTATCTGGTAAATCCCAATCAATCTGCTTTCTGGGCATTTATTCAATGGGTCTCTTTGCATCCCCAGTCCTGCTAGTCACCTGTAAACGAGCAGGCTGGCTGGCTGGCTGGACCTGGCTTGGAGCAGGCAGCCCCCATCCACCCTCCCCAGGTTCCATGAGCTCATCCTGCTCCACTTTGTTCCCTGCAAGCCTCTGGCGTGCCCGGACAGCACGGCTGTCCCCAGCCAGCCCCGCGGCGGGGCGGGAGGGGCAGGAGGGTGTGCAGGAGGTGCAGGGTGTGTGATCCCCCAGCAGGGTGTGCAGGAGCTGCAGGGTGTGTGATCCCCCCAGGAGGGTGTGCAGGAGCTGCAGGGTGTGTGATCCCCCCAGGAGGGTGGGCAGGAGGTGCAGGGTGTGTGATCCCCCCAGGAGGGTGTGCAGGAGCTGCAGGGTGTGTGATCCCCCCAGCAGGGTGTGCAGGAGGTGCAGGGTGTGTGATCCCCCCAGCAGGGTGTGCAGGAGCTGCAGGGTGTGTGATCCCCCCAGGAGGGTGGGCAGGAGCTGCAGGGTGTGTGATCCCCCCAGGAGGGTGGGCAGGAGGTGCAGGGTGTGTGATCCCCCCAGGAGGGTGTGCAGGAGCTGCAGGGTGTGTGATCCCCCCAGCAGGGTGTGCAGGAGCTGCAGGGTGTGTGATGTCCCCAGCAGGGTGAGGGGGCTCTCCGGGGGTGCTGGCAGGGGGTGCTGTGCCCGCCAGTGCCCCTGTCCCGCTGGGGCCCGGCTCCCTGCGCTGCCTGGGCTGGGCTCTGCCGTGACTCACGGCCGCTCTTCCTGTTGGGAGTGACTCAGGTGGGGCAGCGATAAAAAACGCCCCAAAAAAAGGCACGGAGCTGGCAGCGGGTGG
The DNA here is from genome assembly GCF_028551555.1 of Melozone crissalis. Classification (NCBI taxonomy): domain Eukaryota; kingdom Metazoa; phylum Chordata; class Aves; order Passeriformes; family Passerellidae; genus Melozone; species Melozone crissalis. The sequence goes on along the minus strand of NW_026535823.1, from coordinate 9,820,976 downwards.
GGAGCCCGCCGGGACGGGCCCTGCTGCTGCTGCTGCTGTTGCTGCTGTGGGCACCGGCCATGGCCCAGCGCTGGCTGCTGCCCCTGGCCTGCCTGGCCCTGCTGCCCGCGGCCCGCGGCGCACACCGGGGACAAGGTGAGCCCGGGGATGGGGATGGGGCTCTGGGGCTCTGGAGCGGCCCTTCCTGCCCTGCTCCCGCCGCTGATCGGCTCGGAGCTCCCCGTGCTGGAGAGGGCCGGGAGCTGGAATCTGGCTGGGGTGCGGGACACCCTGATGGGGCACTCTTCCCCTCCTGCCGTCGGGATTGGTACTGGATCTGAAGGTGCTTCTTAGCTTTCCTCCGAGGTTAGTTTTCCTCCACCATAAATAATTTTGTCAGTTTCTGTCAGTTTTGTCACTGGCATCCCTTTTCAATAACTCATTTGTGTGCAGTTACCTTCCTGCTGTCGGTGCAGAGCTTTGCTCCCAGGGTGGGATGTGGGTGTGAGCACAAGCATCGCCCAGGCAGTGGCTGATCTGCCCATCACTGCTGGAACCAAATCCTTCCCTGAGCCTGGGGAAGAGCATCCAGAATCCAGTTTGCTGTAATAACGAGGCGGTGTTTGGATGTTGTGTGAGTCCGTGGAACTCACAAAGTCCCACAGTCCTGCTGCATCCTAAGAGAGACAGGAGTCTCCTGCAGTCCACGGCTTTAAAAATGCAGATCCTCTGGGACATGCAAAGCTCATGGAGTGCAGAGTGTCGTGGAGGGAGATTTAAACCTGTTCAGCCCAGTGGTAATTCAGCTATCTGAATTTCAGTTTCATTGGCCTGTAGTCTGGAGATGGGTATGTTTGGCCAAAATCAGGTTTTTGCATGTATTTTGTAAATACTGTGTGATTTTGTAAATACTAAGTGATTTAATTTTTTTTCCACCCCAGTACTGATGTTCTGAAATAAGCTTTCTGGGCTTGAAGTTAAATTTTATCATTTTTAAGTTTGGTGCAATGGGAAGTAAGTGCTGAATAAGTGTTTTGGTTTGGGTTTTTTCAAAAGAAAAAAAAAAAATCTGTTTTGCTGTACACGCTACTTGGGTTAATTATTACATCACCCTAATTACATCTACGTTTTAAAATACTGATATCAATTCTTCCTCTGCTCCTTCCTGGCAGTGTGTGGGAAAGTGCTGCTTTCCCAGGGACTCTTGAACCCGTTTCTGTGTGTAGGTAAAGCCAGTGGTTGGTAACAGCTGTGGTTTTATGGTGCAGCATAAAAATTCGAGTGGGTTCAGTGGTGTAACTGAGTGTGCTGATGGAGCCCCAGGCAGGTGTTCCTGCAGTGAGAAGCTGTGAAGGTGGGCACTGGGGACAGCCGGCCCTGGAGCAGCAGATGGCACAGCCTTGGGGTCACTGTCCCAGGAGCAGGGAATGGCTCTATTGACATGGAGCCTTCACTGCACCCAGAGCTCTGCCCTTCTCCTGATGGAGGGAGGGATCTTTGCAGGCTGGCTCATCTGTACAGGGCTGTCAGATCCTCACAGACCCAGGGCCACCGTCATTGCCTGGTTTTGTGAATTTAAGGAGACAGTTTAGGAAGCCTGAATCTGCCTGTCTCCTTCTCCAAGGCTTTCTGATGTCAGAATTCATCTGAGCACAGCCATCAAGCACTTTTCATGCTTTCTTCTTGGGTGGGAGCTGGGGGAATGACATCCTTCTAGAGGTGTGCCATGGATCTCCTGCATCCTGACATAGCACTGAAGAAATCCAGCTGCAAAGCTTTTCCTCCAAGGGAACCTGCTCTTTTCCATGGGTGATCTCAAAGCAGAGCCTCGGGGCACTTGGATAGAGAAGTGATCAGTTGGTCCTCATCCTCCAGCAGCTCCTTCCTGCTCCATCTCGTTGTCAATTCCAGTGCCTTGCTCTTGGTAAGGATTAGCCTGCCTGAGCTGCTGGGTTTCTGGGAGAACACCAGGAGCAGACACTCCAGTGCAGTGGTGGCACTAACCTGCCACAGTGCCATAAATGGCATTGAATCAGCGAGACAGGAATTTGTTCCAGGGTTGGAGAGCTGGTTCCTGACATGCTGCAGCAGCAGAGAAACACTCCAAGAAAGGTTTTCCTTCCCTGGGGGAATGGTGCTCATGCCTGTAATTTAACAAGCCAGTAAATCCTCTGGATTGCGTAGGGTGATGCATGGGTGGAGTTCAACTCAAAGATCCTTATTTGTCCTTCCAACTTGAGATCTAGCTGGAGTGTAGAGGGATGGGGAGTGGGATCAGCCCAAGTGGGATCTTTCTGCTGTAAAGGTGAGCACAAAGACTGAAAGAAAGTCTCACACTGCTGCTCTCCAGTGGTCCTTTGTGTTGTCCATGCCCTTTGGTCACCGCTGGTGCTCTCTGAGGCTGGAGTTGCTTTCCCAGGCCCTAGAGGCAGGAATTGTGTGCCCACAGGTGCCCTCCCCGCAGGCTGGGCTGGCAGAAGATCTCCTGAGCTCGGTCTCAGACTCCTGCAGCCAGACTGGGAGGGAAGAGCTGTGCTTGCCGGAGCTGGAGAAGCCTCTCTCGCTGTTTGCTGGCGCATGAGGTCAGCTCTCCCTTGGCAGAGGCTCCCGAGTGCCTCCCTCGGAATGCGGCGCCGATGGGTGTGTGGGAGGGCGGCGCCCAGGTGTGAGCGGGGAGCAGGAGGCAGTGCCTGGCCCCAGGAATCACAGTGCAGAGCACAGGGACGTTGTGCCCTGGGGCTGAGCTGTGCCAGGACAGAGCCGGGAAGGAGGAGGAGGCTCAGTGTGTACGGGCACAAGGCGCTGTCTGTATCCGTGCAGCAGGATTCTGCCCTTTTTGGGCTCTCTGCCCCTCCTGTGCTCTCAGAGGTGACCTGGGCAGGGGTTGGGTAGCTGGGAATGGCCTTTCCTCTCCCAAGCAGTGAGCAGAGCTCCTCAGAGGGAGGTGGAGGCTCCCATGGCAGCATCAGGGTGGTTTGGAGCAGCTCCTCAGCAGGCTCTGTGCCCCTGAGGACCTGCCTTTTCCCTTGGGATGTTTCTTTCTGCTGCCTGTCTTTGCCAGCCATTCTCTCGGCTGTGCCTGCTCTCCCCAGTGATCTGAGGAGCGTGTCTGGAGTAAAGGTCCTCAGGATTAAATGCTCCAGTTCTGGCCACTGAGGGACTGCCAAGGAGGTGCAAGGTGGCTACAAGGGAGCAGCTGGACAAGGCAGTGGGGTGCTGGGGCAGGCACATCTGGTGAGATGCCTGAGGCTGATGTCCAGAGGGATCATCTGTCTTGGCTGTAGAGGAATGCAGAATCTCATGCCTGTTCCTCCTGCCATCCCCCATGCAGCAATGTGGGCAGCTGCAGCTTTTCTTCACAATGAGGGAGGGTGGGGTCCACTCCCATACAAACCTTTTTTGTTAATCTCCCTCGTGGCTGGCACACTTCCACCAAGCTCCTTGGATCACAGACCACTCCCCATCACCCTGCACTGCAGACCTGGCTGGGGTGGACCTGCTGGATTCTGGTTGAGCTTTTCTTACTCACTCCTGGCCAGGTGAAACAAAGGATAACCTCATGAAAGTTTTCCTTTTCCCCAAAGTCTCTGGTAAGGTTACCCATGCTTTTCTCAGGACAAGACTGGGGTTTTTTAAACCACCTCTGCTTATTCAATGTCCTGGTTATGTTGCAAGACCTGTGGAAGAATGGAGAGCAGCCCTGGAAGTGCTGTTGTATGGATTTTGGCTGCTTGGCTTGGGTCTGTCCATCCTCAGCAGTGAAATGGGGCATTCCTCCCCCGTGTGGGGATGCAGACACGGGTGGCACCAGGGTGGTGATGGACACAGCATGGGGGCAAGCACAGAGATGTGGGGCAGCAGCTCGCTGTGGCAGGGCACGAAGGGGAGGTTTGCAGCACCTGTGCCCTGCTCCCTGCCCCTCAGGGTGGGACTGCTGCACCACCTGAGACGTGTCTCTGCTCTCCTCTCCGCAGTGTGTGACTGCAACGGGATGTCCAGGCAGTGCATCTTTGACTGGCAGCTCCTGCGGGACACGGGGAACGGCTTCCGCTGCCTGGGCTGCCAGGGCCACACAGAGGGCGCGCGCTGTGAGCGCTGCCAGCAGGGCTTCTACCGACAGCACGGGGGGCTCTGCTGCCTGCCCTGCCTCTGCCACCCCTGGGGTATGTGCACCGCCCTGCCTGGGCTCTGGGGCTCAGGGCACCCCTGGGCAGGGCAGGCTCTGCCCCCTGCCTACCAGAGCACAGGTTTCAAGACCCACCTGCCCTCTGAAGTAATCACAGACTCTCAGAGTGGTGTGGGTTGGAAGGTGCCCATGCCAGCCTCTCCCTCCTGTCTCCCTGCAGGTTCCCTTGGCCCACAGTGTGACAGCGATGGCCGGTGCAGCTGCAAGCCTGGAGTGATGGGGGACAAGTGTGACCAGTGCCAGCCAGGCTTCGAGTCTCTGTCCGAGGCAGGCTGCAGGAGGAGCGGGCAGTGAGTGCTGCCACCATTGGTGCCATGGGGCCAGAGGGAGGGCCAGCCTCCAGAGCTCTCCTGGGGCCTGTGCTGGCTGAGAACAGCCCCTGCAGGGGGAGCAGGGCTGGTTTCATGGACAACCTTAAGCCAACCATGCTAGGAGAGAGTGGGCTTGAGAGAGGCTGGACCTCTGTGCCAACCTGTAGGGCTTGGTGTCCTGTTACACCATCAGAATCTGAACTTAGCCACTCTCTGAGGTGATGGCTTCATTACCCAGATAATGCCCAACAAGCTACAGCCCTGTAAAACAAAACCTGCCCATAGTGGGGCTGCCTCATGTTGGTGCCACTCACAAGGAGACGTGTATGCAAAAACCAACCCCTTCCTTTTCATGAAGCCCTATTTAAACACCTTTAGAAATGTTTCTTATTTGACTTCCTCAGCTGTGTCCTCTTCTTCCTCACCTCAACCTGCCATTCCTCCTTTGGGGCTGCTGGCAGGCAAAGGGTGTTGGGCTGCCTGCAGTCCTGGCCAGCCCTCCTGCCCAAGCCTCCCCAGGGTGCTGCTGCTTGCTGGAGCTCAGCCAAATTCTATTAAACTCAGCCAGGGTTTATTAAACTCAGTGGAGCTTCACTTTGAGCTTGTGGGTGGGTCTGATGCTCTAGGATGCCCTGGAGCAGTAGCAATGGGCACTGGCTCAACCTGGCACCCACAGAGCGGCAGATTCGGGAAAGAGGTGGCTGTGCAGCTTATTTCCCCACTTCTTGCATAGGAATGGTATCTGGGAGGGTTCTCTGCTGTCTTGTGTGGCAGCAGGAAGCACTGGCTCCCAGGCCAAGCTGGAATGCCAGGTAGAGGTTGGTGCTGTGCCTTTGCAGGAGCCTGCAGTGTGAGTGTGACCCCGCGGGCAGCGTGGGCGGCTGTCACTCCGGCCACTGTGTCTGCAAGGAGAGCGTCACTGGGGAGCTCTGCCAGAGGTGAGGGGCAGGAGCACCTGCTGGACACTGCCTGGCACTGCCTCCTTCTCTCTGCAGTCACTTCCCAAGTCCACCAAGTCTTAGAATGGTTGGGGTTGGAAAGGATGTTAGACCTCACCTCATCTCACCGTCTGCCATGGGCTGGGACACCTCCCACTATCCTGGGTTGCTCCCAGCCCTGTCCAGCCTGGCCTTGGACACTGCCAGGGATGGGGCAGCCACAGCTTCTCTGGGCAACCTGGGCCAGTCCCTCAGCACCCTCACAGGACAAATTCTTCCCAGTATCCAATCTAGCCCTGTCCTCTCTCTGGTCAAAGCCATTTCATGTGCCCATCTCACCAGCCCAGTGATGACCTTAAACCCTGCTGATGGCTGTATTGCATCACAGGGATGGTTGTGTGGGCCAGTAAGAGGAGAAAACCACTTAACATTGTCACCTTCTTGCATTTTCCCAGGTGCAAGCAACACTTCTACAACCTGGATGCCAGAAACCCTGCGGGCTGCTCCCCCTGCTTCTGCTACGGGCACTCGGACATGTGTGTCAGTGCAGACACCCACAGCGTCCACAACATCACCTCCACCTTCCAGCGAGGTAAAGCCCAAGCAGGACATCCCCATGGCTCCTGGGCATGTGTGCTTGCCATCCCTGCTCTTCGGTGGGCTGGAGGAACCATGTGGTTCCCAACCCTGCTGGAAGTCAGCCTTGGGCTGTGCCTGTTCCTTGGGAGCTCATCCAGCCTGCCTGGGCTGCAGCAACCTTGCTGTGATGGGATGGCTTGGTCACAGGCAGAAGTATAGTCCAAGCATTGAGAGGAGCACAGGATTTCTTCATTATGTCTTTCCTGCCACTTGGAAGGAGGCCTCTGTGCCCAGCCAGGCTGATTTACAGATGATGGGCACAGGGATAACTGTGCTGCCCCCTCAGAGGTCGGAGTGGGAAGCTGGAGAGCTTTGATAAGACACAGCTCAAGAAAGTTGCTGGAATCCTGGAAACACCTTCCCTGTCCACACTGACTGCTCCTTGTTTGTGCTCCAGGTGCTGAGGGCTGGCGAGGGGTCCACGAGAGCGGCTCCCCAGCCCAGCTCCAGTGGTCCCCACGCCACCAGGATGCCTTCATAGCCGCAAGGACATCAGAGCCAATATACTTCATGGCACCTGGTAAGTGTGGGGTCAGTGGTGGCCAGAGTGAACCTTTGCTTGCTCTGGTCCCATGAACTGAGCCTTTAGGAGGAAGGAAAGATTTTAAGCCTTTGATTTTCCCTCTGCAGCGAAATTCCTTGGGAACCAGCAGCTGAGCTATGGTCAGACGCTCTCCTTTGGTTACCGCCTGGACCGAGGGGGCCGGCAGCCATCCCCACACGATGTGGTCCTGGAGGGACACGGCCTGAGAGTCACTGCCCCCTTCCTGCCCCAGGGAGAGGTCCTGCCCTGTGGTGTCAGCCACATGTACACGTTCAGGTAAAGGGGGAAGCTGGGGTGCTTGGGGCAGGGGGAGCAAGAATGGCTGAGGCTTCGAGGAGGTTCTGGGTTCAGCTGTGGTCCCTTGGTGGTGGCAAATGGCTGCCTCGTTTGGGCTGGGTGCATCTCAGGTGCTTTTGTCCTGGATAAAGAGGTTACTTTGTGAGAGGGGCAGCAGAAAATGTGGCTTGAGGTCGGGTTGGGTTCTCAGCTCTGGATGAGTTGCATGCATGGACATCATTGCCCAAAGCCTTGAGCTCCCAGGAGGCAGGTGGGCAAGGGTTGTTGTGTCTTTTGAAAGAGGCATCTCAGTTTTTTGAACCAGTTCCACTTCCTCCCTCTTCCACGGCAGGCTGGACGAGCATCCCAGCAGCAAGTGGAGCCCGAGGCTGAATCACTTTGAATTTCGCAGGCTGCTGGGAAACCTGACAGCCCTCTGGATCCGAGCCACCTTTGGGGAGTACAGTAAGTGCAGAGAGACCTGACAAGGCTGGCTTCTCCCAGTTGGTGGAGATGGATACACCTTTGCTAGAATTTATTAAAAGATAAAAACAGTAAGTGCTCCAAGGGGGAGAATTAAATAGCAAAGAGATTGAGCAGGATAGCAACAGATGTGGCTGCTGCACTTGCTGTGGGCGCTGCAGTGGAATGTGTGCCCTGTGCCGGTGCTGGCTGTGGGGCCGGGCGGGTGGAGCCGCTGTCCCCACGGGTCACTGTCCCTACTCCCCTGCAGGCACCGGCTACCTCGACAATGTCACCCTGGTGTCAGCACAGCCCGTGCCCGGTGTCCCGGCGCCGTGGGTGGAGCGCTGCCAGTGCCCGGCGGGGCACCACGGGCAGTTCTGCCAGAGCTGTGCCCCTGGATACCGCAGAGACAGCCCCAGCCAGGGACCCTTCAGCTCCTGCGTGCCCTGCAACTGCCAGGGGGGAGGAACCTGTGACCCCGACACCGGTAAGAGACGCCAGCTGTGCTTGTGGGCTGGATGGGAATGCAGGGAGGCTGCCTGTGTCCTGAGAATTGAGCTGTGGGGAGCCAAGACCTCTGGGTTCACAGAAATTTCTTCATGGAAGTGTCATTAGGTATTGTAAGGGGCTGCCCAGGGAGGTGGTGGAGCCATCATCCCTGGAGATGTCCAGGGAAGGACTTGGACTTGTCACTCAGTGCTCTGGGCTGGTTGACAAGGTGGGGATCTGCCACAGGTTGAACTCAATGGAGTTGGAGGGCTTTTCCAACCTTAATGAGTCTGTGATTCTGAGATTCTGTCTGTGATCATAAATCTGTGACTTGGGTCTGAAATGTGGGGAGCATCCAAGACAAAACTCCCCAGAGCCTAGAAGCACTGCAATCAGATGCATTTGGAACAAATTGGATGCATGTTGGAGAGAGGAAAACCATCTCCTGCTGCCCAGATAGCAGTATTTCTTCACTGGTGACTTCTTATTTCAAAGTTAAGCATGGCAGGCTGGATAGAGCTTGAGCAATCTGGTTTAGTTGAAGAAGTCCTTGCCTGTTGCAGGGAAGTTGGACCAGATGACCTTTAAGGTCCCTTCCAACACTAACCATTTCATGATTTTATGATGTGCACGATGTGGGCGTGCTGGGGATCTGAAGAGATCTCATGGAGTTTGCTGGACCGTGGGTGCTGTTGTTGCTGTGGCTGCTGTGGTGGAGGATATCCCACCGGGAATGTAAGCAAACTGCCCTGAGCCCTCTCCTTGCTCCTCCAGGTGAATGTTACTCAGGAGATGAACACGTGGGCAATGGTGCCAGCTGCCCCTTCGGCTCCTACCGGGACCCCCGGCAGCCCCACAGCTGCAGGCCCTGCCCCTGTGGGCCCAGCCAGGGCTGCTCCGTGGGGCCGGGTGGTGAGGAGATCATCTGTGACCACTGCCCTCCTGGAGCTGCTGGTAATTCCCTTTTGCTTCTGCTCTGCCTTTTCATACAGGTGTGCTTGGAGTGGGCAGATTCACACCATCCTCTCAGCCCAGCTTGCCTGTGACACTGCCCCTCCTGCCTGCACTGGGGTGTCTGAGCCCCAAGGGTTGGGTAAACACAGCAAGATCTCTGGGAAAAGTTCTCCTTTAAATGTAACATGGGTGGACAAAGGATGGGTAGGAAAGGGAGGGCAACAAAAAATAAGTAAAAATAAGTAAAAAAAAAAGAAATTACTTGTAGAAGGTCAGTTGTGGCACCCAGTTTTCAAGAGCATGTGTGGGGCATTGTGTGTTGGCCGTGGTGGTGCTGGCAGCAGAGCAGCTGTGGTGCCAGCCGTGATGGGGCTGAACCCCCAATTTCTGTGGGGCACAAGCAGCGAGTCAGCTTCTGCCTCCCAGGCACAAGCATTACCTTCTGCCCATGTCTCCTTTTCCAGGTGCCAATTGTGAGTACTGTGCTGATGGCTACTTTGGGGACCCAGCAGCTTCCCAGCCCTGCCAGCCGTGCCAGTGCAATGGCAACGTGGAGCCCAACGCTGTGGGCAACTGCGACCGCCGCAGCGGAGAGTGCCTCAAGTGCCTCTACAACACTGCTGGCTTCTACTGTGACCGCTGCAAGGATGGCTTCTTTGGGAACCCCCTGGCCTCTGACCCCTCAGACAAGTGCAGAGGTGAGAGCCAAGTGCTGTCTGAGCTGGGGATGAGGAAGAAAAGCCATGAGTGACTTTGGAGTGGTTTGATGGGAAGGAGGATGCTGGGAAGTGGGAATGGTGAGCAGGAACCAATACAGGGCTGAATGGTGGGGGCAAAGCAGGGAGAGGTGTGCTGTGGCTTGAGGTGGGGCCGGGTCCCCCTGAACCTGTGTGACTCTGACCTGCAGCCTGTGAATGTGACTCGGTTGGTGCCGAGCCCCTGAAGTGCAGGAGTGACGGGAGCTGCATCTGCAAACCTGGCTTTGAGGGTCCCCGCTGTGAAGAGAGTGAATGCCCAGCTTGCTATGGCCAGGTGAAAGAGCAGGTGAGCATCTGTTCCAGCCCCAGGGCCACTGAGCAACAAGGAGTGCATTGATTTGCGCACCCTCAGGGTCTCCTCCTGTCCTCCTCAAGCATCTACTCCTGGTGCAGATGAAATGTGAATTCAAGCTTTGGTTTTGTACCTGATTTAACTGATCCTTTGTGTCCCATCCTAAAATGAGCCTTCATTTTGGTCTCTGTCCTCAGGCCTGACTGTGGCCCTGGATTCCCCCTGGCCTTTCCCCATGGGGTTAGTCTGCTGCTGGCTGATGCCTGTCTGTGGTTGCAGGTGGAGCTGTACCTACAGCAGCTGGCACAGCTGGAGCTGCTCCTGTCAGAGGTGCGAGCTGGCGGAGGGACCAGCCAGGAGCTGGAGGGGAGGATGCTGGAGGCTGAGGAGATGCTGAGGACCATCCTCAGGGAAACCCTGAGCCTTCAAGGTACCACCTGCCCACCGCCCTGGGATGGGGCCATCTGGGCTGTATCAGGGAGGGTTTGCTGCCTGGGCGTTTTTGCACAGCAATGAGTTTTCCTTCAGCTTTTCTCTTTCCTTCTCTCCAGCCTCCGACAGGTCTCTGGAAGGCCGTGTGGCCAGGATGAAGGGACAGGGGTCCAGCTCCCAGAGTCGCCTGGATGAGGTCAAGGCAACAGTGGAGAGCCTGAGGTCTCTGGGCAGGCAGTATGAGAGGCAGGTGCAGGAAACACGGCAGCTGCTGGAGAGAGCCAGGCTGGACCTGGATCGCAGTGGTGCTGCTCTCCTTCGGGTGGTAAGAGCATCCCGTGTGACATGCTCCTGGTTCAGCTCAGGGATGGAAAACATCTACAGAGAAAGCAAGGATTTAAAGGATTACAGATGTTGTTTTGTGAATGTGGGTGTTCTGGTGGTCCTTTTTTTGGGGCCAGAACTTTAAGAGGAGCTGGCAGGAGTCTTTGGGGGCAGTGGAGGTTTAACATGCTGTAGTTGCCTCTTTCACTGCCAAATTGGATGGAGAGCAGGGACGAGCACTCACACCTCTCTTCCTTCCTCCCTCTTCAGACCATTCCTGCTTCAAGCTTTCCCGGGGGTTCCAATCAGTTCTTGCTGCTGGCCCAGGAAGCTCTGAGACTGGCCAACAGGTGAGTTGCTCCCACTGTTACCAGCCCTGGAGCAGGGGAAGATACAACTGCTGGACTGTCTTTGCTGCCCTATAGGCTTATCCTCAGCTGCCTTTGAGGATGTAACTGGATGTGATTTAGAAGCATCTTTGGGATTAGAGTTTCTCCTTGGATATGCAGTTGGAACAGAGAGCTTGTGCCCTCCCCAGTGCTCTTCTCTCCTGGGGAGATGCAGGAGGAGCAAGCCAAATACAGGTCGCCTTCACAGATGTGCTGTTTCTCAGGGGGGTGAATCAGTGAAGGCAGCAGTACAGGAAACTGGTGGAGGAAACCTGGGTGTGAATCCTTTGTGCAAACCCCCCTGTGTGCTCTGCAGGCACACTCAGGCAGCCAATGCCATTGACCAGGCTGCCAGGGCTGCACGGGAGGATGCACGGGAGGCGCTGGAGCTGCTGCGCGCGGCCGCCGGCGGAGAGGGCACCGAGGGCTCCCTGCCAGGGCTGCCCAGGAGGTGAGCACTGCCTGTCTTGGCCTCTGTGTCTCTGTGTGCACCTGGGAGGGAGCAGGGCATGGCCAAGAATCCAGGCCCCCTCCCCACCTGAGCTGCAGAATGGACAGCTGGAGCCAGGGAATTCACTGGCGTGTCTGAGGGGTGCAGATGGAGGGTCAGCAGCTCTGTGGAGGGTTTGCTTCCCACCTCACAGCCCTCAATGCTCCTGAGGTCCTGCCTGCAGCTGGGCAAAGCATCACCACACGTGTGAACAGGCTTCTGGGGATAATTTCCACATGTGGTTGAAAATCTGGGCTGGGTTTAGCCCAAGGGAGAATTTAAGCCCATGGTGTCTCCTTTGGTCAGACTTGGCCTCTCCAGAGGCCACCACGATGGTGCTGGGACTTTGCACACCATGGGTGGGATGTGAGCAGCAGCCTTGAAGGAAGTTAAGAGGTTAAACAGGGATGTGCAGGAGAAAACACACAGGGGCAGGGCAGGGATTAGCAGAGCCACCATGGACCCTGTGAGGACTCAGCTGTATGAAACAAGCTCTGATTTTGGAGCAGGAGTAAGGAGCCAGCAGATGCCCTGCTCATTGGAGGGGCTGGGATGCAGGGAATGTTTGTAATTGACTTTTTACATGTGATAAATCCGTGTGGAGCTTTGGGGAACGTGAACGAGTCAATGCAGATGGTAGTATTAGTGCTGGGATGGGAGGCTGGCAGCTTGGCTGGCACCAGGCTCTCCAACCTCAAATCTGTACAGGTATGAGGAGCTCAAGTCACTGGTTGGAGGCCTGAAGGCTGATGCTGATGGAATGGCCTCCAAGGCAGACACGGCTTATCAGGGCAGCCTGGTGCTCCTCAGCTCCCTGTCCCGCCTGGCAGAGATGGACATCACCTCCTTTCAGGTGAGGGCTTCATGTCTGTCAGGCCTGGAGATCCCCTTTTGCTCTTCCTGATGCCCTCCCTGCTTATCCTGCCACCAGCTTAGCGCTTCCAAGGGCTCCATCCCTGTTGGAGAGCCCTAGATAGGCCTCTTCCCACCCTTTTCCCCCTTTGCCTCTGGTTCCTGGTGGGCCCTGGGGAGATGCTGGGGCCCTCACTGTGTCTGTGTTTCAGGAGGAAGCCTCGAGGCTGAAGCAGGACTCGGGTGCCCTGCTGGCCCTGGTGGACACGTCCCTGTCGCAGTACCGGGGCCTGCGGGGCCGCCTGGGGCAGTGGGAGCAGGAGGCCAAGGAGCTGCTGCAGGGGCAGGAGGGCCACAGAGCGGTAAGAGGCTGCCCAGTGAGGGCTCATCCCATCCCCAGCAGGAGCTGCAGCCTTGGGGGTGCCTGTGGCCCCACCATGTCCTTGTCTGGCTGTCAAAGGCAGCTCTGCCTGCCTGGTGCAGGATTGGGCCCTTCCTTGGGGCTGCAGAGCTCAGTGTGTGCAGGAGCTGCTGGTGCAGGTCTCACCTGCATTCTCCTCCATGAAAGGCAGGATGAAGACCTGCTCCTGCAAAGATTAGAGCTAAAATGACTCAGGGTAGAGCTGGAGCCGGTTGAGGAGCACGGGCACAAGCTTCTGATGGTAGATCAGCCTGTGGTGGCCTTGATTAAGGGCAAGAGCAAGCATTTGGGAACAGACTCTCGGGCCTCTCCAGCCCAGCTCCTCCCAGACTGCTCTGGGACTGTGTGATGCTCCCATACCACATCCTTCACCTGCCCTTTGTGTCCCTTGGTGCATTGCAGAAGCTGACACAGCTGCTGTCCCGAGCTACCCTTGCCAGGAGCACAGCCCTGCAAGCCGTGAGCACTGGCAATGCCACCTTCTACGAGGTGGAACAGATCCTCAAGAGCCTCAAGGGTAGAATCCTAGAAACCCTCCCTTTTCCTTTCCATGTGGGATCTCACAAAGGTACTATGGCTTCATTTCCACATGTGTTTCTTCCAGAGTTCAACCTGCAAGCAGATGACAAGAGGAGGCAAGCCAAAGATGCCATGAGGAGGCTGCCCATTATCAGTAGCATGGTCACCACTGCCAGGGAGAAGACAGACCAAGCCAAAGGGATCGTGGGCAGAGCTGCTTCTGAGTCCAAGGCAGGCAGCAGTGTGGCAGAGGAGGTGAAGGAAATCACCAAGGGGATCCAAGAGGTGAGGACAGACCCTGGTGCTGTTACTGGCAGAAAAGGATTTGGAAGGGGAAAAACATGGAAGAAGAGGAGATGGTTGGCAACCTCTTGGTGGACCTGATGGGTTGATTTTTGAGCTGAAGTTTTTCTACAGTGGGTCCTGCAGATATAGTTTGGCTGTAGGTAATCTCTGCGGCACATTTCTTCCATGAGGATCTCTGTGGCATCTCACTGTAGCCACCTTTCGGTGACCAAGGGGACTTTTTTACTCCTGCAGCCAGAGTCACTGGCAGGCTTGTGCTGTCCCAAAATGGTGTTTGTGGGTTCACCTCCCAGATGTGTGCTGTAATTCCCCAGGGATTTGCTGATGTGTGAGGGAGGGATTGAGCCATGAGCATAGAAACATCTCTCTGGAGATGTTGGTGGGAGAACATGAGGACAGCTTGTGATCTTTTGGATCCCTTGTAGAAGGACCAGTTTCTACCAGTTCCCTATTAATGTGCACCCGGAATGACTTTGGTTGTGTTCTGCCCTCTAAAAGTGCCTTTTCCTCAACACAACCCCAGGAGATTGCCCGGCTGAGGGAGGAAGCCAACAAGACAGCTGATGGTGTCCTGGCCCTGGAGAAGGCAGTGGCCACCCTGCAGCTGGAGGCCAAGGAAGTGGATGAAGCATTTGAGAGGAAGCTCTCTGAGGCTGCGGCAGATGCTGCTGCCATAGAGAAGGTGGGTTCCCATCTCCCTTACCTTGTCTCCTCCCCTGTTGATTGTGGGCTTGATTGCACCTCACAGCTCCTGCCTTTCCTCCTGCAGACAGCTCAGGAAGCTCAGAGGGTCCACGACAAGGCTGGCCAGGCAGGGGCAGCTGTGCAGCAGGTGCTGAGTGCCCTGGAGGAGCTGCTGCGGCTCATGAGTAGGTTTTGTGATGCCTCTGTGGGGTGTGGATGGAGACAGGTCCTCTCTGGGGTCTAGGCAGGGCTTCTGGGAAGCTAGATTATGTGATGCCTGTGAACAGGCTGGGCAGCAGGGTGGGGATGAAGTATCTGGGAAGATCTAGTCCTCAGCCTCCATGCGTGCTTTCCCATTCCTTGTTTTCCTTCTGTGCCAAAGACCAGCCTGGTGCTGTGGATGAGGATGGCCTGAGGCAGCTTGAGGAGAACTTCAGCAAAGCCCAGAGCAGAAGCAAGCAGCTGAAGGTGGAGATGTCAGAGCTGGAGCAGACGGCTGCCCTGCAGAAGGCCCGGGTGCAGACACTGGAGAGCAGCATCGATGGCATCCTGGCTGATATTAAGAACCTGGAGGATATCCAGAGGAGTCTTCCTCCAGGCTGCTACAACACAAAAGCCATTGAATTGCCCTGAGCCAGTTCTGGAAAGGCTGCAGCACCTGCCAGGCTGAAGGCAGGAGGGCCTCCCCAAACCTGGCAGAACTGGCTGTGTTTGTTGTGTTAAACTGATCCTTACCCTCAAGATCAGTGTGGCACATGAAGTTCACAATGTTCCGCTGGCCCTGGAAAATCCCTAAGTTTTCAAAGTGCTCCGTCCCTTGCTCATTGGAGGAAGGAGACTCCTGGTTTGTGAAGGTGCTACTGTCTGAAGAACAGCCCATCCCTACAATATATCTCTGACTGCAGGGTTAGGTGTCAGCCTGGTGAGTTTGCACAGTTTGGACCCTGAAGCTCATAACTGACAGGTTCCCATCACCTGTGGCTGCCCTGTCCTGGTCCAGCGCACACAAAGTATGGGGTCTCTGTCCATACTTTTGACACTGCCACCACCAGCTCCTCCTCCTGTTCTCCATGGGGTTTCCTCACCTTTGGCAGTGACAGGGAGTGAGCAGTACGAGAGGCTGCTGGGAGAGATGAGTTCTGAGTTGTGGCACTGGTGATGCTTCATGCAGTGTCTCCTCCCAGGCTGGAGTCTTCCCCTTGATGGGGGTGGTGCTGGCATTCCGTGGCTCTTGTACCTGAGAGCCCCATCCCATTCTGCTGCAGTGCCTGTAACCTGTTTCATTAGTTTAAAAATAGTGAAGATGTCTTGAATGTGTCTCCACCTCTGATTTGGTGCTGCCTCTCCTCCCCCACTCCCTCATGGTTCTGCATGTTTATCAGAGGCCACCACCACCACTAAGGTAGCTCTCCACAGGGGTTTCCCACTGTTCACCTTAACAGAGCTTGGATGAGGCAAAGACCACAGTGCTCCCTTCACTGCAGCTCCCACCTGGGTCCAGCTGCATTCTGGGGCACTGCACACTGCTCCCACCTTCCTTCAGATGCCATGCAGGGGAAAAAAGTTTCAGGGGAAATAGGTGCCACCAGATGCTGGAAGCTGAAGCTCTACTGGACCCCTGCCTTGTGTGCTGGCAAGAGAGGAGGTCCCAGATGGAGAAGGACACTGGGGACTCACTTACCCCTCCTTATCTCTCAAGTCTCTGATAAAGTGGTATCTGATAAAGCACCATCCATGCTTTTGCTTCATGATATACTGAGTATTATATCTGCTTTGCTCTTTTATTTAAGTGAGATGTATTTTAGGCCCTGCCATGTGTCCCTTCTCCTGTTGTACAGCACAGGGACAGCTATTAGGGAACCTGTTTTTCCATGAACTGGCTTTTTTGAAAGGCAGGTGTAGGCACACAGTGTGTGGTGAATGTGAGTGGGCTGGCCCAGCCTCATCCCCAGTGGGTGCAGCTGTGAGCAGCAGGTGAGCAGCACTGACAGCAATGAGCCATGGAGTGCCCAGGGGCACTGAGCAGCCACCAAAGGGAACAGAGGGCACACAGGGCAGGGCACCAACAGGAGGGAATAACAGGCTGGGCTGGAGAACAAGAAGGGTGGATGCTTGCAGCCTGGTGTTGTTCTGTATGGGTTGAAGCTTTCTGAAATTGCATGGTGATACGCTGTGTACCATGGCTGTCTCAGCTGCGACAGGTAAGAGGTCAATAAATGATCAATACTCTTGGCTAGATCTTGCTTATCACTTTCTTTTTTCAGGCTTCCTCATTTGGGGGGATTTGGCCATGGGTTATCCCAGCAGTGCAGGCATTTGCTCTCTTGTTCTGACTCAGTCTTGGGGCTGTTTTAAAATCACACCAGTAATATCTCTGTTTTGTTTTGTTTATTACATAATTTAAACATTTTGCTGATAAAGTATTTTTTGTCAATGACTGTTTTTTCATATAGCAACAGAAAAAAAGAAAAAAAAGGCTCCAAAACTTTTGACAAAGGTGAAATTGGTGGCATGGCAATTTCAACCCCTTTCCCTCCCCCCTTTATTAATTTTCTTTTCCCAAAAGACGTTTGAAGTTCATTTCACTTTCAGCAAATTGACTGTTAAAAAGTGGCGGTTCAAATACCAAAACCCACGAGCTTCTTCCCATGCCTCTCCTGCACCCTGGACACCCCCATCCTCACCTCCCCAGCGGTCTCATGGATCATCACAGATGATTATTTTCTTCCCATGCCCACCCAAATACATTTTTCCAAACCAGTCCCAGAGCTGAAAGCCCCATTACAAACCCCCATCCCTCCCCCCATCCTGTGAGTTTTACTGAGCAGATATGTGAAGGTAAGAGCAGAACAAACTCCTCATCCTCACCACAGCTAAGCTTCACCATCCCAACCATGTGGATCAGGAGGCCATGGCATTCCCAGGTCCCCTTCTGTGTACTGGAGGGAGGGTCAGATATGATTTTTGGTGCATTACTCTTTCTTCCCTCCTCTCCATTGTTAATTTTCTGTCTTTCCTCGGGGAAAACCCGCTGTCCTTGCTCCCACCTCAGAGGTTTTGCTCCCCAGGAGGTTCAGTCCCTCTGTGTGTTTTGGAGGCTGATTGCCATCGCTGGGCTTTGAGCTAAGGAACACACGGGACATCTGGAAGGAGGAGAGGCTGCTGTCTGGGATAACTTGTGTGTTGGGGTGGGGAGGGAAGGGGGGCTGACAAACAGAACATGGGAGTACAGCAGGTGCAGAGCAGCCCAGCGAGTGGCTGACACACCCTGGGTGTCTCAGGGCACTCACAGGTGTCACTGCCAGGGGACATCAGTGGGGTGGTGGTGACCTTGCTGAAGGCCTCCCAGGAGCAGAGTCCCCCACACACTCACCACCTTCTCTGCTTTGGCATCTCCATATCTCCTCATCCTATGGGATATGTACTCAACCGCCTGGAGATACCAGAGCTGGCACTGGGGGACTCAGCTGCCAAATTTAGAACAGTTCCCAAAGAAATTTCTCCGTGCAGAGGGAAATCCCTGACAAGGAAACACTCTCCTGACCTTTGGGTGAGTCACATCACTTCTATCTTTCTGGGAAGGGCCGTGCCTTCCTGAGAAGTTGTGAACTACTGCTCCTAATATCCTGTCTGCTGCAAGGACCCTGTGGGTTTCCTTGTTTGTCCAAGGTGGCTTGCTGTTCCAGGGATGCCAGCAGCACCCAGCAGGTCACCAAATTGAGCACAAAGTCCCACCTTGGGAGTTTGCTTGAGAGCTTCTTGTGACGCTTTATGGACTTTTAAGGGACAAAATAGAAGAATTTTCACATTTTTCCTTGAAAGACTCTGGAGGACTCTCACCCACAGCAGAAGGACTGTACCCAAAGTGATCCAAGGTTACAGGGAGCAAAGGGAGAGGAGAAGGTGAGGGCCAGACCTTCCTGGTGGCTGTGACCCTTCCCAGGAGCTGTTCAGGGTCCTTATGCCCTAGGGATGATCTGCAGGACACGGCCCTGCTCCAGCAATCCTCCTCTCCACAAGACTCCAGTAACTGTTCTCATTACCTGTCCTGCTTTCACTGTGAGCATCTCCACTAGGATCCATCCCCGGCATCAGGGGGAGTACCACAGGAGCCTGGCTTGTCCCAAGGAATGTGCAAAGCAGCCAGGGCTGGCTTGGGAGGGGGTGGTTATCATGCATTTAATGAGCTCTTCAAGGAGAGGCAGAGAGTAGGAATGGCAGGAGAAGATGGATGGAGCAGAAATGGAGATCTGGAGGGTAGAGGATGGGGATGGACACGGCCAGGTTTGGGGTAAATTCTCACCAGAGGCTTTGGCTCGCCACCTGCTTCTTTCTACCCTATAATTTCTTGGCCCCATGAAAGGCAGCTCCCTTTCTAGGTGCTGTGGGATAGAACATCACCCCAACTTCACTATCTTAGGGAGTGGCTTCAGTTCTTGCAGCTAGGGGAAGGTGAGATGTGACATTCTCTCCATAATGCTTCAGCAGCAGGGCTCACCAAGGCCTCTGCTGCCTTTTAGAAATGCCCTCTCCATGATTTTCAGGGGCAGGAGGAGGGTTTTGTTAGCTGGGTTGTCTCATGGCTGGCCTGAGGAGGTTTCCCCTGCCGTGAGGCACTGAGCTGGTTGTGTTACAACTGTCTGCTGCCAGCCAGGGTTTGGTTGGTCACTGGGCTGAGAGGCTCAAAGGGCTCACACTAAAGTTACTTAATAAAAAAAAAATCCACCCAGATTTATTGAGCTTAGGTTGTGTAAGATGATGCAGAATAGGCAGCCCTGCCCTGAGCATGCTGGGAAGATGGACTGAGGGGACCATTTCCCAGGGACATGCTGGGAGCACACGGAGCACGTCGCTCCCTGAGCAGCCCCCCTCCCTCCCCATGCACGCAGGGCAGGGCAGTGCCCCAGAGCAAGAGACCAAACCATTCCCTGGACAGGGCTGCACAACAGAGTGTTGGTGCTGGGGGTGAGAGGCAGACACGGGCAGGAGGCCATGGGATGGGGGACAGATGGAGACACTGAGAGAGAGAGAGAGGGGTGATGCAGAGCTGCAGGCAGGCGGGACACAGGGCTGTCTCGCTGCGAGGGCTCGGGCTCTTAGCCAGAGGCGTTGATGTACAGCTGGCTCTTGAGGATGTAGTCAATGACAGGCTGGCAGAGGTAATCCACAACGTGTCCATCCCCGTGCTGCAGGGCCAGTCTGGGCGTGTGGGGAGAGAGAAAGGTGTCAGAGCCCACTTGGGTGGGTCACGTGTCCCTGCAAATGGAGGGGCTGGCTGGGGACACCCTGCTCTGTAGTGGGAGTAGCTTCACTCACCTGCTTTTGGTGGAGCTGACAACTGACATGGGGTGGTTTGAGTCGTCCTTCACCACCAGGATGTTGTTCTGCAGGGGAAACAGGAAAAGAGGAGTGAAGGGATGGCTTGAAAGCAGGTATCTGCTGCTCCAGCCTCCCCACCCTGCTGTGTGGTGACCCATTGCTCATCCCATCCACCAGCCGAGAGCACCTGACCCTGAGATGCTTTGTGTCCCATGACACAAGTGTCTCCCTGGATGAGGAGAGACTGAGAGTCCTCTCTCAGCCCTCCCTGGGCACACGTGCACCCCCTGACTCACTTTGTACTTGCGGAGGATGGAGGAGTGGTTCATGATCCGCTCGGGGTCGGCTCCATCCCGCGGCACCACCACGATCCCAAACTCCCCGACAATCACCTCCATCTGCCAGCAACACAAAGTGTGGAGAGCTTCAGAGCCACCCCATGCAAAACCTCCCACTGCCTGCCAACCCCACCCTGCCCCGAGAAAGCTGGACCATGGTCTGGAGGGAGATGGGGAGTGATTTTGAGGCTATGTCACCGGCCTTGGCAGAAACATGGAGTTGTGCAGGCAAGTGGTTGGCAGTAGATCAAATAAAAGGCACAGGGTTAAATCCTACTAGTAGACATTGAGGTCAGGCTTTGAGGAGAACTTGTGGCAGAAGGAGGTGGCAGCAGGTGAGGTTGCCCAAGGTGAATGTGATCTCTGCCTGGCTGGAAGGGTTCATGAGCAGGATCGATGTATTTGTCCTGACAGAGGTCTGGGAGGATTGCTTTTCCAAGCTTGTTTGGCCAAATTTGCTGCTGCATGAGGAGCACTCATAGTGCTCACACCTCTCTCAGATGAGACGAATCAGGCTCATCCAAAAGAGCTTTGGGTCAGCAAGTTCAGGCAGCAGGAGTCTATGAGGAGGTGCTGCTGCAGAAAACATCTTCTGCCTGGGCTTTGATGTCATTTCTGCATCCTTTGTGCTGGGCTCAGGGCTTGGCTCAGCTCATTTCAGTTTTTCCAGCCCTTCAAATAAGATACCTGCTGCCCAAATGCTTTAAAAAGTTAAGGATTGAAGATGCGGTAAACTGATTTTTGAAGGCTGAGAAGTTCAAGGAGGGAGGTTTGTGTTGAGTGCCTGATTTCAGGGAGGAGCTGGGGGAGCCCTCACAGCCAGCATGGCTCCAACCAGGAGCAGCAGGTGGGGCAGCAGCCCAGGGCTGGTGTTCTCCCATGAAATTACAGCTTCTTCCAGCAAGGAACAACAGTGAAACATGTTGATTTGGCTCTAAATATGTTTAATTCCTAACATCTGAACCACTCCTGTAAATACCTTATTTCCTACCTGCACACCTCACTCTGCTGGGATTGGCAGATACTGACTTGATACTGGCTCCTTCCAAGGGACAAGGAGTGGGAGCACAGCCTTTGGAAATGCCTTGGGATGGGCTTACCCTCCACCCCAGGTGACATCCTCTGCATTAACAGGGTGCAGGGCTTGGGGCCATGGAAGCCCTGGGGAAATGTCTAGGGAAGATGACAGTCAGGGTAGGGATGGAGGAGGCAGTGGAGATGGTGGGCACAGCTTCTGTCATCCCAAGGGACCTGGTGGCTCCCAGGAGCCCTGGCTGTGGGAAGCAGAGGAGGAGGAGCATGGAGGGGTGCCTGGCAGTGGTGACTCACGTCTGCCTCGTTCCAGAGGCCGGGGATGCAGAAGGACTCCAGCAGGTCGCTGCCACAGAGCAGCAAGATGCGCAGCTCTGAAAAGAGAGGAGAGAAGCCCAGAGGTGGGAACACAGGGGGCTGAAGGAACCTCCTCCCCCACACCCAGCTTTGAGGGTTGGCTTTGCAGCTCAGTGAGAAAATTGTGCTGTGGGAACTTTTCTGCTCTGACAGGCCCATAAAGATTAATTTATTTGCACAACTGCCAGACAAAAGCCATAACCCCCCAACTGCTCCACCTAAGAGGGATGAGAAAAGGTGGCTACATGGGAAAATGCCTCCCTATTTGGCATTCCCAGGTGGCCAAAGCCTTTAGACTCTACATGGTGCTAGTGCTAGGATGGCTGTAATCCCAGGCTGTGCCTGAAAAGGGTCACAAAACCACCGGTAAAGTCCCCATGCAGAGCTCTGGGTGACGTCTGGTGGGGCTAAAACCCTAAAAGCCTTTAGAGCAAGGGGCACCGTGGCTGGTCAGGCAGCCAAAATCTCTCCTGCTGCTGTGTGAAGCTCTGCAGGGCTGCAGGCAGTGTGGGCATGGGGTGACACCACCATGGAAGCCGAGTTTGATGGCACTTGAGGGGACTGTCAGGACAGGGTGCCATGGCAGCTCTGTGCCAGTGCTGGGAGCTGTGTCCCCAGCACTCCCTTATCTCAGGCTGCTGTCTGTCATGGGACAAGGCTCAGCCCAGTTGGAGCTGTTTCTGTGGCATTCCTGAGCCCCAGTAGCTGGCACCGAGGTGGGATGCTGTGTCTGCTAGAGCTGCCATGCAAATGCCCCCAAGCCATACAGCACTCACCCAGGAGTGGGAGCAAGGTGGAGAGGGGTGTGCACTTACCAATCTCCTCATATCTCATCACTGTCCCCAGGTTGGCATTCTCATCTGGGAAAGGGCAGCAAAAGAGAGGTGCTGGTGCCCAGCCTGGAAGAGGGCTTTGGAGGAAGGGAGGGGAGGGGGTCTCTGGAGGAGATGCTGGACCTTTCCTCTACGTACCCACAAAGGTGAAGCGTTCCATGGGCGGACGAACGCAGCAAATCCGGCTCAGGCTTTCTCCCACCTTCCCCAAGATCTTTGCTAAAGGGGAAGAAGGAAAATTAATGGGAGGGAGGCTGTGCCATTAACCCTTCCACGTGCTTCAACCACCCTGGTTCTGCAAAATGCTCCTGTGCCTGGGTGTGCAACTACTCCCAGCATCTCCCAGCACCTCCTCTCATGGTCTTAACTCCCAGGAGTGCTCCACTGTGCCTTGAAGGGACCAGCTAGGCAGCTAAAATAATGAAGAAAATCATAATATGTCAATTTTAATGGGATTTAAGTAATGTTCCCTCTTCTCAGCTAATACCTTTATGATACACATCCCTCTGACTTGTAGGGATTCCCACTGCATCATCTCTCCTGCCAGTTCATCCCTTGATACCAGGTAGCCTTTCCTTTTGTAGGTTTCACTGCCTAGACGTCATCCAGCTGAAGTCCAAGGAGATTTCACAGCCATTTTAAGCTGTTCTTGGCTTCTGCCCTTGCTGTGCTGGATGCTGACTCCTGCATCACAGCCCTGCCCCACCCTGGACTTGCTGCACCAAAACTGATGAGACACCTGTCCAAAATTAAGGTGATGGAGCACTGTTCTAATATTTGGCAGCCCAGGCTGGGAGGTGGGGGTAAGCAGCCAACCCCTGTGTGCCCTGTGGCACCCCACCCACCTGCAGTGGGCTTGCTGGAGGTGCTGTTGTTGTTCTGGTAGATGTTCTGCGAGGACTCGTTCTGGGGCTGCCCAATCACAGGGGTGATGGAGGGCGTGTTGACATTGGACAGTATGCAGCCAGTCACTCTCTGCAATCAGGGAAGGATGTAATTGGAACAGTGTCTTCACCCCAGCAACCTCACAAAACCTTTCTGACCCTCTCAGCCCTGGTTCAAGGTTACCTTTGGTGACAGGCACATCCCAGCTCACTTTAGGGTGCCCAGTCCCATCTGACCTCACCAAATGGGCCTTGGGGCTATCAGGACCCTGTGGATAGCCTGTGACTTCTGTTTAAGGTGGTATCAAGCTTTTTGTGTGGACTAGCAAGGAGCATGCATGTTCTCTTCTGCTCCACCCATCCCTGCAGGAAAAGGAAGGTATCACCAGCAACTCCCTGGCTTCAGCACCACAGTGCCTGGATGCACTGGACATCCTGCTGGGCTGGCTAGTGCCACTCCTGTGCCTCCTGTCTGGGCTGTCTGTGAGCTTGTACAATGCTCTTTCATCCACTTCCTTTTCTTCCTATATCTGAGTGTACCAGCAGCTCTGCTACCCCTGCCACCCAAGGGCAGGCATTTTCCTCCTTGGCTTTCAGCACTGCCTGAACTTTTCCTCCTGGGGCTGTGCTCCCTGGGGACTTCCCAGATGCTGAATTTTCCTGTCAGGTCTCTTTTTCAGGTTTATACAGTAGTTCTGGCTCAGCTGGTGAGCGGGGAGGCCCCTCTCTCCCTCCCTCCCTCCCTCCCTCAGGGAGGGGGAAGCAGGGTGTCACTAATGATGTGCCCACCCCTGCTTTGAGTCTGCCTTAAGCCCTGCTCCCCTCCTGGTGCTGCTGGGTCCAGGATGGCTGCTGGCTCCAGCTGGAGGGCTCCTTTCCCTTCTGCCATCAGGGCCCAGACCACAAAGCAGCTGTGACAGTCTCACCCCTTCCAGGTCAGGATCTCTCTGTGTTCCTGCAAGACTTCTCACTGTCAGTCTCTGCTGTATTTCTTCTTGCTCTCAATCTCTGATGTGTTTTGGCTGTTGATGGCCCTGAGCTGGGGAAGGGCACCCCGACCCCTGCACTGAACCCATGCCCTCTCCCTGGTGCACCCATGGCTGCCTCACCTTCATCAGGTCGCGGTGGTGCTCCAGCACGCTGCAGGTGGTCTGCCAGGTGTCCTGGTAGCACTCCCAGGGGTCCACCCTGCCAGAAGCACAGCAAGGCAACAGTGCAGCTCATGGCCACTGCCTGGACTTCCTGCCCATGCCCCCTCCTCCCCAATGGGCTGGCCAGCAGGGCCATGGGCAGCCATCCTCCATCCCTCAGCCCTGGCATGGACCATGTCCTTCCCCCAACCCTTCTGCACAGTGATCCCTAACAACTCTGGAGACCTGAATGTGTGCCTGGTCATCTTTCCATGCTTGGTACCCAACTAACCAGCATTTTTTGGATTTTGATGTGAGCATGTGTGTCATAACCCTCTTTCTGAGGGCAGCCCAAGATGCTTCTGGCATCCCTTCAACAACCAGATGCCACATGGCAATGCTGGGAAGGTGAAAGTCTGTTGGCTGGTGCTACATGTGTGGACAGGGAGGTGCCACAGCACAAGGCTGGAGTGAGCTGAGTGACATTGGGTATCACCCAGACACCTCAGGCTCAGTTAGGGCTTGAATGACTCCCCAAATCCCGAAGGGTGGTGTAACCCTCCTCATCTGTTCTCTGCTGGACTGGGAGGGGAAAGTCTCTAATGTTTGGGCTGGGGGGAAATTCATCCTGGAGCTGTGCCAGCTGGTGGCATCTCCACTGTACATGCAGGACTTTGTGCCCAGGGTGCAGGGGAGGGGCAGGGGCTGTGGTGGGTGCCATGGCAGTGCCAGCTGTGCCACCCACCTGATCCAGTCGGAGGACTGCACAGCCAGCTGGCACATGGTCAGGCGGTGCCGGCTGGAGACCAGCCCCTGTGCGAGAAGGGAAGGAAGAGCGCTCATGAAGCCTTGTGCTCTGGCCAGCCTGGGCTTGCAAACCCTTCTGGGGCAGAACATCAGGCTCACTAGTGTGGGACAGGCCAGAAGGATTCCTTCCTGCTCACAGAAGTTTATTTAAGCTCCTGTTTGCTGGAGGGGAGGAGTCTCTGTTGGGCTCAGCCCTGGCTATGTGCTGAGGTGGGGAGATTTGCTCAGCAGCACCACTCCCAGACCTGGGCTCCAATGGGGCCAGCCTGAGGGGGTGATTTCTTGATGAAATTCCTCCAGCTTTCAGGAGACAAGTGAGCTCACCACTCCTAATTTGACAAATGCTCCTAAAGGTCACTCATAATTGCATAATTTTGATATCCCCTCCTCCCCCCCAAAAAAACCCTAACCCTAACAATTTGCTTTGAAATAATTAAAATGAAAAAAACCCCACCAACCCCCACCTAAGGCATCACCATCACTACTGTTTTGAATGGACTGTTTCTCTTTGCTGCCTAGTACTTTGGCTCATTTTAGGGTCTCACTGCAGTTTCTATCTAAACAATGAGAGGTTTCATCCTCTCCCTTCTCCCCGAGACTTTCCCAAGGTCAGGAGCTGCCCCAGGCAGAAGAGGGCCATGAAGGGACCGTGAGTCAGGCAGTGCTGCCCAGTGCTCAGCCCTAATTTTGGAGGCAGGGAGGACGTGGGGACAGCTCACCGTTTTCCCATAGGAGTCGTGCACGGGCGAGACGATGCCACCGATGACGATGAAGCGTCCGGTCTTGTGCAGGTAATCCCGGGCTCGCTCTGGAGAGGGCACAAGGAGAAGGATGGAGGGGGTTTAGCAGGACCCACTGAGCCCTGCAACACCAGCCATGGCCCAGCCAGTCCCTCACAGCTGTACAGCTGCTCCGCCCCTCCCTGGCCTGTGTCAGCCCCATGTGCTGCCCATGTCCCAGCACCGTGTGCCACCCATGTCCCAGCTGTGCTAAGAGATGTTCAGTTTCAGGCTGGTATTTACCTAAAGGTGACATTTGAGGATAAAAGTGCTGGTGACAAATTGCCAAACCCACCTGGTCTGCTACATATCTATCCCAGCTATTGAGACAGTACCAAGGGAAAAGATAAGGAAAGTAAGAGCAAAAAGGCAGATAAGATTGATGAGACATTAGAGAGATAATTTTTTTCTTCAAGATCTATAAAATATTTTGGATTTGCAAGCATCCAAAAGAATGCAAAAGAAGCATTTCTGAAATGGAGGTGGTGATTTCAGGATCCATCAGCCATCCCAAGATGTGACCCCACATCCTTCAGACACTGAATTCAGTGTCTGGCACTGCCCTAGGGGATGATGAGGGGTCCTTCCTGAAGGGTGGGTGTTCCCGGGGGGGCAGTGGTTGCTATATCCCTAGAAGCATCCAAGGCCAAGTTGGATGGAGCTTGAAGCAACCTGGGTGAGTGGAACACATCCCTGCCCATGGCAGGGGCTGGAATGGGATGAGCTTTAAGGTCCCTTTCAACCCAAACCATTCCAGGATTCTAAGTCACTTGGGCAATTTTTTTTCATCCAAATTTTGAAATTTCTGCTAGGGAATTTTATTCAGTTACTGTCAGTTAAAAGTAAATTAAGGGAATATAATTGCCATGGACCTTTTTTTCCCCCTCGAGGGCATTGAGCAGCCTCAGCCTGTGGGAAATTTGCCAGCCTTAATATAGCCTTTTCCTCAGACTCACCTGAAATCCTCACTCTGGCTGCCTTCCCAGCTCTTGTGCTTTGGACACACCAGCCTCCAGAGAGGGAAAAATGGGCTTAAATCATTTGATTGGTGCAGGGAGTAAAATCTGATTGCCTGAATTGGATGCACCAAAATTATCCTTCGTGCCCTCAAAATCCCATGAGAGCACATGCAGCAAAACACAGTATGCTTGGGTTTGGTTTTTTTGCACAGGTAGGGAGAAGTGAAGATTGATGGCTCAGCATTTACCTTTTTATCATAATGCAAATTAAAATGCAAATTAAAAGAAAAAGGAAATTCCCTAACAAAAAAGATGCCGTTGAGTTTTAAATGAACACATCCTTTCATTATTTCCTGATTTGCCCTGACTTGATTTTCCTTGACAAAGGAAGATTAAAAACACTGATCTGTCCCTCTTATGTCCCCTTTATGAAGTTCATCTTTCAGAGGAGCTGAACTCTTTGCATGTAAACTCTGCTTCAAGCTCTCTAGGGTGGCTGATGGTATTAATCTGCTCTGAGTTCTCGGTGGCAAAAGCCAAAGGTTTTCCCTGGTTTACCAATATCTCAAGGTCTGTATTTAAACAGCCTGGCACCCTCTCCACATCTTCAGGCAACGTGATCCGTGCTGCTGGCATGTCATCTCAGCTCCGGATTCCAGCTCACACCCAACATCCACCACCACCTTCTGCGTGAACAGAACATTTCTTCTGCAGAAAACAGGCACTGGAACAGGAAGCCCACAGAAGCTTTGGATTCCTCATGCTTGGAAGTGTCCAAGGCCAGGTAAGCAGGGGTTTGGAGCAATTTGCTCTAGTGAAAGGTGGCACTGAGGGGTTGCTGATGGCCTTGCAGCGCTCAGGGAGGTCTCTGTTTCTGGCAGAAGAGGAGTGCTGCTGCTCTGTATTGCCATCAAAACTGCTCATTTGGGTTTTAACCTGCACAGTCTGTAAAAATTAGGCTGCTTTCTAGGCTGGGATCTGAATTTCCAAGAGCTTGTTGTCTACCTCAGAAACACCACATATAATTTAAATATGCATGGAAACAGGAACACATTTATTGACAATTAAATCCCTGCAAGGGAAGTATTTGGGCAAATGAGGGCTAAGAAGCAGCAGTACAGTGTATGGAATGGGAACACCTGCCTTCTGGTTCTCTCTTGGCCATAACTTTCCATTCCTCTTTTCCTCTGTCACAGCTTCCCATCCCTTCCCCAGCCCACTTCTTGCCTGTTGAATACCTGTGATGTCCAGAGATTACACCAGATCACAGAAACCCCCTCCAGTACTTTCATTTTCTACGAGCGCTTTATATCCTGCCCCACCAATGCAAGGATGTCAGCCTGTAAATGCAGAGCCCATTCCTTGTCTGGAGTAAATTGTCTGCAATGCTCCAGGCAGCCTCCATGGCTTTCAAACATTGCTGACATAAATAAACCCGGGGTGGTGGCTCTGCCAAGACATGCATTAGCCCGCTGGCAGGCTCCTTGTGGCATGGGAGGCTTTCAGCCATGGCTCTGTGCCTGGCAGCTGCTGGATGGCCACAGCCTGGCTGTGCTGGGCAGGGAGGGGACAGGGGTGACACTTGCACCCATCCCAGCACTGGTGACACTTTCCTGCTTTCCCAGCCCAGCTTTGCTCGCCTGCCCTGCAAATGCACTTCAGGTATTTTCATCTCTGCTGCTTTCCTGAGGAACAAAGACAGGGAAAGACCAGTCAGAGGATACTATCGCTCCAGGGCTATAAAACTGAAAATGGTGGTTTTGTCCAGTTTGAATGAGAAAATAGCATCCCACTTGCCCAATAGGAAATCAGTCCTTTTTAAGAGACGTTACTTTTTGGAGGTTCTCACTGAGTATATTTAATCACAATGTTTGGGCTCCTCTGGCAGTGCTCCATCACCTAAACTGACATTACTGAAATCAAATATTCCTCATGTTCAATTTTTCAAGGTGTAATTTCAGATTGTATTTGCTTTGCCTTTGTACCTGGTTCATCTGCACCCCTAAGCCTTCCTTTTTTCTATTTTATTTTCTCCTTACAGAGTAAAGCCACAGGCCAGCTCTGATTTATGCCCTTCCCCCAGAGGGGATTGAAGCTGCAGCTTGCTCACACTGTGCCAGCTCTCTGAAAACACACACAAGGTAGCAGGGAGGCAAGAAAGCTCTGCACAGCCTTCATTGCACAGCCCTGAGAGTTGGGACAGAGAAATTGCATAGCCACAGGTGATGGAGAAGGCAAAACCATCTCCCAAGTGTCTCATTTTTATTTTCAGCAATTTGGCCTCTGACAACCTTGGACAAGAGGTGGGACATGGCCATTAAAATTCCTTCTTCTGCAGAAGAGAGTGACCCAGATATGCCAGCACACTTTGTTTTATTCTCAGCTAGCAGCACTTGCAGGACCTAAATGGTGCTTCCAGAGCTCAGTGTGGGCAAGGAGCCAGCAGTTACTCTCAGTCTAATTGAATGATGTGTATGTATATAGATATATATATAGAGATATTTTTTAAAAAAGCTCTCTCTGAATGCCAAATCAGGGATGTATTCATCAGAGGTGTCCTCCTCCCAGAGCCCAGCTCTCCTGCCTAGCCCAGAGCCTTGTTCTGGGTCCCAAGCAGTGTCCTCACCCACTGTCAGATCTTGGTTAGTGCTGGGAACACTATTGGCATCTCCCTTCCCTGGGCTCCCAGAAGAAACATTTCTACCAGAGCAAGGCCTGGCTGCTCTTCAGGAGAGGTCTCTCCTTTGGGAAGGAGCAGGAGACTGATTCTTCACTGTGGGGTTGGCCCTTCCCAAGGCAAGCCTGGGGAGATCCTCGTGTCCCACTGACCCAAATAACCTGTCCTGCCTCGTGCTCAGTGCCTCCTAGACAATTTCAGTCAGATCCTCAGGAGACTTCTAGCTGGCAGAAAAATCCCATTAAGCCCCCTAATGATTTTTTAAAAGATTTTAATCTCTCAGCTAATTGCTCTGTTACACTTTCCCCCACACCATTCGCCCATAGCTGTACCCAGGCACTGTGGAAATAACAAATATGGGAAGGTCTTTGTAGGCACACAGTGTGGGGTGATTGTGAGTGGGCTGGCCCAGCCTCATCCCCAGTGGGTGCAGCTGTGAGCAGCAGGTGAGCAGCACTGACAGCAATGAGCCATGGAGTGCCCAGGGGCACTGAGCAGCCACCAAAGGGCACAGAGGGCACACAGGGGCAGGGCATCAACAGGAGGGGATAAAAGGTTGGGCTACAGAACAAGAAGGGCAGACATTTGAAGCCTTCTGAAGTGGAGAGGTGTTGCTCTGTATGGGTTGAAGTTTTCTGAAATTGTATGGTGATATCCTGTGTACCATGGCTGTCTCCACTGTGGCATGTGCTGTTGTATGTCAGCTGTACATCAGCTTTATCAGCTTTCCATAAGCACAAAAAAAGCACTGGCCACCAAATGCCTCAAGATCTGTGGTGAAAGAGGAGGCTGTGAAAGGCCCTGAGAGGTGATGCTGCAGGACCTGACCCTGCCAGCCCACCCAGGTCCCCAACAGTGTCCAGCTCAGAGCCACACAAGTGATGACTAATGAGACTCATGCTATCACCATCTGTTGATCACTCTTGGCTTCAAGCAGAAAGGTACAACTAGGTGTTTAAAACTAACTAACTAAAAATAATAAAAGTAGGAGACTGAGTCACAGGAAGCTGATCTAGAAATAGCAGAGCATTTCCTGGAGCCCCAGCTAGATGGGGCCTGGGCTGGGGACCTGGCTGGTCCCAGAGAATCTGGGCTTCCTCTCTGAACCTGTAGAGGGACAACCTCTTTGATATAATTGAAATGGAAAGTGAAGATATCCTATTTTTCCCTCTTTTATTAGAAGTGAAGTATTGCAAGTGTCAGTGTGTCTGAGAATTTACACAGGAGTCCAGGAGGAAGAGCTCTCAGGCCCTAGAGCATGAGAAGGAGCACCTGAGGAAAAGCATGGCAGAACCACCCAGGCCAAGATGCTTTTCCCTCCTGTAGCTGCTGCTGTGGAGTGGGAGGGAGCAGGCAATGCCCATCAAGTGAGCAACATAAGTACAAGGAGCTGCTTCTTGAGTTGAAGTGCCACCAGCTCCTCCAGGCAGGGACTGATCCTGCTTTTCTGTGATCAGCACAGTGCTGCCACTCTCTCCACTTGCACAGAGAAGCAATGTAACTTATTGCTTGGAGATATCCACTCTGGTATCACAGGAAGAGCAGGAACGTTCTCAACACCCTGCTGGATCTCACCTGAGGTGTGGGCAGCTGAGTGGATGGATGTTAAACACCTCCACGAGGTGTTCAGCACCTGGGTATCTCAGAGGTCTTGGGGCTAAAGAGGTAAGGGAAAGCATCTAATGGGGTAAAAGCGACTCTTACCAGATAGTTGGATGGGGCTTGGAGCAACCTGGTCTAGGGAAACCTGGTCTAGGGTGTTGTAACAAAATGATCTTTAAGGTCCCTTCCAAACCATTCAGTGATTCTAAAATTGGATGAAGAAGAGGACTTCACCTAAAGAAGGTTTTTTGAGCTGTCTTCTGCAGGACAACACTGAAACAACTTGCTTAGAAGCCCTTGGAGAAGGATTAAGCATCTCTAGGTAAGATGATTTTTTCTAAGTGTGGTATTGAAGTGGAAAGTGAAAGGTCATGTACATTTCCCTGTCTGGTGCATCACCTGTCACCCCACCCAGCAAAAGGGTAGCAGCAAAAGGCATGATTTTCACTATTCTGCCATGGTTTATATGTCAGTTTAGTCAAAATGTGGATAGAACATCCAAAATAGGACAGGCACCTTAATGTACATCCCTGGAGAGGTCCCAGTCCCCATCTCACTCAGGGAAATTGGCGTCACACAGTGCCTTTAAAAAAATGAAAGGGAAATAAAACCCCAACAGATTTTCACACTTGTTTTCCAGTGCCCTAATTTCCCTGGGGAAGCACTGTGTTTGTTTTCATTTCCAAGCTGTTGTAGCACATCAAAGGCAGAGCTTTTTACATCCTGGCGTGTGTGGTGCTGCTCCTTTGGGCTGACACGTGGCAGGATCACAATCCTACCAGGAGCAGAGGATTTATGGTTCCCAATTCCCCATGTAGCAGGGATGAGGAGCCTTTGTCCAGCAGCTCTTGGGCTGCCTCCACACGGAGCTGACCCCAGGGCTTGCCTTTGCTGGCAAGGTGTCTGAGGATGCTGACCTTGTGTGGGATCTGTGTGGGCTGAAGCAGGACTGTGCAGGCAGGAAACATCCCAGCTACAGAGGGGCAGAAAGGCTGGGGGATGCTGGTCAGGGGGTGGGGTGACAGAGCCATGGTAGGATTTCAGGCTCAAGGTGACACCAGAGGGATGTCACATCCCTGTTACTGCAGCTGTGTAGCAGTGGAACCCTGTCTCTTTGCAGACCCATTCCCAAGACCCCATTTTCCCCAAGAAGAAACATCAGCCATGTCTGTGCACAAAGCAAAGATGCCAGAAGCATAGTTACGTGTTTAAGCATCCCCAGCCCAGCTTGTCCTGGGAAAAGTGGATTTTCTGCTTTCCCTTGCCAATGAACCACAGAGAAACATCATCTCCTCAGGGAAGGCTTAAGCTCAATTAGGGGCTGTTGGGTTTTCAGTGAAAATAGAAACCTTTGTGTAGCAAGGGCTGTGCAAGTTCCTCCTTGCCTGGCTCGGAGATGGGTTCTCCACCCATCCAATGGGGGCTGCCTGTGCCTCCTATTCCAGCCCTGAAACAGACTGATCTCACTTAATCTTCTCCTGGGGCAAGCCCTACAGTGGCTTTTGAACGTGCATATTTCTGAAGAATCTAGGCTTTTCTGTTCCCAAATATTGATTTAGCAAATTTCTGCTGTTATGATCAAGATACATCCAGTGGCTCAGGCTTACTGAAGACAACTAGTTGATGCTGAAAAGAGGGAGGGGGGGAAAGTGTTTCTGAGCCAGGTTGCCTTTTCTAGCAACAATAGTGTTTCAGTGGAATGAGAGCTTGTGCCTTGAGTACTATTGACTGTCTCCACACATGGCATCTGAAAATCTCTCCCTGCTTGGCTGGGCACTGGTGGCATCATGGAAGTGCTTGGACTGAGGGGTTATAAATACCAGAGAGGGCATGCTCATGCCAAAATCCAGAGGTGCCCTGGCTTTGTCTCTATCTTATGCTCATTTTTCAGTCCTCAGAGGTTGTTGGGTCTTCCCAGAGCTGCTCTGGGCTCCCTGGTCCCAGATGGAAGTTGAGGTTGGGGTTGGGATTAAGGGTGGAGGTACTTGTGCTACACTTCAACACAGGTGAACCTCCTTGGCTCAGAGGGGCCCCTTGCAGCCCCCCAGCCTTGCTGCCAGAAGGGATTTTGGGAGCCAAAGCATTCAGAGGTGAGGATGCCCATTTTGGGTCTGTTGCCACTCAGATGCAAGAACATCAGCACAGTCATGACCCACTCCTACCCTGGCCCCCTTCTCTGGGGTGCCTGCCCCACAGCAGCCTGGCAGCAGAAGGATGTGGCTCCCCACTGCACCACTCAAGCAGTTAAATGAGCTGCCCAAGGTTACATGAGAGATGTGGGCTGCTGGTGTTTAGCATGCAGCTAATTGATACCTTGGCACTGCACAGGCTGATGTTAAAAAGCATCCGAGAAGGCAGTGCAGGGGGTGAGAGCATCACAGTGAGTGCAAATGGTTTTTAAATAGAAGCAGAGCCGCTGTTTTCTTTCTGAATGAGGTTGTAGAACTGAATTTCTCACTACCAGGTTTGTTTATAGTCGGTGGAATAAAAGAAGGTACGTGGCACATTTTGGGAGGTGGCATTATCATGGAGCCAATGTGATGTCTCAGAGACTGTAATAAATACTGCTAAATATTTAATAGCTTATAAATGTTTAAAAGAATCCCTGAATAGTTATTGATGGAGTTTAGTCTCATGCTCAGGAAAACTCACTCTGGGTTACGAAGAGGAGATGCAGGAAGCTGATGACAAAGGCTGTGAAAAATGAGTCTGTATGGGGTGCAGTGATGGGAATGTGACATCAGCTGATATAAAACTGTCCCCAGAAGAGCCATGGGTGCTGCTCTGCCCTCCCAGCAGAGCAGTTTCAGTGTGTTTGGGGCGAGTGGTGGGTGTGGAGGTGTGCTGTGACCCAGCCCCTGGCACCAGGGCAGGGCTGGCAGTGTCGCTGAGCCAGGGACACTTGGGCTGGGCACAGCTCACCTTCCCAGCCCCCCGTACCGAGGGGAGGGTTGGGCTGCTCGCTGAGATTGCAGCGGCTCGGGTGTCAGTGGGAGCTCCTCAGCTCGCTTACAGAGGGATGAGCGGGGATGCAGCAGCTCCCCGTGTCTGACACATCACCCCGGCTGTTCTAAGTGCGATCTGCCCTGGCTCTGCCCTGCTCAAGCCATCCCCACTGCGCTCCGCCGATGCTGCTGAGCTCCAAAGCTGCTCAGCCAGCCTCTCCCTGTCCGTCTGTCCGTCCTCCCGGAGCCGCACGGCACCTCCCGCTCCATCCATCGATCCCTGCTGCTCATTACTCGTTCCCATTTCAGCCCAGGAGGAAATGGAGCCACGAGGCAGCCTCACAGGGCCCCACTTCTTACTCGTGCTGCAGACAGCAAAGTCTCTCTCAAGCTCCTGAGAAGCTTTTGTTACATGGAGGGGGAAGGAATTTTGCTCCTGGACGTTTGCAGATGCATTGTTATTGAAGCAAAGGGGAAAGGGTGAAGCTGTCACACTGCTCAGGCATTTCTCCCAGCTCTGTCCCAGGCAGTGACGCTCTCATTAAACTGCTCTGCAGTCCAGTCATCTCAATCAAGTAAGAAAAAGTGATGCTTGAAATTCAGGACATTAAGACAATACATCATTAACAAAAGCCTCAGCTCCTGCCTCTTCATCCCTCTTTACTTAGGGAACTCCATCCTTTCATCTCAAATCCCTTGCTCTGGGATGCAGCAGCCCTCAGTGCTGCTCTTCTACAAGGATTGCAGTGCACAATCAAAGAGCAGCCTGCTGAGATTTTTAATTGCTCAAGTTTTCTTAAGAACCAAGCAAGAGGGTTTTATCTTTGATAGCAGAGTCCTCTTTCATTGTTTTCCACCAGAAATGTTTTTTACCCAGCTGTTGGTTGGGATATTAACTCTCTTCAACAACAGATGCATGTAGGACCTAAGGAAAATTTAGGAAAGAGTAGTGGGGATTTGCTGACTTTGAGGATTCAGGCAGTTTACTGGCAGTGTTTTTCTGTGCAAGTCCAGGTCCTGGGCACTGCTTGAAATGAGGCAGGTGGGGAAACTCCATGGTCAAACACATTTGAAATATCTGAGGTACCAAAACTCCCTGTCATGAATGACATCTCACAAATCTCTTCCTCCCAAAGAAGGTGATCTGGAGCAACCCATCACCCCACAAATCCACATGCAGGAGATGAGGCAGTATGGATACAGGCAGATGATACAGATTTTATTAGAATCCTCTATCTGCCATCAAGTCCTTCATAGCACCCAAAACCTAGCTGTTAAAAAGCCAAATACCTGTGACTAAGTCAGATAATGTCCCATTTTTTGGTAGGGTTACCCAACCTGCTGCCTCTGAGACCAGCTCTGAACATCCCCATGGACCCCAAACTCCACCTTGCTGGACTCTGTGGGCACTGTGCATCCAGAAGGGAGGGAGGAAGGCTGAAATCTCCCTCTGCAAGAGCAGGGAGGCCCCAGTGAAGCCCTGCTGCTTGCAGGCTGATAAGCAGAGGTGGAAAGGGGAATTGAGGGGTCATCCAGTCCCTGGAGATGAAGCTGTTCTTAGAGCTGGGCAGAAATAAAACTGTGATTGATGAGCAAGACTTTGTGAATGAAGCCAGAAGTTTGTACATGAAAAGAATGGATTGTGAAGAATTTCAGAACTTTTAAAAGGCAAGGAAAAAAAAAGTCTAAAATGCCAAAATAGAGGGTGTGGGCAATTCCAGAGGGGCCTTTTCTTCTACAATTGAAGAAAAATCAGTTAAAGAAAATAGAGAGGAAAAAAGTCAGTATCAAAACACAGCATGGTGTTTGACCAGATACCATTTCACTCCACCAAAATCCTCATTTCAGTTTGAAGAAATCATCAGAACAATCCTCCAATTGTCACATATCCATCGGATGGTACAAGCCCTTCCCACTGCAGAACCTACAAAGAAACTACTCTCAGCACCTTCCTTCCAAATCCAGTTATTTTTTGGCTCTATCTCCAACTCTGAAACACCATGATAGAGAACCTGGAACCTCTGACCTTGTCTGGTGATGCCTTTAATCCCAGCATTTTACCCAAGACCATCTTCAAAATGAACTCTATTTTTTTGAATTGCAAAATTTTCTTTCTACTTTGCTCTGCAGAGCTGCCTTTTGGTTTTGAAGCTCTGGACACAGTTGTGTTAGGGCTCCCTGAGCTGGGACCACATGGGGGAATGATTTAAAGCAATGATTGTCAAAGCAAGCACGAGCTCGTTGTCTGGCAGAGTGCCAGCATGGGCTGTGCTGTGTGAGGAGAGCTGCATGGATTAGGTTTTGCTTTTGACGTTGGTGCCTTGGCTTTTGTCCTTTGGGTGGCATTGCTTGCACGGGAAGGGAGGAGGAGGCAAACTGAGAGGAGGCCAAGATGGAGAAGATGCACTTCAGCCAGCAGATGCCACTGCTGGGTGTCTGTGCCACTCAGTGTGCCCCAGTGCTTTGTGCTGAGACCCAAAATCAGTGTGGGAATGTCTCAGGGGTTCCCCTCCTGAGCTGGCTGCAGGGCAGGGGGATAAGCAGCAGCCCATGCTCAGTGCTCCTCTGAGTGGCAGCAAGGAAGGAAAGTGAGCATCCTGGGGTTGGTGTGTATTGGCTGAGCTGAGCAGGTGGGCTCCTTGCATCCAACAGTGGTGGGGTTTTATGTGGCTTTAATGCAGGACTTTGTTCAGAATCTTTTTTTCTTCTTTGATTTGGCTCTGCTTTTTCTTCTCCATACCTCCTCAGGTTATAAATGGATTTTCATTTTGTGTTAAAGGCCACCAATGTTTGTGTCAAGCTTTGGAAACAACCTTTGCCCTCTCTGTCCTTTTGTCTTTCCTCATCACCACAGAAACATCCCAAACTTTTTCTCATAGCCACAGAAAGCTGGAAAATACAACTGACATTTGTGATTCAGAACCCTCTCAAAGCACAGCTGACACCACAAATAACTCAGAGTGTTTTCAGGACTATGTGGGTGTTTGTCTCAACCCCTTGGTAGGGATGGCTGTACATGACTGTGTCTCACCTACTTTTTTGTTATATGTCATATATCTTAGGCAAAATATTAATTTATATGTATGATATTCATTTTGTATACACAGATACAATTCAGCCTCATTTGGGGAGCCCCAGTTACCCAGAATTTTAACTGGCAGATGAAGCAGGGAGTTCTGTTGCAGTAAGTTCAGCTGCTCACAAGGTTCAGTGGTGGGATGCAGCTGCAGATTTGGGGTTGTAAGAAGAATCCCAGCTTTCTGAAATCCCAATGATGAGTCTTAAGTTCATATGACTGATGGAAAGAATAACTCAATGGGAATCTTTCCCCCACTAGAAGAGACTTCCACATAATTAACTAATCCCCTATTCAGGCAAAAATCCTATGGGAAAAGGTTGGGTTTTGTTCTGAATAAAACATGGTAAAATCCACACTGAGAAAAACAATGGCTGACATAAAATGGTATGCTTACAGTGACATACCTGAGCAAATATTGTACTTCCTTTTGGCTTAATTAGTGCCATGTGTTAAAACGATAAATTTTCTTTCTCTGTGTTAAGCAAAAAATCCTCCTATTAGGTCCTCAAAGCCCAAATATTTGTCTGAATGACAAAGGCAATATTTTTGCCCAAATTCAGCTGTTTGAAATGCATCATTTACAGGACAGAGCACTGTTTTTGTTGGACTCTATAGTGCAGAGCTAGAAGAGTAACACAGATTTTGGTTGAGATTCCCATGGCTTCACAGGATTACTCTTTTTTGGGGGAGAAGTGTTCCTCAAACAAAAATGATGATGGATTTAGAAGCTGAATTCTGTGTCCTTTCCTCATGGAAGTCTCCTTTGTCCCTATCAGGTATCTCAAGTATTGTATTCCAGGAGCTCTACAGGACACATGCATAGAAAAATTCAACATCAAACCACCCTTTTTTAGCTAAAACCTGTCTTCCTGAAAGATGTCTGAGTATTTGTTTACAGCCTTCATGTGACAGAGGATCCACCAGGTGCCCAGGTACTTTCTCATACTACTTGATTACCCTCACTCAAACCCACACAACAGATTTGTAGTTTGAAGTGTTGTGGGATCCACTCTTGGCATTTCACCCCTACTTATTCTGCTGAGCGAAGCTGCTCACTTTCATCACATATCACATATCCCTCCCCTAAGCATAGGGCAGGGATATGTGATACCCCTCAACATATTTAAGGATGGGTCTAGGCTGAGCCTCCCTAGTCTCCTGCCATGAAGCCCGGCTTCCAAAACTAATGTAATTCCTCTCACTGTTCCTCAGAGAAGGGTTTTGCTAATGCTGTACATGAAAATAATGCAACATTTCTTCTTCTGCTTGATATTCCCCTGCTCGTATCTACAAGGGCCACATTTGCTGCTTTATTTACAGCACCACACAGAGTTTGCATTCAGTGGGTTGTGCACAATCCCCCCTCAGTCCTTGACACCACTGCTGTTTGCAGAAGACATTTGCCTTTTGTTTATCTTTGAAGTGTGTTCCTCCCCGCTGGACATATGACTTTGCCTTTGACTCTGCTGTTGAACAAGCCCTTTTCATCAAACAACCAGAGTTAGGCAGCCCAACTGACTCATTTCCAGCAGGAATTGCTATTCTGCCCACTTTGGG
This sequence comes from Melozone crissalis, assembly GCF_028551555.1. Taxonomy (NCBI): domain Eukaryota; kingdom Metazoa; phylum Chordata; class Aves; order Passeriformes; family Passerellidae; genus Melozone; species Melozone crissalis. The sequence continues at coordinate 9,782,430 of NW_026535823.1, read as the reverse complement.
GTCATGGACACTTTTTGCCATCAGGGATTATATATTTTATTTCACATCTTTCATAAAGATACTGAAGAATACTGAGCAAAAAGAAAATCTTACTGCGAGTCTATAAAAACATGCACTGCATACTAATGTCTCACTGATCCTTATTTTCTAAAATACATTTTGTTACTTGTTGTTAGTCCACTGAATAAGGGCCACATGGATATCTTTAGTGTTGCTTAATCAAAATAAGACTAAAGAAATTTTTTCATCAGTGGTTGCTTCCATCAACCAAGTTCTTGTAATTTAATTTAATAATTGTTTTTATTTTTAAATAGTTCCTCTTGATCCTTGTTGGCAAATTCTTTTTGCTTAGGGGATAGGATATATATATTTTTTTAAATTTCAACCATATTGGTGCCCAGGCCTACATTTTGCTGGCACTTGTGAAATGGAATAACATTGTGATCCTTTGCATCTAGAAAACCATCATTTTCTAACCTGATGTGCAACTGATTATGTTCTACAAAACCAAGGTTTGATGCAGAAATACCCCAAGCTGATTTCAAGTATTTTTATATAGTTTATATATTTAGAAACTTATATACAGCTTTTAGAAACGCCAGGGATGCTTCTGCACTAGTAGCACACGACCTTCAGTATCTGCTTCCCAGCCTTAAATCTCCAATCAGACATAAAGGATGAATCCTGTCTCTGCACTCCGGGGTGGTCTGCAGTGGACACTTCACCCTCCCAGGACTCCTCCCCGGCCAAGGGAGCCTCTGTTTGCATTGGGATTTCCAGGCATTTTGGGCTTTACCCAAAGAGTATCTACGGCATGTCAGACCGCCTTTGATGGAGACTGCCCTTCCTCTCTCCCTCCTTCCCTCCCTCTTGTCTTGCCAGGCTGTAGCAGTGATTCCAGCATCCCCATCCTCTGTATCATCACAGGGACGCTCAGTAATATCCATCATCTCACACAAATATTTCCCATTCTTTCGACGTAGCATCAATCTGATGGTTGACTACTCCAATATCTCCATTAAGTGCCTGTATTTTTGTTGAATTTTGTACCTGGCTGTGGCTGCTTGGTTCCATCTCCTCCCTGGTCAGAGGAAATGGAAGTGCTGCAGCGGCTGCAGTCTCGCAGACCCGAGGACGGAGCAGCAGCGGACAAACAGCGCCAGGACCGACCCCGGGGGCTGCGGCCCGGGAGCGGGAGACTGTGAGTGCAGAGAGGGGACCCCGCCATGCCATGGGGGACAGCCCCACAGGGCTGGGGACAGCTGCCAGGGATGGCCAGCGGGTTCGGGAGGCCCCGGCGCTCTCGGCCCGCGGCGCCTTCAGCACCACCCGCCGCGGACAGCGCCCGGGAGCGGAGCCGCGCTCGGAACGCGCCCCGAGCCCCGCAGCGGCCGCATCCGCACATCCCCGCATCCGCACATCCCCGCATCCCACATCCCCGCATCCCACATCCCCGCATCCCACATCCCAGCATCCCACATCCACACCTGGGGGCAGCCCCCGGCGCTCCCCAGGCCTCCCCGCCCTCTCCAGCCCGCCCCGCCGCCGCGGCCACTGACCGAACATCTGGATGTGGCCCTTGGTGATGGGGTTGAAGCTGCCGCAGGCCAACAGGATAACGTGGGTCTTGGTGGTCTCGGTCATGGTGCGGCCCTGCCCGGCCCCGCCGCGGTCTGAGGCTCGGTGCGGCTGCGGGAGGGAGGAGGGCGGGGGATGGAGCGGGGCCGGGCGGGAGCGGGGGCGGCGCCGCGGCTGCGGGAGCCGGGCCGGGGCCGCCCCTCGGCAGCGCGGCCCCGCGGGGTCCCGCACACGCGTGTGTGTGTGTGTGTGTGTGTGTGTGTGTGTGTGTGCGTGCTCTCGTGTCACAGGCCGCGGGGATAGCGGCACTCGGCCCGGCACAGCTGCGCCCGGGCACACACACAGGGATGGGCACGCATCGCTGTGTGTGCGCTCACACCCACAGAGGCGCAGCAGGGACACGCCGGCATCCCCAGGACTGAGGAGATGGAACGGGAGGCTTAGCCTGCAGATGAAGAGGCTGAAGGGTGACCTTATCACGCCCTGCAACTCCCTAAAAAAAGAGTGTAACCAGGTGGGGGGGGGGTCAGTGTTTTCTCCAGGGAGCCAGCAACAGGACAGGGACACATAGTCCTAGGCCAACAGAGGAATTTCTTCACAGAAAGGATGATTAGACATTGGAATGGGCTGCCCAGAGAGGGGGTAGAGTCACTGTCCCTGGAGGTGTTTAAGGAAAGGCTGGACATGGCACTCAATGCCATGATGTAGTTGACAAGGTGGCAATTAGTCATAGATTGGACTTGATGACCTCAGAGATCTTTTCCAGCCCAATTCTGTGATCTGCACAACTCAGTGCTCATGAGCAGCTACCTGTGTTCCCCCTGCTGCTCAGGTGGTCCCTGCATAAGTCTCCCAGCTGCTCCAGCCCCAGCACAACATTGCTGTAGCCCATTAGGGAAAATAACTTGTGGGGCTTCAGCTTCAACACATCAATTTCATTGCCTGAAAGACACCAACATTAAATAGATGCTATGCATTCACCAAAAACCAGACTTTACTGCAAGGCAAACTAGTACCAGACTACACAGCTGTCTAATTCTCTAAATGTCTCATTTTTAGGACTGCAGCATTGTTGTTCTTCTCTAAAGAAAATCCTTGCCCTGAGCAAGGGCCAGCAGAGCCCTCTCTGCCTACAGACACTAAGAAGAGCTGCATGCAGCTGCCTTCAGCCCCTTCCTGAAGGCTGTCCTGGCCTTATCTCTGGCTCCTACACATAGATTTTCCTCTCAGCAGGGAGTTTTTTGCCACCAACAGGTCTCCTTCATTTGTCTTCCTCCTCTGTCCTTAAGAGGACACTCCCCAGACATTAAATTCTGCCTTCTCATGGCAGAGGCTTTTAGCCCTACCCACAGCACTGTGCTGTGTTTCTCCTTGTCCTGCTAAGATTAATTATTAACAGTGCTTTGCTCAAAAACTTTTTCCCTCCCAGCTCAGCCAGGTGATGGGACACTCATCAGCCTGAGTGACATGAAGGAGCAAGCCCACTAGGGAATGAACCTAGGAAATGGGTGTTCCTCTCCTGCACATTCCCACTAAGGATGGTGTCCTACCTCCTTCCCTTTGGGGTGGTACAACTGCCCTGATATGAAATATGGGGTGTGCCCTTTATGAGAAGATTCTTCATTGATTCCTTTTATATAGAAGAGGCTGAAGTTGAGGTGAGATAGCTGAATTTTTTGTTAATGCTGACCCCATTCCCTGCCAATTTTGCATAGGGAATTTTGCAGGGGAGCATGTTTTCCCTTCTGCAGCTTATACAACCTGCAGCTGTAGGAGCATTAAGCGCTGCTGTTGCAGAAGGCACAAGTGGACAAAACTGCTGGTGGCCAAGTTCTCCCACTGCCTGGTGATGCCAAACACATCCCACTAGTCCTGACAGCTCCTGCCATGCAGCTGAATTCTCTGCCTGCTTTGTTTCACACTGGGGTTTGACCTTAAACACCAGTGAAAGATCAAGATCACCTGTCCCCATGTAGGTTACGCACTGCCTGGTCATGGTGGGGACAAGGTGGAACCCAGCACTGCCAGGCCATGTGAGGATGAGCTCTGGGCAGAGTCTGTAGCTCTTCCCTGACTTTCCTGCTGGATGGTGAGTGATGTGGTAAATCAGCTGTCACTTAGCAACGCTGCCGGCTGGGGAGCGGCGCCAGGTTTTGGTGCGGGAGCGACGCCTGCAAGGCTGTGCAGTGCTTATTTCACCTTTTCCCCTCAGTTTTTCCCACCCCAGCGTGTATTTTCTTTCACTTGCTGCTTTCCCTGAACATGTGGGTGCAGGTTTCCCATGGCTGAAGACAGCAGCCCCAGCTGCAGGAGCCATATGTCCCCTGCCAGCCTCCCTGGGGTTGTTGTGCAGTGCTGGAGCACCCTGAGACCCCCGGTGGATTTGAGCTCCAGCCCGTGGTGTTGAGCAGCCATCTGCCACCTGCAGAGCTGGCACAGCAGGACACAGAGGGGGCAGAGGGATGATTAGCTGGTGTTTATTCCCTGAGGAAGAAAGCAGCATGGACAAACGCAGGGACCTGCCTACACAGGGAGCTCATATCAGCGCTGCAAAAATCGTTGCCAATGGAACTTGAGACCTGTTAAGCACACCTGAAACATGGCCTGTGGCTCACACCAAGGGTATTTGTGCACATGGATTTGTTCAACTCTTCACCATCTGCACAGCCAGGCCTCAGGGTGCATGCAGCAGAAGGCAGGAAGATCATGAGGTTCACTGGGGTGAGGACCCCTCAGTTGTCCCAGCACTGCCTCTCACCTTGGCCCCCCTCTTGGGAGCAGGAACAGAAACCTTCCAGCTTTTAGGCTTTTAAACTGACAGCATGCGAACTCTTCAAAAGAACTCAAATCTATCAGTGAAAAGGACAATTAGAGGGGCTTAAACCATTTGTGAACCCATCCTGGCACATTTTGGAGCCTTTTCTGATAAGGGTTGAGAAGCACATTCAGTTCTGCTCCCCATATGCCAGCCCTATGACTCTAAGAAATTTTTGTAATGCAACAATGCACTTTAAAAGAAAAAAAAAGAAAGAGGCCTTTCCTTGAGAAGAAGCAAAAAATCTTGAATAAGGGAGTGCTCACCTGATGGCCCGGTTGGAATAAAACCCCTGGTTCCCACAAAGGCAGATTTTTAGTTTATACCCATTTTTGAGATATAATCTGAATATATCTAGCCAAAACTCAGGCTTGCAAACCCAGCCCATGGGAGGGAAGGGATTTGCAAATATAAAGAAGCCAGACTGAGCTGGCAGATTGGGCCAGCCAGACAGGCCAAGCTGACCCAGTTGCTAATGGAACAACAGCATAGATAAATGGAATAACAATAAATGGAATCACTCAGAGGTAGCTGCTTTGGTGGGAGCCTTGTTGAGATGGAGGGAGCTGCCAAACCCACGGTGACCAGGTCTGAGGCCACAAGGGGTGGGACAGCCTGGCCCAAAGGGAGAAATCTTCCACTTTGGATGACCCATTGTAAGAGCAGACACTCAAACAAGGAAGGAGTAAGAGAGGCTGAAAAGCAGCCAGTGAAAGACATGGCTGATAACTGAGGTTTGAAAACTTATGGGTAGCCTGGGGAGCTCTTCTTAGGGCTTGGTTTCTCAGGGCTTGGTTCCTCATGCACTGGAAGAAGATGCCAAAGAGTGCCATGAGATAAAGCTGAAGATCTATAGAGGCAGAGGACTGTGAGCTGACCCCAAGTGCTGTGCAGTGTTTCTGGGACACTGTGCTGACATTCCAGGCAATCTCCTGGGGAAGATCAGCCTGGGAACCAGCTTCTCTCCTGCCCACACTCAGCAACAGCAGCTGAGCACAGGCCACAATTATCTTGGCAGCCCTTTTAATGTTTCTGAGGCTACAGCTCAGATCAGTCTGTGCAGGTGGGATTGTGGCTGGGTTCCTGGGATGGGCAATGAGGCCAAGGCACTCAGCATGGATCCCTGGGAATGGCTGCTTGCTCTCTGTCTTCCAAAAGTGAGCTTTCTTCTAGTCAGTGTGAAAGGGTACTTCTGCTCAGAATGTGCAGCACTTACTCTCAAAAAATTAAAAAGAAATTTGTTGCTTTATGAATTATAAGGATTAGAAAGAATTTCTCTAAGGAATGAGGCCTATTTCATAATTTTTTCTTTCTTCTGGGTGATGTTTGCAAGGGAATAATGAAGACTTAACAAACCTCTACAAAGCTGAAATTCCTGAAGTTTTACATACAAGTTATATTTGGGGGAAAGAGGTTATTATTAGGGTAAGGTGAGGCTTTTGTCACTAACAATTCAAAATCTAGGTAGGATAATCTGAGATGACAACAAATACACTTTACTCATGATAACATAATTACCAATCAGGAAGAACAGAGGACAAAATTAGGATTTTTGTTTCTTCATTTGAATGCTATTGAGTGCTAATTCCCCACATCACAACATTTGGATTGAAATAATCACCAAACCTGCAGAGAATTTGATGTTTCATCATTCAGCTGTTGAGCTGTTCACTCATCTTTGCTTGATCCCAGGTTTTCATGCTGAGCAGCAGGAAAATGTGATGTCTCAAAGACATAAAAGCCAAAGTTTGGCACAGAGGCAGAGGACAGTCCAGTGCCACCTCTGTGCATGAAAATATCCACACCTGAATATATTTTCAATATATATTTTCAACCTGAAAAAATGTGGGGGACTTATTTTTGAAACATGATCATTCATTTTGTCCTCAGGTCACTTACAGTCTCAAATGACACAACTTTTATTAGCCAGACACCTCGTGATCATCTGATCCCAAATTTTCCTCTGCCTCATTTCTTCAGGCTGGCTCATTTGCTCAAATGGACACTGAACTCAGTGGGATTTTCCTGCCACAAAAAAACCAAATTGGAGCACAAATCAAGTCACCAAGTCAGCATAGGAGGTGGGACAACATGGGATAAATAGTGGAAATACTGTAAATATTGAGCAGTGATAGAATGTTGCACCCAGGTGCAAGGTTACTGCCTGATGTGCTCCATGCTGAGGTGAGCACTCTGTCCAGCTCCAGAGTCCCCAGCACAGGAAGAACATGGAGCTGCTGGAGTGAGTCCAGACAAGGCTACCAAGATATCAGAGGGATGGAGCAGCTTTGTTATGAGGAAAGGCTGGGACAACTGGGGTTGTTCAGCCTGGAGAAAATAAACCCCAGTGTGACCTAATTGTCTCAGGGCAGGAGAGAGCTGGAGCTCCTGGAGCAGGCCCAGAGGAGGCTGAGGAGGTGAGGAAGGGCGTGGAGCAGCTCTCTCGAGGGACCTGTGGCTGTTCAGCCTCCAGAGCAGACCCAGCTGAGAGGGGCCCTCATCCCCCTGTGTCCCTGTCTGCAGGGAGGGCTCAGAGCAAGGGCCAGGCTCTGCTCCCTGGGGCCCAGCAGTGGGACAAGAGACCATGGGCAGGAATGGATGCCCAAGAAGTTCCACCTGAACATGATGGAGAACTTCTTTCCTATGCAGTGACCAAGCACTGGAACAGAGACCAGAGAGGCTGTGGGGTCTCTCACTGAGGATATTCCAGACCTGTCGGGACACAATCCTGTGCCACGTGCTCTGGAATGACCCTGCTTGCGCAGGGAGGTGGAACCCAATGATCCACTGTGATCCCTTCCAACCTGCCCCGTTGTGTGCTTCTGTAATTCTGTGGCGGGGCCCCCGCCAGCCCCACGGGCCTCCCGGCGAGCGGCCCCTCCGGGACCGAGGGGAGCGGTGACAAAGCCGGCGGTGGCGGCGCGGCTCGGGCGGCGGATACAGGCCCCGGGATGCGCCGCGGTTGCCATGGCGACGCCCAACCGCCCCCTCGGTTGCCATGGCAGCGGGCGGGGGAAGGGTTTGCCGGTGGCGCCGCCGGAAGTGCCGGCGGGGGCGGGGTCCGGCCCGGAAGCGCGGCCGGCGCGGCGGGAGGGCCGCAGCGGCTCGGCGGGGCGGGCGAGCGGCGAGCGGACGCCGCCGGTGCCGGAGCGGCGGAGCCGGGGCTGCCCGGGCCGCCGAAGGGCCGGAGCGGCGGGGTCGGCGGGACGCGGGCGGACCTGCCCGGCCGAAGCGCAGAGCGGGAACACCCCGCCCCTTCCTCCCCGCGGGCCCTGCACGGGAAGATGGCGGCGGCGGGAGGCGGCGGCGGCGGTGGCGCGGGGGCGGCGGGCCGGCCCGGGCTGTGAAAGCCGCGGCGGGACGGGCGGCGAGCGGCGGAGGATGAGCCTGCTGTGCGCGCAGTATCTCCGGTGAGTCTCTCCGGGGCGCGGCGGGCGGCCCGGGAGCGGCGGGGAGCGGGCGGACCCGGAGCCCTCGGGCCTCGCAGCGGCTCTGCGGGGCGCTGGGCCGTGCCCGGGCCGGTGTGCGGGACCGGCCGCCGCGCTCCGGAGCTCCCCGGCGGCCGGGCTCGGCTGCCGCATGGCCCAGGGCTCCCCAGCAAGGTCACGCCGGTGCTTTGGGAGGGTAGGACAGTCCGGCGGCTTCCCTGGCGGAATTCCCCATCGCTTCCCCCGGGGTGGCCCCGTAACCCAGCGCTGCGGAGCCACCGCCAGGTCTGACCCCGGCTGTGGAGCGGGAGCGGCGCTCGCAGCCCCGGGAGGTGCTCTGGGAGAACGGGAGTCGCTGGAGCCGTGGCTCAGCCCTCGCCGTCAGCTGCGAGTCCCCAGTCACGGCTGGCACAGCCGGTCCGTGCCGGGCACGGGCAGCCCAGGCTTGGGAGAGGAGTGAGGCTGCCAGGGCTGTGCCTTGAAACAGAACAGGTCCCCGGTGCCTCAAGTCGAGAGCATGAGATAGCTCACGGTGATACGAGCAGAACTTTGATAGGCTTTGGGGTGAACTTAGCGTTTGGGTGAACCTATACTCAAATGCTCGTTCTCTAGTGGTTTTGGAGAGCAGCGTCGTGAGCTACAAATCGCTTTTCAGTAGCTGTAAAGTACTCAGTGTCCAGGCTGATCGTGTTGTGTCATCCCTGATGCTTCCAGAACACCTCATGGAAAAGGAGTAGGTATGTCAAAAGGGCATGCACGTTCCTTCTGAGGAGTTCAGTGCTCGGGAAGGATTTAGAAGGAGTGAATTCAGTGAGGATTTTACATTTCAAAAGCACTTTCTATACAAAGTTCTGGAACACTTCAGCAGTCTCTCCTTGCTGGTTCTCCAAATTCCTTCCTCCTCATCTTGTCTTTTACCTCTGCTTCCTTCTGTTATCCCAGATCCTACCTCAAGTTGATTTCTTCAAAAAAGAAAAAGAAAGTAATCTTTTTTATCTAATAGTGAGTTTATGACCTCTTGCTCTTCCAGGTGAGTACACCTATGCTGTCATGAAACTTCTTCATTCTTTCTTTCCTGTTACATCATGACAAAGCTTTAAAATGCTTTATTATTAGCAATCTTCTGTCAGTAAAAGATTTGCTTTTTTATTGTAGGACAGGTGTTAATAATATTGTAACATCTGGCTCCCTGTTCCTTCTTGTGAGTGCACGTGTCCTTTGGTCTGTGGGAGGCTGTACATGTACACATGTCCCTGCTCCTGTCACCTTCCTGCACCACCAGGCTCTTCCTTAGCATTTTGCTGTGCCAAGCTGGAAATCCTTCCTGCAAGCTGTGGGCAGGAATCACCAGTTTCTCCTCTCTTTGTTCCTCCCACACTTCAGCTCATCCTGGGTTGTTCCTGCTTTTTCCTGGCTGCTTTGTTTATATTGTGCCAAAGCAACAGGACTGGAGCGTGTGCACATAACTAATGTGTTACAGCCAGTGTCTCTGCCACCAAGGACCTTTATAAAGGGCTCTCTTCCTAAAACAACAGGGCAGTCCCTCTTCTAAACTTGTCATCATCTTCCTTCTGCCTCTGAAGACCATTTGGGTTTGTTCTCTCTGTGGAAGGTGTGCTTGGGGAAGGTTTCCTTGAAAAGCTGTGAAATGCTTTTTGCATCCACAGAACACTCATTTAAATTGTTTGATTTGCATAGGGCAGAAATGCAGCTGCAGATTGCTGCAGCCCAAGCTCATAAAGGGAACTGGGAATTAAGCCTCAGACTCTCAGAGCCAGTTCTGTTAGTCCTCTGTCTTAAGGAGGAGGGCATGCTCCTTTTTACTGAGGCAGGACAGGCTCAATCCAACTGTAATGAGGAAGGAATAGACCAAAGTGTAACAATGTGAGAGGGCAGCTTAGCAAAATGTTGTGCCAAATGAAGACATGAGGCAAGCAGTCTCTGCTGTCTTCATTGTCTTAACACTAAGGAGGCACAGAAAAGTTTCTGCAAGAAATCATTTTTCTGTGTATTTGGATTTTAGACAGATTTCTAAGGTGAGCATGTAGTGATTGAATACCTAGTGAAATAATGACTCTGCAAGAATCAAGCTGTTGAAAAAATGAGTGGGGAAGAATGGACTTTTAGCTGGACTACCTTAACTCTTCCACTTCTGGGTTCTTGCTTCCTGTATGTGTGTGAATCAGCTATTTTAAAATGCTATCCTTGAAGGACTGTACCCCTTCAGTCAACCTGTGAGAACTAAGGAACATGTGAGCCCCCTACAGAAGTCTTCCAGGAAGAGCAAATAAGGTCAGGCTTCATGTACTGAGTCTTTGAAAAGTTGCAGGGAAGTCTGTTTTAAGTAATCTTCCTATGTTGCAATAGATTTTTGGGATTTTTGCTTTCCCAGTTTTATCCTTTTCAAAGTCATCTGTCAAGAGTACTGGAGTGTATTCTCTCCCATCTAGTTTCCTACATACTTCACTGGAGTCATTGTTTGAGTCACTTCTCAAAGATTTGCATTGCATCTGATAAGGTGAGTAGACCTTTCAGAGGATTCTTTTAGGAGACAAGAACCTAAAAGATACTTTAGGAAACAGGGACACTGTTCAAGTCCCCCTGTTCAGGTGAATCTGTTCATTGCCACTGGCTGAAAATTTGTATCCATGTTATTTGTGCTGCTTGGGGAATCTGCAAGTACTCCCCAGAAATCAAATTAATCTCACGGGGCACTTGTCTTAAACTAGACATTTCATGTATCCTGCTAGATATAAAAGAAGTCACTTTTAAGCAAAGTATCACTGATAGGAATTCTGACACAATAGCACAGAAACTTCTGAGCATATCCATTTTATAAGCCAGTGTTGAGCTTTAGTCCGTGTTTATTCACTTTAGAGAAATGATCTTCAATGCCAATTTTATGTTAATGTTCAAAAAGGAGTTAACTACGATTCAGAAGTTTAGCAGTTTGATAAATGATTGTCTCAACTGCATTTCAAAAAGATGTGAGCTCAGTTACCAGTTAAATGTGGCGTTGCTCTGGTAAACTGTGGCTTTTAGCACAAGCACAAATGTAGAATAAAAAGTGCCTGAATTACAGGGCTCAAGCACTGCTTAGAAATTCCAGTGCTGATGAACCAGTAGGTAGTTTCCTGTAGCCTTGTGATGAGGCTATAACCAAATTCATTAAAGGTTTGACTGCTTTAATAATTCAAATTGTGGGTCTCTCTTTTGAAGACTCATCAGTAGCTCCATTAACTTGTGCATCTGCTGTGTCTCTTCATGGTTACTCCTTTGCTGTCTGCCAGCCTGTGACACACCTCTTTGCAGAGTTTCTCCTCTGTTAAAGGAGGAGGTTAGAGCAGAGGTAATTGCAGTCTGTGTGTGAGCATGTTCTGGTACTGATTCCTGGTCAGGGTGATGTAGAGGTGATGCTTGTCTGTGCTGGAAAGGCACCAACCGGAATACTGCTTGAATGAGTCTCAGCAGGGCTAAGTCAGTTATTTAATTATCTTGGGAGTATATGAAGGAAAAAGTTAGTAAATGTAACCTCTTAACAGAGAACTCTGTGTCCCTGCAATGGACTTCGGGAGCTGGCAGGGTCACAAGGCTGGGGGAGAGGCCTCAGGAGGCTCCTGTCCAGCCTCCTGATCGTAGCAGGGACAGCTCTGGGCACAGACCAAGTGCCCAGGGCTTGAAAATCTCCAGGGATGGAGACATTTCAGCCTTTTGGGGCAGCTTGAATATCCTTGTGGTGGAAAAGATTTTCTGTACATCCAGTCTGAACCTCTCCTGTTTTATCTTATGCCCATTGTCTCCTGTGCTCCCACGTGGAGAGCCTGGATCTATCCTCTCAATCCCCTCCCTGGAGGCATGTGGCAGCTGTGGGTGCCCTGGAGCCTTCCCTGCCTCACACTGACCTAGCCTGGCTCCACAGCCTCTGCTCCAGCCCTGACTGCTCTGGAGGCCCTGCTCCAGTTGTTCCACTGCTTTCTTGGTTTGTCTTGGTATCTGAACATGACCAAATCAGTGTTGGAAAGTATTCCCTCCAGCTTTTTGTTTTCTGAAGTGATTAATGCTACTTTCATACAGTGTTTACTCTTGAATTTTAAGCAGGGGAGACATAGTGGGGTCTGCTTTGGCCTTCCAAGAGGCCCCTCATAGCTTGATGTTTTCTTTGGGGAGCATACAGTCTCCCTTCTAGTTTTGTCTTTTTTTCTCTATATAAGATGTCTCCACCATTTGATAACTAGAATTTCTGCCAATATTTAATAGGAGCAACACTTCTTATTCTTCTTTGAGGGTGAGAATAATGATTTTAAAAGGCAAAGATTGATGATGGCTGCTATTTACTTAGGATCAACAAGCTTTTTGTGGTGACCTATAAAGTAAAAAGAATCACAATCAAAAAAGTGTCAAGCAGTTCCCCACTGAGCTTTCTGCTGAAGTAAATACATCTTGCTGAGAGCCCCAAGACTCACACCATACTCCTCAGGCGTCTGGGCAGCCATTACTTGTTCCCTTTTTCCTATCATGGGCATCCAAATTATTGAGCATCCTCCTGTCACCCAGGGACAAGTTGTGCTAAAGCCACTGTCACACCTGTGATAATTTTTTGTTTTTCAAACCTAGATTCCTGAGGAAACAAGTTGAAATGTCCTGAAGTTGGTTGCTGCCATGATAAGTTTGTGAAAGTTAGCTGGTTAGGTGGTCATGTGTGGGTGATCCAAAGCAATGTGCCTGGTGAGAGACAAGCAGGCAGAGCCCAGCTGGGGTCAAGCAGCACTTCCAGAGCTTCCCCTGAGCTGTGCTGGTGTCTGTGCTGGGCTTTGGGCATGCTCCTCCATAGGGAGGTAGCAGCAGGGGTGGCAGTGCCTGGGCAGGTTTGCAGGTGCTGGCTGTATTTTCCTGCTGGAGGGGCTGGCAGGAGGGTGAACATGTGCCAGGGAGGAGAGGGCTGCAGTAAGCAGAGAACGTGACTTGCTGAGCACTTGGCAAAAGCTTGGCCATACAAGGGTGGGTTTTAAACTTGAACAGCTCTTGATGGAAGTTTCTCACCCTCAGCCCTGATTTGAGGGCATGAGTTTATGAGTTTATGGCCAAGTCTAAAGAAGCTGAACTGGGGAATCACACTAGGTTAAAACTTTAGTTTTAGCTTTAGTTTTGTTTTTTACCCATGGGGTTTGGTCCAAGTTGGTTTCCTAATCCCATTCATTGTGTTACTACAGATGTACTGACAAAAGGGGTGAAGTTGTGTGCAACAGGATTGAGGCACTAATGGTTAAGAGTGGGGTGGGACTGCTGCTTGGAGTGATAGTGCTCATTTTCAATAAAGTGCTCACTGACCCACAGCCCCAGTAAATAGTGTCCTGTTTCCTGGAATATGGCTGTAGCTATATATAGAATATCATCCTTATAGAATCTACCTGGTCTCACTGTCCACAAAGCATAACCCTCTTTCCAGTCTGGACTGAGAGTCTGCCCTTGCTGCAGAACACAGTGTGTGCTCTTGCTGCACTCTCTGCTCTGCTGTGAGGTTACTTGCACCACAGTGTTCCAGTGACCTAGAAGTGCAGGTTAGTGTAAGTAAAGTTACAGCTGTATTCATGTATTTATTTTTTTATTTATTTTTGATGGCAGGGATGATTCCTGTAGCAATTAGTTCTTGTTCTAACCTGCATGTTCCTATGTAGTTTGATCTTTATTGGAAAAGAGAAAGTTCTGTTGTGGCAGTAAAACCAGGTGATGCTTGTCTGAAGTGTTAATGAGGGAGGGCACCGAAGCATTTTGAGAAGGCTGCCCCCCATCCCTGAGTATGGGGGTTGGAGGGTTTTTTTTCCTCAGTTTCTTCATTTCAATGCATGGTAAGAGAGTACATTTTCTTGGTGAATTAGCTGTTTTATTTAAATATTCAGTGTAAAGTATACTGTGATATTCTGGCTACTTGTAAAGTCTGTTCTTCTATCCTAAGAAGTTGTAACAAGTAACCATAGCTTGGTCAGTGAGATGATTTTGGCCTCTAAATAAGCTGATCTGGGCACTGAATTGTATCACAAACTTTTAATTTAAGCAACTTAAATCTGTTTAAGTCAATGTATCTGGAAGTTGAAGCTTCCCTGCTTTTTTTAGTTTGCCACATTGACTGCTGTGGGCATTTCCTATTGGAGAAAGAAAGGTTGGGTTGATGGGAGAAGTCAGTGACTTGATGGATAAATACCTTAGCATGTTCCCTGCCCTGCTCAGCCAGCAAAAATGAGTATAGAAAGGAAATAATTGCAGTTCAAGTGCATGGTGGCTGGGGAGGGAAAAGTGGATAATTTGCTGTAGGATCTGATTATGTTGGATGAGGAGCTGCTGGGGATTGTAGAGGTTTAAGGGTTCTTCATCTTCACGACAGTAGCAGAGATTCACTCATAGCAGCAGGCTGGTAGAAGAGCAGTTAAAGAATGAAGCTATAATTTGTAAGGAATATATGTGGGAGGACACTAGTTGTTGCTTTCATTACTTTGAACTTGAGGATTGTCCTCATCTTACTGGAAAAACTGCACAGCTGCTGTCAGGCAGGAGGGGAATAAACCCACAGATTTTTTCCTTAAAATCATTAGCAGAGATGCATACTTTGATTCTGTACTTTTTAACGTGTTATGAGGGAGGTAACAAATTTCAGTTGTGTTTGAGAACACATGTGTTTTCCTGTGCTCAGGGAGGGATATGGTAACTTATTTCTCCATCTTACTGCTGTGGACAGAATAGAGGAATAACAGATTGTTTGTTGTGAGGGGATGTGAGGACTCTGGGCCATCATTTCTCATGATCCCAGGGTGGAGGGCTGGTGGCTTTGTCTGTGTGTGCCTGCTGAGCACTGGAGTGGTTGCCCTGGGCAGGGCATTGCTGGAAGCATTACAGCTGTGCTGGAGCCATCACCAGCTGCCTCTTGTGCAGCCCTGCTCCAAGTCCTGCCTTTGGGCCACATTTCTACACTTGTCTGCCCACTGCCTCTCTTCCCATTGGAATTCAAGATGAACTTTTCATTGTAAACTTGGGGACTACCCAGATGACCAAATGAGGGGGAAATGGCTTAAACAGTGTTCTGAAGCTGGGTATTTAAATCCCTCTGAGTTAAATCAGCAGGTACTTGTTCAGATCAATGTAATCCTGTGAGTTGGGGTGGAATAAACTTTTTGGAGTGACATTAGGTGTGGTTTCTCTCCTTTCTGTACTCCAGTCAGACTTCTCTGGGATTATTCACACTTGTAAACTCAAGGGATTATCATAAGGGACCAGAAGGCTGAGGAGTCTCTGAATCTCTTGGGATTGTTACAGAGCTGTGGGTGACAGACTGAATTTCACTAATGGGACTCAAATCAGAGATACCCTTGAGGTACTTAGGAGTCCTGCTAGAATTAATGTTCTCTTCCATCTTCAGAGAAAACAAAGATAATATTTCTGAAAGTACTTACTATATCCTGAATACATCAGCAGTCTATTTCTCATTTTTTTATTTCATGTTTTTGATGCTGAAAGTGTCCTGTAGTGCTCAGCCTCATTGAACAGTTTTCTGCTTTGTCTGATGGTGGTATGGGTAAAGCTGATTTTTATTTTATTTCTCCCCATCCTCTCCTCTGACGCATTGTCTGTTTTGAGTCTGCAGGCCCTGCTTGTTTTACAGCTGAATTATCTGAGAGCTACTCTCTAGCTGTTAGAAAATGAGAAATTAATTTTGAATGTGGAACCTTTAATGCTGATTCTGCCAAAATAGTGTGGGGAACATTTCCTGAACTGCTTTTTCCTTTGGAAAACAGAAAAACAGGCCTTTTGTGCATTAAGCATCTTTATTTCAGACTTTGGTGTTTCATGATATCTTGATTTAATGAGGCCTTGAGAGTTGTTCCTATTTGGTCAGGCTATGGCACAGGGCAGTTTGTTTGGAACCTGCCTGTTTTGGGCCCTCTGGACCCCCCATAATCTGTGCTATGTTATTTACCACATCTTAACTTCCCTGCACATGAAGAATAAATGCATTTTTGATAAATCTGTTGGGAAAACCATTTTTTTTCTCTTTGTTTTATGATGGTCCTGTAAATTGTGCTGCTGTCTGTTGCAGTGAAATTCTCCTGGGATTTGATTTTCCATGTCCTGTGTTGGTCTGGCCATGATGTGGAGAAAGCATGTGGATATTGCTGTGTGTCCAACAGCTGTGACTGTGATAATCTTTTTTTACCCAAACAACCTTTGACAGCTTTGGTTCCTTCTGCAGACAGTACTGCTTTTGGCAGGGCCTTTGGGCATTCCTCCTCTTTGTTCAAGGTACACTTGAGCTTTTATGAGGGATCTTCAGGACAGATTTTCCAAACTGGCCTAATAATAACTGCAAATGGAAATGCTAATCCTCTGTGCCTATGGAGAAGGAAGAATGGGACAAGACTTCTGGCTGTTGAAGTTGTTGGTCTTGAAGTAGTGTAAATTCCTATTGATGACATTGCCATAACCAAACTTGTGAGCAGAGAGACTTGATCCAGGCAGATATTCCCAGTAAAAAGCCAGTCTGTTGGTAAGAATTGAAGAATTGTTCAAAGGATTTAAACCACACTTATAAGTATTAAAGAAAGACCTAGACCCACCAAAAGTGTATAAAAACATGAAAACTGAAGCAGCTCTTAGAGCTCAAACATACTGCTCCAGTTACTAGAAAAATAAAGGAAATATTATTTCAATTTTTTTAAAAAGTGAGATGTCTGTATTGGTTAATGATTGTTAGTTCAGTTATTAAAATATGCAGAGTGGACCTGCAGTAAAAATCTAGAGTGTTTCAGTTTGTCTTAATACCATTGATAGCTGAAATGTTGAACATATATGTGAAATCTTTAACTAGAAAAGAAGTGATAGAATCCTTAATTTGCATTGTTGACATGCATCTGAATTATTACAGCAGGCCTTAATTTATAAGCATGTCACACAGATTATGCCAGGGCATGAACGTCTGGCAGGTATTCCACCCAGCTTGAACATACCATGACTGTTTAATTTAGAGATTTATTTTGTTTTGAGGTAAATGGTAGGAGATATGGGGCTTGGGGCAAAGACATCTGTAGGGGATTGGGGCTTGCTCTGACTTCAGCTGGAGTACCTGTTTTCTGGGTTTGATATCGAGGACTAAAATAATCATTAACACTTGAAAGTACCCAGAAAAATATTTCCAGTGTGTTCCTGATGAAGATGTCAAGTGCTTGCTGATGCTGCTTGTGCAACTACAGACTATTTTGGTCCCTTCCATCATAGGTGGCCAGTCAGAAGTCAGCACTAAAAAAAGTGCTGTGTCTGCCTGTAACATTATGTTATGTGCTAAGAATTTGGGGATACTCATTCAAGATCAGTTAAAATTCTGTACTCTTTGATTAAAGATGGTTACAAAAGTGTATCTTCTGTCCTGCATAACTGGTTGTGTTAATTCCTGAAATAATTCTTTGTGTATAATGGGAAATGCTCTTGAACATTTGGATTTCAGATTTTGGTATTAAAGCAGCATGATTCACCTCACTTCCCTGCATTATTGTCAAATGCTGAAGCACAGTGCTAAAATTATTCTATTTTCAAGCTTGTTTTGGACATGCTGGTACACTACACAAAACAAATGACTATGAAATCCCTCTATAGTTAATTGCAAAGTGGAATGCAGGGGCTGCATTGGCCTGTGCAGCCTGAGTAGCACATAAATACTGAGTTACTAACTGGTAACTATGTGGTCACATGTTGAATCTTTTGATGGCATTGTCTCTTCTTGCTTAATATGCCTCAAAGATTCAGAGAATGTCTTCTGTGAGTGAGGGACAGTCACTACCCTTCCCCATGTTGCAGAAGTAGCAGTGGGTTGGGCAAGGCTGGTGATTTTTGCTGTGGGATTTGGTGGCAGGAAGGAGCTGGAGTGGGTGAAGCCAAGGCACAGAGCAGTTCCTGAAGGCAGGGCATAATGCCATGTGGGAATGATTTGGCAGAGTGTCTGGGGTGCTGCTTGGGCTCCATAGAGGGGACTTGGTAGGACTTTAAAAACAAGCAACTAAATGATTGTCAGAAATAACATCAGGGTGATGGAATGGGCTCTATAACCTGTGGAGGGCCCTTCTAGGCTTATGATTTGATCTTCAGGTGGGATGTGTTAATCCATTGCTATGGAGCCTTTTCCTCAGCCTTTGCAGCGGATAATGAGGTCTGGTCTGACTGCTGAAAGGGAGACTGCAGTCTGGAAAACTGCATTCACATTATTCTTTTCTACAGTTTATGTTTAGTAAAGGTCTGCTAAACCCCCACGTTTTTCCATATATGATTCATAAAGCAGATACTGATTTCTAGTCAGCTGAACATCATGTGAACTTTTCTGACATAGAACTAGAAAGGACTCTGTCTTTAGGTCTTGAGATTTAAATTTGAAATAATTTTTCATTTTTTAATAAAAATATTTAGGCCTTGCAAGTGGATTTAACCTTGGGAGTTATAAATTTACTCAGATGCTTGCTCCTAACCAATCCATTAGTTTTCAAAACAGGAAAGGAGGTTACTGGTTAACTGGGAGCACCTGGCAGCACTCAGTGGGGCAATGGTGGCAGCAGATCCTGCTCAGAGGCAGTTTGGGCCTGCTGGAGCAGAGCTGCACAGCTCAGCTGGACTTGGGCCATGGAGCTGCATCTCCTCAACCAGGCTGCATTTCCTCCAGACCTGTTGGTGTTTGATGGGCTCCCAAAGCTTCAAGGTGCACCTTTCCTGGAGGGGACAGTTGTTGTAGTAGTGTATCCATCTGCTTCCCTCCTTCTGTGCCAATAACATTTGCTAGATCTGAGCTGGTTGGATTGGTCATAGGTTTCCCCTTCAGCTGAATACAGAACAGAGTAACTTCCACATTCCAGCAGTACCATGTGTTTTGGTGATGGGCTTGGGTATTGTAGGCAGCAGCCCTTCTGGATGAGCCCCTCCTGACCTGAGGAGAACCAGCAGTAGAAGACTGCAGGTGAGTTTTGTGTTGCTAAGCCAGAAATTATTTGAATATTCTCTGCTTGGAAAGTAAGTTTATCTCAGAACAGCATTGCCTATGTGTTTGTGATAGAGAATGGGGAGCAGCTAATGAGACTCCTGTAAATGATTGGCAATGATGTACTGAGTACCCATTTAATTATCATAAATGGAGGGTATAATATTCTCCCTGACTGGTGTTCAGCCTTCTGCTGTTACTGTGCTTTCAGAGTATGGTTTGCATGTAATTTCAAGATGGAAAATTGAAAATAATTTCTAAGATGCATCTTGCAATTAGGATCATATCCAGATGTAATCAGGGCGTGTTTTTGTCAAGGCTTGTGTGTACCATGTGATGTCCTCTCACACCTCTTAATAGTGAAGAGCTTTTTAAAACTTTTGGGTATGTCATGTTTGTGCATAGATGTGTGTTTTGTGTGATGTTAATGTGATTGGGAGTTTATAAAACAAATGAGATTGGCAAAAAACAGTTTACAGTTACTGAATGACCACAATATTTAAATATCAATAATTTTGCTTTAAGCCTTATATTTTGGAAGGCCTTGACTATCTGGGCATAGATGTTAGTATAAGGACTTGGAGAGCACCTGTTGAAAACACTGAACTCCACTGTACCTGTCATAGCTAACCTGCTACAAACACAATGTGAGGGATTACTTGTGCTTTATTTTTGCCACCTCTGATGGTACCATCTAATGGATTTGCTCTTTATCCGTCTGCTGCTTAGCAATGAAGACAGTATCTCAGATTCCCAGTAACTGACTCCTCTTAAATGATCCTTTCCTCTGTGTTGGAGTCATTCCAGCCTTACTGAGCATAAAGGTCAGCATTTGCCTCTGTGCAAGGGGCAATTTTGGGAAGGGGTTCTGTAGGGAACACCAGAAATGAGCAAGAGATCTGAGTTTTATATTCCGAGCTGTTAGTGGAGGTTGGAGGCAGCAGGAAACTTGTGGAGCTAAAAGTCAGAATTTAGAAGCTGCACTTGTTGTCCTCTTGATGCAAAGTGGAGTGGCCTTTCTAGAGGGAAATGTGTGGTGTGTGTCACTGCTCTCCAGCTCTGTGGGCAGGTGAGAGGGCACATTTTGTCTGCATGGCAAGTGGGGCACTGAACTGACTGCAATTCCTTCCTTTGAATTGGATTCTCTACACTTGTCTGGGGGATCCTGTGCAGTGTCCAGGAGGGCTGGTATCTGCTGCCTCACCTGACTGGGCTTCTGCAGGGCTGACTTGAGGAGCAGAACTTTGTGGAACTGATTTGATGATACCCATCTGAAGCTGATCTCAGTGCTCAGATATCTGCATTTTCTGTAGTTCTGGAAATGGTTTTCATTGCAAAAGCTGTTAAAAGAAGTAATGTTCACTTGTTCTAACATCTGTTGTCTGCAGTTTCCAGCCCCTTAACGCAAGTAGTTTTACCAAGTCAGGAACTGTAATATAGCAAATTACTGCTGGTGTTACTATACATTTATCAGCACTGAGACCTGGTAGTGTATGCTCTCACTAGGGTTTGAAAGAGAAAAAAGGGTGTGAGAAACGACTCCTCACTTCTTAAAACTTTCAAAAGTTTATTGAACCACAGCAAGGGACTGAATAAGGAAAAAGGGACAGTACTGGGTGCTTAGTGCAGCCAGAGGCACACAGCCCACACCCATAGCAATGCTTATTTATGCTATTGACAAGCACATGGCCCACGCCCATAGCAATCCTTATTTGTGCTATTGACCAGCCAGCCCTCCCCACACTTGTGCACGTGTCACTCTTCTGACCCAGCTCTTCCTTCATCCCACCTCTGTGCAGTCCTTCTTGCTTCAACTTCCCCAGTGGTTGGAGATGAACTTTCAACATTACGAAATTTATATTAAAAAACCACCAGACCTTAACAGAATTTCTTTTAACCTTATAACATACATTTAACATTTGCAAGAGCAAACATCACACTATGTGTTTATTACAAGGGCATAGTTTGGGGGGGTGGGTTTGTGGTTGTTGTTCAGAAAATAATTCTGTTGCTTCTCCTTGTTCAGTCTCAAAACCTAAGGAAGAGGGCTGTCAATGACTGAGAGGATTGGAGGGCAGTCTTGAAGTTTTTGTGCACTTATACCTTTAAGATTGCCTTAGTTTTGAAAAATGCAAAAAATGCTTTTTATGCAAGGGATGGTGTAAAAATTGGAAGAGATATACAGATGGATTTTAAATTTGCTCTTAAATGTTTTGCCTTTCACTTGTTCTCAGGTTAGCTGCAAAGCTGACATATTGTCAGCCAGTGTAGTAAATGCAGTACTGTATGGATGTGCCAGGGTATTCCACGAAAGTTTTACTTTTTTACTGTTTGCTATTAAAAGTTTTCTTTTGAAGGTATTCCTTAACATGAAAATATATCAATGTCTTGAATCACCACCCATATTAAGTATCCATTTATTATTTCTTGAGCATGCCTTTTTAAAATCTAATAAATTCTTATTACTGTTACTAAACCAGAATTTTTCTATACTGAAAATACTGTCAGGGTTACCTGTGGAGCTATGCTATCAGGTCCTGGAAGGTTAACAAGTTAAAGGTGACTGGAGTTTTTGCGCTTTTCTTTGTTGGACAGCATCCATTTAGAGGTTATTTTTATCCCTGCTGCCTTTAACAAAATTCCACATAACTAGTAGGTCAGGATGATGGGTTAAAGAACAGCATAGTATTTTTTAAAAATTACTATGGAAACACAGCTGAGCTTTCCTGAGGTAGTCCTAACATTACATTTATTGCCAGCTGTTCTTGCTTGAATTGGAAAATCCAGGTTGTTGGATATATAGTTTTCAGGTTACTCTCCTGGCATAAATTTTGGAGTTCTGTGGGACAGATGGAGGCATATTGCTGATCCTGAATGGCTGGACCTCATTTCTGAGGCATTTAGCTCATGTTCTGACTCCGCGTTGTGGAGGGAGTGGGACAGCAGAGAGTCTGGTGGAGGCTGTGGAATGCCAGAAGCCTGAGCAGTGTAGGAGGTTTGTATTTCCCTCTCTGTAGATTAAATCGGAGATTAAGAACACATTAACTTTCCTTAGGAGTGCTTTTACCTTTGGGGCACATAGTTTTAAAATCTTGAGACAAAGAAACTGACTTCCATGAAACTGGAGGAGGAAAATGAGTTTGAATGAAGCTGACTGCAAGGGTACTTCTACCCTTATCCAAGGAGGAGGATTGTCAGCTCTGATCAAACTTGGAAAGAGTTGCTTTTGGTGGTTGTGTTTTGAGGATGATTATTATGACATGCTTCTAGTAGAGGAGAAGAAGGGAAGATGGGATTAAGGAAAACTATGCTCTGTGTCCCCATTTCTTGACATCCTCCTCAGCTACGGTGACAACACAAAAGGAATAGAGCAGGATTCCCTGTGGAGCGGGTTTGTATTCAGGTGGTGATTGCTTTGCTTTTATATCTGCTTGCAGAAGCATAGGTTTTTTTGTTTTTACTGGTGATGAGGTACTTGTTTCTGTGGCTTTGATCTACAGCTATAATCTGATTAAACTGCAGGTCAAGGAAATTAGCTGTACCCTGGCTTCAGCTGCCTGTAAGAGGAATAAGATTGAAACTACTTAGCACATAAAATTGACAATGCGATGATTCTGTTAAAGGTGTTTTTCATTGGTGTGTGTTAGCAGTGGCCTTCCAAGGCACCTGGAACATTTAATTCCATGACCCACAGGCTGAAGATCTCTTGCTTCCTCAGTAAGAGCTGACGTCACTCAAACCTGCCAGCTCCCAAAGCAAGCAATTCCAGAACTTTGTGCAAACTATGGTCATTTAAATTAGGTGGCAACACTTGAAAGTTTGGAACAGTAAGAACTTGTTCTATAGAAGTAAAACTGTTAACAGTACATGTCTGATATATGAGTAGGTAGAGTCTTTACACAAATTAATAAGTAAAATTATTGTTGGATGCTATATACCCCTGCAAAATCCTGACTGCATCCATTTGCCCCTTCAGGAAAAGCTATGTGTTAACAGGGGCTGTTGTCTGAAGCCTGTTGTATTTAGGTGATGTTGAATTAATGGGTGGAGGAAAAATAAAAGCTGAAGTTTACCCACAAGTTTGCTATTACTGTACTTCAGGCATAACCATCTAGGTTTATGCACAATCCTAAGATTGCTGCAAAAATATTTCCTTGTGACAGTAATTAGAGATATAGTAACTGTCTACAAAACAGTTTAGGGAAGTCAGAGTTATGTTTGAGAATTCAACCTTTAGCAAAGTGGACCAGCTGTAAAGGATTGGTAACCAGAGAGTCTTTAAAAACTGTAAAGAAAACAAACTTTTCAATTTTAGTAAGTGTTAGTGGTCAGTCTTAGGAATTGAAGGAAAAATACTTATTTTCCAAAAAACTGTCAACCATTTGTATCAGCAAGTTTTCTTCACATCTGAAGTGCCAAACTCCAGATGTGAATGATGTTTGGATACTGTGCTTGGGGGCTTCTGAACAATCAATCTCCCCTAAATATGCTGTGGAATATTCAGTGTCCATGCTGTTAGTGTTTCCTACTGCTTCCACCTGCCCTGACTCAGCATGAGTATGCTTAAATACAGACAAATAAAGAAAAAAACCCCATTGAGTATTAAAACTATTATAAGTTTTTGTTGAAGATAGCTGTTTTTTGAGGAAAATCTAAAATGGCAGGTTGTTGCTTTGAAGTTCTTTCTGCTGTGACCCTTGCCAAATATTGAAATAATGAAATTAAAATATTAATTTAAGTGTTTGACTTTTAGTATGCTAGTATAGAAAATTTACCTTTTCTACCCAAAATGAAACATTTCACACATTTATTCTATTTATTCTCTGTATCTTTCTATTCCTTTTCAGAAGAATGAAAGCTTTCTGGCAGTGCCCTTGATAAGCCTTGGGATCAGTCACCTCCTGCTGAGGCACTTTAGGCTGCAGGTGCTTTTCATTGTGGTACAGTACCTCCAGGAAAGAGAACTGCAGGAGTCTGAATTTCTGCTTGGAGTGAAACTCCTGACCACTTCATGTTTTTTTTCAGTTTTTAGTAATGAGATTGGATCTGATGGCTTTTATAAGCCCAGCTGCCTGGATTCATTGCCCATTTTAGTCATGTAAATCCTCAATTCCTCATTGGGGGGTTGTGTTACTGAGATTTGATGAGAGAACTGATACAGCTGATACAGCTTAGGGCTGTCAGGGGAAAACCAGGTGGAGTTCCCCTTCAGGAAGGGTGAAAACAGGGTGGTGTTCTTGTTGGCTCTGTGAGAGCTGGGGTTTTCCAGGTTTTTTGTAGAACTTGTTGTGCCACAGCAGATCCTCACTGTGAAAATGAGAGAGGTGTGGTGTAAACGAGGCTTGACTTCCAAAAAATAGAGGATGGTAGCTGGGTAACACAAAACTGCTGCTTTGAGAAGTTTGGCTTAATTTCATTGGCTGCTCTGTGCTTGATAATGAAGCTTGTTAGCAGACCTCTGCTTCTGTAGAATGGATACAGCCCTATTAGAGATGCAGGGTGGTGTATGCAGAACTGAAAATTTGTGATTGAGTGCTTGAATTATAGCTGTACTGAAGGCAGATATTGGAACAGAAATGAGTTCTTCTGGGGACAATGGTAAAATAGATCCATTTGTTCAGTGATATGCAAATAGAGTTGGAAGTCACATGGCAACAAGAGGAAAACTTGAATAAAATAGTTAACCAAAGAGGCTGTATGGTCTTTTCTTACATGATTTTAACATCAAATTAAGCAAACTTGCTCTAGTGTTAAAGAGAAGGTGTGCCTGCATGATCTTTTGATGTTTCTTTAGTGTGATGGGGTAAACACTTCAAAAATATATATGGGAGAGACATCCTAATATTTGTGGGATTTTCTTTCTGTACTGCTTACCAGCTTAAGGGAAACAACTTGTTTTCTTATTCTGACTTGGAAAACTTAATTGATCAAGAATGGTAAAAACTTGGAAGAGGGAAAATGAAATGTCTTTCTTTTCTTCCTTTGCCAGGTCCAGTGGTTCATTCCAGATTAAATGTAGCCTCTGAGTTCCAGGGGCTTTAGAACTTTATATACTCTCAGGTTCTTATGAGAAGAGAAGTTTCTTTTGTTTCCTAATTTTTTTATTTATCTTAACACCTTTACAACCTTGCGAGACAGTCCTGACTACTGTGTTTTAAAGTTTTGAAGCTTTTCACTTTTATGAATAAAATGAAAATTCCTTTAGCTATCAAACATTTTCACTGAATTGGATGGGAGGCTGTTGTATTTTAGTTTAAAGTTTGACTAAAGCACAGAGCTGAATCTACATATTTGGTTAGGAAATAATAAAGAGTAGCTGTTATATCAAGGTGGTATATGGAAATACTTGAAATATAATTTTTCTGAACTATGGTTTGGATCAAAAAAAAACCAAACTTAGGGAAGCTTGACTGAACTGCTGAGTCCAACTGGGCAAGGAGGTACCTCTCAGGTATATTCTTGCAATGATACAGTGTGTAAGCAAGCCCTACCAGGTTTTCTAGTAGGCAACCTTTTTTGCCCCAGAATGAGTCATTCTAATGTAAATTCAATATGAGGAGGTGCAATAAAATATATGGCCAGAAAAGCTTGTTAAAAATGCTGGGTGATAGAAGGAGCCATTGGCACTGTGAGAAACTCCTGCCAGTTGTTACCAGTGAACTCCAGTTGGTGCCCACTAGGAGTCCCTGAGCACCAGCAAAGGCCCATTGTAAAGTTTGTTTAATGAATAGGCAGTGCATCTTCTCTCTATCATTCCTCTCTTTCTGTCTCTCTCTGCTAATATTTTGCCACTGATGCAGAACAAGGTTTGTACCTAGGCTGCCCTCTCTTATCCTGGCTTAGAATGCAGCTATTTGAAACAAATTGTTTCTAGGTGGAAATGAGAAGCAGCCTACTAATGTTAGGTCAACTCTCCTAATTTCTTTGGAGTTTAGGAAGTATTGAAATAATTTCTGTACATTTTATTGAAAATGACAATGCTAATCTCTTTGGTATTGCTTGTTGCAATTTTATAAATCCTACAAGGCAGTCTGTGTTATGGCTGGTGAAGCGATTGGTGCTAAAGCTTCTTGTTCTGTGAGCCCATGAGTTTTCTCTTCCAAAATAAAGTGTTTTTAAATAAGTCTTTTTGGTAGAAACTCAGGTCTAGCCATATGATTAGGTCTGATTTACGGAGAGCCTGTCAGCAGTTGCACTGATGTAGAGGCTGAGGCTCTCTTCACCAGAATTCTCTAGGCAGCAGTGAGGGCAAACTTCTGGGGGAAAAAAAGATGCTTTTTCATTCCCCCTTTTAAAGATTAGACTCAGTGGAAGGTAGTTCTGCACAAGTAATTTCCAGAGGAGCAGTTCTTGGCTTTTAAGGGGCAGAGCCTTCGTGCCTGGAAGAGAATTCTGGGCTGGTGTCTGTGGGCGCAGTCCTGCGTGTCCTGCTGGGGCTGAGCCTCTCAGCATTCGTGGCTTTGGCAGCACAGATTGTGTTCTCAGCTCAGAGGAGACCTTCACAGCACTGGAAGATGTTTGAGGCATGAGCCAGACTGTAGGAACTTGGCTGGCTGTTCAGAAAAGCGAGATTCCAGCACCTGAGCAAGTCAGCTTTTCCTTGGGAGCAGTGGCATTGTTGGCTGCCAGCACCACAGCTCTGCCTCAGCTCTGGGCCTGACTGGGCTTGCAGGTCAGCAGTGCAGGGGCTGCTGAGGCACAGCCTGCACAGGAGATTGCTGTCCCTCCTTGTTTCTTCTTGGCTCCCTGGGGGCAGGATCTGCTCATTCCCATCCTGCTGCCTGCAGCCACAGAGAGCCATCACTTAGGTGCCTTTTGTTGCCCGTGTATGGATGAGGAAAAAATGTTTCTTGGGCATTCAGCTTTCTCCTGGTACAGTAGCTAAAATTTGCTTTGCTTGTCTCTGTTATCTCTTCTTTCTGACAATTGAAAGAAGTTGTCTTAAAGGCATTAAATGCTCTCCATGCTTCCAGTTACTGAATTTGGATTAGGTGAGGAGCATACAGGTTCACTTCTGGTATCAGTTTAGATGTTCCTGACTTTTGTTCCTGACAATTAAAGCCCTTGGGGCATGCCATTGCTTTTTAGATGGAAGTGGCTATGGTGAGCTGTTATAGATAAAGCCTGCATTTAATAAACAGAAATTTTGCAAAGGGACTTACCAATTTACATGTTCCTAATAATGTATATCCTATTCTAATACCTTTTTAATTCTCGTGTGGACCTCAAAACCTTCCCTGTAATTTATGGCCAGTAGGTAGATTCCAGAACAAACTGAAAAACTGTTTGCAGTCACCACAACTTCACATTGGCAAGAGAAAGTATATGCTGATTTCTGCAGCCCCTTTAGGGATTAGTTGGTGCTTTCTCCTGGCTCTCCATTCTTTTCCAAGCTGGCATCTGACATTCATGTTAGGCAGTGTGTCTTCCAACTGTGTTTGGTTTTAGGTTTTTTTCTGAGACAGGTGAAGGGAGCATTTCATATACTGGGAGGATTCCATGTCTGGTGTGGAAAGCTTGCACTCTCCAAATCTGCATCACCACCTGAGTGCATCAGGAGCAGAGGGACGTGTCTGATCCAAACCCAAATTAGCCCTGGGTGGATTGTGTCCATCAGACAGGCCAGCAGGGCTGCTCCTCGAAGCTTTATGTACTGCTGACACAGTGCTGAACTGTAGCACCTCCACTGCCTGCTCCAGCCAAACACTGACCATTCAGAAAATTTATTTATTGAGGACTGCCCCAGTGTTCCTGTTTTTAGAAGCTATTTGCCAGCCTTCACCGGCAGTGGGGATTTGCAGAGTCACCTGTAGCTGCCATTCTTTCTGTGTGTACTGTGTGGTTTTTTTCCTTGGAAGCCTGATCAAAGCATTGCTTTAGGGATGCAACTCAAGGAAAAGAGGCAATTGGGGAAGCCATAGTCTTATCCCTTCTCCCTACAAAAACTTGTGCAGCATGGGGGGCAGGAGGGCTGTGCTGAGGGGCTGACAGACACTGATGGGAGTTGGTGTTGCTCTGACTCTGTTGGCTCCTGTATTTCACGTGTGACAACTTAGAGTTGATAAAAATGTCCCAGGCAATTATCACTAATGTTGGCAGGACGCTGCTGCCACATAAAGCTGAAAATATAAACTATAATGTGAGCATTATTAGTGTATATTCGTTCAGAAGGAGGCATAAGCAGGGAAAAGTGAACAGTTGACTACTGTTATGGGATGAAATAAAAGCAGTCATGCTGTTGAACCAACAGTAGCTCAAATCCTGCATGGGGTGAACTGAAGCAGAGTTGTAAGCAGATTCGCCATTGCATGAATTATCTTTGGCATAAGTCAGTTATTTTGAGCTTTCTAATATATTGTCATTTTGCTTTCTTACAGGCAGGCAGAAGTCCTGAAGGCTGACATGACAGGTAATTGCCTTTATTATACAGTTTATATAGCTTATTAATAATATTTGATTCCTGGTTTTGTTTTCCTTTTGCTTATCATTCCTAAGAATTTTCTGGAGGGTGTGTCACCTCATGTTAAAGGCTAGTCCTCTGTATATAAATAAATAAATAGTATTTTAACAACTGTGCCCCTTTGGCCTGTACCCAATACATATTTTTGAAGTTGACTTTGGATGTTCTAAACATTTGGAGATGAAGGTCTCATGTCTCTACCTCTCTCTGAGACTCCTGCCCAGACCAGCACAGGAACTGCTGTACTTGGGATTAGCCAGGATTTGGGTGATTTTAAGGAACCTGGGTGAGGAAATGCTGAGCACTACCACATGTTGTGAAAGTGCAGCCCTAGATGCAGTGAAATGCTGTGAGCTGTGATTTAAGCTGTATATATTAATGGGAAATGGAAATGGTTTATATTATTGAATCAACCCTGCAGTACAATTAGCTTCTCTCACGAACCTTTGCTCAGCTGTGCTTGCCACGTGGGTGTACTTAGAGTAGCAGGCTGATGTAGTCCCCATAGGACCATTAAAACCACCTGGATCCACCCAACCCAAGAGGAGTGGCTGCACCATCAGTATCAGGATGGTTTCCCTGGGGTGAGGCCCATCCCTTGTGCTCCTGCAGCCCCAGCCATGGGAAATTGGACTCTGTAACTCAATAGCAGGGAGCAGTGTTTGCACTCGCCCTCTGGGGTGGAGAGCAGATAGCTACTGAAGAGTTAGAAAATGCCCACAGTGTTCTTTAAACACCAACAGTGTGTGTCCATGCACTGTCCTATCTAGTATCCCTCCATGGATTTATTGTCTGCTGATTATTTTTTGGCTACACTGGAAATTTTTCTAAATTCATCCAGTGGCAAGACATTTTGCCGTTTTATAACTTATGGAGAGCCACATTCTCCTACCAGTTTTGTTTTTTAACTTGCCAGCTGCTAACTTTGTTCACATCTAATTCTGGAGTTGTAGGAGACTCCTCAGTTAAGCAGTGAGCCCTCAACCCCTCTGTAGTTCTTGTATTTCACTATTCTGAGGAAAATGATAAAAGCAGGTGTTTGGTGATGTGTATCTAACACTGAGCTCTATTCTTTCATTTGGTAAATGAGTGAAAAATCAGATTTACTCCATAAATTCGTGTGACTTTGGGGTTTTTTTTCTTCTTTCTTGTTGCTCAGATTCAAAGCTGGGTCCAGCAGAAGTCTGGACATCCAGACAGGCTCTACAGGACTTATATCAAAAAATGCTAGTGACTGATTTGGAATACGCTTTAGATAAAAAAGTGGAGCAGGACCTGTAAGTACCTCATTGAATTTGTGTGTGTGTATGTGATCTGGGCTGGGCAGCAGGAAACCCTGAGGCTTCCAGAAAAGCAATTGTAACCTATAGAATAGTTGTCTTATTTCCTTTAAAATGAGAGCTGTGCTGTGGGTGAAACATGAGAATGCCCTACAGAGCTGACAAAGAACATTCAGTAGGTTAGAGTTTTACCTCTGGCAATTCAGAGGCAGCCATGTCATGCAGGACTGGGTTTTGGAGAGCCAGGTGGAGGCAGACAAGCTAAGGAGCTCCAGTCTGCTCTGCTCTCAGGGGAGGGCTGAAGTCTGCATTTTCCTGAGAGGAGGAAATTTGCCTGATGTAATCACCTGGAGCTTTGAGCAAGGTCTAACAGGGGCTGCTGAAGACCAGTTTTAAGCCCTGTGAGGTAGAGCTGGGCAGAGGGAGGAATAATCAGGGTTGCTCATGGGGTTAATTAATAGGTTACTCCTGACACCTTACGAATCAGGGTAAGATCCAGCTGGATTTTCTCCATGCCCTGAATCCATTCCCTCTTATTTAAGGTGCAGACATGAGTTGTAATAAGTTTAGTTAACAAATGCATGTGGTTCTTTCAGCATTGAGGGAAACCAGATGAGTTGGCTGGCTGAGTTCTCCTCTCCAGGCTTCCAGTTATTGAATGATTTTTCAACCTCATTTATGTACCCCACATTTTGTTTTAGGGAGGGACTTCTCTGCTGCCTAAAATAGAACAATTGCCAGCAAATATCAATGAGGCTAGCATTAGCCATATACATATATACATGTGTATGTTAGCTATATATATATCAGGATCTGTTTCCATAGGTATGAGAGGTGAGGAAAGGTGGTTATTCCATATTTAACATTTGTTCTCATCTGAATGTTGCTTGAATTTGAATATTCTTCATGTCTGATGCTACGTAATTAAACAGTTCTTTCCTGTTATTTATGCCATCTGCATAAGACACTTCCAAAGTAAAAAGATAAATGCTTCTTTTATTTTCAGTTGGAATCATGCCTTTAAAAATCAGATCACAACACTCCAGGGTCAGGCGAAAAACAGAGCAAATCCGAATCGGAGCGAAGTTCAGGCAAACCTTTCTCTGTTTTTAGAGGCAGCTAGTGGCTTCTACACACAGGTGAGTTGCACAAAATACAGGCTGGGTGGAGGATCAGTTTTAGCTGGGTAAAATCTGTTCTTTGCCCTTAGCTTAGGAAACTGCTGCTGCATTGGTTTGAGCAGTGCACCTTGCTAACCGTAGTGCTCTCAGCAGGAGATGTCTGCAGAGCTGCTGATGAGCTTTCTTTTGATCAGTCTTGAGCTGAAACTTTTGTGCATCTGGTTGTGGTGCAGTTTAGGTTCCTTTCTAATGGAATCTACTTTAACACCTCAACCCCACTGTTTTGGGTAAGGTCAGAGGTCCATTTCTTACTGTGCTCTGCTGTGCCTGCTCAGAGCAATCATAAAGCAGCAGGAAAGGGTAGTATGATGCTTCTTTGCACTGTCTCTTGCCTTCTCACTGTGCATCTGTTGCCTTCTTGAACTACCACCTGTATGAATTCTCTGACTATTAGAAAGTCTAGCTTTCACTGGCTCTCCAGGCCCTCTTAAAGCCATTTACTCTGTGTCTGCAGTGACCTGTGGTGAGGAATTTTGTCTTTTAATTGTAATGTCTTACAGAAATGATGACACAGAAAATCTCAAGCGTAGCAGATGAGTTAGTTGATGTGCTCTTAGTACTTTTTTCCTACTGTTTCTCTAAAAATTCCCATTTGGCTTCTCATTGCTATATATGTTTGTGGGCCATTGCCTTCATTCCTTTTCATTTGCTGTATAGTGAAGGATAAGCAAGGATAATCAGTTTGTTCTTGGATTAAGTTACTCAGGAACAGAAATATGTGCAGAAAATGCAGATGCACAGGATGTGTGTGATGGCCTAATGTTTTGTTCTTTGCCTCTTCCTTGTGACTCCTAACACCAATGATGAGCATTGAGGTGTAAGTCTTAATTTTCAACAATTAGAATAATTAGTTCACTTCTAGGAACTTTTCTTCCCCTAAAGCAAAACTGTATTGAGTGCTCTTGGGCCAAGAATCTTTTGCAGGTTTTTCAGTTAATTGCCAAAGGAGTGTGATTTCTATTCATATACTTGTTTTTTGCTGACATTTTTTTACCTACACTCTTTCCTGTGTTAGATTTCATTAGATTTAAACTATGGAGAATAAGAGTCAGTATATGATAATGGCCTTAGTAAAGGTAACTTGCCTTTTCTTCCTTTTTTCCCCTCATTTGGTGTCTGCTTCAACAACATTGTGGTTGCTGAATCCTGTCTCAGTGTTCAGAGTAAACTTTCATGGCTGATTTACACTGTCTTCAGTTTACAGCATTCACAGTAGATCATTTGTACTGGATTATTTCCTAGTTGGATTCCAGACATCTGCCATGCCAACCCCAGGGTACCCTTGTGGCTGCCCTTTTTTCCCCTTCAGCATTGTTTTTTTGTAAAGCTGCTTGTTGGAAGTAGCCAGTTTCACAGGTTGTCATGGTTGCCAAGGGCGTTCTACCTCTACACTGTTTGTCTTGCAAAAGCCTTGTTCTTTCCTGCAATGGATCAGGGAATTTTACTCTTTCTGAGCTTGACACTACAGACTGGCTCATCTTTCTCTGTTTGCTGTGATGTTAATTACATTTTCAGTCTAAAGCCTTGGCTCAGCCAAGGTACCTGTTCTCCAGCTGTGAGGCGTCCCCAAGTGACATCTTTGAACAAGAGCATAAATTTTCTTAATTTGGCATCTTTGAAGATGTCAAGATGCTCTCTTTTATCCAGCTTTCATCTCTGAGGTCTCTCTTGTTTGGGGATTTTTTGTTTACTGTATAGAGAAAGAGGCAAAGAGGTATGAGGTGTAACACAAACCTCTTTCTGCAGCAAGCAAAAGCATCATGTCTCATCTTGCTGACAGAGTATGTGTTTCTGTCAACCATGGGCTTTCTCTGTGCCTTTATCTGGAAGTGCAACTCTCCTGCAGGTCTGTTTTATTTGGAGACTGAGCATGTTTCCAGCTGGGAGAAAGTCTGTCACTTCTTACCTGCATTTGTTGCCCTAGTAATCAGTCCAACACACACTCTTCACTCTCTGGTTGCCATTACTTTGCAGAGTATTTATGTTGGAGTCCATTGGGAAGAGCTTCAAAAGCACTAATTAGAATGGCAGAGTTGAGGCTTTCTTTCAATCAGCTTTTGAAATATTTGATCAAGTAGCTGATGCCTTGTTCCTTGAAAGAGTCCCAGTGTTGGCTTAGTGCAAATATTTACTGACACCTCAGCCACTGAACTGTTAGTATTGCCTTGTGTTGCTTATCAATTTGGTTATGTTCCAGCTTCTTTCGAAATTTATACTTGGGATAGTTTCTTTCTAAAGTTAAAGTTGGGTTTCTTATGTTGGAACAAGCTGCTTTGGAGAGTGAGGGATGTTCCTTTCTATTATTTTCAGAGAACAGTGTCACTTATTGAAGATATAAAACCCACTGTGTTCCTCTTGAGGGTCCTACTGAAAAAAACAAAACAAAAAGACAAAGCAAAACCATAAAACCCAGCAATATCTGTTGACCTCCCATAGTCAATCTCCTCTGATAAATCCTTGGTGATTTAAATATCATGAGGATTGAGTTGCTTGCTGGTTTGGGATGCAGAGCTTTTTCTTACTGGGCAGATGAACACAGTGGACACAATGGAACTCAATGAATTCCATATGGAGAATGTATTGTAAAGTCTCATTTTCAGTAAATTGAGCTTGTTCACCTCAAATATATTTGGCTCATCAGTGGTGAACACACGCCTCTGAGTGGCGCTCTGTTAGTTCAGTGACTTGTTTTGATGCCTTTGCAATGGCTGTCTGGAGCTGCCACTGAGCCAGGCCATGTTTGCAGTTACTCCAGGAATTGTGCACAGTTTTTAACGTGGACCTGCCGTGCCGTGTGAAGTCTTCCCAGCTGGGGATCATTAGCAATAAACAGACGCACACCAGCGCCATCGTGAAGCCGCAGTCCAGCTCCTGCTCCTACATCTGCCAGCACTGCCTTGTCCACCTGGGAGATATTGGTGAGTTTCACAAGGAAAGGGCTGGGACGTGGAGTTCTGTCTGTGTTCAGCTTCTAGAGAGGGATCTCCATGTGCTCCACTTCAGCAGCTAGTTGCTGATTGTGCCTGTGGTGATTGCAGCAGGGGGAAAGACCTGGAAAGAAACTCTGTTCAGACTTATCTAGTGTTTGTTACACATTAACACATGGAGACAGTTAATCACTGGCTTGCTAGTGATCTGCTAAAGTCTGTCTCCTAGCATTTTAATCATGTTCTAGCTGGTAGGCACAGGGAAGTGCTGAAACTGGTAACTATTACAAAAGCTTGTTGCAGCAGGCTGGCAACTTCTCCATTCCAGAACACTAATATCTTATGTACAAGGGCACCAGTTAGAAATCCAGTCTTTCATAAATGGGGTTTCTTTTTTACATTAAGTTCAGCAAGTTTATTTCTTTCTTGATTCAAGAAAAACTTTGTGTTGTAGAAAGTTCTCTTTTCACAGGAATTTGCAGTTGCTTTTTGAACAACCTAAAAATAGATCTAGTTGGTGATCCTGCAAAGGGGGATGAAAAATATTTTTAGCTCTCTGTATGTGGTATTCTTGGCACTGTTGTCCATAAGACAGTCTTAGGTCTGAGGCAAAACAGCCACCTCAGAATTAAATGTGTCAAATCTTGATTCTGTTTGGTGTAATTGCACATTCTTCTGATGCTTATTCCTGAAATGCTAGTGAAATGCTCTTCAGGTAAGTTGCATTTTATGAAAGTAACTGCAGGGGACTGGAGTTTTGTGCCTCAACTTGGGTTTTTTTGCTGTTTTCTTAGCTCGCTATAGGAATCAGACCAGCCAGGCAGAGTCTTACTATAGACATGCAGCTCAGCTTGTCCCTTCTAATGGTGAGTCTGGGATACCTTTCCAGTTCATAATTCCAAAGGAAGATTTCGGGTATTGTTTTCTTCTCTGCCAGTTGAAAACTTGGGCTTTTACATAAATATCCCTCTCCAAATTCTCCACACAATCATACAACAAAGCCTCACCCATCAGTAAATCATTTAGATAATGGTTATTTGCATGATCTGTGTTGCTTCCTTTTGTGCAGGTTTAGAAACAAGGGAAGTAATACACAGCTTTACTCCAAGACTTCACTACTGCCATACTCTGTTACATTCATGCATTATAAAGTTCAATTAATGAAAACTTGCTTTACACCAGCATTGTTTGTTTTTTTTTTTATTGTTTATTCCCATGCCAATTTATAGTTTCTGATGGGAGTTAGAGTTCTTTAGTTCAGGCATCTAGCTTTGTAGCTATTGTCTTCCAGTGGCCCAAAATATAGGGATGGTGATGAAAGGTGAAGTTACTTTTGAGCTGGGCTGCTGAAACCAGTGATCCAATTTTTTAACCAGTTGCATTCTAACTGAACAAAACAAAAACTCAACCCCCTGAAACAAACAAGCAAACAAAATCAGAGACCCCCATACCCAATCTTTCTCCATCCAAAGTAAAAAAAAAAAGGCAACAAGACAGACAAACAAAAACCCACAACCAAAAAGACCAAACCCCAAACCTAAAAGCAACCAACAAAGGCAACACAAGCAAACAAACAAAACCCTCCAAACAGCTGATGCACCACAAATTTAGAAGCTTTTTCACTGAAGTAGTTCAGATCTGAGTCTGGGGCGGAAGGGTCAGCAGATGGATCTAAGCCTTGCCTGTTGAAGAACAGAGGACTCTATGCTCCCTTTCCAGGTGACCACATGTACTCTGAAATCTAGCATGTTTTCCCTCAGGAGGAACTTGTTGGACAGCTTGTCTTTTTCTCCCTTAGGTCAGCCTTATAATCAGTTGGCTATCCTAGCTTCCTCCAAAGGAGACCACTTGACCACAATTTTCTACTACTGCAGAAGCATTGCTGTGAAGTTTCCTTTCCCAGCTGCCTCCACTAACCTACAAAAAGCACTTTCTAAAGCACTGGAAAGGTGAGACTAAGTAAATTATTGCCACTCAGGTAAGTAGGAAGATATTTCTTCTAAAAGTTCCTGCCTTGCTAGAAGTTACTCATATTTGGCAGTGGAAACAGAAATCCTTCAGCCCTTGTCCAGTCAGAGCATCCTCAGAGGTGCACGGAACAAAGAATGTGATGCTCCTGACTGATTATTGAACGCAGGAAATAAGCATATTGTGCCAACACAAAAAGTAGTTTTTCAGGACATTCCTCCCTCATTTTGGAGTAATTCTGGGGTGTTGTGTGCAGCTGTGTGTAATTCCAAAGACTGAATCAGGTGTGTCTGTTCTAAATGCAGTCGTGATGAGGTGAAGACTCGATGGAGCGTGTCTGACTTCATCAAGGCATTTATTAAATTTCATGGCCATGTGTACCTGAGTAAGAGCTTGGAGAAGCTGAGCCCTCTTCGAGAAAAGCTGGAAGAGCAATTCAAGGTTAGTTGTAACAACATATTAATTAGTATATTGAGAATATTTTTACCAGCTGAGTTCAGAAATTGCAGTCCATTAATCATTCTTTCATATGATAAAATACAGGAAGCTCAAGTAGCCAGTTAGGGAAGGTTTGCATTGCAGCTGACATTGGATAGTTGTGGTAACTTCTGCCAAGATTAGGGATTTTTCCCATTTGACACATGGTCCATTGTTGGTGGAGATACAGGAGAAATCAGTGACCACTGTTGATTCTCTGCTCTTCAACCTGGATAATTCTTGGATACCTGTAAAAAGGACTTGATTAATCTGTAAAATCTTGTCTTGGTGGCCTGAGGAATTTAGAGAGCTTCATGTTTTGGATGTCTATCATTCACTCCCAGTGGTTGTTAAGGCTGCTTTTAATCTGCCTTGGGAAACCTGCCTCTCCTGTTAACAGTTTACCCTTGAAAAGTGTCCCATATACAACCTTACTCTGTGCAGACTAGAACTATGCTGAACATGTTTTCCATGGCAATTTCAGGAGTCCCGTTGGTTACATACCCAGCTCATTATGTTGGACAGTACAGCCAAGATCAAAACAAAAGAATTCTATGAAGTATTTATGCAAAATAGTATAATTTCAGAGAGGACATGGTGTTAACTGGTAAATGGCTTTTGGAAACTGCTCTGCTTCAGCTTCCTAATTTGTGGAAAAGCATCAGGGAGGATGAATATGTTCAGCAGAGCAGTGGATGCTTTTCAAAAATAGGAAAGGGGAATGTGGTCTGAGCAATATAAAAAATCACAAATGATCTTTCCAGTCCTTTTATACTTTTTTGTCTTGAATTGTGCTGCTACGGTTAGGTTCACACTGTCTTTAAAATAAATTTAAAAATCCACAGAACTTCCTATGAATTGACTGCTCCAACCCTGGCAGTTTATGTTTCAAAATGAAATAATTGTATCTCTCTTTCCATGTGTGATACTGGCTGTTGAAAAAGTACTGCTTTTTCCACAGTGCTTATAATCAATAATTATGAGCATTGCTCAGACATGTGGAACAGTCTTAATTTTCTGGACTGATCCAGAGTGTTAAAACAGCTAATTGAGCCCTGCTTTGTTGCTTAGTTTACCTTTTTTGTTTATATTATGCAACACAAGGTCTAATTTATCAGAGAGTAACTCTTCTGACTTCACCAAGTTGAATGTGGATGTGAAGTTTGCTGTATGATAGTGAATTATTTTAATTTTGTGGCTCATTTTAACTCTGAGGAGAGCAGTTGCAGGATTGGGAGCATTCTGCCAGGCTCTGGCCCTGCTGCTGGCAGCTCTGCCAGTCTCAGTTGTCAGCTGTACAGTGCTGGTGCTTCATGCCCTAAATGCGAGTCAAGGGTGAATGTGGAGCTTAAACCTTTTCCTGATGCTTACACGAGTTAATTCACCTAATTCCCTGATTGTTGTATTGCTGAGATTTAGGAGAGCTCCTTTTTTCACCCAAAAAGCTTGAAGTCTCTTTTCCTGTCCTGAGAGAGCTGTCTTTTCTAGCATAGTTACTAAAAGACATTTGTAAATAGCTCTCTCTATTTTAGTCCACTGAGGCATTTTGTGACCCATGAAGTCAGGTGTGGAATTAGTCTTTAATGCATAACCATGCAGTAGTTAAATTTTCCTGGGGTGTTTTTTAAAATGTCACCTTCTCCATGCTGGTTCTTTGAAGGGCGGACAAACCCAGTGGATCTATGGGCCTTTGCAGTGCTGTCTGTGCACATTCCAAGTAGCACTTGCTCTGGAAGAGAGCCATAAGCAAAGGGGATGTTGATTTGTTGTGTGTCTGAGCTGGTGTGCAAGCAAAAACCTTGTGCTTAACAGTGGGGTCCTCCTGGGGAGCCCTGTGCTGTGCTGGGAGGGCTGACCTGAAAATAAAATCCAGAATGAATGTTGTGAAAGAGCAGAAACATTAGTCAAGCAGTGAAGGAGCACCTACCAGTCCTTTCAAGCATGTGTTTTGCCATCTAAAAATATGTGCACCCTGTGTGTTTGTTGCAGAGGTTGTTGTTCCAGAAGGCCTTCAACTCTCAGCAGTTAGTCCATATTACTGTGATCAACCTGTTCCAGCTGCACCACCTGCGGGACTTCAGCAACGAAACGGAGCAGCACAGCTACAGCCAGGATGAGCAGCTCTGCTGGACACAGCTCCTGGCTCTCTTCAGTAAGTGTGGGAGCTAATTGATTTTTGTAGTTCCCTTGGTTTTAATGTGGAATCCATTAGTAATTTCCTGTCAGGATTTGGCTTGATGGCTGGCTGAGGTAAGTGCTGAGAATAGACATTAGGGAGAAAGTGGTGAGAGATGATGGTCACACAGGATCATTTCTGTCAGCAGTGCTGACTAACACTGGATTTCTGTGTCCAGACTTACTCTGTTTGAAGTGTTACAGAACTCTGCATCATTTTCCTGGTTCTGAAAGAGCATTTTAACTTGAGTGCAAAGCTGGATCCAGCTTGGTGGTGAGTAGTACCCCTCTTGGGGGCTGCTCCCCAGTTAGCTGCAAACAGTTGGAGTTGCTTTGAATGGAACTGGTTCTGATTCAACAGGATTGAAGTTGAGTCAACCAGGACCTCAGCTATTTCTTTGCCTTTGGTAATATCAACCAGGAGATGGTGAGAGTGCAGAGCATTTTAGACTCTAGCCACATAATGCTGATTTGCTTAACCTGATTGAGCCTGTTGTCAGCTTGGTCTTGTTTGTCGACACCTAAATTTCTGAATAGCTGGATTTCTCCAAATTCCAGCCTGGAGCTGATTCTGAAGACAGCATGGTCACATGGGTGTGGTTACTCTAAGGGGTCTGGGCTGGGTGCCTGCCTGCAGAGCTCCAGTGCATTTGTGTGCCTGCTGGTTGAAGTGAATAAAGTGGAGGTAGGTAGTTGTGTTGATAATTTCTGATAAATAGGTGAGTGACTGTTTTTGCACTGGGCTTGTCTCAGCTGATTTCTTAAACTTACCAAAATGACTTGCCATGACAGTTGAAGAGATATAAACATCAAGATTCTGCTCCATGGTAGAAAACGATTAAAAATCCCTGGATTGTGATCTGTTGGTGGACTGTTTAAGATGAGGTAGCTGGGCTGCCTTGGTCTAAAGAACTAGCTCTTAGAATAGGGGTTTATAAGGTGGACATGTTGGATTAAGTTATTTGGTCAACTTTGAAGTGTCATTCCCACATAATGGAGTTTTTTTCTTTTGCTTTTTCCTCTTACTCTGTTTCTAGTGTCATTTCTTGGAGTTCTGTGCAAGTGTCCTTTACAAAATGACTACCAGGAAGACTCTGGGGCTGCATATCCTCTTCCAGCTGTGAAGGTTTCCATGGACTGGCTGAAACTTAGGCCGAGTGTTTTCCAGGAGGCAGTGGTTGATGAGAGACGGTAGTGAGTGTTAATCTTTCTCTTGTTACATTTTGTTGCATGGAGGTCCTAATTACTGTTGATCCACAAATTAGTCATGGGAAAAGTGGTCATACAACTCATCATTGCAGATACCAAAATGACAGAAAGTGTATGTGCTAAAAGGTTCATAAAGCAAAACATGAGATTTGTTGGTTACATGAGCAAATTGATTCTTTTAATTGTGTTTAGGTTTCCTGTAAGTTTTTTACAATTGGGGGATCTATTTTATAATGTCCAGTTTGAGCATAACTACTGAGTGTTCCTGTAGTCTTATCTAGTATAATGGTTTCTCAGATTACTGGGGGAAGTGGCAGGAGAATACTTTCCTTAATTTTATGCACTAAACCATCACTTGGGCAGTGCTGTGATGTAGTCACCTAGGAGTTAAATTCAGTTTAGTAGAGGGACTCTAAATGTCAGTGCAGGCATAACTGTTCTGGACTGTTGCTCTGATTTTTCACTTTTGCCACTAATCTCATAAATTAAGGCTTAAATTACTCAAAACTCACAATTTTTTAAATAGTCTGTTAACTTTTCATGAATTTTTTGATTCAAGAAAGTGTTTCTGTAAAGTGGTTCTTAAGATCAGAGTGGCTGTTACTGATGCAGCTGGATGAGTATTGTTCCTAAGATGGGCTCTCCAAGGAAAGCAGTATGATGCATGAGAAACAGGGGTGCCTACAACTTTGGTTTGTTAAATAAGAAACAAAAAGCCCTGTGGAGTTTTGGGAGCTTAAACCACAGAATTCCTAAAGGCAAGATTAAGGAAAAGAGTTCAGATGTGGTTTTGAGATGGTGATAACTTTTGTCATTCACACATCCTCAAGGAAGACCTATGCCTGTATTTTAACAGGCAAGATACCTGCTTGATATCAAGTAATCTCTGCAGAGGGGACATGCAGGTAGTACTTCATGGAGTAAATGGCTTTAAGCTGAAAGAGGGCAGATTTAGGTTGGTTAGAAAGAAATCCTTCCCTGTGAGGGCAGTGAGGCTCTGGCCCAGCTTGCTCAGAGAAGCTGTGGCTGTTCCATCCCTAGAAGAGCCCAAAGCCAGGCTGGGTGGGGCTTGGAGCAACCTTGGGGTGGTGGAAGGTGTCCCTGCCCTTGGCACAGGATGGGACATCCCTTCCAGCCCAAACCATTCTGCGATTCTCTGAAGGAACTAATTTTCTGGACAACATATTATTGACTTTACTTGCCTTATTGAAGATATCTGGAGTGGTTTTTCCTTCTTTTGTTCCTTGTCAGTCATGGGAAGGAGCTGTTGCTCAGTGTAGTGTAGAGAATAATCATGAAGATCATGCTGTCTGTCCCTGCAGCCATGCAGGAGAGCAGCTGAGGGTGTACAGTGCTGTTGGGGGCATGGTGCATTCTCCAGGCTGTGTGCTGGATGATGGCTGGAAGCCTTGCTGGGGGGAACACATTCATTTCTCCTACACTGAGCACAGTGGGCATCCTGAAATAGTTTTCTATTGTTTCTGTGGTGCCCATCAGTAAAGCAGAAGGATTTTTGGACTTTTTGAGTGGGAGCTTCTAGCAAACAGGAGCAAGCAGTCTGGTGGTAGCAGTTAAACATTAACACAATGATCAGTGTGATTTTAAAATTGTTTGCTCCAGGGCCTTTGGGAAGAATTTCCAGTCACTGCTTGTTACTGGTATTGTGAGGGCAAGGCAGGGGACTGCAAGTTCACCTCTAGTTTAATGGTCTTGCTTGGTGCAGCCCTTACTTAGAGTCTCTTCTCTTGGTGGTAAATGCTCCAGCACTACAGTGCAGTGTTCTTTTTCATGGAGCAGAAGTGCTTCTGCACAGCTGTGTCTTCCTAAATTCTTTTGCTGCCTAAACTGACTCATTGACTAATGGCTTGAGAGCCATCAGCTTTGGACTGCAAAGCATGAATTGCAGACAGGTGCTTGCAGCACTTGCTCACACTTTGGTTTTATCTGGTTAAATTCACAACAGCCTCTCTGGCCTGCTGTGTGTGCTCTGAGAGCCTGGCTTCCTTGAGAACTTTAGGTTGGCTTTTTAGTAATAGTAATTCTTTCAAGAAAGTGGTTCACTCAAACTTTGCAAGAAACTTTTCTTGGGAATCAGAGGATTAATGTAAACTGTGATGGTAACAGCATTCAGTGTTTTTTGGTAAAGCAAACACATCCCATGTTATGCAGTTTTCACTCAGGGTTTGCCTGTTTTCTAATTTTTAGCATATGGCCCTGGCTGATCTCTCTTCTAAATAGTTTCCAGCCTCATGAAGAAGATCTATCCAGTAATAATGGTAAGGACACTTACAGTCTGTGCTGTAAAGAACTGTGAAAAACAATGTTTTTCCTGCTGATGTGGGGAGTTACAGTTGAAGAGCAAATTAGGAGCAAATAAACAATAAGATACTGTGTTCAATGCTTTCATGCTGTCCTTATGCTGTTTACTGTCTGTTTGCCAGCAACCCCGCTTCCAGAAGAATTTGAGTTGCAAGGATTCCTGGCTCTGAGGCCCTCGTTCAGGTGGGTGACAGCTGAAGGATCCTGCACCCTTGCTGATGTCACAACTTTACAGACATTGGCCTGTTCCATACAATATGTTATCTATGTCTGTTTACTGCTGTATAAATTGGTGTTGGTCTCTTCAAAACAACTGCAATGGATGGTGTAGCCCTAAGAAATTCTCGAGGTTATAATATTGCTCATGACCCTGCTGAACCTCTTTAACGTAGATGCATCTTAACAGATGAGAACTACAGGTGTAAATCAGACATCTCTTAACAGCCATGTTTTGAATAATATCTGGTCAAAGTTCAGAGCTTTTAATAGAGCAATGCTGACAGATATTTCTAGAAAAATAGGATATTGCAGAGGGTAATTGTGTAATTAATATTCCCTCTTCTGCTTCAATGCTAGGAACTTGGATTTTTCCAAAGGCCACCAGGCAATTACAGGGGATAAAGAAGGGCAGCAATGCCGGATACGGCAGCAGCGCCTGATCTTCACAGGCAAATGGATTGCTGATAACCAGCCAAGGTAATTGCAAGTACTTGGTGTTTCCCATGCTGCTGGAAGCTGAGGTGACACAGGAGCCACTGTGGAGTGCTATTTTTCTCTCTGTTCACCACAGCAGTTAGCTGTAATGTGAGCACAAGATGATGACAGCTCTAATAACGTGTTCTGTGGGTCAGCATGCTATTCCTTCACAGACTGATTATGATAAGTAATGTAGTGTATGTACTTGCTTTTTCATTCCTTGCTGTGTTTTTCAGGTTGATTCAATGTGAAAACGAGGTAGGAAAGCTCTTGTTTGTGACAGAAATCCCGGAGCTCTTACTGGAGGACCCTAGTGAAGCCAAAGAGAGTCTCACCTTGCAGGAGACATCCATGGTGGAGCCACTGTGTGCTGATGGGAGCCCTGGACTCAAATCAGTGCTGTCCTCTGGCAGAAGCCTGAGCAACAGCTGTGATGCAGGAGAAAAACCCATGGTCACCTTCAAAGAGAATATCAAGCCCCGGGAGATGAACAGAGAGCAAGGGCGCATCTACCCCCCGAAGGACATAGCGAGGGAGAGGCGGGACTTTAGCAAAGGAATAGTAGCAAATAAGAATGATGGCAAGAAGGATAACAATAAAAGGAAGAACGAGACCAAGAAATGTGGCTTGGAGAAGATGCAGGAAGCAGGAAAGCAGAATGTGGCAGTTCAGGTAAGCCTTTAGCTCAGAGGGATACTGTGCCTGAGACAGTGCCATGTTGTGTCAGGGCAGTCTCTGCTTGTGTAGAGTATGGTAGAGCTGAGGTCTTGCTGTGGGCCCTGCAGCTGCAGCTAATGCTCAATACTGTAAAATCCTTCTACCTCAAAGACCAGGTGATGGTGATCTTAGCATCTCTTTGCTTTTCCTTGATGCTATCTTAAAAAGGGAGAGAGAGGGAGAAAAATAGTTCAATAGAGGTGCTATAACTGTCCTAAAAAGAACCGATTTCTACCCATTCCACAAATATTTAAGCCACCAAGGCAGTTCATGTGGCCAGGTCATAGTCATGGTCTTGCCTTGCTGGGGTCTGTTGTGAAGGAGCTGGGTACTCTGCATTTTCACTTCACTTGACTGGTGCACGTTCAACAAACTGAACATGTCACAAAAGCAGCAAATTGTATATATGTGGAGTAAGATCCTCTGTAGTGTGGGTGCAACCAAGTGTCTGTCAAAGTAAAGAAAGCCACTGTGCTCTTAA
Organism: Melozone crissalis; assembly: GCF_028551555.1. Taxonomy (NCBI): domain Eukaryota; kingdom Metazoa; phylum Chordata; class Aves; order Passeriformes; family Passerellidae; genus Melozone; species Melozone crissalis. The sequence goes on along the minus strand of NW_026535823.1, from coordinate 9,738,717 downwards.
ATCATCAATCTGTGCTCAGGCACTTGGTCAAAATGGTTTGTTTTCAGCTGCTCTTTTACCAGTTATATTTTTTAGAGGCATGCTTTTTTATTTATTTATTTGAGCATTACATATGAAATATATCAAGTAAACAGTGAATTTGCTGGTCTGCCTTCCACCAAGTCATAGTAAATGAGGGTAGAGAGTGTCAGGGTTGATCTGATCTGTACCTGGACAATTTGGCTGTATCTCAGTCATTCCCTGATAATAACTGAAACCATTCAATGGTAGTGATGGAGATTTCTGTTATTTCCCTAGAGAAACTGTTAGTTCTTCACTCTTCTTGCAGGTGGAAATTATTTCCTAATGCACCTTATGTCCCTTGCCTCTGTGTAAGCCCATTACTGCTACCCAGGACAGGTCTGCAGAGTAACTCTTCTTCCTCTTTGCAGCTGCTCCAAAGGCCTGTGCAATTGAGGTCTTTTCCCCAGGCTAGACAAACCATCTCTTTTTCCAGCTTGTGTTGTTTAGGAGCCTTGGATTATTCTCCCTGTTTTCTTTCTGATGATTTGCTGTTAAACATCCTGGTTATGAAATGGAATGTCTGAACTGGCAGCATTATTCAGTTGGTTTTGCAGGGGAGCCATACCTTGGGGTACAGAGGGTTTCTGTAAAGGCTACAGAAACCAGGGGGCAGTAATTTGTGAGTCATGGAACATGATTCTGGTATCTGAAAGCCAACATAGATGAGTTAGAATAGCAAGTTTCTTATTTATTTGTCAAATGGATCTGGAATGTCATTGCAGGTCTGAGCATAACTCCCAGCTTTGATCTTTGTGCCCCTGTCTTGCAAAATAAGGACTTCAGGTGGATTACAACCTGCCAGATCTGAGGATTATGTGTAGCTTTCTGGAGAGGGACAATAGCTTATTTATCATAAATTTGCTTGATTAAGTCTTAAGATACAACAAACCCAGCTGTAGCAGAATCTGCTCTGATGTTGTCTGTTATTGTTTGTCTATTCTTGAATAGAAATTTATTTTGGCTTTTTAACTCCATCAGGTATATTTAGGGCAACAAGTCCAGTGAAATACCTTTTGTTTTGTATAATTTGGTGGACTTGCTTATCCAGACCTGCTCCAGAATAGAGGGAGGGCTTCCTTCCCTCCACACTGAGAAACCAGTGTAGGTTTCATACCAGTTGATGGACTGTTTGTGTTCTGCTTTGGCACTCCTGACAATTTCATGCTTTATTTCCTACATAGTTCATTGCCTTCAAAAGCTTAAATGCTGCAGTTCTTACTTGGCAAAAAATGTGAAGAATGTGGTACAGAGGTGATCAGTCCTGCTTTGCAGATACATGGGAAACTTGCTCAGGCAGGATGTGATCTGGGTTGAATCTCTGCTCTCTAGGGAAGGCAATGTTAGGAGCCAAGGAAGTTCAGTGCAGACTAACTCCAAGTGTAGCGTACTCCTAAGAGGTCCCTGTGATAAAATGGTGCCTCTCTCAGGCACTGGGTAGGAACACTTAGGGCTATTATGGGGGCAAATATTTGGTAGCATTGACACTTCTGCGGTAATATCAAGTAGAAGCAAGGAAGGAACTAAAATTTGTCTTGATTAATTGATTTTAGTGATTTATGGTTTTATAAAGTTAACTGTAAATCATGCAGGGGGCCTTTTGGAAGCCATCCTCTGGAAATGTGTTATAGCATACTTGAGTTTTTGATGGATGGAGCTCGAGTTTTAAAATGCCATGGCAGGAAGAATGTCTTTGAATTCTCCAGCATTTCCATAAAACAATGCATAGTGCTTGATATGGGTTGTAAAAATATTTGGTGTATTGTGGAGGGAAAAGGGACAGCACAATGTAAGTTAAATGTGCTGAATGTGATGGAGGGTGAAGAGATGCAGCATGAGTAAGGGCCTGCATTTTTCATGGTGCTTGGCATCAGCCAGAGCCTTGAGGTGGAGTTCCCTCCAGACTTTTTCTAGTGGGAAATGAAAAATCCACCCAAATCTCCCAATTTTACAAATACAGAAAGAACCCTACACTCCCATAATTTCTAAATGGGGAAATTCCATTTGAAAAAGAACCTAAGAAAGGATATGAATGCATCTGTCCTTTTGCTACTGTAATTTGGCAGAAAACAACTGTCCTGTAACTCCTTTCAACTCAGCAGCACTAAATGTCTAAATAAACCCCGCACAGTTATGGTGTGGGGGTTATTGTTGTTGTTTGGTTTGGATTTTTTTTAATTTGATCCCTGAAACAACCCTTTCTTTCACTCACTTTTGAGGCTTGGTGTCAGGTCTGCTCCTGGGCCCTTTCTGTATTGCCCGGGTTCCTTGCTTGCTGTCTTTTTCCTGCCTGCTCCATCTTGCATTCCAGGCAGTTCTGCCGAGCTGAACAGAAAGGGAAAGTAGTCTTCCCCTCTGTCTTCCTCCCCAGGAAGACCCAGACCTCGGGAGACTCAGAATAAGGTAAACATTACATTCCATTCTTCTCTCTGCCTTTAACTGGTGCAGCTCTTGTAACATAACACCCCACAGTGACACAGTAAACTGAGTGAGGTGAAGCACTTCTGCTGTTTGTCTTGTATGCTCTGGGTCAGAAGAATTCCATAGTGTGGAGTTTGTGCATATACACCACTGTATGGATTAGGCTGAGAGGACTCCCCAGGAAGAGTGTGGCAATGCTTGTTTTTTAAGGTGCTGCAGGTAAGTAGCATAACTTAGGATGGAGCAGTGCCCTAGAAGCGTAGCAGCATCTGCACTTTTTGTTTTTAAACACTGCAGGTGAGCGGCATGGTAAGTTCCTTGAATGGTGTGAGATACTGTGTCTGCTTCTCACTCTCATGCTAGCGAAGGAGCCTCTTGCATCTTCTGAGTAAATATCCTTGAGTGCTGTTGTGAGGTGAGAAGTGCCTGAGGACATGCAGGTTAATCTGCCTGAGGTCAGTGAGGAGGGCTCTGTGTTCCAAAGGTCTCTCAGTTACTTAGGGAAAAGAAAAGAATTGCTCAGACAATCTGAGAGTTTAATTTTTGGCTTGAGATATGATATAGTTAATATGGAAATTTAGGACAAGTGATTTAATTTCTTCGTACTTTCTTTTGTATCAGGTGAAATCCCAGACGGAGATGAGGAAGACTCCGGTATCTGAAGCCAGGAAAACACCTGTAACTCAGACTCCAAGCCAGGCCAGCAGTTCCCAGTTCATCCCTATTCATCACCCAGGAGCCTTCCCTCCCCTTCCTAGCCGGCCAGGTAATTTGCATCATTCTTTTGAAGTGTCATTGATTGTTGACTGAAGAAAATCCTGTAATAGTGGTTAGTACAGCCTGTGGAAGGTAGGGGCTCTGTTAATGACCATGAAATTTCCCCGTTGAACATCTTATCAAGTAGTAAAAAGGGGCATAGCAGAACTACAACAAGATAAATAAGGTTACTTATGCTTTGGAATCAAGGTTTGTCATGAAATCTGCCACCTGCCTTCTGGTTTAGTGGCTGTGAGATCAAGGAACTTCACACTAGGCTCTTCCTGTAGTTAGTCTGAACATGAAAAAGCTTTTTGCTAGCACTGCTTCTGAGGCATTCCCTGTGCTTCAGACTCCATTGCAAAAGATCAATCACACTGCTTGCTTTAAAACTCACTTTCTTTTGTAGTGGTGCTCATGTTTGAAGCTGTAATTTGTGTGGTCTTACTTGTTGCTGTTGCTGCGTTGTGTGTCCCATTTTGCTATGGAGTCTGCCTGTCACACCTTGCTATCCATGTTTGCTCAGGGAATAACTGGAAGTTGTTTCTTCCCTGCACGTGTTACGTGGAGCTCCTCAATATAAGATAGATGGGCATCTTCCCTGTCCCAAAGTCAGCATAAAATCTGACCTGTGAGACACAGAATTAAAGCTTGCCCTCCAAACTGGCTTTTCAGTGTGAATTACAGGGAAGGAATTGATCTTACAGATATGAGGATTTGTTTGGTTACCATCTGTCTCTGTCTAAATTGATCCAGAGACTGGTGATCCTCTGAGAGGAGGCAGTACACACTTATTGTATTGATTGCTTCTGTTTGTTCCTGCCGAAGTTTAGTCCCTGAAAATGTGTTTGAAGGGGAGGAAACTTTGGGGGTAAAGCATGAAAAACCCAAGAACTATGAAGGGAAAAGGTAGTGCGGGTGAGAAAAAGCAGGGAGACTGAGGGACAGGGAACACAGGGATGTGGAAACATACGACCCTCAGATACTGCTATCAGTTCCTGGAATATTGCAAGAAAGCTCCAAAACAAATTTGGAATTCCTGTGTGATCACAGTCATGCACATGCCAAGGTGAGGAACAGCATTGCAGTGCATGTGTGCAGACTGGTGCCTCCTTTCCTAAATAAACAGCATAGGAAGAGAAACCCCCACTAAAAGTTTGCTGGAGGGAGTTGTATGGTCTGTCAAATTGTGATTAAAGGTGCATTTTTTTTATCTTTTCCAGGATTTCCTCCTCCAACCTATGTTGTCCCCCCTCCTGTGGCTTTCTCCATGAGCACGGGGTACACCTTCCCAGGTGGTGTTTCTGTCCCAGGAACCTTCCTCCAGCCCACAGCTCACTCGCCTGCAGGAAACCAGGTGCAAGGTGGGAAACAGTCCCACATTCCTTACAGCCAGCAACGGCCCTCTGGACCAGGGCCAATGACCCAGGGACCTCAGCAAACACCACCTCCTTCCCAGCAACCCCTCTCATCTTTACCAGCTCAGGCAACAGCAGCCCAGTCCGCAAGCCAGTTACAGGTGCAAGCTCTGGCCCAGCAGCAGCAGCAGCAGTCCCCCACGAAAGCTGTGCAGGGCCTGGGGAAGAGCCCGCCACACCACTCTGGATTCCAGCAGGTAAACTTGGCCTGTGCTACATGCTGGGCTTTACTTAAAAATAAGTGGCAATGTTCAAAACTTGTCTTCCTGGATTACCTTTCAAAATTGTCATTAAAGAATTTTTTGATTGTGAACTTCTGGGCAAATTTGAAAATGAGCTGAAGTTTATTTGGTATGAACATATGATGCTGTAACTGAAAGGAAGGTATGTACTGGAATGGAATGTCTTTTCTGTCATCTGTTTGCTGTGTATTTCTGATTCAGACAAGGTATGGAGGTGGTATGTCTGTCTCAGGCCTTTCTGGTTTTCTTGTGTGAGTGATGAGGGCTGAGTGTGAACCTCCACCTGCACTCACCTTTGGCTAACTGGTTGCAGTGTCAGTTCCCTTACAGCTCTTAGTTCCTTTGCTCACCTTGTGCTGGAGAAAATCTCCCTTCTGGCAAATCTGGACCCAATGGTGAGACCCTGCTTGTGTTCTGGGCAGCAAAATGCTGGCTCAGTACCTTACTGAAGGTTTAGTTTGTAGGCTTTTGGGTTAAAAGGTACTGGATAGAGTAAGGATTATGCTTGGCTGTTGGTGTAAGGCTTGACTAGAGAGCATTAGATGCCTATGGAAATTGCTTTTGATGAATAACACAGACATTCCACAAACATTCTGATTTGCTATCATGCATGAGCCAGGCTGACAGCTTGGATGGAGTTAAGCATTCAGGTAACATGGGTTGTTCCTCCCTGCTGGTGAAATCCCGTGTCTCTGCCTCAGTATCCACAGACAGACTCGTCAAAGCAGCTCTGGAACCCCCCTCAAGTCCAAGGCTCCCTGGGGAAGATCATGTCTGTAAAGCAGCCCTATTACCTGCAGGCCCAGGACCCTCTCAAACTCTTTGAACAGTCATTGCAGCCTCCTGTGATGCAACAGCAACCTCTGGAGAAAAAAATGAAGCCTTTCCCAATGGAGCCATATAACCAGAACCCCTCAGAAGTCAAGGTGCCAGAATATTACTGGGACTCTTCCTATGGCATGACGGACAACAGGGTGATGAGCCAGCAGTCGGGCATGGACCGCAGGGGGAAGCGGCAGGGAGTGTTCCGCTCCGAGCAGGATGCTGTCTCCAGGATGACCTTTGAGGTAAGAGCCATGCTGCAAGTGGGGAAAAGGGAAAAGGCTCTGGTATTCCTGGCAACTCTTGGCATTTCCCTGTTTCAGGAATGCCCCGTGGTCCCAAGTAGGTCATTGTAAACTTAATTAGAAGGGACCTGCGCGTCAGTACCTGGGGTTCCAGCACAAAGTAATGAATTCCCCATTTTAGTAGGCTGTGTGTAGTGTCAGTCTCCTGAAGATTTGGTTTCAAGTAAATGTAAGTCTTGTTCAGTATGGATGTGACATCCATCTCTGTGCTGTGTCTGCCAGGTTGAGAAACATGGCAGCTGATAGCTTTGGGTAAGATGCTTGTCTGCAAGTGGTGAAAACCATAAAAGCCACCCAAATAATTGCAGTTGAATTCTTGCGCTTTAGGTGAACTCCTAACACTGCTATAGTGAATTGAATGGCTGAGGCTACAATAGGTTGAGCAATCAAGGATGGTAGCAGTGGTCTTGTCTTGGAATTTTTTAGTTTGTTTGTTCTTAAAAATCCCACCACACCGAGGGAGCTAAATGGCTTCCTTAGCTCCCAGTTGCAGTAAATGGAATACTTCTGTTCATGTGATCATGATTCATGTTGGTGTTAAACCCACCAATTTCTGTTATTTATTAACAGTCCAGGAGTCATCTGTGAATGCTTTTGGTGATGTTTATAAGGAAGCTTAAACAGAGGCCTTTTAAACCTTTGGTTGGGTGTGCCTCTGTAAATGCACTCAGGACATTGAGAAGGTCAGCTGGTATCACTTGACTTTTCCTTCCAAGAGAAAAGCCAGACAATGTACAGGAGTACAATGGGCAGACAATGTGCAGTACTACCCTGATGTCAAGTTGTGGTTTTTAGATGGAGACAGGGTCAACGCCTGGTCTTCTTTCCTAAAAGGGAAACCTTGCTAAGGTGCCAGCACGTTGTGCTGCAGAGAGAAGCTATGCCTGTGATGCTTGTGCTTTAAGCATCCCTCTTTGCAAAAGTAAAGATGTCCAGTCTGACCAGCACTGAGCAGATTTACTGGCCCAGGGGCCTGGTGAGCTGTGTGTTGGCATAGTAGCTGTCTCCAGTGGAAATGAGTCTCATGGAATTTAAACTCCACAAGCAGGGAAAAGGAGATGATGCAAACATGATTCTACTTGAAACCTAAGTTACTCCCAGGTCAGCTGTAGAAGAATGATGATAAGGTTTTGTTTGTTGTTCTTGCACGTGGAAGCAGGGTCAGTGTGTGGCATGGATGCAAGGGGAAGCACTGACTCTGCTGATTAAAGCTCCCTGCTGTCACTTGGGTGCGTGGTCCTCTCCCCATGCACATTTGGCCGCGTGGTTGTTTCTGCTCAGAGTTCTCAGTGTGTGCCTCAGCACCGTTCTCACCTCGCCCTCTGCATGCTGCTTTCTGCCTTCCTCTTGGTGTTCTCTCTCCTGCTCTGGCTGTTCTCTCTGCCTTCTGTTGTCTCACTGTGCTCATTTCTGTCACTAGGACCCCAAGAGCTCCCCTCTGCTTCCTCCGGACCTGTTAAAGAGTCTGGCTGCCTTGGAGGAGGAGGAAGAGCTGATTTTCTCTAATCCTCCTGATCTTTACCCAGCTCTGCTGGGGCCTCTCGCCTCTCTTCCTGGACGAAGCCTCTTTGTATGTATTTGCTGCTTCTCACTCTTAACTGGCATCTCTTTCTTCTGTGAAATTATAAGAAATGTGAAATTCCTTTCTCTCCCCCATACCTCCTGTCCACTTTCCTGCCTCACCTTTGAGCTAGTTTTCACAGGGGTGAAAACTACAGCTTTTAGGCTGAATCCAGGCCTGCTAATCTGTTCAGAAACCAGAGTAACTGTGGGGTTTTTGTAAGTACAGTCCACAGGAGAGGTGTTGATGCATCTTATACATCATTTAATGCACTTGCTCTTCTGCAGTTGTATGGGTTTAGTAATAAAGATTGGGGACACTGATAGAGCTGTGGGGAGTCATCAAAACCAGGGTGTAGTGACAGGACAAGAGGGAATGGCTTCAAACTGGCAGAGGACAGGTTTAGATGAGAGACTAGGAAGAAATTTTTCCCTGTGAAGTTGGGGAGAAGCTGTGGCTGCCCCATCCCTGGAAGTGTCCAAGGCCAGGTTGGATGGGGCTTGGAGCAGCCTGGGATAGTGGAAGGTGTCCCTGGGCATGGGGGGAATGAGATGAATTTCAAGGTCTCTTCCAACCTAAGCCATTCTGCAATTCTGTGATATGATTCTGTGATTATAATCTGCATATAAAAATTCCATAGAGGCAGGGGGATGCTGCCCCTATTCAATGCAGAAGAGATTCTTAAAGAAGAAGGATGGCTTTGGAAGAAAATAGCAGTTAACTGGATAAATATACAATAACTCTTATAGAAATAGAGTAATTTTTGACAGGGTTTTTTTTTTTGCCTACATTTTTTTTTTATTAAAACCTTCCTAGTTCACTAGCTGGGAGGTCTCAGAGCTGTTGGATTTTTAAATTGTCTCTGAAAGTGCAGCATGCCTTTCTACTTTAGCTACAAGCATGTTCATTAAATCATACTGATTCAGATTAGTAGCTGTAACAAAGAATTATTTGTGACCACTCAAAATTTCTGATTAAGTCTCTTCCTCAGTTATTTTACCTGCCATCCCAAGGAGTTGCAAAAGATACTAATTTCTATCTCATTAGATAACTTTGCTAAGAAACTAATAGCTGCTGCTTTAGCAGCTTCCTTGGAAGCTCCTACTGTTGTGTCTGCTGCCAAATGGAAGGAAATCCTTCGCTGTGCAAGCCGTGTGGATATGCAGAGTGGGAATTTTGTCTGGCTTTTAAAATGTGCTTTCAAAGTAATGAGCTGTCACTTTGAAAATCTAACAAGCTATGAGCTGCTTGCCAAGAACATGAGGCTGTTTGTCTTAAGTTTACATGATGAAAGCAAAAATATTCCAGGTACTGTGGCTGTGTTAAAGACAGAAAGATGCTAGTTCTGGTTTTTGTGGTTTGAATAATAAATTTTAAAACATCTGACATGCTGAGCTGGTGAGAGTGCAAGAGGGCGTTATTTGTAACAAGACTACAGCTTTTATTTTGGTTCACACACATTTTTACTTAGGGTTTTACTAATTCTACGGCTTGGTGATGCACATCCTAGATTTGGTGATGTTCATTGTCTACCAGGCAAGCTTAGTAATTTTTCTTTGGTTTCTGTCAGTGATAACTTAGCTGTTTTTTCTCTGAATAGGCTCATTTCAAAGACCCTGGTTTTCACTCCTTAATCATAGTAAAACCCAAACAGAAAGACAAGAAATATTATGCTGGAAATAACAACTGTGTGAGAGGGAGGTGGCATACATGCTGGATAAAAGGTCATGGCCCATAGTATCTTTACATGGAAGTAAAATCCATGGAGAGTTTTGGAACCTTACTTTTTAACATTTGGGTTGGATATTTTTTTCCTTCCTGTCTACAAGTAATTTATAATGGAAATGAGAGAGTGCTAAATGAAGTTGGACTACTAAATCTAATTTAAAAAGCACTTAGCTGCTCTTGCTGTCTAAGAATGTCTGTACAGCACAGATGCTCTCAGAACCGAAAAGATACTCTGTCAGTAGCCACATACAAGAGTCTAATCTTGTTTGAAGGAGTCCTTGTGTCACTGGGAAGGGTGCTGTCTCACTTGTGCAAGGTTTTCTCACTTGTGCAAGGTTTTACACAACCATAAGGTGTTTTTGGCAGGAGCCTCCCCATTAGATGTATCACAGTATTAGACTTTGCATTTGAAACCTGTTCTGGGTCTGAGACTCTCAGCTGTAATGTTTGTTGATTTCTAGATTATTAATTACAGGTAGTAGGAAAACTGCTGATATTTTGCACTTGTTAGCTTGCCTCCCCTGTCCTCCAAGGTGCTGGAGGTAAAATGCAAGGCAAGTTGTAAAAGTGACCAAAACCACTTTGGCAGTTTCTGATTACGCACTTTGTTCCTGGTCCCTACGCTGAGCACTAACTGTGTTTTTCCCCTTTTTGCTTTCTGAAGAAGTCCCTGCTGGAAAAACCATCAGAATTGATGTCTCAGTCATCATCTTTCCTGTCCCTCAGTGGCTTTTCTCTGAATCAGGTGGGTGTGAACCAGAGTCCAACACCTTTTGCTGTTTCAGCTTGTGATTAAGGCAGTGGAAAACCTGAAAGAAATCCACACTGATGTGTAATTCCACTCTGTATCAACCCTAATCTTTGCCTTTATCAGTTTTCTTCCCAAATTCATCTTAGCTATATCTCTGCAGATCTTATTACTGAGTTCAGGGGCCCTTTGCTCTTAGTGAAGCCATGAAATTGACTGAAAAGTGCATCTCAGGGTGCTGTGGTGTGTAGGTTTTTATTTCCAGAGCAATAATACCCGTTCTCTTCCAGAGAATTGAGCAGGGTCTTGATAGAACTTTTCTAAGTACTGGGAATCAAGATTTTGTGAGGACTTTGCAGTTCAGCCAGGGGAAATCTGTCTTGATTCAGCATGGACTTAAATTAAATGGTCAAAGAAAATGGGGCTGGGAAGTGAAAAAGGAATTAGGAACTATTTTGAACTAGAATTGTTTCCTTTGTACAGTCTCAGTGTTTGAAATAAGTCTAACACATAAGCTCTCATATTGTTTGGTTTTTTTCAGGAAAGATACCCAAACAACAGCATGTTCAATGAGGTATATGGAAAAAACATCAATACCAGCACAAAAACAGAAGTCACCCCTTCAGTTGCCCATCAGGAGACTTCACTCTATTCTCTCTTTGAAGGGACTCCGTGGTCTCCATCCCTTCCAGCCAGCTCAGGTAATCCTGGTACGGCATTTCTTGTGTCTAGTGATTTAAGAGGATTTGAGTTAATTCTAAACCAACTGCAAGTTACATGTAGCTGGAAATAAAAAAAAAACCACAAAAACAAAACCCAAACTTGCTTGGCAAGATCTCTGAAGGTTTCTGTTTTACTTTATATATCTGCAGAAATACGAGGGGATTTTGTAATTAATACAGTGTAAGAACTTGGATTTTAATTTAAGTAGTTGAGCAGGATAAATGTTGTAGGAGGTGATAAATCCTGAAATCTCTTTAACTTGGTTTCCTGACAGCCATTTGGGAGTAGTGCTTTAACTCAGACATCCATATACTTTGTGTTGCATTTTTTTGGAAAAAGCAGGAGGAGCTGGATTTCATAATGCAAATATTTGAAGAAGAAACTCTATAAGGGAAGAGTGGAGGAAAATACAACAGCAGTGGGGTTTGTTGCATTGGTTTTTTGCTGTTAAGCAGCCCATAAAGCAGACCAACTTCTTTGTTAGTAATTATCTTAAAGGCATAAACCATAACTATTACATCTGGATTTTAATCTCAGAAGAGTCTGAGAGAGGAGTTAGTTGAATCTAAGAAAAGAGTGGATTTTAAATAACACCTGCACTGGATGAGATGTTTGGTGGGACTTGTGCACCCAGCCAGGAGAAGCCGTTGTGGGTGTTGCAAAGTGCTTTTATTCTAGCAGGATTTTTGTCTCACATGGCTTCAACTCCCTCTCCCTTCACCTCTTCATTTGTTCTGTTCTGCCTGTGGACAGCCTGCTTCATGCTCCCCTCTCCTCTTTTGCTCACTAATGAGTTCTGGTCTCAATTGTTTTAAGACTCATATAAGTGCAAAAAATTCTCAGACCTGGGAGTTGAAGTTGTAAACTTGCAAACTCCTCAAGGTCTAATCTAATTTTTCAATTGGTTTGTCAAGCTTGGAGACAGTTACTCTTTTAGTTTGACACAAGTTCTTCAAGAGACAGGGGGCAAACTGCCTTTGCCTAACCAGCCCTCATGAGGTGTCCTGGGTTTTGTTTTTCTTCCAAGCATTAAACACAGTCGTTCTGTTCTTGTAAATTTTTCACTCAGAATTTAGGAATTTGTATTACATTCATGTAATGGAGGGAATAAAAACTAACCTTCAGCATTGTAGCAAACTGGGTGATGGCAGAATTTGTAGCAGCACTAAGAAATTCAAAACTGGGAGGCTCCTGCTGTCTCTGCTGACCTTTTTTCCTCTTCCCTTGTAATCCCTAGATCATTCAACACCAGCCAGCCAGTCTCCTCACTCCTCCAACCCCAGCAGCTTGCCAAGCTCCCCTCCAACCCATAACCACAATTCTGTTCCTTTCTCCAACTTTGGACCCATTGGGACTCCGGACAACAGAGACCGGAGAGTTGCAGACCGCTGGAAAACAGATAAGCCAGGCAAGTGCTGGGTTCCAGTTAGCATGGAGCTGTCAGACACCATCATCTGATGATGCTTGTTTTGCACTGGTTTTGCCATCTCACTGTAAACTTATCTTTCTGCCATTTTAGCAATGGGAGGGTTTGGTCTGGACTATCTCCCAACAACATCGTCCTCTTCAGAGAGCAGCTGGCACCAGTCCAGTGCTCCCAGTGGTACCTGGGCAGTGCAAGGCCCTCCTGCCATGGAGGACTCCTCTGCTGTGCTTATGGAGAGCCTGAAGGTGGGTTTGGCTGGGGCTGTGCTCAGGGATGGGTCTGCAGGCTGGATGATCAAGTGATGGCCATTAGCCTGTTGGAAGTGTCAGAGTTCAGTGCCAGTTTTTCCTGTTGATTGACTTACACAAGGCAGCGTGGGAGGTGTCACCAATGCAGGAAGATGTCACAAATTTACAGTTATTGCTGGTTTTGAGATTTTGTAGAACAAGCCCAGGCTGGTAGAACTGGAAGAAATTCTAACATTAGCTTTGACTAGTCTAAAATTAGTAATAGTTAATGTGGGATGAATTTTTATGGTAATGAGAGTTCTGGAGGAGGATAAAGTTCTTCCAGGGAGTCTCTTTTTAGAAGGTCGTCTTTGAAGCCTGGTTAACTTTCGTGATAAGCCAGGTATGAGTGATAAGGAGGGAGCATATACAACATGGTGTCTGCTTTCCCACCTGGCAGAGGGGCTGTGTGATGCAAGGAGGTGCTATTGTTGGGTGTTTGTTTTTAGTCCATCTGGTCCAGTTCCATGATGCACCCCGGCCCCTCGGCCCTGGAGCAGCTGTTGATGCAGCAGAAGCAGAAGCAGCAGCGCGGACAAGGTGCCATGAACCCGCCGCATTGAGACAGAGGAGACACCCTCACAACGACGGCTCCATAAACCATGGCATGTTGGGTCTGTGGGACTGGCACACACAGTCCTGTGCAGGTGGCAGCCCTCTCTTCTGTTCCTTGCTGTCAGGAGGGCGTAAGTGCTCCACCAACCCACTGAGTGTGCACAAAACGTCTGCAGTGCAAGCAAACAACATCAGGAACTCTCCCATCCCCCGGGCCCTTCGGAGGGAGAGAGGAACTGCTGTTTGGCTCACTCAGTAACCCAATATCACCGCCTCTCACCTTCTCCATTGTGCATGTCCCCAGCCACATGGGAAGTAAAAGCTGAGAGCAAAGGGCAGATGGGAGAAGCCAATGAGAACTTCTCAATCCTTTTCCTCTCTTTGGGGAGATACAATAGGAATCCATTAATGATTGCTTCGCTGACTGAGAATGTAGTTGAAATTACTCCTAAACATCTTTATTACTATCTCAGTAGTAAGATCACACTGAATTCTGTACACAGACATGCTTCATAGTCAGTGTGTAGCAATGAAAGCCCCAGTTGCTGCTCCAGTCACAGTGGGTGGTGATGAGGTGGGGCTCTGCATCCCGGCCTAGCAAAGGAGTTTCATGAAAGAGAGTCTGGCACTTGGCACTGCTTCACCCGGAGGCTTTGGGTGGGTTAGAGACTCCAGCATGAAATGTCCTTCTCTCAGTAGGTGTTTGAGCTATAAGGGGTGACATGGGGCCTCACAGCACTCTGCTGAAAAGCAAGTTAACTGCTATGGGGTTTTAAATTAATGTGTGATTCCTGTACATTTTACTGTAGCATAGTGGCTAGCCCCACAAAGGGCAGGCTAGTCTGTGCATTCACAGCCTGACTCATTTTAATAGGTAGGTAGAAAGCTTTCAATGGGTTTTTTTGTTTTGTTTCAGTTTGGTTTTGTTTTTTTCTCTTTCCATCCTCCCATCTTCGCTGAACGCTCGTAGTTTCATTACCATGGCAGAAAATAATCAGGGGTCCAGCAGGGCTGGGTGAATCCGACAGCCAGCCCAGACAGCATGGGGCATCCGCACGCCCGGTGAGGCACAGGTCAGCTCTGCAGAAACCTGTCCCAGCTGCAGCCCCAGGCTTTCAGTGCCAGAAACAAATCCAAGGCACCCATGGACACACGGAAACAGCACAGTGCTGTTCATAGACGAAAAGGTGCAGAAGGGAAAAGGAAAAAAACCGTTTTATTTGCTATTTATTAGGGGGAAGGAAGACTGGAAGTTTTGTTAAAGAAAAGGACAGCGTTTTTGTTAGATTTCCCAGGGAAGTTACAGAAACAGACTCAATGTCCATTTGCTGTTTTTAGCAGTAGGGGTTTGTGTGATGATTCAGGATCTCTGGGCTAGAATTCAGCTGCAGAACAAAGCACATGCAGGAGCCGAAGTGACGCTGGAGTCTGGGCAGCCCCAGAGAATACAAAAAGGGAAGGCGGAGGAGACCCAATACCCTCGGGGGTGCGAGAAGCTCCCTACGAGCTCCACCTGAGCAACATCACTGTTCTGTGTTGCATTTCAAAGCTGTATTTCCTTTAACAAGTCCAAAAAGTAAAGTTCCCACCCGGTGGTAACCCAGCCCACCCTGTGTGTCCCCTCCAGCCCTCCCGCTGTGTGTCCAAGCTGTGTGCCCAGGCAGCTGCGGCATCCCCGTGTTGCACCGTCACTGACTCTTGCACCCCAGACCAGGAGCACCACCTCACCCCCGGCCGGGCAGGTCCAGCTGCACCCTTCCACTTGTGCATGAGCACCCGGCCTCGGGAATGCATCTGAGCCCCCTGCCCTCCAGCACCTGCAGGAGCAAGGCAAGGGGCCCCCAACAGAAACTGGTTTGTGTTGTAAGCTTTTTTTGTGTTTTCTGTCTGTCTGTGCAAGAACTGCAGCTGCCGAAATCAGCTTTGCCTTTAATTAAACCATGTTCTCTCCATCCAGGTCTGTGTGTAGCATTTATTTCCTGTGTGACTTGGCTTCAGGCCTTTAAAAATGCATTACTTTTCTGTAGAAGCCAGAAGAATGTTTGAAGTTGATTTTTTTTTTTTTAAATTTGAAACAGACCTAAATGAATCACAGTGGCTTGGGCTTGGTACAGATAATTTGGTTGTGGTTTTGTGCTGCCTGTGTAGTGTGTTTTACATACTGAACTAAATATGTAGGATGGGAGCAGCTTGCAAAGCTCCTCCCTAGTTGCAGACTGATCCTGGTACAGTGTATGTAGTATGCAGAGGGAGGGCACAGATCCTTCTGCCAATGACTTGGCTGCAGACCAGTGTGTTCACTGTGTCCATGCTTCCAGGTATGTGACAGGAAACTCCAGAGATGTTCTGGTTTTGTAATTACAGGTGTTTATTGTCTCCAGAATAAGTTCCTTTAAAAAGAAATGTGATATTTAGGTTAATGGGGCAGTGGGGTTTTCTGGGCTTGTGTGATAGCCCCCTTAGCACCTTTGGAGTAAAGCTCTGGGATTCCAGGCTCTGTCTTTCAAAGTTACTGTATCTTCTGGCTGATCAGGAGAAGGTTCGGTGCTCGGGTCCCAATGCTGAAGAAAATGTGTCTGCTTTTATCAGTGGGATTTTAAAAGTCCCTGTTAATTTGAATTGTGAGTTGGGGCAGGGTGAAGCTGTGTGGTGTCTTCTAAGTTCTTGGGGTTGGCACTGATGCCTTAAGGAAGCAATTGCTTTCTTGGTCTGTAGCTTCCTGAACTTGCTTCCCCTTTGGGATCTCCTGACAGGGCTGTAAATGCAGGTTGCACCACCTTCTTGTGGGTGTTGCCAGCTTCTGGCAGGTCTGTATAAAAGCTTTTTTAAGGATGGGGGAACATGGCAAGTCTCTTTCCAAGCACAGGATTTAGGAATGAATGTGTCCCTAACAGGAATTAGCAACTTCTTAACAAGTTCCTTTTTAAGAGAACAACACAAAAGGTAAGAGAAAATATAAAGCTTTTAATACAAGTAGCAATAACATTTAAAGTTCATTTTCAGATGCAGGGATTAACATGCAGACTACATAATGGCAACAGTTGAATTCTTAATTTCTCTCCACAACTTCAAGTTTCTCTGAGATCACTTCTCTGGGTGTTCATTGTTGGGCTGTTGAACAAATGCAGATGGGAAGATGCCAGTCCTCCCCTTGCACTTGCCTTCGAACCAGTCTTCATTCACTGGAAGGGAAAATTGACACAGTTCTTATGACCCTAGGAATGTACAGGAGCATAATGTGCTGCAGACAGGCCTGAGATCACTGTTTTATGATGTTTCTGCTGATAAAACTTGGAGCTGTGCAGACCCAGCAGGGAGTGGAATGTGGAAGAAAGGGAGGAATGAGGAAGAGAGTAAAGTGGTAAGGTAAGAAGGAATATCAAATGGGGTTGGGAAATGGGATCAAAATAGAGACCAGGGGGCTTGGAAACTGCCTTGAGTGGAAACAAAGTGAGTGTGGAGAGTGAGGAAATTATCTGATACTTGGTCTGTCCTCTTCAGGATACATCTGAAGTGTTTTGTCAGCTATTTCTCATGTTCACATAAAAACCCTAAACCAACCCCCTCACTCAGCCCTTACCCTGGGTTAAGTAAAGCCTAGGAGCTCTGGCAGTTTTGCTGTGAGGGAACCAAATGAGGCAAGAACCAGCTTTGTACTGGGAAATATTTAGCTCAGCAATGAAGGGGAAGGTAGGATTTTGGGGTGGAGGGGGTGATCAGTATTGTGTGGTGCAGAATCTAACCTGTCAAAGGTTACATGGGGGACTGATTGTGTACTGCTGCCAAAGCCTGCCAGCCACCAGAAATCACTGACACAACTACAGATAGCTAAATATAAGAGGTTTTTGCCTTTAAAACTTATTCCTGATGTCTTGATTTCACTCAGAGGCTCAAATGAGATGGGGAGTGTTCCCCATGTATCGAATTCTTCATTGATCTTCCTGAGATTTAGTCTGCATTTAAGCCTCAATTCCCATAGAAACACTAAGGGCTAATATTGAGTGACTTATGAAAGATTGTACTCTTAACAAGAAAAGTAGATGAAAAACGGTTCCAGGTGGAAGGAATGGGAGTGAGAGCCTGCTCCCATTGTGGGGATGGAAGCTAAAATGAGATATCTCCTTGAAAGAGTCCACGGTGATCAATAAGCTTAATCACAGTCCCAGTGTAGCTCCTGTCTTAGGTGTTTGGGAGGGCTGTGGTGGAAACAGGATGAAAATCTGTTGGAAGAAGTGTGGAAAATCTGTTGGAAGAGCACAATTACCTTTGGATAAAACAAGGATCGTGTCTCCTGCCTGAAACTCCAGGTCTTCAGGTTGGGTGGCTTCATAACTGTACTGAGCTACAACGTGCTTGGGTTCCGTCTCCCCAGGCATTGCCTCCTGCAGTGACTCCTCTGCTTTGCTGTCTGGTACAAACCCCTCTCCCTAGGCAGGAAACAAGCTGGTGAGGAAACAACCTCTTGGTTTTCTTTCTCTGTAGTAAGAGGCATGAGCTCTGCTTCTCCTCTCTCTTTGCTCCTCTGCCTTTCATGAGGTTGCTGGCTTCTCTTGAAAGCCACAAACCCATTCTTGTAGCAAGGAGAAGAAAGGCAGGAGGGAAGAGAAGGTGGCTGCCCCCTGTAGCTGTCACTGACCTCTGTGCCATTGCACCAGACTGTCAGGCAGTTGTCCTTGCTCTGGCTCCAGGCTGCCTCCACGTTCTCTGCACTCAGAGTCACCAGCTCCTGGCCCTCCACAGGCTTGTACCTGGTGCAGGGAATGCAGGTGAGGAGTGCTGGAGCCCAGCTCTGGCTCACTGGGGCTGGCAGTGCCTCACCTCAGCTCCGTGTGCTCGGGCTGCAGCTCCAGCTTCCTGCAAACCAGCTCCAGGAGCTCCCTGTAGGAGTGGCCTCGATCGACTCTCAGGGCCACTGTGAATTTGTAATGCACCTTGAGGACAGTTGGTTCAGCCTCCTGCAGGCAGGAAATGGGATGTCACCGTGTGTGGCTTGGCAAGCACAGGGCTGTGGAAACTGTGGTTGCCTGAGTTAGATTGTGCCTCCCCAGCCGTGCTTGGACATTGGTTGGCAGACCCAGGCTCGTCTCAGGAGAGAGCTCAGTAATAGATTAGGGACTTGGCACCAAATTGTGGCTTTGGGGTGATGAAATTAGAGCTGTGCCCACCCTCCAAGTCCCTCTTTTTTTTTTTTTTTTTTTAGTTGGAATTGCTGTATTTTCCCATCTCTTCCCAGTGTGACTTTCTGGTGTGCTGACCATACCCAGCAGCATGTGCATTCCAGTCAAGCTCTCTCCTATTTCTCCCTCTCAAGTGCCTCAGGTTGACTAAGATGAGAGTCATCCAGTGGCCCCCTGACCTGGGGCCAGGGTGAGAACTCCGAAAAAGCATCCCTATGTCTCCTGGTAAAAGCAGGTTTGTATGAGAGCAGGACCTCGGGGTCAGCATTCACAGGACATTACCTTTGCTGTGTCTCTTGGCTGCGCCACGGTAGCAGGAATGTGGTCTGGGGAGGAGGAAGAAGGTGGCTCAGGAGGGATGGAATGGGAGGGGATAAATGTTTATAAACACATAGCCAGGCCTCCTGCAGCCCATCATGTTCTCCAGCAACACCAACCAGCCCTGGAGCCAGCAGTGATCCCTTGAATGGATACAGCATCTGCCACAGGTGTTCTTCTGTAAGGTCTAGATACAACCACTGAGCAGAGGTTTTGGCTCTGTGCCTTCCCTCTTGCAGAGATGGGAGCATGAGGGGTGGGTTTCTTTCATGGATGGATCCAAAAAATACCAACACAGAGCTGCTGGTTTTATTGTCTTTGCTCCTTTGATATCCCTGAAAACCAGAGGCAGTCCCTGTCGTTCAATGGGGCTGTAAAGCTAAACTCACACCAGGCAGGGTGATTTCATGCAGCTTTGTGGAAGCCTCTTCATGAGGATCTGATTTACATTTTGGCAGTGCTTTGGCACAACTGTGCTCATTCCAGGAAGAGCCCAAGCTACACTGTTGAACATGGTCCCGCTAATAGACCTGAGATGGCTTTTGGTGCCATAAAGATGATCATTGGGGTTTTTGTGTGTGTGAGGTGTTTGTCCTTAATTCCATGAGCTGCAGCCTTCTTCTGTGTCAGCTCTACCCATGGACTCTCTACAAGGCCGCTCTGTTGGGAACAGGAGCTTGGGATGTGGAACACTGGGTACCATCAGCCAGGATTCCCCTTCACACAGCTCCTTTAAGCTGTAGTAATTAATACAGCTCCTTTAAGCCTAGCTCAGTTCAAGCAGCACTGGAACTATCTTGGATGCCCTGCTTGAAGGAGAAGCCTATAAGGAATCCTTTACTCCAAGCTGGTCCTTGCCCCATTCCTGTCTCCAGGCCCTTTTCCTCATTACTTCCTGTGCTAATTAAAGCGCAGAGGGACTTGCTTTCCTCAGGGACCCCACAGATGATATTTTACTCCATCCTCAGCACTGCAGTTCTGTTTCTGCCTCCTGTTGTAATGTCTCCCAGTCCTTGACTGCAAAGGGGCCAGGAATGAGATGGAGATGAGCCCTACACTGCTCCCAAAGGATGTGCCACCTCAGCCTGCTGAGGGTGAGGATGTCACCCTGTGTCCCCATGCCCTCAGCTGCCCTCACTGACCTGGTGCCAGACGCCGCGGCCTCTCCGGCACACTGCGGGTGGGTGACTCTGGGATCTCAGCTTCCACAGGGGCTTCCTCCTGTGCCATGGGAAGAGACAGTGCTGTCAGTCCCACCCTCACTGAGGGGCTGGGGTGCTGCTGCCTTGTGCAGCTCCCTTCCAACCTGCTTTTCCCCAAGTCTGTTTGGGGTATTGAACAGGGGAGGGGTCACTTAGCTATATCCATTATCCCCCCAGCATTGCCCACCACCGCTAGGGTGCCACCAACGCAGATTTTGCTGGTCTGAGCTCATGATAAGGTGACCATGGGCCAGAAGAACCAACCCAGCATCATGAGGAGGAGGGAGTCATATATGGGTCCCACTGGGAGGCAGGTGTTGGGTGAATATTTCGAGATCTGCCCTCCCCAGGATGCCTTTTCCTCCTGGGCCGCCTCACCTGGATGTGCAGCTTATTGTGGAGCTCCACAGGCTCGAGGAAGTTGCAGGGGACAATCCCTTTCTGCAGGGGGAGGAAAGATGAGTAGTGATTGCTTGGCAAGAAGGCAACCCACTGCTGGAGGACACAACTGGATGTGTCCTCACCCTCCCCTGCATCCAGGAGGGTTCCTGAGGCTTGAAGTTTAGTTTAGCAGAATCTCAGCCATAATCTGCTGTCTGCCCCACCTGTCTAGCCCACTCCTGGTATACCTTTCCATTGAACATCACTGTAGCCCAATTGTCCTTCTCTTTCTTCAGGACAAAGACAATGTTTCCTGGCAGGACCTGCAGCTCCTCCTCGGTCTCGGGAATGAACTCGTACATGACACGGTGTGGCTGCCCTGTGAGGGCCCTGGGGGTGGGAGCAGTGTGCAGGTCAGGATGTTGGTGATGCTGTGTGAGTGCAGGATGGGGTTGTGCCTGGCTGCATGGGTGATCCATCTTTCATCCAACTTACCTGAGGATTTCTGGGGTCTTGGGCCTGGGTGGAGGACCAGAGGCCTGCCAACAGGAAGACAAGAAGGAAAATACCAGTAAGTCAGAGGATTTTGTTTGCTTTGAAGAAATGTCCTGCAGGCTTTTACCATGCCCTCACCCCAACACTGTTCCTTCCTCCACATGCAGGTGCCTTAAGTGCCATGAAGAATATCACTGGCTTTGTTCCTTCTAAGGAACAGTTTCCACACTCTTCAACATACAGTTGGCTTTCAGAGGCATGATCCTCTTTTCACTCCTGATTTTAGTTTCAGTTCACAGAGGATTGAAATTGTCAATGCTGTCTGCATTGAGAAGGTTGTCATTTATCTTGTGCAGTGGTCCTGTGCTGTTTCCCCATATCCACCCAAAAACCTCCTGGAAAAACTCTTGCCACATTTGGGAATGGGAAGATGCCATTACATCATCTGGAAAATGGCATGGGAAATGCTAAGGAGTTGTGGAAAGGCAGGAGGGTGCAAAGTGAGAATAAAACTGCTATTGTTAGGCAGAGGATCCCTAATGATTCCTTTGGGGAGGGTCAGAGACAGCTCCCTGCAGAGAGCCATCACCCCACCCACTGCTTCCCCATGCAGGGAAGCAGCCTAACCTCAGCCCCAGCTGTGTGTGAGGTTTGGGATGAGCTTCTTCATGGTGGACGGAGCAGTGGATCCATGGAAGCAGTGCCTGCCTCCTCCCCATGGTGGTGGCACAGAGTTCAGGGTGGTAAGGGTGCTCCCCAGAGTGGGTGACAGCCCCCATGTCACTCTGCCCTGAGCATGTTGTTCATGCTGTTCACTGACAGATCTTACCTGTGGCTGCAGGGGAGCAAATCCTGAAAAATCATCCTTGTCCACCACAGAGGCCACCACCTAGGGCCAGAGACAAAGAGTGACTTGGTGCCCCTAGACCCGTCTCAGACCTCTGATGTCCACCCTCCTCCTTTGCTGCTGGCCAAGCCAAGCTGCTCAGTGTGCTTTAAGCTCTGGAGAGGCTGTGATTTTAGGCTAAGCATCTTGGACTGAGTGCCTCAGGTACCAAAGCTTCCCTCTCAGCTAGGGTAAGTTTTCTGCTCTTAGCCTGGCTGTTTCTGTGGTTTGAGGTGTTAAAACCTTAAAGTTTCCCATTCTGTTTTAATCACAAATGTTGAAGGGAGCCAGTATCCAGCTCAAGCCCATACCTCCTACAGGTGACCTTAAATGTAATTTAGAAAGTTGATCCATGTTTTTGTGCATGTTTCTGGCACTCAAGGAGCTGCCTAGCTCTCAGCTGTCTGATTCCCCAGTGCCTGGTTCCTTTTCTGGATGGGTGCTGCCTCCCTGGGCCTGAACCCAGAGGTGGTATCCCAGTGGGTGGATTTTGCACACTCACATGAAAAAAGATTGCTTTCTTATCTGAGCTGAAAAGCCCTTTTCAAACAGAGAGGTGGAAGAGCTGGAGGTTGGTCGTGGGTGTCAAATGTTAAATAGCTCCTTTCCCCCATCCCTGAAAATGCCTTGGCTTGAGCTGAAGCTCCAGTGGGATCATTGCAGCTCATTGCTGACTATCCCTCATGTCTCACTAAGGAGACAAACTGGAAATAGGCCATGCTCAGCAGGAACATGCTTTTAGCTCTGGTATTCTTGCAGTCTCCCTGTTTCCCACGAGATCCCTGTGTGCCATCCCTCTCTCCATGTCTGGGGGATCCCTGAGGCAGAGACCAGCTCCCTGTCTCTGGCTGCCTCCCAGGCAGCAGACAGCAGCCCAGAGGGATGATGAGATGGCAGTCAGCAGCTTTTCTCAGCCCACAGGTTTGGCCTGAATAAATAGTACAGATCTTTCTTACCATTGCCTTTCCCAGGTAGTCCTTCTTCTCCAGCTGAGCCACTTGCTTCTCATTTGGCCTGAACAGCTTCCCTGCAGGAATGGCCACCAGCTCACAGAGCTTCTGCTTCTGTGGCACAGACAAGTCATGGAGACTTTGGAGGTGAGAGCAGGGAGTGATGAATGTCCCTTCTGCCCTGGGCTTGGGGGCTGCTCCAGACCCCCACCATGACAGCCCAATTCCAGCCCAGGTGCGGTCCATGGAATCCCATCTTCCCATCCCTGTCTCCCTGTGACCCAAAGCTCATCCCACAGACTCGTGTCCCACTGCAATAACCATTGCCCCGGCATTTTAATCCTGCTAAAAGCTGGATGTGCTGTCAGTGGGATTTCCCTCCCCCTCCCTGTGAGACCTGCTCCTCCATACCAGGATGGCTTCCATTGCCCTGTCTATCTTGTTGTGCTGGGGCTCGCTCTTCATGCTCATGGCCAGGGTCAGGTGCTCCTCAGCCTTCTCCCAGTTCTCTGTTGTGGCATACACCAGTGCAATGTTGTAGAGAATCTGCTGGAGGGATGGAAGCAAGGGAAAGAGCTCTTGGAGCAGCCAGAGCTGCCAGGAAAGGAAAGGGCAGTGGGACAGTGGCACTGCACCCGCTTGCTTGGTTTTTGCAAGGTACAAAAGAGGCTGGCTGTGTCCTCTTTAGATTTCTCATGCTGGAGAGCAGAGTTTTGGGGCCCAGCTGGTGGCCAGGTGTGTCTCACCTCGCAGGCAAAGAGCCGGTAGTGCAGCCCCAGGATCTTGTAGTCGATGAGTTGGTTCCCTCGCAGCTGGGCCAGCGCCTCTTTGAAATCCTCCATGGCCTTTCCATGACTGGGGAGCAGAGGATGAAGGTGTCAGCAGCTCGTGGTGGCAACCTGCCTGCCTCTAAGCCTGTACTCGGACTTGGTGAGTTCAGGATCTCCTCTCTATCCTTGCAGTGTTTCGGACACCCCAGGGAAGGAGAGAGGTTTTGAGGCTCATGTTAATCCCAGGACTGCAGTGCTGAAGAGTAGGAGCCTGTTTAACCTCAGTGGCTTTCAGTCTGGGCTCTGGGGCACCAACCTGCCTGGGGCCATGCTCAGATGAAGGCTGGCATCTCTGTAAGTGGCAAGAATGAAACTTGAAACCCTTCCACTCACTTCTGGCTCCGGTAAAACACGGTCCCCCGCTGGAAGTAAGCCACGGCCAGGTGCTTGTCACAGCCGATGCTCCGGGTGAAGGCCTGCAGAGGTAGGAGTGGGGCAAAGGGGGGGTAAAAAGGGGACACCTTAACAAAACTGAGGGCATAGAGCAGTTGTACCTATCCTGCCTTAGCTGAGCTGCCCAAGCTGGGCTCTGTGGGCTGTGTCTCCCTGCAGCACTGGGCAGTGGGTGTGGGAGAGCCTGGACCAGGCTCCTGAGCTTTTTGAGCTGGAGCCATGCCAGCATGCTCACCTCCTGGAGAGAGGGAGCGTGAGCAGTGAGCCGTGTACCACTGCTGCTGCCTCACCTCTGATTCACTGGCAGAACAGGTTTGGCAGCCTAGGGCTGCCCCCTTCCTCACAGCTTTAAAAGGTCCCGAATCCATCCCTTAGACCGTGATCCTATTAATTCCTTCCTTCCCCACCATGCCCTGGGCAAGTCCCAGAGGGGAGAGGATGAGCCCTAGGGGCTGTACCTTACCTCCTCCGCCTCGGCCAGCTTCCCCAGGACAAGCTGGATGCAGCCGATGTTGAAGCAGATTTTGGCAGGGGGGTTCTGGACGGCCGAGAAAGCGTCCAGGGCAGCGCTCCACTCCTTCCTGTCCGCAGCGCACACCCCTTCTTGCCACAGCCGGATCGTCTCCACCAGGGACATGGCGTGGTGGCAGAGGGATCCCCGTGTCGTCTCACCCTGTCGCTGTCCTTCCTTGTGGCGCAGCTCGGCCTCTCTGGCTCCCTTCTGCCTGCACTTCTGCCTTCCCCGCCGTGTCACTAACCCGGCAGGAAGTGGCCCCGCTCGCATCAGCCCCGGCGTGGGGAAGTGGGGCAGAGGCTGCGTGTGACAGCGGTGGCCATGGGCTGCATCCCTGCTCCTCTCGGGCAGCCGCTCCTCGCCTGCTCGGGTTTTGATCTTCCCATTTTTACATTAGGAGCCATGGATTTTGTCAGCTGGGTAGTTCATCAGGTCAAATTTCAGGCTGCAAAATCCCAGGATGAGCGCTGGGCTGCTGCTGCTGCGGGCGCCTCGCTGCCCTGCAAAGCGCAGCCTCATCGTTGCCCAGCGGCTCCTGCCGACAATTCCTGGCAGGCACAGCCCTGGGGCTCCCCTGTCTGCCTGAGTGGGGAGGTGAAATAGAGCCCAAGGAAGCCCTCGGTCCTTCCCGGCCCCACCGTGTTGTCCCTGTGTGGAGTTCCCTGCTAAAGGCCCACGGAGCTGCCCATGGACGAGGTTCCTGGGGCAGTGGCCGCGCTGCACCATGTCCCCAGGGCTCAGCCCATCATCACTTCTGTGCAGGTGTTTTAGGGCCAAGGAAGCACAACTGGCTCTGGAGCACTGCTGGGAGCACAGGGCGAAGAGATGAGCACAGGGCATGTGGTGACAGCAGAATTCTGACTTGCTGCTGACTCACAGGTTTGGAGCACATGGTTTTTAGGCATTTTTGGAAATACTTTGCCTCTGCCCCATCTACCAGCAATGTGATGTATATTTTGTAAGAGCTTAAAATATGTCAGCAAGACTCAGCCCTTGTGCCTTTACCAAAACTTCCCTAGCAAATTACGTAACTCCAGCAGTGGGAGGGAGGCTGGGGAGGTGAATTCTGAGTACTGCTGATGGAGAAACCTGTGCCCCAGAGCAGCAAAGACTGGGGTTTTAATCCAAAGTAGGACCAAACAGAACTCTCAGCCCGGGGCTCTCTGGTTCTCCAGCTGTATGTGTGCCCTCAGCATCCCCCCTGCCTCCTATGGGCTTCCCACAGGAGCATGAAGACTCTCCGATCTCCAGGAAAGCAGAGGGAGATGCAGCAAGCTGAAGTGTGATGCCCAGGTAAAAGGGCAGGAACAACAACATGGTGAGTGTAAAAACATCCCTCTAGGTGCCTTTTCTGATTCCTGTGAGGGATGGGAGGCACCATGGAGCAGCAAATGGTTCACCTTATTGGAGGCTTAACTTCCTGCTCATTTAATTATGGGAATTGGTGCACTGGTCAGCCAGGTTTATCCCAAAAGCAGTACAAGGGGAGCTGGAGGAGGATGAGAGATCATCCCCATTGTAATGCTCACAGCAGCTGGGTATTTGTAACTTAACAGTGAGATTTCAGAGCTGTGATAAACACAGCCCTTGTAGCAAGAGCGAGTCTCTTGTTCCCCTTTCTCTGCCCAAAGCTGACTCAGTAGGTGAACTCATTTCTTCTACGATAACGTCCAACAGGAAGTGAGTAACAGAGATGGTAACATTTCCTGTGGAAGACTCCTGGAATCCAGCAAACCCAGTTCACCAATATGAAATGTCCAAAATCCAGCTGGGGTGCAGTGCACAGGTTTTGACTTTGTACAGCTACAATATGTACAAGTTCATAATTTCTGAAGAGTCAACAAAGACTGATTCAGGCACAAAGAGCCCCCCATTATGCACAAGGGAAGATCTTTTCCTGAGCAGTTTTATTGGGCAGGAGAAGTGGAGGAGCATGTCCAGCTCATTCCCAGGAAGGCAAGTTGGAGCTCTCTGCTCA
Source organism: Melozone crissalis (assembly GCF_028551555.1). NCBI lineage: Eukaryota > Metazoa > Chordata > Aves > Passeriformes > Passerellidae > Melozone > Melozone crissalis. Next base: position 9,712,541 of record NW_026535823.1, on the reverse strand, counting down.
GGACCTGGGGGTTTTGGCTCTTTTCCCAAATGGAGGCAGACACTGAGGTGGATGTGAGGACAGCAGCAGGTCTCGACTAGCACAAAAGCAGGAGGTGATGAGAAGGTGCCATTGCCACATGCTCTGGCTAGAGCTGAAGGCAGCAGAGCTCTGTAAGCCCTGTCACCCTTCCCAGTCTGACCTGCATGAGGCTCTCCATTGAAGGTTTCGTTCTCCTAGCAGGAATCTGAACCCATCCACCAATGCAAGCAAGGCACCATTTGGAGGAAAAGCTGTTTTTTAAGACTAGATTTACTTTTTCCCCTCCTGTCACTCATTACCAGCAGAGCTGCCCCTGCAAATCCTGCCCTACCCCCACATCAATGCGTGTTTTAGCACATCCCTGAACATGGATGTACATGTTCTGTAAATGTTCCCAAGTCCATCACAGCCTCACACAAGGGGATCTGCAGAACCTTAAGACCACTCCATTTATTCACTTCATTTATCTAATGCCATCTAGAGGCAGCTGATCTGCTTTGGCATCAATTGCTTTGGAAAATACTTTCCACTTCTCTGGGATTAGAGCTTATTTGTTTAAATGAGGTTCATCGATGTCTTAACCCAGATCTGGGCAAGCAGAAAGAACCAGAGGAGCCAATCACAGTCCCTGGCAGAGCTGTAAGGACAGAACCCTCACTGCACAACCAGAATTTCTGTACAGATCTATGGGTGAAACCTGGATGCCTTCTGTAGCAAGACTGGGTCTCCCACCTGATGATCTCAGTGCCTCCTGTGGTTGTGCCTGTGTTCTTTTGGAGGCAGTGAGCAAACAGAAGCATCCTAGGAAGAGAATTCGGGAGGCACTGAATGGTTTAGGGGCAGCTGTGCTGGTTCCTGTCCCCACTGAAGGCATGTCAGACACAGTGAGTAAATATTCAGTGATGATTTATTGTCTGGTCTTTATTATTATTACAAAAACAAAGCAGATATCAAAAAACAGCAAAGATTTCACAAGGTCCCCAACAGTTTTACACAACTGAACTGTAGTAAAATAGTGAAATTAAAACACATATATTTCAGTCCTGGCCCTAAACCTTCTACGGTGATCCGTGGTCTGGGATGCCCTGGGCTTTCCTAATTCTTTAAAATTCTCTTTGTTTGGGAACCTGACTGGCCCACTAGCTAACATGATGAGGCACAATGCAACAGGAATGTGAACTGTCTGGTATCCTTACAGATCCTACACACCCAGAAAACAAAATAGGGGAGGCTCTGCAAGGATGGTGTCGATACCAGGATATGTTTCTCACACTACCCCAAGCAGCCATTTAGTTGTGCTTGACAAAACCAAATCACTTTCCAATTGCTGAAAGGTGATTTGCTGTGTAAAAGCTGCTTTTTCTTCTTCTCCTCAGGAGCTTTGCTCCCCAAAATAAGAAGAGTTCACTGGGCTGGGCTCCAGTGTAAATGGACCATTAACCTTTTTTCCAAACTGCATGATGGACAACTCCATCCCACTGTGACCTTCCCACTGTGGACCCAGCATCAGACTGATGGCAAGGAACCTGAGCAGGTTAAGGAAAATACTCAGCTCTCTGGAATGATAATTGGGGTTGGAAAAGAGCTTTTTTTCTCTCCTGTTCACAGATGTAGGGTCAGAGGTTGACCAAAGGCAATATGGTCCAGTTACCTGTATCAGTAATAGCTGCCCCACTTCTCAAATACAAGATTTTAGCTCAAAACGCTGCATGGCTAGCAAAAAATTAAGACATTGCCCTGTGTCCCTCAGCACTTGCTCAGAGAGTCAGGTCCAAATCTGCCACAATTACACACAAATGCAAATCACTCTAAACACCAAATTGTTTACATCACTGAATATGTCGCTGAAAGGCTGGCGAGTACCAAAGATTCCTGTTAGAAGTAAAATTGCACCTTCATAATTTTCCAGGATTGAACTGCAGAAGAGATCACGATGCATCATTGGTGGGGTATGACAGAAGCAGCAGGGCGAAGGCAAAGCTGGGGGGCAGAGCTGCCCGGGGGCGGCCGTGCCAGGGGTCAGGGCTGGTGCTCCCTGCTGGAGTCACACCAACGCTCCCTGCTGGAGTCACACCGTCTTCCTGGCAGTCAGAACACGCACGATGGACCCAACGCCGCCAGCAGCCAGCGCCTGGGAAAGGAAACGGGGCAGTGAACAGCAGGCCAGGGCAGCTGCAGCCTGGAGCTCCCTTCAGGACCCAAACAAGCTGACAAGGATGATGCAGAGAGACTCGGGACATGGCCTGGAGTGACAGAACAGGGGGAAAGGCTTCAAACTGACAGGGAGTAGAGGTAGGTATCAGGAAGAAATCCTTCCCTGTGAGGGTGGGGAGGCCCTGGTACAGATTTGCCAGAGGAGCTGTGGCTGCCCTATCTCTGGAAATGCCCAAAGCTGAGTTGGACAGGGCTTGGAGCAACCTGGGCTAGTGGAAGGTGTCCCTGTCTGTGGAATGAGATAAACTTCAAGGTCCCTTCCAATCAAAACCATCCTGGGAGTCTATGAAATTACTTGGATCACATTTATACTGTACATGAGTATCTGCCTGCCCTCCACGAAACACAAGCAGCCAGGGTACCATAATCACACTCAATTTCAAGAAAGCTTTTTAACTTTAATTAAGCTTTCATTTCCCTGCATAACCAAGCTGCAAATTTTGTCTTCCCTCCAGGAAAGAAATTCTCCTTGAATCACTGGATAAAACTACTTTGTTTGCCTCAGTCTAAGAGAAACCCAAATTTTGACTGTTGGGTGTTTACCCAAGGAAGCAGCAGTGGGCAGGAGGTATCACTCAGCTGTGAGCTCCACATTCACAGCCTGAATCTGGCACTTGAGTCCCACCAACCAGGAGGGGGTTCCTGCCAGCTCAGGGCAGGAGCTGTCCCCATGCACCCACCTTCTCGTGCCACTGCAGCAGCACAGCACTGCTGTTGTCAGAGGGGCTCTCAAAGCCCTTGTAGATGTACTTCATGAGCAGGTCCACCCCGTTCTTGTCCAGCGACTGCACCGCCTTCTCGATGTCGTTGGCTTTGAAGGAGATGAGCACCTTCAGCACGATGCTCTCAGCACGGTCCTGTCAACAGGCACACACACAACCATCCTGCTGTGAGGCACAGCCAAACACTGCTCCTCTCTCAGACAAACTGAATTAGAGCATTTTTATCATTAACACCTCTGAAGAGGATGGTGTGTGAAGAGCTTGTCATAGTAAGGTACAACAGACATCCTCCCAAGGATAAACAAGGTAAGAGTTGAACACATTTGCCCTGCTTTAGTTTTTCTGCCTCTGTTAGTGTTTGCAATTCTGCACCCCTTAATTATGGCTAAATTGTAAATGCTCCTATGGAAGCTCAAGATCTATCAAGTTCCAAAATAATTATAACAATCAAATGCTTGTCTGGCCCCCCTTCCCACCAGAGCCTTTTCCATACCTCACAACCACTAATGTGATCCAGGGAAATGCCATTGGCAGCCTGGAGGAGGTGACTGCTGGAAGCCACGTGCTTTCCAAGCAGTCCCAGTGGATGCAGACTGGCCATTAATATTAAGAATTAATAACTTTTGATCTGGATGTCATCAGCAAGGAGCAGCTCCTCCTGTTCATCCATCACTGACTGAGGCAGCATGAGAGAAGAATGCCTCAGGGTTGCTGGACTTTTGAATAATTCCATCACACAAACACCTCAGGCACCTTCCCCCTACAGAAACTATGGATGTCAGTTTTTCTGGCCAATTTATTATCCCATAATCACTTGGCTTAGCAGGACTTCTCACATGACTGTAAGTAAAATTAAGTTTTAAGATAACAAAAAATTAAGGCAGGTATTAATGTTCAGTCATTCTACCCTCTTCAATTCCACCACCAAATGTATTCTTAAATCCTTCAATAGAGGCTAATGCAAACAAATCATTAATGTGAGGACAAAGCTGTACAGCTCTATTTGTAACAGCTGGTTCTCAGAGCTCTGTAACACCCTGCAGGAAAGGGCTGGGGCTGCAGGAACAGCTCTGCCAGGAACCATGCCCCTGGGCCTCTCCTTGGGCAGGCAGGAGTGACTGCAGGCACTCACCAGCTGGGCAGTGCCATATCTTATCAGCCTGTTCCTCCCACCACTGCAATCATGAGCTATTCAGGCTCCATGCTGGGGACAGCCAGAAATGCACGTACCCAGCAGACTCCCACACTGTCACAGGGGGAGGGCTTGCTTCTCCTGAGGTTTTAACAGCTTCATTTTGATTGGATGTGACAAAAAACAATTCTTCCTTTTTTGTAGGCTCACTGCTGGTGGTTTCATTAGTCAGAGGTGAGAAATGCAAGCCTGGCTCTCTGAGCATACAACGATTACATCTGTGAGCTGCCATGACTGGTCTGAGTCAGACACAGGCACCTGGTGACACCTGGGCACACAAAGCACAACCAGCACTGGTAGGAGACCCACCAAGGTCAAGGTATGTGGACAGTACTGTACCTGAGCTACAGTATTTTGAACAAGATTAAAACACTTGTGGTCATGGATGTCTCAACATCAGGGAATACCCTAAATTCTGCTCCTGTGACCTCCTCAAGGTACAACTAGTGGTACAGAAGTAACAGAGACAGGAGAGGATTTTTAGGGAGCAACCCATGAGCAAACAGTCGCTATTTTACCTTCACTGCCTGGTTCTTTGTGTTGATGGGAGGGTTCTTCAGAGCTGCCTGCAGTGCTGCCATCATGTTCCCTGTGCCAGATGGTTAAGGACCAGACACCAAGTACATGGACATCAAGTACCAGGACAGCTATATCTGTTGCTGGTTTCTGCATGACTGAAAACACTCTGATGCAGGGATTGCCTCACCAGCTAAGAAGACATTACAGCCTAAGACAGAAATTTTCAGGCCATTTGAGGCAGGAGCAGCATCAACAAGCAGCTGTATAGTTCCAGGACTGTTGAATACTTCCTAGGCCTTTCCCTGAATGTGCGTCAAAACAAAAGAAACCACTACCCATCACTTCTGCAATCTGCAGCCCTCGAGAACAGGCCTCAGCTTGTCACATCCAGCCCCAGCAGCCCAGGGAAAAGTGACCAAGGGCCAGCTGGGCAAGGCAGCCCTGGTAGCAGGCATGGGGAGCTCTTTTGGGCACAGGAACCCCCTGTCTGCATCCCCCGGGACACCCCCTGAGCGCTGCCCTGCGGCTGCTGCGGGCAGGGGAGGAAGGTGAGCCGCCTTCCACGGCCAGCCCCTCCTCCTTCAGCCTCTTGCCTCTGTCAGCCCCCTTCCCCTTCAGCCTCTTCCCTCTGCCAGCCCCTTCTCCATTCAGCTTCTTCCTGCTGTCAGCCTCTTCCTGCTGCCAGCTCCTTCCCCCTTCAGCATCTTCCTGCTGCCAGCTCCTTCCCCCTTCAGCATCTTCCTGCTGCCAGCTCCTTCCCCCTCAGCCTCTTCCTGCTGTCAGCCCTTTCCCCATTCAGCGTCCTCCCTTGTCCTGCCAGCCCCTTTCCCCTTCAGCCCCTTTCCCCTTCAGCCCTTCCCAACGCTTCCCGCCCGCCGCGGTGCCGCTCACGGATGTTCCCCTATAAGGCCGCCCCGGCGGCGGCCGCGCCCGCTCCGCCCCCGCCGCTGCCCTCAGGATATTGTCGCAGGCACGAGTCCACCTCGCCCTCATCAGGCCCCGCTTGCCCGTCGCCCCCGTCCTCCTCATCCACGAACTTGTTCTCGTCGTACTCGTCCACGTCCACCCGGCGGAACCGCGCCGAGGACACCGTGTGCTTCGCCATGGCCGCGCCCGCCCCGCGCAGCCGCTGCCGGCCCGGCCCGCCCCGCCCCAGCGGCGCCGGCGCAGCGGCAGCGCTGTCAGCGAGCGGAGCCTGAGGGGCTGGAGGGAGCTCCGAGCCCAGCCCAGCCCACCCTGCACGGCCAGGGACACCTCCCACAGAACCCGACTGCTCCAGTCGCCCTCCGGCCTGGCCTCGGACGCTGCCGGCGATGGGGCGGCCACAGCTTCTCTGAGCAACCTGCGCCAGGCCCCCACTCACGGGAAACAAGAGTACTTCTTCCCAGTAGCCAATATAAACTTACTCTCTTTTCTTTTGAAGTTTCACAGATTCCCAGAATATTCTGAGTTGGAAAAGACCCACAAGCATCATCAAATCCAATTCTTAAGTAAATGGCCCATAGCCGGAATTGAAGTCACAACCTTGATGTTGCTGTCACCCTGCTCTGACTTTGAAGCCATTCCTGCTTGTTCCATCATTCCAGGCCCTTGTAAATAGTGTGTCCTTGTCATTCCCATCAGCTCCTTCAGGCACTGCAAGGCCCCAGTGAGGTCACCCCAAAGCTCCTCCTCTCCAGGCTGCACAATCCCAGCTGTGCCAGCCTTCCCTCCCAGCAGAGCTGCTCCATCCCCCTGCCCATCCTGGTGCCTCCCCTGGGCTCTCTGCAGCAGCTCCAGCTCCTCCCTGTGCTGGGGCAGCTCTGCAGGTGGGGTCTCACCTGAGCTCAGGGGCACAGGGGCACGATCCCAATCCCTCCCCTGCTGCCCAGGCTGGGGCTCAGCCCAGGGCAGGGGTTCAGGGCTGGGGCAGCTCCAGCTCTCACCCCCAACACCCCCAAACCCTTCTCCCAGCGCTGCTCCATCTGCTGCTCCCAGCCTGGACTGACCCCAGGGGCTGCCCTGACCAGGTGCAGCGCCAGCACTTGGCCTTGTTGAATTCCATGAGATTCCCACGAGGCTCTTCCCGAGCTTGTCTGGGTCCCTGTGTCCCCCCAGGACAGTGCCAGGCTGGGCAGGACCCATGTGGCTCCAGGTGAGCTCAGAGCTGCCCTGCCCAGACTGCTCAGGGAGCACCTACTCCAACAGCACCTAGTGACCTTGCAGGTTAAAAAACAGCCACAGCTTGACTGTTATTTGTTTTTAAGTTACACTTGGCCTGTGTAGATAACAATTATCCTATTATTAATTAGGAAATGACACAGCTTTGTAAGGTTCCCATTACTAGAAAACAGCAGCTCTGGAAAAATAAATAGACACACATACACATGTATACACACATATATTACACCCACCACCACCCCCCTTATTATGAAGAAAACAGCAGGTGGGGAAATGTATTCCTGTATCAGCCCTACCTGCAGGACCACCCACCTCCTTGGCAGAGGAGGAATTTAGGATATGTCACATGTTCCACCAGAGTTGCCTCAGCCTGGGAAGCTGCAATCCAGCCGTAGCTGTAGCTTGGGGACTGCTGGCATTTTTCTGCTGGAAATTGGCTTAAGGGCAACAAAGTAATTGCAGGAGGTAAATGGACTGTCAGGGAGTCACAGAATGGTTTGGGTTGGAAGGGACCTTAAAGGTCATGTAGTTCCAGCTGCCTGCCATGGGCAGGGAGTGCTGAGGCTTAGGGTTTGCTGCTCTGGCTCTTAATAGGTAGAGGATTAAATCAAAAGTATGTTCATAATCCATTATTTGAGACCCACAGTTAGGTTAAATTTGGCAGGAGAGGACTTTGTTGGTGTTTTTTACCATCTGTGATCTCAGTTCCACATCATAAAGTGGACAGATCTGTGCCATCCTCAGAGCAGATGTGTGCTATATGGAAACACTTTAGAATGAGCACTTCCACTGAATTATTCCTTTGGCATTTTTAAATGCCTTACTATATTTCTGGGTTTGGGGTAAAGCTATTCCCTCTGAGAGGGCAGAAATGCACCTGGGGAAAGCCCTCCTTGGCTTGGAGACATCAGAGGAAGCAGACTGCCTTCCATGGCTGGGAAAGGCTGGCTGAGAGAGGAAAGAGCCTTTAAATTCTGCTGTCCAGCTGGTGTTCCCTGCTTTCCTTGGGGAAAGGCTGTCTAAGAGATGCTTTAATTCCTGTTAGGTTAATTTGATGTAGGTTTTGTGTACCTGCTGGCAGAGCTGGGTGATGAGGGGCTGCCCCTGTGATGCCACACACAAAGTGTGTTATACATAAATAAACAGTCTCTTCAAGAAGCTACCGAAATTTGTAGCAGCATGTGGAAACTTTGTTCATGATACAGAGAAAAAAAAAACTCTTGGAGCTTGGGGGCACTATTCACAAATCAGCCTTTTTGCTAAAAAAAGAGCAAAAATTTCTCTTTTACCCTTGGGAGGATAAAGTGCACAATAGAAACAGCCACACTTTTCAGGACTGTTCATGTCAGGTGATTCCATGATTCAATATGGCAAAAACCCCATGCAAACACCATCAAAAAAAGAACTTAAAAAGGTATAATTATCATGTTAGCAGGTCCAGCTCAGGGTAATAGCAAATATTTATCTGATTTCCTTCAGTGGCTTTTTAACTTTCCACTTTAGGGCTGTTGCAATCTTTCTTTGCAAATTCCGTGGTGCAGAAGAAGGTTCCTCCCTGGTCTGGGCAGTTCAGTGCAAAAGGATCTTTCCTAGCTGAGATGGTGACAGCAGGCAGGTTCTTTAGATGTTTCCAGGTGCCAGTTTCTGGGAGACAGGAACACAAACAGAATTTGCCTTTGTGGGGCCAGGCATTTAAGGGAGTTGAGCTGCTGTTCTGTGCCTGTCAATATTTTTTTTTAATTTCGCAAGTGATACTATTGCCCTTTTTTATTAGTGGAGTTTTGCTACAAGATTGTTATAGCTGAAATCTGGGTGTTCTAAGAAATGTCCAACTGAGTTTCCTTCCAAATGATTTGTGTGATTATCTGCCTGATGTGCCAGCTGGACAGAAAACTCCTGTTGCACTTCTGCACCAAGGTTTTCCCTTTCTTAGGAAGTTTGTGTCCCCCTCCCTGAGGCTGTAATTCCAGGAAGCACTGGGCCATTCTGTGAGTAAGCTCAATGGTGATTTGTACCAGGGTGCCAGAGGAGCGCAAACACAAATTTTGTGTGGATGAACAGCTTTTGGCTCAAGCAGGAAATTATTTGTGTTTTCTGCTCTCATTGCCCCGCATCATTTCTGGTTCCAGTTTAATTCTGTTGCTGCTCCACTGTAAAACATTGCCATCTGCATATTTTATCACAGTTCATTCTGTATTCCACCCTGTTTTGCCCTCTGTCAGTATTTAATTTTTTCCTCAAATTAATAATTTTGTTAATTTGCTTTGCTTTCCACTCCTGACTCTATACAAGTATATACATATACTTCTGTACATTGTCCTCATATATTTTTGCATATATATCTGCTGTAGTTCCTTCCTGATCCAGACCATTGTGCTGTTCTCATTCAGATTTCTCCTAAAGATTGGTTTCCTGACATCAGGAATGTTCCATGTGTCATTTCTGGTGTTTCTGTACATTTTGGATGGCCAGCTGTGCTCTGTTCTGTGCAGGGCAGGTCACCCTGGCAGTGCTGTGCCTGGGGAAATGGAAAATGCCTCTGCTCCCTGGCATAAGGGAGGGCAGCTCTGGAAAAGGAGTGTATTTCTTTGGAGAGGGGTGTCAGGAAAGGTGTCACCAGCTGCCAGCTCTCCTGGAGGCTGCCAGTGCCTAAGACAATTGAAAAAGCTGCGAATGTGGGATAACGTTCCGTCTCCTCGTGTTCCTGCAGAGTTGGGATGGCCACAGGATGGCAATGTCGCACCTCGGGGATGTGTGGTGTTTTCTGCCGGATGGATCCGATTGCTTCTCCAGCTCTCCAGAGCTTTTCAACCAGAGACACTGGAAATTTTACATCTCCCCCTGAAACTTGCCTCTTTTTCTTTGCTTGGTGCTTTGTCCTGATCAAAACTCGTCAAAATTTCAATCTCTTCAGTCAACAGTATCACATCCTTACAGGATGGGAGTCAAATCCCAAACTACCCCAATGGATGGATTAATTGGAAGAGTTTTCCCACAACCAAAGTGCATTTCTGGGTGTGCAGTACCAGCCTTTGTCTCCTTTGCCAATGCTGTGCCTCCCCATGAGCCACCGTTCTGATCCAGGAGATAGTGTCTGATGGATTCCTAGGAACTCAAAATGACTGTTAACAAATCCTTGTTTATCTATCTCTCTATCTCCACCTGTCTCTCCAAATATACTTAAAATTATCATTCTATCTCTGCCCCTCCCAACTACATTTGGAAGGGACTGGGATACAATTACAACTTTAAGAAATTATTTAACTTTTTGCTGAAATGCCTGTCTGGGGCAGAGGGCAGGAGGTGCTGATTAGTGCCCCATGACAAGGTACAAATGTTCACAGGAGGAACTGGAGAGGAATGCTTTATCCAGTGAAAAGCACAGGGAAAACAGTCTCTAATGACTCTGTCTGGAAGTGAGCCAGGGTCCAAGCCATATGGTCTGCACCTAGGGAAAAGCACCCTAATGATCAGGGCTGGGGGTTTCTTTTTCTTTATCCAAATATTAGATAAACTCTGGTATCTCTCCAGGCTAAAAAGCATGCAGAAATTCTGATCCATCTCAACGTGGCCACTTTGGACCTGATTTTACTGATGTCAGTGTGTGGTTTTGGGATTTCTGAAGATGTCTTTTGGAAGCAAAATTGTGTGCATTGATTAGACAGAAGCTGATGTTTGATTAGATGGAATCAGGATGTTTTATTCCCCAAACTAAACCATGATCTGCTTCCACAGGCTGGTAGAAGTGTTGCTGTGTGCATGGGGGGAAAGGGAGGTGCACTCTGGAGCTTCCCCCAAAATGCTGCACTCAGGACAAGGATGGTTCCTCTCTTTTGTGCCTCTGAAATGTGAGTGTTGAAATTCTGCTGCATCTCTTAGAACAGCCTGGTGCAAAACAATCTCTGCTGGAAGCATTTTACACGTTTTCATTCAGTAGGGAGTTTATCTGAGTTCAAAGTCCAGAGCAGTCACATGGCCCCGTAATGAGCCGGAGACTTGATGTTCCTGTGCAGCCCTAAGGTTTAAAAAATAAGAAAAAAAGGATCTGAGGGAAGAAGCAAGATCTGTCCACAGCTGCTCATAACCATATGCAGACCATTTGAACCACACTGCCTGCTCTCCAGCTCATTGAACACAGGAGGATAGGGGATATCTCATGCCACAGGAGCGCTGCTCCTGGCTCTGGAGCCCTGGAGCTCTGCACTCTGCCAAGGGGCCATAAAGATTAGCCAGGTTTAGGTCCTGAGCTGGGAATGTTTCCTGCTTGAGCTCCTGGGAAAGTCAGACAAAACCATTCCAGTAAATTTACATCATGTGGCTTGTTTAGCTTCAAAGTGATTGGAATTATCACCTCACTTCCAGAGATTTTTCCAGGGCTTCATTATCTTGATTGTTTCCTTTTCTATATGCCTAAAAAGAAGTGTTTTTCCATTTTCTGTCTATTAAGAGTAGAATCAAAACCTGCAGAGCACCAAGCAGTCTGTAAGGGAAATGACAAATAAGGACATGCCATAGACAGGGTAACCAAGTTAAATTTTAGGACAGCAAAAATCATAAGGAAAAATTACAGAAATAACTCTGGATTTTGATTATTAAAAGAAAAAATAATCCCATTCTAATGAGTGTGGCCACACCAGAGATTACAGGCGGAGAAATTCTTACATATTAATTGTAAAATGTTATCAGGATGTTTTGTTTGTCAAACAATTGGACAGATTTCCTCTTGCCCTAAGAAAGAGCCAGGGAACTTGCCAAGAGCCTGTGTTTACAGATTGAAAATATGGAAGAAGAAAATGAAAGTTTAGAGATGGAAGGAGATGAGACCTTTCCTATACTGCACATAACAAATAGATTTCACACACATATATATATATATATATATATATAATATTCTGCTTCATCTTCTTTCCCTTTAAAATGCAGATGATTCTTGGAACTCAAAGAGACATATTTTATTCCTAGAAAATATCAGTTCAGAAAATCATTTAAGATTTGGGGTCAAATGATTAGTGTGCACACAGATTTGCTTCCATGCTGATCAGTGGAGTTTGGATGGTTTCCAGAAGCACAGAACCAGGGAAAGTTTTGCCAATTACTGGCTGAAGTGCTATGAGACAGACAGTAAGGGTCATTTTAATTTTGGTGTGAACTATGAGCCTTGTGCATGTAGAATATTGCACCAGTGTTCAGTCCAAATCTGGTCACATTTCCACCTGTCTCCTTTCAGGCTCTTCTCTAGGAATGAGGAGAGCTGTGCTGGCAGAAAAGCCACTGGAGCTGTGACTGTGTTCACGGAGTAAACCAGGCAAATCCTGATTACCAGGGCAGTAGTTACACCACCATCTCCTCCTTCCACAGCAGCTGCCTGGTGATTCCTATCAAACTGAAAAATGCTGGCTCTATGTCAAGAAAAAAGAAGAGAAGGCAGAATTTGGTGTACTTTGGGAACACCCAGAGTTGCTGAGAGCCTGAGCATCCCACACAACTCATATTTCTCTATCTGGATACCCCATTTTCTTTCACTATGCAGGGATGGGTGTTGGCTAAATAATATTATTTAAGACCTGCTATTTTCAAATAGAATAAAACCTTTTATAGTGTAGGAAAATCTGCTTTCAATTGCCATTGTTGTGCATTGCTTTAGTCAATGAAAATAAAGTGTGCTTAGGAAGCTGCCTGGAAGCCATGTGATTTCAGGGTATTGCTATTTCCCTTTTTAAGAGGACGGAAAGCCAACTTTTTTCTTTCATGTCATGGTTCAATATAGTGATGTATCCAGTATGGAGGAGGGGAATTCACTCCAGCTCCTGTGATATGTGTAGGGCAGCTCTGTGTGCCCATTTTCAGGCATTTGGAGACTTTTAGACCCACCTGAGTTATGCAGCACCCGTGGTGGGCAAGTCCTGGCCAGGAGCTGAGGGTCTGGCAGCCCCTGTTCTATGGCTGTTCCTCATTTACACCAATATGGAATTTGGGTTTAAGCTGCTTCTGCCAGCTTTGCTCTGAATGGAGTCAGACTGCACAGGTGAAGGCAAGATGTATTTCTTTCCCTATATATGTGTAGTACTTGCTGTGTGTTTGATTTAATGAATGTTTTTCTTCAGACAGTTTATTATATTTGGATGCTTTGGGGTTTTGATTTTGCCTGCTGCTTATGTACCAAAAACCAGGCCAATGCTTTGCAGGTATTTCTCTGCTGCCCACGTTCCCCTTTCCAAGTGACTTTTAAGTGATTATATCCCATTCCTGCATCCCTTCCATCCCTGGAAATGTGCAAGGCCAGGTTGGATGGGGCCTGGGATAGGGGGTGATGTCCCTGCAGGGGTGGATTCAGATGATCTTTAATGTCCCTTCCAACCCATTTCATGATTCCATTAAAGAACCTCTGTTTGCTGAGCAACAGTGTTCTACACTTCTCTTGCCCCATTCTACATGACCTTTTGCATATTAACAAAGATATTGAATCACAAAGTGAAAACATTGCTCTAAAGTATATATATATATATATTATTTTTTTTTAAGTTGGCCTGTGTAGATAATAATTATCCTATTATTAATTAGGAAATGACACAGCTTTGTGAGGTTCCTATTAATAGAAAACAGCAGCCCTGGAAAAAAAAATAGACACACAGACACACATATACATATATACACACATATATTACACCCACCACCACCCCCCTTATTATGAAGAAAACAGCAGGTGGGGAAATGTATTCCTGTATCAGCCCTACCTGCAGGACCACCCACCTCCTTGGCAGAGGAGGAATTTAGGATATGTCACATGTTCCACCAGAGTTGCCTCAGCCTGGGAAGCTGCAATCCAGCCGTAGCTGTAGCTTGGGGACTGCTGGCATTTTTCTGCTGGAAATTGGCTTAAGGGCAACAAAGTAATTGCAGGAGGTAAATGGACTGTCAGGGAGTCACAGAATGGTTTGGGTTGGAAGGGACCTTAAAGGTCATGTAGTTCCAGCTGCCTGCCATGGGCAGGGAGTGCTGAGGCTCAGGGTTTGCTGCTCTGGTTTATGGCTGAAAGATGGAGGATTAAAACCAAAGTATGTTCATAATCTATTATTTGAGAGCCATAATGGCCTTTTTGAGCTATCATTGTGTATGTCCTCTCTCACCTGTAAGGGCACCTTTATTTGCAGCAAAAACATGACAAATTGCAAAAATTCCCTTTTGGTCTTCATTAACCATTTTTGAAGATACCCTTTTCCCCACTTTGCACTGTTGCTGGCCTGAACACCTACTTCAAAGGAGACTGTAAAACAATTCCTCAAATAATTGAGCAGGAGAAGGCAAAACAGTGACCCAGATAAGATACATTTCCAGCAACACATTAAGCACAATAATGTCCTGAGAAGAGATTCCATAGTCCCTGCTGTCTCTCTCCCCTGGAGAATAATTAAGTTTTGCTGTGGATTCTCTTTTTTTAGTGTACTTGTTTAATATCTGTGTTTAATCTGGGTGGTGTATTCTGTTCTTGTAGGAGCACAGAGACCAACAGAGATTAGAGAGGGCAGGTTAGCACAGGCAGAGGATTTGCTGCCATGGGATTGTTCTGGGAGAGGGCTGCTCCTGGAACTAGTCATAACATGGACGTGATGCACTTATTTTCTTAAGACTTTAGATTAAACATGTAGGAACAAGTTCATTAATGCCCTCTATGTTACATGCAGGGCATTCCTTTAATGTATTTTTATGTTAATCAACATTTAATGAGTTGAATGTTCCTTTGGATTGTTTTTTTTCCATCCTTCTTGTCTAAATACTATTAGAGAAACTGCTTTTCTGCTCCCTCAACTGCAGCCTGAAGCAGAGGAATCTGTCATTTGTCCACAGAGTAGGCTGAGAGCTGGCAACAAGGTTACAGGGAAGGAAATCCATGGTGATTAAAGAAAGGGAGGTGGGAGACGAGGAAGGGGACCCATCCTGTTATGGAGATGCAATCGTGAGAGTGTTGTGGTGACACAGCCTCAGGAAAAGGCCAGACCTCCAAATTGGAGTTAAACTGCCTTGGAGGGGCAACACTGTTCCCTTCTCCCCCCTCACTAAACCTTCAGTAGCCAGGCTGTTGCAAAGATTAGTTAGTGTTATCTAGATCTGATTTGGGATGAGAGGCAAAAGGTCACCTTTTCTTAAAAGGAAGAAATTAGTGAAGATGAAAAAGAGGGGAAAATGCAAGGCTGGAGTGTTATCCAGTATCACTGTCATAAAAACCTAAATATATACCCCCTGTCTGAACCCAATTATCAGCCTTGCCTGACTTCCCTGGAGATTTAACTCTTGGGTCTCTTCCAGAACTCAGCTATGATCTCAGATGCTTTGGATTTTGGTATTTAATCGTAAGGAAATTAGCAAGTAATATATGGATTTTCAAATTAAAGCTTGGGGAGTGGTCTGCTTGAGAATAGGAGGATTTAATGGCTGTAATCCTTGGATTAAACTTTGGCTTCCCATGCACTTGTAAACAGACATTATGTTTCTCAGGAAAAAAAGTGATGTCCATCAAAACAATCTTGAAGGCTTGGAGATGTGGCCATAGCTGCATTGCTAGAATTGCTTATGGAAAGGGATTTGCAGTAAATCTCTTGGTGTCCAGATGAAACTGGACAATATCCTTACGTGTCTGCATGGCAGCTGTTGGGATTGCAGCCACAGAATTATCCACAACCATCCCTTGGCTTTTCCAGGCCTCTGGTGGCTCAAGATGTTACTGAGTCCTGTGATGTTGAGAGTGCTGGAAATAACATCTTAACAGAGATCCTTGTGCACTTCTTTGTCAGTGATTCTCTGCTGGTTTCAGCCTCTCTTTTTGTAAGGCTTTGTTCTGAGGCTGCCAGGCCTGAATGGAGAGTAGGAAATCACTCCAGCTGCTTTCCTCCTGCTAGCATTCTGTGCTGAACAGGAATTGCTGAGCAAAGAACATCATTTCCCCAGAGAGGTTTGCTGGGGTAGCACAAAGGCAGTCTGGTGCTTGTTTTTTTTTAATTAGAAGTTCCTGCCAAATACTGTCATCAAGGGTTGGGGGAGGAAGGGAGAGACGGAAAGAAATGCATGAAGTCTGGAGTCCCCTTGGAAGAGCAAGAATCCTGCCTGGGAGAGTGAGAGCAGTGCTTTCTCTACAGAACTCTTGTTTCTTCTTTTATAACATTTTATCCAGAAAAGAGGGCTGGGAGGTTTTTTCCTTTTTTTTTCCTTCCCTCTTCCGTGGATCTTGGTTCTGACTGTTATTTCTCCAACAGAATTGGAGGGATTATGCAACTTTGCACTTGGTTTTGGACTAGCCAGTGGAACAAAAATAAGCAGAATTCCTTTTCTTAAGTGGGTGCCAAATTCTCAAGTGACACATCATGCCACGTTGTGGTGATGAATGCACGGCTGGCTGCTTGCGCGGCTGGAGTTTAAATTCTCTTTTTTTCTTAAGAAAAAAGATAAGGTTGTGGCTTCTTTGCTTTCTTTTTGCCTTGTAAAGGAAAGGTTTAGAAAACAATCCATAAAGAATAATTGACATGTATCTGGGGGAAGAGAAAGATGTGGAGCCATTTCATTTCTTGTTGCAGGCTTAATCCAGGATAAATCTGTAATTACTGAAACATACTGGGACCTGATGCTGTCTGGTGCTGGATGGGGAATGCATTGGATGTTTTATTCCATTCCTCAGTGCACTGGTGACCAATTTATTTGAACTTCTCTACAAATTTGTAATATTTGACTCTTTCTTGTGTTCTCGCTAGCACTATTGCCAAAGACTTGCCTTTCAGTTAGAATAGGCCTCTCTAGCAAGGTGGCTTCAGGTCAGAACTGATTTGTGGATGAAAGATTGTATGTTTAAGCTTATTTTTTTGAGGATGTTGCAAAATCTCTGCAATGCAGAAGGCAGGTGTGGGTACACCAGGATTGAAAAACTGCCTATCTCGTGCATACATATGTCCTGACAATTCAGCTGTGGGCAAGTACTAAGTAACTTCACTAGAAATGTTTCTCCATGGATCTCTCAGTGTTCATCTTATAACCCAAAGTGAAGGAATGTTGTATTCCTTTGACTTTTTGATGTGTGGTTTATTGGTTTTTAATGCGTATTTTACAATTATCTACTCTAGGTTTTGATTTCCAGTCCAGCTCATCTCCCTGAGCATAGTGACATATTGCACAATTAATTTGCTGTTTATAACATGCCCCTGAAAAGAGGCTCTTCCATCCTGTTTATTCCTGTGTTTCTAGCTGATCTCCACAGAACAAAACAGTGGCTTCTGAGCCAGCTTTTGTTACAATTTTGCATAACAGTGTTCAACTTTGGCCAGTTTTGAAGGTCTTGGGTTTTGTTGAGGAAGTCTTTCTGTAAAACCTTAGAAATACAAGTAATTCATCCCAGTACAATGGATAGGGTTTGAGTTTGCTAAGTAAGTTGGCAGTAGGCTAGATGCTAGACCTGAATTTTCTCTAGAATTTTCCACTCTGTTAGCACCTATACAGGAGGATTTCCTCTTCACAAGGTTTTGGGCTTTATTTTGCTTTTTGGACTTTGTCTAATTCTTTGGTAAAGATCATCTGGAAGAGAATTGGGGGAACTGTCAAAACACAGGTTGTTTCCTGTCATTGTCTAGAGCATTGTGGGCTTCCATCTCCTTCCTGCCTTTTGTTCCTGGGTTGATAATGTTGCCTTTAAATAAGTTCAAACAAAAATAGATGTAATAGAGCTGGAAATAGAAATAAGTATCCTTAAATGAATGTCTTTGCTGCCTGAGCACAATGTGCCAATAATAATAAAGCCAGGTGATCCCAGAGGGGAGTGGAGTGTTTATAGCCTGTAGGGCTAATCCTGTCACCTTTCCCTTGCAAGTGAATCTGCTGAAGTCACCAGCAGCACTTCAAGGAAGTGACAGATGGATGACAGCAGCAGCAGCCAAGTAGCAAGAGGGATTTCTTTTTAGCTGGAGGGTGCTGCTCCCAAAAATTTACAGCATTTTTTATAGGTGTTGATCATTTGTTCAAGGTGAGTTGTGCTTTGTTACTCTACATCCCAGTGGCACCAGTGGCAGGAGTGTTGGATGTTGGACTTGAGAGATCCATCATAAAACCTGTCCTTGCACTGTGACAGCACCCAAAGGTCACAGGGAGGGTTTGTGCCCTGTCCTGGAACATCTGCAAGTGGCCAGGAGTCTGCCTCAGAGCACAGCATGGAAATCAAAAGGCAGAACAGAGGTAGAACAAACAAAGGGAAGGATGTAGGGCAAAGTGTGAAGGTAAATACCAACAGAAGCAAGGGTTTATAAATCACTAGTGATATGCCTCAAAAAGGACTGTGCATTTTTTAAACATCTG
Source organism: Melozone crissalis (assembly GCF_028551555.1). Taxonomy (NCBI): domain Eukaryota; kingdom Metazoa; phylum Chordata; class Aves; order Passeriformes; family Passerellidae; genus Melozone; species Melozone crissalis. The sequence goes on along the minus strand of NW_026535823.1, from coordinate 9,694,385 downwards.
TTAGTAAAGGAAATATTGCTTCTGTCCCATTGTTGCATTTCTGGCATCAGGATAAAGGTGCACCTCAAAGCTGGGTGTATCATTTTGAAATGGATACCAAGGGTATAGTGTCAGGTATAAAAGACAAAGCCTTTATCCTTGGGGAGCTTCTGGTAGGCTTTGATCTGTGAGAAGAAGCACCAGTAGAGATGAAAAGCCTCTAAAATGAAAATAAGGAGAGTCAAAAAGTGAAATTGAGTTTTGAGGGGTCTTAAAAGTCAGTATTAAATAAATGAATGAAAAAGGAAGTCTTAATGCTGCATTTTTACTGATGTGGTGGGTAGGAATGTGAGCTTTGGAAAGCTCAGAGTCTGCAGTAGGTAGAAGACAAGAGTCACAGCAGCAGAAAGGGAAAAAGTGGGAGTTGACTTATGCTGATAAAGGCATTTTTGCCTCACTAAGAAAAATAGACACTTCCAGAAACATGTTTAGCACTCATTTATTAAACCAGAGTGCTATTGTGTGTGTGGCTGGCACAGCATCTGATGGACATGACTGAGCCTCTTCCTCATCCATGTTGTGACTTTACTCAACTGCTGTGTTTCATGAGAGAGAGAACATAATGGAAATCAGAAGTAAATGTGTTGCTGTCTGCAGTTCAGAACTGCCTTTGTCTTGTTTTCAAACAGTTACAGAATTTCTTCTCCAAGGGTGGAACTTGCTGGAGAGTTTTTAGATTATGAAAGAACAACTCCCCTGAGGAAGATTCATGGAAGCTGAGGAAGGCAAGTCACTGTTGTACAGACTGCCTTATGTGACTGTAGGAGATTTTAGAGATGGAGGAGGTAAAACTAATCAAAGAAAAAAGTAAATTGGAACCCCCAAACCCCAGTTTCCCCACACCTCAATTTATTGCACTGCACTCAAAAGATGCAATTCTAATTTAGAGATTCCATGGTACAAGGCTGCAGTAGTTAGTAAAGCTCTGCAATTTTAATTGTTTGAGGAGTATGTATGATGAAAAAACATCTTGTGGTTGCAAAGGGACCACTATATCTATTTCTAGAGTTATCTGTTACATATTTGTTTACAATCCTCTTGTTTGTGGCTCCTCCCTGCTCAAAAGAAAGCTGTGGGGAAGCTTTCTGATTTAACAGGAGTCTGATTTAATAGGGCCTCCTGGGCTCTGTAGAAGGACTATAAAATCTTTGTAGGATTTGGTGAAGTCAGATGGAATGAATGTAGCATTAAAAAAATCAAGAGACCTCTAGATAAGATGAATTGATGCTTCCCTTCAATTATTTCCCTTTTAGCCCAGTGAAGAGGAGAAAACATGACAACTCTGGCTTATTGTTGCCTGAGTGCTGGGAAAAATTTTGAGTTGGTAAAAAGCTTGCAAGACTGTTTCAGATCTGGCTGAGAAAATTGTCCATGGTGTGCCGCCATCTCCAGCATCCAGAAGATCTCTCTGATATGACAGGCATTTAGCAGGTTCCTTAAATTGGGGTCCAGGAACTTCTGAGTATCCTGAAACATGTCCCACAATAAAGGAGGGACATAGTTCTTAAATTTAGTATGGATCATTTAGACTTAAAAAGCAAATACCGTAATGGATTTATGATTAATTTATCCCTATTATTTTAATCTTAGAAGTCAAGAAACTGCAAACAGGAGGATTGTTTGTAGGAACAGCATTGAAATTCAAACTCTTAATTTACCTGTTGTGTGCATGAAAGGAGTGAGTCAAACCTAAGACATGCTGCCATCTGATTATAACCCAGTGGGTGGGAGGGATGAAGTCCTTGGGCTTTGAGCAACTTAGATATAAATGCAGAGCTCCCTGGCAAAGTCTGCTCAGAGGGATGGGGCCCCAGACAGAAGGGGAAGCACTCCCAGTACCCCAAACCTCCAATATCATTAATAAACCCAGAGTCTTCTGGGGAGTGTTTGGACTAAAGGATACCAGAGTGATACAGGCTTCTAGGGGAGGAAATATTTCTCTTTTAAGAGGAAAAATGAAAAACTCTGTGCCAGAATTAGGAGATGAAGATCCTTATAGCCAACAGAGATTTTTTATCCTGTTTAAACATACTGTAACAGGGCCATAAAAGGCATATGTGCAGTATATCTGTAATCAAAGCAAAATGAAACAGGGCAGAAGGGAAGTTTTGAGAACACATTTAATTAAATAGTTAAATTTATTTTTCTGGAAACTGAAGCTTGCTCAAAAAGAATGAGAACCATGGCAAGTAATTTGGGAATGAGGGGGAGCATTGAGTACTAACTAGCCAATAATATAAATGATAAATTTGTAAATGTATTGAAAGTATGAAGCTTCTTATGGAGAATCAGCCTCAGGGAGCAATGAGGGAAAATCAGCATTGTGCTAAATCAACCCAATACATGTTTGTGCAATGGCCAATTTAATTATTAAATCTGACTTAGGTACAGAAAAAGAGATCTGAAACACAGTGAAGACAATCTTTCAAGTATCAATGTGAGAGCCATTTGACTTATTTTATATGTGACAAGAAGATTTTGGCTTAGGCATTTTGGTATGTTCTTTTATGGCACTGTTGTGTTCTTGCACAGATGAAATGATTGCTGGATATATTAGCCTTCTGTTCTCAGTCTTCCATAACTTTTTGTTGGAGAAGGCAGGGATAATTTTTATTAGTTCTGTGTAAGCACTGAGATTGATTCAGGTCCCATGACAATGGAATTGATGTCAGGAGAGTTACCCACAGTCAAATTTGTAATTGAGCAGTGCCTTTTTATATGATTAAGTTTTTATTCTTTGCAGAGAGTTTTAAAATTGTTCAAATAAGGCCCTTGGCCTGTGCTAAAAGGTGAACTTTTTGGAAAGTTTGAGTGAAAACATTTCATCCATTTGTGAATATGAGTAGAGTGGAAAACTATTTTCCCCCTCCATAAAGACTTTTTGCTGCCTTCTTTTGGACAGCCCTGCAGTGTGAGTAGCTGAGGCCTGTGGGCTAAAATCTGGCATTGAAACAGCCATAACTATGAAGTGCCTTAGTTTTGGCTTTGATTTGACTGAGTCGTGAGCCTCAGAAAACAATGTTCTCAGCATGCACTCCAGGGTGTTGTTTCTTCCTTCAAAGCTGCTGAAATGTGCAGCAGAGAGGATTTACTGTGAGCAACTGAGGAGCTGTGCAGCACAAAATTAGAGAAAGATATTGCTCTGAAGCTGCAGGGCCACGTGGGCACGGAACAGTAACATGAGACCTCTCCAAGCACTTTGGGTGCACAAAAAGTTTCTGGGTGTTTTGTGGTCTGTGAAACTGAAAGTCAAGTTCCAGCACCTGCAGCCTCTGCTCCCGCAGGTCATTTCCAAGAGCCCAGAGAGTGAGTGGGGACAGGGCTAAGGGCAGACTGAGGCACACAGGCAGTGCTCGCACCCCTCTGCAGGCAGAGGCTCAGGGATACAGCACTGCTGCTGCTCCCCAGCACACAGCAGGGCTGCACTTGCCCAGCCATGTGCCCCTGCCTTCACACCCAGCTCTGCTTTGAAGGCTTTCCCAATGGGAGTGCAGGGACTGGCTGTTCCTGGAGGAGATATGCCCCCCAGATCTGAGATTGTGTCTCTTTGCACAGCACAGCCTGTGAAACAGTGCATGCCTATCTAATTGCAATCACATGTGAAATCAGAGGGTCAGGGATGGCTGGATGTGCTTCCTTAACTACATCATTTTTTGACTTAGCATAGTTAATTTGCAGCCTTATGAAACAATTATTTAGTGTTATGTATGAGAGCTCTGATGCATTTCCTCTGGCATTTTACAGGGAAGCTGGTTAATATTTGCAATTACTTGGAGGCTTCTGTTTAGTTCTGGTGTCCATGAAGACAGATTATGATGGACTTGTGTGTTTGGTTCTTTACTGAGCTGCAACTGCATTGTCACATCTTTCAGAGTGAAGGAGGAGCAGTGCTTTCCCTTTTGCACAGGGGTGAGGCTTGCAAAGCTTGCAGACAGTCAGTGTGTAATGCAGCATTTTGTTCACTTTGATTAGTTAGTAGTTTGTAACTGAAATTCAATGTTTGATTCTAACAATGTTTCTGACTGGCTGATGTGTAGTGATAGTGCATCTCAGTCACTCAAAGAGTATATATAACCAAGTTTATTAATCCCAGGTGAGGCAGGAGGAAGACCTGGCTCACCTCTGCTCCCTCCTACATCAGCTTGCAGCACACGCAGAGCACTGCCTGTGCTGATGGAAATATGAGATATGTGCCTGTGAGGTGCTTTGTGCCATAAAGGACCTTCAGGAAATTGCAGTGCACTGAATATTAAGCAGCTCTAAGGCAGCCCATGACAAACTGACTGTGTAATGGAGTGGGAAGCTGCAGCTTGGGTGTGCACAACGTAAAGGAACTCCCAGGTGAAGCTCCTGTAGTGTCTGTGGTGGAGAGCTCTCTGCTGCCAAGCTACATGTCAGAGTGGGCTGTCAAAGAAACACAATATAAAACTGATTTGTGTTTGGATTTCTACAGCGTCTGCATTATCTAGCTTTTGTGGTTCACCTGCATATGATTTTTTTTTTTAGTTTTAATCTCCAGAACTGTAGACCACAGCACCTGTTAGTTATCAAATTGAGAGCATGTGCCATAAACAGGAAGCAAGAACTAAGAACTAAATATGGTTTAAAGAAACCAGATGAATAACAATTAATGATACAGTCTTAATAGAAACAGTATTTTTTTTTGTAGGCACTCACTTCAAAGGCATCACCCATTGCAGGGGTGTCACTTTGGACAGGCTTTATTCTATGCGATGGATTCTTGTTTCTCCTATGGAATGAACAGAGTATCTCATGGAATTTTCTTTTTCAATTAACACTTAGGCATGTCCTTAGGGTGGCATTGCTTTGGAGAAAAAGGTAATACTACAGAGATGTTGACTACAAAGGCATGGTTACTAGGAAGTGTCTTGCATAACCAACACACAACCAGTTCTGGCTCCTGGCCTACTCAAGCACCACCAAGGAGTGGAAATGGCTTGAGCTGGCACTGCCATTGAAAGGACATTCTTGAAACTATGGCTTAATCTAAAAAAGAGATAGTGGTGTGGTGGTAGTTTTTTTTCCCCATCTCCCAGGGAACACCCTTGCCCAGTGCAGGTGAGCTCAGATACATGGCTTTGTGCTTTTAGGCTGTGTGATTTCTTTCTCTCCTGGAGAAGCTATCAGGGACCATTCTTACACCACCTTGTTGCTTTCTCCTTTTCCTTTGCTCTCCCAAATATTTTCCATATTTGGGTGTCTGACTCCTGTTTCCTCCTCTCCTCCTGTTAGGCCCTGAGCAGGGGCAGTCAGAGCTGCTCTTTATTTCCAGCTGCTTTATAGATCTTGTGCTTTGTCTTCCCATGCAGGCGTCTGTGTGCCAGCTGTAGCAACAGCTGAAGCCCAGGGAAAATCATCACTCTGCCACTGCCTATATTCTCTGTGCACAGTTGGCCAGTCCTTGCCGGGCTGTGAGTGGTCAATGATCTGCAGGCTGAGAGCTTTCCAGACCTCAAGGTATTTTCTTATATAGCGTGTCACTGTGAGAAGTGCAAAGTTGCATTCACAAGTGGATTTCTCTCTGGTTGTGAGTGGGAGGGAATGCATGCTCAGATGTATTAGAGGAACAATTCTGCTTTGGTAAAAAGGGCAGGCACAGGGCTAGATTATGGCAGGAATGTAGTTATTGCATGTGAACATGATTTGGAAAGAACCAAATGTTTAGCACGGTGTTGACTGCATGGTTCATTGGTGTAGATCAGTTTTGTGATTAAAGTCTGCTAAAAGAGCAAACCAGCAGTTCTACTAAACTGAGTTGCAGACTCTTCTTCCTCATTTTCTGGCTTCCTTCTCTCCTTAAAATCTTTACAGAACATCTTTTAGATTAATCAGAGCCTGGTTGGTCTTCCTGTGCATGTTCTCCTGTGCATTCAGACTCTGTCTCGGTCTCAAATAAGTGGTTGTACACTATATAATGGACTTTAAATGTAACTAAGTGTTACATATGCTTTTTCTCTTTTCCAGTATTCAAGAATCAGGCTTTGCACATATAAAGCAGATTTTTAGGGGCCTTGAAATATCCTTTTCCAAGGCAGAGAGTTATCAATAGAATGCCTGATTACTGCCCCTTCTGTAACCTTTCACTGTGACATGGCTGGACTCAGTGATCTTAGAGATCATTTCCAACCTAAACAATTCAATGGTTCTAAAGCCTGGGCACTGTATCTCCCTAAAAATAATCTGTGAAGAAAATCTAACTCTGTTCACAACTAATGGCAAATCCAATGAATAAAAATGGTAGCTTTCTGCTGCTTGATAAACTGTGTGAGGCCATCTGCTGCTCCTTCCCGATGGAGGTTCTCTCTGTCACTTGTCAGTGGCCAAGAGGATTCAGGAACATCATTTCTGAGAGGGCTTTGCTCTGCCTTGAATGGAAAATCCTGAGCTTGTCTGTCTATAAGGTGTTCTGTACAGATCCAGTCTGAAATATGTGATTTAAGAGAAGCTAAATTGAATATAATATAGGAGCTCCTTCCCACTGTATTAACTCACTGCCATTTTCTTTTAGTAAAGAAATAGAGTAAGTGCCATTGCTCTGTGACTGCCATCCAAAGTGATGGTAGTGCATGTACTGTGGGACCAGGACATAATCTCACAAAAAAAGCTTTTATTTCAGAGTAATTTTTTGGCTCTGGTGTTGCATTTCTTGTGGCTGGATGTGCATTTGCATATGCTGGTATGTTGGTCCTGTTCAATGGCAATTTGCTCTGCAGGTACTCACACACCTGCTGGGCTGGCCACGAGGGATTCAAGGCACACTCCACTTTCTGCACATTAAAATTACGATGTGGAAGAGCGGTTTGTAAAATCTAAAGCATTCAGAAAGCTCTTTGCAGTTTTACAGGAGAAGCCACAGGACTCTGGGAAATCTACACTTCAATTATTTAGTGCAGTACACTTGAGTCAGGTTATTGACATCTGTTTATTGCCGACCACTTCATGATCACACGTAAACTGAAAACACAGCCTGGCAAGTGACCAGATCAGGGCACCTGTGACCACACAGCTCAGTCTTGGTTTCGTAGCTGAAAATAATGTTCCTTGCTTCCGTTTGGTTTCTCACATTAAGAGGTAGAAGTGCTGACAGCTCCAGAGCCTGCGATGCTCCTCAGGCGCTAACACTACTGGAAATAAAACCCGGAACATGCTGGAGGTTAGTGTGGGGCTTTGGGAGGTCTGAGCTCTGTTTCAATTCTTAGCACTTTCGTTGCCTTGCTCGGGAATTTGTGGACTTGAATCCTCCCTAAGTTCCAAAAAGCGGGTAATTAAAGACAGCTCAGGAGGCAACGAAGTTAGTGGGGTTTTAGGGTGTCTTGAGATCGTCGCAGGTGCCTACAGCTATAGCATCCACAGAGGGGCTCATGGGGGCTTATAGAAAAAAAGTGAGGACAGAGTCGGCGACTGCCGGGCAGAGCTTACTAAAACCTTTCATTTCCTTACTTCCCAAGCGGCAGAAGTAAGTTTTTAAAGTTAAGCACAGCTTAAAATTCCTTCCTCACGGCAGCCCGGACACCTGACCCGCGGTCGCCCCTGCTCCCCTGCGCCCTGCCTGGGCAGCGGCAGAAAGGGAGGGGAGGGAAGGGAAGGAGGGAAGGGCAGGGCAGGGAGATGAGGAGGAGGCGCTTCCCCGGGAGCCGGGCCGGACGCGGAGCGGGGGCTGCCGGGGCAGCGCAGGCACGGCCGGGCCGGGCCGGGCCGGGGCCATCAACAGGAAAGCCCGCGCGGGCCGGGCCGAGGCGGCGCCAGGCGCGGCCGCCTCCCCCTGTCCGTCCGTCCGTCCGTCCCTCCCCCGGCCCGGCCCTCCCGCGCAGCCCGGGGGCCGCTCGGCTCCGCTCGGCCCGGCCCGCGGCGGGCGAAGCGCGGAGCGTCCGACCCGGCGCCCGGCAAGGCACCGAGGATGAAACTGCTGTGGAGAGCGAAAATGGTAACCGGCTGTCCCCTCCTGTCCCCTCCCGTCCCGTGTCCTGCCTTGCCCTGGGTGCCGCTGCCCGGCGATGCTCAGTGCCAGCCGTGCCCTGCCCGCTCCCCGCGATGCCGTGCCCGGTGTCGGGGGTGCCGTGTCCGATGCTGGCCATGCCGTGCCCGCCGATGCCATGCCTGGCACCGGGATATGCTGTGCCCCCTTCCCCCGCTTTCCCCCTGCTCTAAAGCTGCTTGGGTTTTTTTCTTGTTCTTGAAATAATAAGGTTTTTGGAAGAGCAAATCACAAATCTCTCCTTCTCAAGAGAGTGAAAATGTCGCTGTGTTTTAAACGCTGTGTAGCTTCAAAGATTCAAGGCTGTGTGCCGAAGTAATTCAGCGGTTTTAAAAGTGCGAATCCTTCCCTAAATGAAAGGCCAAAGAGATTAATTGCTGTAGAAAAGGGGGGAGGAAAGAGACGACTGCTAATAAAAACCAAACTCTTTCCTTAGAAGACTTTATGCAACTATTTAAAATATGTGCTAGTCTGGGAAAAACAGTTAAATGAAAGTCCAGGTACCTCGATACCACAGGAAAGGACAGCTTGCCAAGAATATCTCCAGTGTTCCCTCAACCTAAGGGTATCCTGGATTGCTTTGATTGCTGTGTTTACTTTGTGCTGCCCATCTCCTCTGCTCTGCCTGCAGCAGCAGAGCACCTGGGACTGATTGTGGTCAGCAGAAGGGGGAGAACGTTCCTTTTCATCTTATTTTTCTTTCTCCTTTTCCTGGCAGACCACATTTCAGGACGGGGGTGAAGAGGTAGAAGACGGAGCCGTCTACAATGTCACCCTTAAAAAAGTGCAGATTCAGCAGGCTGCCAACAAAGGAGCAAGGTGGCTGGGGGTAAGTGAGGCTAGCACGGTGGGGAGGGCTGGTCATGGACTTCGGAGCCGTCCAGGGAGCTGAATTCCACAGGAATTGTTACAATATTAACTTCCAGCACTGGCCGCTCTCATTATTTTCTTTTAAAAAAAGAACAAACCAAACACTGAACTAGTCTGCTTGGGTCATCTGAAATAACACTCTCCTTGTGTTGACTCTTCCTCTTTTCTTGACCTGTAAAAACAATTTGACCAGCTGTGGCCCTGTATCAGGTGATTCTTGGTGCAGAGACAAGGATCTTAGTTTATGGCCTGAGAAGCTGAACATCTAACAGTTCTTTCAGACTGGACTATGGCTCGTTTCTGCTGTTAGGAACCTATCTCAGGTCTCCAAACAAATAGTTATGTTGTTTTGACTGGTAAAGGTCCCTCAAAGTCAGCAAAACTTCCTCTGACCTTAAGGGAATACTGGTTTGGGTCTTATTTCTGTATTGCTTTCTTGGCCAGATGAGAAATTAATTGCATTTCTGTAAGAATTACAGCTCTGTACTGTTTTTCAAAGCACAAAGGCTTTAATGGTAAGTGAAATAAGCTTAAATGCACACAGTTGATTTGACATGCTGCTGAGCGCCTTCACCTTTATCAGGCCAAGTCCCCAGCTGATAAAAAACGTCCTCACTTCATAGGAATCAGTGCAGCTGTGGCAGCTGGGGCCACGTCTGCAGGAGATCCCTGTAACCTTCATAGTATTTTGTTATGTTTATTTTTTTCCTTTGGGATCAAAGGCAGTAATATAAGAAGTTGGCTTGATGTAGTATCCATGTTGGTATTTTAAAGGCTTTTAAAACTGCCCTGAGATTTATATCCAGTCAATTTCTTGTGAAGCCCCTGTGACATGAAGCAATACAGCAGAGCTGAAACCAGCGTCAGGAGAAATAAGCAAATTCTGTCCTGCATGCAGATAGTGCTTAGAGTCTCCCCTTCCCGTGTTTCCAAGCGGTACACAGAGTACTCATGAGAACAGATAATTTCAAATCTGCTTCCTTTGGGTGGCAGATTTCCCATTTCTGCCTGCTGTTTTTACCAGGAAAATACTACCAATTATATTTGAGCTCCTGCAACTTTCCTAGCTGGTTTTGTGTAAGAGGTGAAGATCATTTTGAGTGTGTCTGTGTCCCATAAACATAGTTTAGAAAAGTCTGTTTTTTGAATACAAAGAAAGTCTGAATTTTTTTGCCTGCTTTTTGCTGTGTTGTTCCTTGTAATAGAAGGAGTTTGCCAGGCCTTGGTCCTGTTCTCAGAGGAAGGGAGCTGGTATGTTCCTGTGCTCATCCCCGCAGCTGATGCTGCCCATCCCAGCAGGAGGACCAGGGACTGCAGGGTCAGGGCAGTGGCTGTCAGGATCCTGTGCCTGTTGGTTTTTTGAGGTCAGAATGTTTGTGGGGAAGGAGATAATGTGTCAGAAATCCACACCTGTTCCGGGCATAAATCTATGACCTCAGCTCCCAGTCTAGTTTCTTTCATGAGCAAAAACCCCCAAATCTTGTGTATATTACTTAAAAATATTTTGGAACATATGGGCTGTTTGTTTCCCTTAAGCTCTTCAGAACATAAAGTATTTTAAGCTCTTCTTGTGATCTTGTTTTATTAATGGCTTTTTTTGTGGTCCTGAAATCAATAAATAGCCTCTAACGCAGAGCATTATTTATGAAGAGCCATCCCTGCCCCCAGCAGTTTGGCTTTGAAGAGCCAAATTGTCTCTTTTAGAACTGTCATCAGGTGACTTCGTTGTTTTTTGTTTGTTTTTTTTTTTTTTTTAATCTGGAGTTTATAAGGGTTTATGATTTTTTTTTCTGTACTTTGAAACTCATTAGCATTAAATTAACAAGGTGTTGGATTTAGCAATGTTGATTTTAATTTTTTTGATGGTGCTCTAAGTCAGGCTTAGATTGAAGACCCAAGGTCGACAACCTATTTGTACATCAGCAAATATTGAGCCTTCATAGTGACAAACATAGTAACTCACTTACTGATCATATGCATGTCTGGATTTAATTTTTAAAAAACATTTTTTCAATGTCAGTTTGTGTCCTGTAAAACTCCACTTAGCAGAATGACCCCTTCTGAAGCACTGGGGTTCTTGTGGCAGGTCAAGTCTAATAAACCTTCCCTAAGATTCTCCATCCTAACAACCCATCCAGGGTCACTGGATGGCTGGCCCTGTGATGAGAGAATGGATTGTTTAAAGGCCAATCATAAGATTCCAACTACAGCACCATAAACACTTGCCTACTGAAATACAGAAATGCCTTTCTTGTGTTTCAAACTTCTACAACTAACAAAAGAAAAAGAGAAACAGGCTGTGACTTAAGCAGGCATCAGCAGTTCTGAAACTTTCAGTAGTGTAAAGCTCTCGGATAATCACTGAATTTCTTAGCTTTAAATTTAATACTAGACATCAAAGGATGCCAATAACAGCCACTGCTTTTGTCACCACATACTCAGTCACTAAATATTTAGTGAAGCTTAAGACTTTAAGCACTAGAGTATTAGGGAATTTTAAAAGCTCTAGTGGGAGCTCAGTGAGAGATGCTGCACAAAAGCTCTGTTTTGACTTAAAAGAATGTGCAGACGTGATATTAAAAGAGGACTGACTGTACATAGATCTTAGCTGATGACTGGTATCAAATCTTCAAAAATCAAGTGTGCTTTCTAGAAATATTGAGAGAGAATCCCTCCCAAACACAATAGATTCAACCAGAGAAAGCATGTATGCATTTTTCTTGAAAATAAAGTGGGTTTTGGTGTCTCCAGGATAGATTTTGAGAGGCCTCCAGGATTCTGGAGAGAAGAACAAGCTACAAAAGCCATGGAAGCTGAGGTACATGGCCTGACATCTTTATGAGAGAACAGGATGGAGAAGTAGAGATTTGGACATACAGATGGCACACTCAGAAGAGGGGAAGAGGAGGATTTGGGGTGCACAATCATCAGTTTGAATGGCATTATGTCAGGCTAGAGAAAAAGGCGTATTGGTAACTGGAAGGGAAGGTTTGGGAGCACAGCAAAGAATTTGAATGATGTGGTTAGAAAGAGAATATTGTGTTGTGAAACTTTATTTTTAGAAAGAACCTGAAAAATGGGATTCAGCTTCCCTGTGAGGATGTGAGTGCAGCCCACAGGGAGGCTGGATGTCAAAGAGGATGGTGCCGTGAAGAAAAGGCACCAGAGCAAAAGAGACAAATGTTTGGGGGGGGCTTTGCTCTTGAGCTGACAGCCAGGTACCCGTGCAGTGGCAGAGACGAGCCGAGTCATGCTCCAGCCCGAAGTAGGAAAGGACAGCCAAACTCTGGATGTACGAGTGGATCAGCCGCTAAATACCTGAGTTTCTGTGGAGCAATGTGCTGACAGTGCCAGGGGAGGTGAACTCCAGCCGGTGATCTATGGGAAAGTGGAGAGAAGGGAAACAGCGGCGGGTGGAGAAGTTTGTGGGGAGATGGAGGAGAGTGGTGCAGGAGGAATAGAGGCACGGGTGTGGTGTGCGAGGGTGGTAAGATCACTAAAACAAAAGCAAAGAGGTTTTGAAATGCTGTGAAGTGGCAATTGTCAAGCCCCGTGCTAGCGGCTGGAGTGCTTTATCTGCCCCTTGCAGGAGTTACGGAGGGATGGGGCACCGCTGTCCTGGGAGGGGAGGGAATGGCGAGGAATGAGTGCTCAGACACGAGGGGCTCCTGAATACCTGCAAATGTCTTTCCTATCAGAGTCCTTCATGTGGGAAGGAGTGAGGGAGAGACCTACAGTGTGTGAGCATTTCGTGGGGCAGGTCACAGGAAACGAAGCCAGGAACTGGAGTTCCCCAGGCCTCCGTGCTGACTCCCCACTCCTGAAATGGTTGCTGAGCTTTCAGAATCCGTCCTCAACATCAAGGTTCTTGCTTTACTGATGGATGACAAGGACTCCTCTTCCTTTGAGTCTTAAATACCCAGATAACAGACAAATAGTCTGCTCACTTATGGCCAAGCTGCCTGGCTTCATTAGGCATGGATTACACATCTAGAGGAGATTTTAGAAACTTAGTTTTTACTTTTTGCTTTCTCTTTTTTGCTACAGCTGAACTTATGGCTCTGGGCTCTTTGTTCAGGCAGAGATGGAGGCAAAACATAGCTTGTCTTAGAGTGTCTTTAATATTTTAATGCTAGGTTTATAGCAGAACATGTTCTTCCAAAATTGTCAATGGACTGCTGTTAGAAGGGTGCTTTTCAGTGCCTTAAAATGCTGAAAGAGGGAAAAGCTGAAAAGTAGCAAATCCATCACTTAATATTTGTGTGCATTCTTAGCACTACTATTATTTGATAACTACCTTTTCTGGGAGTTTTGTGGCGTTTTAGAAAGAAATTTTTAATTTTCAAAAATTTTATTCGTTTATATTTTTTAATTTAGTGTGAGTGATTCCCTTGCACTGAAAACTGCATGTGACCACAAGTTTGGCTTCTAAACACATCCACAGTCACATACATTGGCAGGAAGTTTGTGCTGGAGAGTTCAGACAGAAAAACATTGCAAAAACTTGTGGCTAACTAATTTGTATCCCAGCTGGGACCTGGGACACAACCATCTCTCTGACTTGATCAATATGGCAGGAAAGAAGGTTTAGTCTGGATTTCTTTCTTTCCAGCACAGACCTCCTAACTATGGCTTGAGATCTAAGTGGTGCCTGGAATCATCAACATTTAGGAAGAAGTAAAACCTCGCATTTTCTCTGAGCCTGCTCCTGCCCTCCCACTTGCCCTTCTGAGCCAGCTCTGTGATTTCTTTTTCATCTTACCCTTAGATCCCAGATGTTCTGGTCAAGTGCAGTTTCCTGTGGAAGCAGCAGGCAAGGGCTGGGCTGATCATTGTCCTTGCTGCAGCTTGCTGTTTTGTCTCTTGATTTAGAGCATGTGTTGGTCACTTTTGGCTAAAGCAGCCTCCCTCTGCTAAATCAGGTTCCCTCAGCCTGTCCTGGCTGCCCAGAGCAAGGCCAGGGTGTAGTTCTGGCTGTGTATTTGGCAGAAGCAGAAAAGCAGCTCCCAAGGAGCTGACAGGCTTCCTGTGGAAACTGAGCTGTGCTATCATCCACTCCTAAGTCTCCGAGGAGCTGTCTTGGAGAAGGATGGGGTGTGCTCACATTGGGTTTGCTTGGGGGAAGGTGCCTGTTGAGTGCTGGAGACCCACACAGTAGTGTATTCAAGGGAACAGAATGATTTTACCTATAGACATGTAGTCAGTTATCCAGAAGAAAGCTTTGGCATCTCGCTCAGCTTGTGTTTTGGTTTGGAGTAGGCTCTTTCCTCCTGTCCTTCCTTCATGAGGGCATAATAGTACCATGGTACCATTCATAGCCCTTATTAATGACTTCTCATGGAATATTTTTCTTCTTGCTTCCTGGTTTGGGTTGCAGGGATATCCCCAGTAGCAGTCTTGGATGCAGTCATCAGCTGGTTAATAGAGGCTGTGTGTGCAATATACACTCAAAAATGGAAACTGAGCCTATTAAGAGTTCTAAAAAGGAAGCCTGAAAGATTACTGTCCATTACTTTGCCAGTTCCAAATGCAAAATGCATAATTAGAAGGGTGACTGGCTTTGTAGCACAGTGTTAAGCTCTCAGTGGAGTGTAAAACCTCTCACTCCAAGCTGCCAAAGCGTGACAGGGTGGCAGTGCTTTAATCCTGGTGCTACGAAGGCTGAGTTAGGGCTGGGATGCCCTGGCACAGCCATGAGGAACAAGGGAGGGACAGGGCCAGCCTGCCTTGCTGGGGCTGTGCAGGGGCACCTCTTGCTAAGGATTCTTACATGAAGTGGAATAACAAGGGTTAAGGGAGCCTCTTGAGTAAAGCTGCTGGAGACTGTTCTGTTGCTGCACTCCTTGTGTGTATCTGTATTTTGGGTATCTCCCAGCCAGCCTGCTCATGGCCAAAACTTGCCCTTGGCATTTACCTGTGACATGCAGGATTAGAATGACATCCTGTGCTGTAATTGCTTTCCCCTGGGAATTCCTCTGACAGCCAGGATGACTATTTTTGAGCTGAGCTACTTGGATGCTACAGGTTCTCCCTAAATTCCAGTGCCTTAACTGTCTTGCTGCTGACATCACTGAGTGTTATCTTGCTTGCTGTTTTAAGAAGCTGTAAGTAAAAGGATTAAGCCCCAAATTTTGCTTGCTGTGCAAAGGAGCTGGCACTTTCTCTCTGAATGCTAGATGTAGGTCACTTGTTGGGTTAAGGAGGAGTTGGCAAGGAATGTGGCTATGTGTCATTGGAAAGCTGTGAGATGTAGCACATGAACTGGACTGAGATGTTGTGCAGAGAACAGCCCTGCAGAAACCATTAGTTTCACTCTTGGGGTTTTGATGCCTTCATTTAAGAACAGGCTGAAACATTTCACGTACGTTAGTCACACTTGGATTTAAATTTAACCTTGGTAAAGCTAATTAAAAATAGGTGTGTAAATGCACGCTTTGAACTTGCATCTTTTACTCCTGCTGTTTTTTAAATATATAATTTCCTTTAGCCAGCACTCTAAGGGGGTGCACCTGTGTGAAGAAGCCAGCACAAAGCAGTCAGATCATGGCTTAGCCCCATGGAGAAAGCAGGGTTATTTTGTGTAACAGGGTAAATAAATGCTAGGTGTGGATCCTGCTCTTCCTTGCCTTTGTGTGTCACTGTGTAGTGCCTTGTAAAGCAAGGGCAAAAGGTGTGTGATGTCTTAGTGTTAGTACCACATTAAGATAGTATCAGAGGCTGTGAAAGATGATTCCTAAAAGGAACTGGAACCTCATTCCTGAAGGGTTGAGCAGCTCACCAGCCCTTGTCTCTGGGCAGGTGTCACAGTTTGCTCCTGCAGTCTCCCAGAAGTACTTTTGCCCTTGATTCACCCCAAAAAGCACTATGTGCAGTGGCCAGACAAGCTCTTCAAAAGTGACTTGTATTCTTCCTGGGTGGTACACTAGCATGTAGGGCTCCACTATAGTCTATGTTAAGTTTTTGCACCTTATGAAATAAAAATTTTATTGATTATGAGGATGTGTGTCTCATTTTAATTTTTTCTTTTTAAAAAATTTAAATAAAGTATTAAAGCTATAGTGAGGAATTCTGTGTTTTGGATATGGAAATGCATTTACTGTTTATGGAAATCCTTTTACCTTGGACCAAGCTGAACTCATGCTAATGTCTGAATACTGTACTTCAGTTTAGCACCATGCCACCAAGAGGTGACAATATAGGGACTGCAAGGAAAGCAGAAACACCCAAGTGAAGAGATAATGGTCTTACATTCTTACAGCACCTTTCACCCAAATAACTTTCAAAGCATGGCTGCAGATTTTCTCTAGACTGATTATGTTGGATGTTGTAATGTAACACAGCACAAAATAGGATTGAGTAGGGATTAAAATTCAGCCTCAGTGCTGTGGCCTGGGTTTGGGAGATTCCCCTTTCACTGGGGAGGTGGAAAAGAGATGGGGAAAAGCATTTCTGGGACAATGTGGCTTCAAAAAGGCTGGGGTTTTGAGGCTGCTGAAGGGTTTGAACCATTAAAAATGTTGGGGGAGATGGATTAACTGCCAGAGCTGCACGGTAATATTTATTTAGTGGCTTCACACTGTTATCATATGAATATCTTCTTCACATGTGACACATGCAGCGAGGAGCAGCTGCTTAGCCAGGCACAGCAGCACCTGGAAACAATTTAGGACCAGAAGTGAATTAATTAAAACCACCTGGGGAGAAGACCTCGACTTCTGAGAGTCCAGAGTTGTGTGGCAGCATTTGCCGCCCATGCAACAGCAGTTGTGAAAGGAAGCTCAAATATTAAGTTACAGCAGGGAAGGTGGGAGTGAAGTGAAGCTTAGAAAATACTGTTAGGGAGATGACAGTAACTTCTCACTCATTCTGGTGCTTGTTCCCTCATCCCAAAGGTAGGAGAACTAGAAAGAGGATCCACAGGTGGAGAGGGATTGGAGACACCAAAAAGGTGAGGACTGTTATATTTGTGTCTTGGTGCAACTGATGTGCAAGTTTAACAATAAATCCTCATAGGACTGAGGCTCTATTCTGGCAGTGAATAGGAGGATATAGGAAAAGCCTTCAAAACAGTGAGTGGAGAAGAGACATGTTATCTCCAGGGTGATTTTGAAAGCAAGAGGGGAAAGAAATAGTGATTTTGCATTGTGTGTAATTAACCTGAAGGGACTTGCTGCTGGTAGAGTAACTGAATCCAGCCAAGTCCAGGAGGATTCAGAGAGGATTGAACATTTATATAAATAATGAGAACAAATACATGAGATTCAAAACACAAGACATTATTTTTTGTGATTTAGGGATAAAACAAACATGTCCTGCAGCTGAGAAGAGTTTTTTCCTTTAGACTTGTTATTCTGAATGTTATGTGTGTTATTTCTTCACCTTCTTCTTTAGCATCTGGTTGGAGGAGAGAAAACCTCTAGTTTGGTTTAAAATGACGATTATTATGTGTGGCTGCTTATAAAGTTCTGGTTTCAATTTGTTTCCAGCAAATGTTTAATGAGGGAGAATTAGACTGAACATAGGTACTTATCAAAAGAATAATGAGGACTTTAATGCCCAGGAGGTATCAGGGCCATATTGCCACATGGTATAGGAGTTTGGTGTGGGCTGGTTTTCCAGCAGCCCTGCAACCTCCTCCTCGTTAAGGAGAACTCTGGGTGCTCAGATCCTGCTCTTTTTTATGTGTGTAAAGCAAAAGTTTGCATCTGTGCAGTTTTAGACTCTGCAAAAGCAGGAATTGTGTGGGTTGCCCTTTGCTTTCCCCCATTGATCTTCACAATAGCTGCTTTAAAATGAGGCAGCTTGAGCAGAGCAGGGTACTCTACATGTGGGCTCCTCAGACATTTTTTTGTTTGCTTTTTGTTGTTACTTCCAAGCATTGTGCTGAAATATGTAATGTTCTACCTACTGTAAGCCTTCAGGTCTTTTCTCAGATCTGTGTGCCACTGTGGGACCTCTAAGGGTAAGACTTTCAGCAGACTTTTTTCCTTTTTTCTGGCCTCTCACATTTATCTCCGTTTAGTTGCATAAACCATCTGTTGCACATCAGAGTGTAGCTTGCCTTCAGCAGCTTTGGCAATCAAAATGAGATTTTGGCAGCTCCACCTCAGGTGTGAAACTTTGCATGGTGACATTTGTTAACCTTTTGCTCTCCTGAGTTGCAGACTGATGGAGTTCTGACTTTTTCCTGTGTGCCACCTCCCTGGCTGTCCTGCACATGGCTCTGACATCAGCCCCCAGTGCTGCCCCTGGGCCACAATGGCACTAAGGAGTTGTAGGCATTTCAAGTGCTTTTGTGGAGTAATCCTGTTATTATAGTGTACTTCATCTATTTTTTTCCTCTTCTATTCTTCCCACCTTTTTTGGTTTGAAAGCAGTTTAAAGGATTATTTTCTTTTCCCCTCCCCCTCACCTGCTTTGGTACTGCCTTTCTCCCCATGGAGACTCAACCTTTCTTCCACCCAGTAGCTGTTTCTTTCTTTCTGGGGAGTGCATGGGCTCTCTGTGCAAGTAAAACAGCATGTTTTTATTACTAAGTGGCATTTCCATTGAAAGATCTCAGAATGACTGAACAGTATGGAATGACTGAATGCTTTGAGGTAGCCCTTGGGCTTCTGACTGGAGACTTGTGGTAGATTTCATTAGGCTGCCAGATCCCAGTGGCTCTGTGTTAGTGTCTATAAATCCTAAAGCAGAAATAGACTATCATGTTAGAGCTACCTGGGGTTTTATTCCTTCCTAAATGTAGTTCATGCCCCACACAAGCTTGAGTTTTTGTTTTGACTCAAATTGAGTGCAGAATGTCCTTCAGTAGTTTGGAGGATTCCTGTGGATAGAACTTGTCAGATGAGGTTCATAACATTTCAGAGATGTGTTGGTGTTGGGATGCAAACAAGTCAGTGCACTCATCTGGATTAGCTGTTGTCTTCAGTGCAAAATAAATTAATTAACTAAATGCTCCTGTGGTACATCTGAAACCTGGCTTTAATATTCCATGCAAATGCAGCAAGAAAATTATTATGATGATATTGCTCTGCTTTTATTTGCTTGGTTTGTAGTATTCTCTGGCTGTACTTGTGATGCATTTTGTGTTTCTTAGAGTAGAAACCCTTTAGGGCAGGGCTGATGTCTTTGGTTTGGAGATGGCAGCCCATTGTGCTGCTGTTGGAAATGCCCCATGAGTAACAGCAACGTGTTTCACTTGGAAGGCAGATCTTAGGCCTTTGCATTCCTTCCATGGAGTGCTTCGGATTGATTCTGGCTGTGCTCCAGGCTCCTGGCTCTCTGGAGCAGAGAAAATGTGAATGAACTCTTGCACACTTACTTAAAGCATGAGGCTTGCATTCTTCCTGCAAAAACAGGCACTTTGTTCAGGAAAACATCAGGTGGTCAGGGAGAACAGGACAGGGAAGAGCAGAGGTGTGCTATTAACTCCTGGTGGGTAGTTAAACAACAACCTCCTCAAAAAAGAAGAAAAATCAAACCAATGCAAACCAATGTGGACAACTTCTGATTTATCTGGCTTTTTTTTTCTTTTTTTCTCCCCCTCTTACTTGCAAGCTATACTTACTTTGCATTCTGACTCAATACTTCCACATAATTATGTGTTTTGATTTATGTCCGTTGCCTAAGGATTTCAATCCAAGTGCAACACAGCATTCTTAAACCAAAACACAAATATCTGCAGAGGTTTCAGGGCCAGCTCACATTGCTTGTGCTGGGGCAGCAGAGGAGGGTTCACCACTGGTGCTGCAGTCAGGAGGATGCACTAATTTGTGTAGGCGTGTGGTGGTTCAGTTGTCATCTGTGAAATGCAGAATTTCTCATAAAGTACCTGTACAGCTGGGACAAGGATGTGGCCATGGCTTGCACACACGCATGTGACCAAACACAGTCACTCCCTGGCTCTGTAGGGGAATGTGTGTGCAGGAGAGCAACACCAGGAGATACCATGCCTCATCCCTTGTGATGTCTAAATAATATAGTAAAAATGCAGTTTGGCCTGGACTAATGGTTGAGTTAATATTTTTGGACTCTTTCAGCACGTAAATAAATATTCAAGCTGGTAACACTTAATATTAGGAAACATTAGCTTCCTATTACTGCTTTTTCTACTCAGACCCCACCCTGAAGAGGCCTCTTAGTTTCAAAACAAAGGGTAGTAAAAAGCACAGCCATGGAAATGAAGTTTGTAATGTAGTTTAGGTATGTTTCCATGGTATGGTCATAAAAGTGGTTACTGACTGCTAACCCATTTCTTCTTAAAAGCTTAGAAAAAATTGGCATTAGGGATTGCTCACATTAATAATAATAATAATTAATTATTATGAAACATGTAACAGCATTTCTTGGGTATTTGTTGTTCCACAAAAATACCTTGTTCAGTTTATTTAAAAATATGAATCAGTCTTCTGCTAAGTATTTTCTCCTCTGTCAGAAGCCATGTCATCTCCCCTCATCTACAGGTTTAATTTCCAGCTGTCCATACTATTAGTAATTTATCACTCTTTCCTTGTTGTTTACACTGGATAAAGTGGCAGTTTACTCTGATTTCCTGACTCGGTATAAATTTAATTTCTGTGTACTGCTTCAGCAAGCTTTACAGCGTGAAAGGAAAGCCAACAATACAATTAGGATGAATAAAAGCATTTTGGGTTATGTAATATGCATTTGTGCTGCTATTATGCAACAGAATTATTACTTGTGGCATCCTTAAATCCATTTTGAATTTCGCACTGTTGCCTGCTGCCTCATACAGGACCTTCTTTGTTTCTACTGACTGAGCAGAAAGTGATGATGAGCTCCACAATTAATTTAAATTACATTTCTGGAAGGAGAAAAAAATAGTGTGACTTGTCACAGGACAAGTATTCTGTTGGTAGTCAAAAATCATGATACCATATGAAATCTGTCTGACTCTGTTAGTGGTAATATCAATCATCCCCTCTTTTTGCCACGCTTGATATTTATTAAAAAAATGACAGCACATTTCAACATTTTTTCATGAAAGAAACATGGCAAAGGGCTTTGCTGACCACTGTTTCACAAAAAGCAGTTAAATAATAGCTTTTCTCTGGCGTTTCTTAGGGTAGGCATGGAGTTGTCATTTTTACATCAAGGCAGCTTAGAAATATTGTATATAAATACAGAATTTGCTGTGCTGTGAGATTGAACCTGTCAGTATTTGTCAGATGGCAGGTGCACTGTACCTGTCCCTGTAATCTGTGATCAGAATCACAAGAAGCTGTTTCAGACTCAAGTGAAAACTTGGAGCTGTCTGCTGCCTTTTGTACTCCTTTTCTTTGCTCAGCGCCTCTTCTCCCTTATGGTTCCCAGTAAAGGTTCCTGGGTGCTTTGGCACCTCCAGATTTCCAGGGCAGACTGGAAGCTGTGAGATGTGGGGAAGGAGGAAGAGGAGTTAAGATAAAGGCTGTGAACAGAAGCAGTAATTACTGTTTCTGGGGCAAAGGGGAGCTGCCCCAGCTGCCTTTACCTCCTTAAGGACCTTCTGTAATCCATACCTGGAAAAGCTGTTAGTGCTTTTCACAGCTAATTACTGCTTGCTTTACCCAAGTCCCAGGAGACTTTATAGAGCTCTTCTCTCAGGGAGACACTGTGTAACACTTCCTTTGGCTCCAGAACTCAAAATATTTTAGGAAAGGAGCTGATTGTACTGCCAAAATGGGCACTGATTTCCTTGCCTTCATCCTGGTGCTCTGCTCACTTAGCTCTGTATTATTTTGAATATTTATTTACTGCTTGGTTTGGAGATTGGACATTTTGGTGTTTCTGGGCACTGAAGAGAGGAGGATACTGAGTTTTACAAATAATTTTCTTCCAATACAGAGGGGCTTTGGAAGATGCTTAGGACAGGACACATTTATTTACTGGATTACAAGTGTGTTTGTAGTAAATGTCATTTGATGACAGATATACCTCCAACAATGTAAGATACACATGACTAAGAGTCTTACCTGACTTACTGGTTTCTTTTTCTTGCTTTTCAGTTTCAAATTAGGAACTTGCTAAGCTTCAGTGTCCAATCAAAACCACCACAGGGAATATTTCATAATGCAAGTTATGAAAATAATACATCCCTGGCATGCCTAAGAGGGAACAGGGTTGTGGTGACCTGCAGATCTGTGAAACACGACAAACGAAAAAGAAGCATCAATAACCTGATGATTCAGGTTCAGTTAACTCAATGATGACACCCAGTCAGATGAGAGAAGAGGGTGAGAGGTCTTGTATTGGTTTTGGTAAAAGGTCTTTCTAGCAAGAGAGGTGAGAGGCAGGAAGAGAGGGAGCTTTTTGTAGGTAGGAAGTGATGAGAAGGTAAATGCATAAATTGTACAAGGTAGAGATGGAGACCTGGAGCTGTTCAGGTGATTTTTTCTTTATTTAAAAGCCTTGTATGCTGCACAGTGAACTTCCTGGGTGAATTGATTCTCAGTGAATAATATGGCTACTTTCCTTGCTGTACAGATGCTTCTGAGTGGGTAAATTCAGAATTTCTATGTTCCCAGGGCTGGATAAGCTCCAACCCTTGTAAGACCTGCACAAAGTCATTTTAACCTGGACCTCTTTGAAGATTCAATTTAGTAATGCACTTGCTAAAACTCCTTTAGATGTATACAGGAGGAGGTGATTTGTGAATTAGGCTTCTTTACTTTTGCTTTGATTTATGTAGAGCTGGTCCCACAAAATTCACCAATATCCAAAGGAGTCAAAATTTGCATTGCTTCAGAAGGTGTGAGAATGCAAAGCTCAGCGCCACGGAATTTATTTCTTGTTTCTTATTTTGCCCAGAGTGTCTTTAAGTAGCTGCAAGGTGTCAGAATGAAAAGGTTCAAACTGAGCAGGAGCATTTGTGTAAGAGGCTTTTTCCCTTTCTCTTTTCCCCTCTAAATCTGCCCCACAGCTTTTGTGACTGTTTGCCAGCGCTTCAGACAGATACCAGGCAGGCTGTGAGCTCGGAGGAGAAAACAAGAATGCCTTTTGTGTCATGATCATGGAATTAATTGGTCCTGCAAACTCTGGGTCGCTGCCAAGAACGGGTATTTATGTGGCAAGAAAGGAAAGGAAAAGGGTGGAGCATTGGAAATCCAGGAATCCCCCTCCTTTTTGGAGTTTAGGAAAGAGTTCATAAACTTATTTTGGCTTCTGAGTTTGGTGCAGTCAGTATGCAGTATTCTGGTTTTGCGTGGGTGTTTTGGTGTTTCTTTTTTATTTTGTTTGGTTTGTGTTTGTTTGTTTGGTGTTTGTTTGGTCTGGTTTTGTTGTTGTTTGTTTGTTTTTTTAACAGTATCCAAAACGAGGAAATGAGAGTTATTGAAGTGGAGAGAGTTCTGTGGAGAGCTCTGGCGTAATTTTATTTCATTTTGTTTCCAAGTGCACTGTAGGATAAAAGCATCTGCCCTTGTCTGCAGGACATCCGCTGCTGGCCACCCAAGCCCTGCACTGCCAGCAGTGCTTTCCTAGGCTGGAAATTCTGCTCCAAATTCGCAGTTCTGCCCCTGCAGACTGTTTTCTTTGTTGGCAGCTGGGCACAGAGGTTTTCTAGGCTGGAAATTCTGCTCCAAATCTGCACTTTTGCCCCATGTAGTCTGTTTTTCCTGATAGTAGCTCAGCACAGAGCTTTCCTAGGCTGGAAATTCTGTTCCAAATTTGCACTTTTGCCTCTGCAGCCTGTTTTCTGTGCTGGCAGCTGGGCACAGAGCTTTCCCAGGCTGGAAATTCTGCTCCAGATTTGCAATTTGCCCCATTTAGACTGTTTTCTGTGCTGGCAGCTGGGCACAGAGGTTTTCTAGGCTGGAAATTCTGCTCCAAATTTGCAGTTTTGCCCCTGGAGACTGTTTTCTGTGCTGATAGCTGGGCACAGAGCTTTCCTAGGCTGGAAATTCTGCTCCAAATCTGCAATTTTCCCCCATTGAGAGTGTTTTCTGTGCTTGGAGATGGCCAGTGTTGGATCTGCCAGGCCCTGAGAGCTGAGGGTGGGAGGCGGCCGGGATGGGAACGGCCTGGCCCAAAAGCACTTGGAATACTTGTGACTGTGTTTGATAAGATTAGCCCAGGCACTGCTATGTGGCATTGTTTGGGCAAAATCGGCACTTCTCAGAGGGTTTTTTTGTTTGGCAGTCATGCGGTGGAGTTGGGTGCAGATGAATGTCAGCTGCTGTGGGTCGGTCGGTCTGTCCTGCAGCCGCAGCGCGATCCCGCTTCCTTCACTCGGTTAAAAACTCCATCGAGGTCTTTGTTGGAAGGAAACGCTTTGTCACTAAAATTGTTAATGTCTTTGCAGTTGTTCTTTACCAAAATACTTGACTAAGACAGCTGAACAACTTCTGTTTCATCTGTCTTGCTGTTTTCTTCAGTGATGTGTGTCTGTGTGTTAAATAAAGGGTATTTTTGGGTTTACGTCTCTTAGACTGACATTATGGATGCTTATATATATCATATATATATATATATATGATGCTCTATATATGGAGTTTTTCAAGTTCAGTCAGTCCCCGATTTGATTTTTCCATGATTTGATTTTTTCCCCCCTTTTTTTTATTTCCCCCAAGAATGAGTGTAGCTATTAAAGACATGCATTGGAGAACCTGTGTGTAAGGAAGCAATGTGAAAAAAAAATAAGGTTAAAATCACAAAGAGCATCTAATTTCTACTTTGAGGAGGTTAAAACAGACTCACATTTAGACAGTGACTTGATTAGAGTGCTTTGAGTTAGTGCACAAGTTACTGCACTTCAGGTGCTTTTATTCCAGCATAGAGTGTCTGTCCAGTAAGTTAATAAAAACAGAGTGGAAAACTCTCCATCTGGAAAAGCTGTAAGTTTCAAGGAAAGTGAAAAGCATTTAAGAATCTGTCAAAATTGGTAAAAATGCACTTGAAGTGATAGTTAGATGCTCCTGGAAGAAAAACTGCAGAATTTCTGATGAAACAAATCTGTAGTGAAGTGGTAATGTTACAAATGACTGAGCCTGAAGAATATTTGCTACCTCTTTTTCTTATTGTTCATCCCAGTTGTTTTAGTATTTTTTCCAGTCTGCATACTGAAAAACAATTAGGTGGACCTCTTGCCACGATTCTCACTTCCAGGATCTCAACAGATAATATTTGCATTGGAAAAAACCTGTGCAGAGCAGTGGGTTTTTTTGGTGAAAGCAATTCTTTCCAGTGATATTTCTAAGACAATGACTGCAGTTCTTGTATATCTGTTTGGGCAGCAGCCTGGTTCTGTACTGATCAGAGTTTTAACTTTCCTTTTTTTCTTGAGTCTCTAATCCCTCTTGCTAGGCTGTAGTATTTGTTTAGTCACTGGTGGTGTTTATATTTAGTTTATATTCCCACTGGAGCTTAACAGGTAATGTTTGGAGGAAGCTTTTCAGCCTGGATGTGTTTTGGTGTGCACAGAGCTCTCCTGTTTCAGCAAGAACTGTGCATGTAGGTAATGTTTAGTGCTGTAAAGCTGTAAGATGATCACCTTAAAGACAGTGGGCCCCTCTGAAGGTACAGCATTGCCAAGGGTTAGTAAAGTTGTTGGAATTACACTCCATCAGTACACACACAACCTCAGAAACGGAGGATTTGCAAGTCTATATCTCCATTTTATCTTTCTACATTTGTTTTTGAAAGATGCTGTCTATCTTGTAGGAAGCTACTTGCTCATCACTTATTCTTGCAGATTATCAAGGTTACAATCTGTTGCCTGAAAAATCAAAATGAGATTTTAAAAGACATAAATCAGATTATAAAATGCCACATATGTTCATTTTAGAGGACCAAGAAAATGTTACTGAAGCCCTGAAGTATTGAGGTTTGTGTTAGACCACTGGACACAGTGCTGAAGGAGACAAAGAGGTGCTGGGGAGCTTTTCTTGTTCTTTGGGTGCACAAAACAGTGCAAAACTGGTGTCATTTGTTGCTACCACTAACTGTGGTCACCATGCACCCCTGTCAAAAATTGCAGAGAGCTTTAGGAGCATTTTTTCATGGCACTGAGTAGAGTGTTCCTCTGAGCAGAGAGCTCTAAGGCAAACATGAAAACTCCTTTGCCTTTGGGTAGCCTGCTTGTGTCAGTGGAGAGATGCCCTCTTGATTAAATCCAGACTGAGCAGTTTCCTGTTAGCATGAAACTCAGCCCACAAGGCCTTGTTCTCAAAGCCTGTTATTGAGCTTGTCTGCCAAGTCCCTTTTCCTTTTAAACTTACAGGCAGAATTGCTAAAATAATACAAATAGAAGCAATCCCAGAACTCTCACAATGATTTCTAACACTCTGATGTTTTGCTGACAAAGTTTTAGATTTTTCAGAAACTGGGTTGGTTTTGTTTAGCTTTGGTGGGATTTTTTTGGGGGTTTTGTTTCTTTTTCACATTCTCCCAACATGATGTCTTGAGGAAGTTGTAGTGTTGCAATTAGTGGAAAATTTTGTGTGTGTATCAGTCTTGGAAGCAGATTCTGCCCTTGTTTTGAATATACTAACATGGGAGAATGAGAGGGTTTTATGTGCCCTGAGTAAATATGCCCATAAACCATTACACTGTGAGTGGGGCAGTCTGCTGGATCAAAAATTAAGAGTTAAATACAGTGGTGCAGACTTTCTTCCCTGTCTGAAAGTGGTTGTATCGTGTAATTAGTTATCTTCAAAAGTGTATCACAATTGTAAGATGAAGAGTTAGCAAGAAAATTGCAAATTTTTTTTATGCAACCAAGTTTTGCTTGGAAATTTGAATGTAAGAGAGCTACATAGTGATGACAACATATCCTGTTAATAATTTTTCTGTAATGACAGTATCAAATGTAATTCCACATACACCTTTAGTTCATTTTTATAATTCATATATTTCCAGATGCACCTTTAAGTCAGACACCTTACAAGTTATACACTTTTTAAAGATCTGTGGAACAAAATGTAGCAAAATATTTCTCTGTCTAGTCTGTTTTTATTTTTTATTTTTGTTTTTTAATACAGACAGTAATGTTGTATTTTAATGTTGCATCAAGGGTTTGGTGGATCTCATGAAGCTGGGAAATGAGATAGCAGAGCTTTGTAAATAATATTAGTGACAGAACTTTAGAATGATGTTAAAGACATCCATATTGTTTAGAACTGGAAAGGATGTCTATTAGAAGCAATTCCAAAGCAGTGGAGGGTAGTGATGTAAATAGGAAGTGGGTGGGGTATCTCTTTAAATTATCTTATTAATAGATTATTTTTTCCTTTTGTTTTGTTAGTATCTCGAGCCAGGGTTGGTAGTGACTGTCATTAAGATGCTGTATTTGTGCCCACACTATCAAGGTGTTTGAGTAAATACTGGACATTTTTTATTTATAGTCCCATTTTTTATCCCACATACTTTACAAAATAGAGTCACGAAAATACTTTTCTGAACTGCCCTCTAAATAATGACATAATTTAAGGAATTGTTCTTTCAGATTCAAAACAGACTGTAAGCATTTAGAACAAATGCTGTTTAAAAAACAAACCCACACACAATCCCAAACCCTAGATTTATGGACAAATACTGTGCCAAGTGGAATCTCTAAGAAAATTGGAATGTTAGAATGTCTTGTTTGCAAGATGAGTTTGCCACCCTCCCTGAAAAAAGTATCTTGAAATGTTTTTGCACCAAATATGTTCTGATCTTGGGTCCTGTGTGACATCCCAAAAATACTATTTTCAGCAAGGGAATCACAAGTGCCAGCACTTAAGTTATGGTCAGTTTTCATGTTCATTCAAAAGTTAAATGAAACACCTGAATTATCACTTTTATTATTCCCTTCAGTAATGTTACTCTTTGTGGGGTAATGGATTGTCTTTTAGATAATAATATATGGTGGAATCATGACTTGATAGTGATTACGCCGTAAAATGGTTTTTTGAGCATGTCAGAGAAATGTTTTAAAATAAAGTTACTTAAAAACTCCCATTATTTGATACAGCATTTGGTGCTTGGAGAACACCAAAAATTGACGAAATCATTTAGTAAGTGGTGATGGCGAATTCCTGTGCAAAGATAGGATTTAATCTGTGTCAGGGATCTGCCTCCTGCCTAATTTTTGTGCTTTTTGTTTCCTTTTGTAGGGTGAAGGAGACCAGTTACCCCCAGAGCACACTGTCAGGCAGTATGAAACATCCAAGATCAGGGCTATAAAGGCTGGAACTTTGGAGAAACTGGTGGAGAACCTTCTCACAGCTTTTGGAGATGCAGATTTTTCCTACATCAGCATCTTCCTTGCAACATACAGGGCCTTTGCTTCTCCCAGGGCAGTGCTGGAGCTTCTTCTGGACAGGTAAGAGACACTGCTGTGGAAATTTCCAGTGGAAATGGAAATTCCCCGTCCTTTACACCACAGGGGAAGGCTGTCAGGAACTTCTTCCCTTGCTTTTAGTGGGCATGGATTTAATAACCTGTTGTCAAGAACACTGCAAAATCCAGAATTTCCGCGTAAAGATCCAGTCTATAAATGCATTGCTGCTCCCATCCCAACACTCATCAAAGCATAGGTGGGGAAAGTGTGCCATGTCTGGCTGCTGAAGAACCCAGCTGGACCAACACAGCAAAATTAATTCAAGTTTCCTCCAAAAACTCAACAGAATGCATGGGCTGCAAAGTCATA
This sequence comes from Melozone crissalis, assembly GCF_028551555.1. Taxonomy (NCBI): domain Eukaryota; kingdom Metazoa; phylum Chordata; class Aves; order Passeriformes; family Passerellidae; genus Melozone; species Melozone crissalis. The sequence goes on along the minus strand of NW_026535823.1, from coordinate 9,665,853 downwards.
CCTAGAATAGATTCCAAAATTTTGCTGCATACCAGTATTTTCAGACCTAGCTCTTCTGTTTGGGGGCTGCTGATTCAGAGCAGGGATTGTAGAAACAGAAGAAAGAATTTGCTCTCCTGTTCTATTACATCACATGAATATGCAGCCATAAATTTCTGCAGACAGCCCAAGAACTGCTAAATGTTACAAGAATAACTTTTATGGTCAGACTGTTAAATCATGGCAGCTGGGTCTGCATAAATGCTTGGGACACACAGCATTAGTTTCTCACCCAAAATTCTAACTGAGACATGGCTGAGTCAGGTGTGCTCTTATTTTAGGAGTTCATATTTGTTGCACTTTCAAAATCTGTGATTCACAGAAATGGTTGCTCTGGCATGAAGTAATTAGAACAGAGAAGGGGCATAAGAACTCCTAGGGTTTAATTTTGTGCTAGGGTTTAATATTGTACTATCTCCCACTAGGTAGATAAAGAACAAGGCGTTGATAAATTATCTGTCCTGTTCTTTTCTATCTGGAAATGACAGTCCTGGCTGCTTTGTCTGAAAGTTGTGTGGCTCAGTTTGTAAGGATAATAATAATAATCTGACCATCAGGTAAGCAGTCAGCTGAGAAAGGAGCAGCCATCCTGGAGAGCATACTTGGTTACAGTGACATTGACTGTTGTGTGCTTTATCCCTCAGTCCATCCCAGTTCTGGTTCAGAATGTGAGAAATTATAAAAATTGGAAGTGGATAGGTACAAGAATATAAAAACATTGAGGCTCTAAGGAAGCTGGCCCTGACTTCCTCCTCTCACACTGATTTAAAGAAAATGTCTGGAGAGGGCAGGAGAACTGTCTCCATAGAACAGAACTCTCTTTTCTGAGCCCATTTTTGATCTTGCTGGCTTGTGTACCTCTCTGAGCAAGTTACAATTTCCCCTTGAGAGGAATGGGCTGCCTGATCTTATCAGCATCACCCCCAGCCTTTTTTAAACGTGAGAGGATCCACAGGAAATCCTAGGAGGTTACGCTTCCTTCCCTTCTCTCAAATCACAGGAGTGTAGTGCTTAAGAATCCATGGATGTTTCTCTTGGCTTTTTGTGTATCATGGATAGTCTGGAATTTTATGGCTTGGGAGAAAATATAGATTAAATTTAAGCTATAAAAGTTAGAACGATATACATCTAGCTGAGGAATATGGACTTGTGAAGAAAAGCAGATGTTATAAGAAAAAAAATTGAAAAAAAGAGATGGATAGTAATTGATGTTAACCAGCTTGGTTTTCATCTCTAGATTGAGAATAAGTAGCCCAGAGCCTGCATTTTTGCAACTTTGTTTTTAGTAATACTTGGTAATAATCAGAGACTAAAATGGGTGTCAGTACATAATTTGTGTTTTGTTTTGTGTACCAGTAAAGTAATAATGAAAGAGGCAATCTCTTAAAAAAACCACAAAGGCAGCACAGTTTTGGCATTTGATGTCAGGTTTAGTTTCATCTGAAGAGCTTGAGCCCTGTCTCTTATTCCTGGGGATAGAGCAGGGCTATGGAGTAAGGGAATGATTGGAGGTGCTGAGTTCTCTGAGTTTGGTCCAAGGGAGAACAGTGATGTGACCAGATCAAAAAAGGCTCTTCCAGCTTTTTACAGGTGAGCAGCTCCTTGGGAGAGAGGAGGAGGGAGCAGCATCCACATCATTTGCAGGATGTTTTATTTTGTAGGGACATACCCACTGAAAATCCTCCTCCACAGTGTATTTGTGGAAGCTGGATCCCCCTCAAGCCCAGTGCATTCAGTTTCTGCAGAATTGTCTGATGGATGTGTTAGACTTACACAAACCCAGCTTACACAGAAAGTCCTGGGACTCTTGGGAGAACATCCTGGGAAATGTGCATGTCCTGTACCCTAAGAGTGTGGGGAAACCTGCTGGTCATTTGGTGTTGTCTGCAGAGTATCCTGTCCAAGCAGGGCAGTGCTGACTGAATCTGGGGCAGGAAGCTTTTCTGGTGTCCAAAAGCAGGTGAGCTGCTCTTCCCTGAGTCAGGAAAGCAAATCAAAAAGCTGATGCTGTTCTTAAGAGCTACTTTAGTTTTAGAAACAGTTTCAGAAATGTGATTGTTGCATTTTTAAATTTCCTTTCCTCCAAGACTTCACATTACCCTTTTGCTTTTGATTAAATTTGAGACAGAAGCCCTATTAATTTTTTTAGCCAGATTCAGCCTATAAAGGTTTTCTTTTAAGATAGATTAGAAGTCACTAGACAAAATCTTGAGCATAGATTGGTTTGTTGAGAACTGAGTGGGATGATTTGTGTTTCCAAAGCTATTTAGGAGTAATTGAACATCCACATCCCTTTAGCGTTCATGGGAGTTTGGCATCCAAGTGCAGCAGACAGCTTTGAAAATCTGCCAAGCTTTTAACACTGTACATTCTGATAGTTTCTAGTTCTTTGGTACAAGGGGGCAGGGAGAGTTAAAAAGATCCTGGTGGCATTTTGATGTGAAAGCTCTCCATGGAAGTTCCTGGAGGGAAAGAGAGCAGCTCCTCCTGGCCCTGGATGTGGGACAGAGTGTGGAATACCCAGGGGTGTATTCCAAAGTGTGATGGAAGCCAGAGGTGGTGAGCTATCCAAATGAGGTTAGGAGGAGGCCAAATTCCTCTCTTCCATAATGTATTTTGCCCTGATAACCGTGTTCCTCAGAAGTGGAGCTGTGCTGTGCTTGGCACAGGCACAGAGAAAGCAGCACCCAGTCCCTGTCTGGAGCAGTTCACAGAGAGGGAATTGAGACTGTTTGGTGGGAGAGCTGGAGCTGGGCAATGACAGTGAGGAACAAGTTAGATTTATGTTTCCCATTCATTCCTTTTGCAGGAGGAGGGTCTGCTGCAGGGTGAGTGGAAAGGACAGGAGGCAGAGGGGGAGTATTGGAGGAATGGCTCCTGCAGTAGCAGAGCCACAGTAAAGCTGCTGTTTTGGGACAGCAGCTTTGTGGTGTTTGACTCACTGCTGTTCCTGTAGCATCTGTTATTTCATCTCTTTCCTTTGTATCAGGTGGCTGGTCTACTCAGCTAGAGAAGTGATTTCACTTCCATGACTCCATGTGTGCAGGAGTCAAACCACCTTATTTTTCCTGAGGATCTGGCCTTCCACATTGCTTGTTTCAATGCTTACAAGCTTATTTAAGGTTTTGTTTGGGGCCGTTGCAGTCACCAACTTTCCTGATTATTTCTGAGTTGTACACAGTATTTTCCTCCCTCCCTCTGAACAGAGACGCAGGGATGTGTTTTCCAGTCTGTTTTCCAGTATTTAAGCATTCAGTGTTACCCATTGCATTCTGGTCTCATTTGCTTAGTCAGTCCCTTTGAGTGCCGTTTGTAACTTCCCAAATGCCAGGCAAGGCTGAAAAGTTCTGTGAGCTCCAGGATCCTTTTGTTTCTCGTGTCTCTTTTTGTATGCAAAGCATTCCTACAAGGCTGGGCAGTGAAAGGCTCTTTGTCCGGGGGCTGGTGAGAACAGAGTGCTGGAAGGCTGCAGAAAGGCTGTTCCTCACATCAGTGGTGTTGTTAACTCCTCCTAACCCGTATTTAATGACCTGTTGTTCGTGAAGAACCGAGAGATAGGCAGAGATTTACATCTGGCAGCATGAGGAAGCGTTGTATCCTTCTCCAGTTTTGCATAGAAAGCTGCCTGCTCTTTATTGGTATTTTAAGGATTTCTGCTGTAAAACTCAGCTTGTGTCTCTAGTGGGACTTAAACACAAGTGCCTGATGTTCTGCAAAGACATATTTAATATTTCGTGCCATAGTAGGACAATGATGTTGGGACTCATCTCAATAAGTTTTCCTCAAAAAATTAACTGCAAGTTTTGAAAACTGAATATAAAAATCTAATTTTTATTTCAAAAAAATTCCCTGGCAGGGGGAAAGTGCCTTTTGTCTACTGGCTAAGATGTGTTCTGGGCATTTTATAGAGTAGATGGCAGTGGAGAGTGAAATCCTCTCCCTTTAACAACAGGTCTGTGATCCTTATATAGGAAGTCTTAGACCAGTCCTTGAGGGGAGCATAAAACCACCACCATTTCCATCCATTGAAATGGTTTTGGATGAGTTTGTGACAGTTCTGACACGAACCTTCAGGACAGAAACAGCTCACTGTGTTCCCTCTGTCTGATGTTACCAGGTTGTTGTAGCACAAGCACTTAAGGATGCACTTGTTTTAACTCTTCAGATTAATTGAGATGTGTCAACTTAAATGGATAAAATCAGCGTGTCTTATTCTGGACAGTGAGTAATTGTTCCCCTTCATTAAACCTGCCTGCAGGGATTCCTCATGGCTAATTATGGAGCTGTATATCTGAAACAATGGGCACTCCCGCTGAAAAGAAGTGGATGATCCTGCCTGCAAGGCAGAGGGTTGTGCCTTGTAGGTGAGAGATTTCCCTTTGGCACTGTTGGAGTTGTGCCCATGGCTCCCTCTTTTCCAGTGTTGTTTTCACAGCATCGTGGGCTTTTCTCACTGATATCGGGAGTTGGGCACAAAGGGAGCACTTGCCACCTAGGAAGCCTTGAGATAACACCTGGAGCTGTTAGGGATGGCAGGTGCTAGAGGCACAGGAGCTGTGTTGGAGACGGTGGTTGTGTCACAGTCTCTCTGCACACTGGAATATTGCCCTGGGAAAGGATGGAATGAAAGCTTTGCAGCTGTGAGCAAAGATACTGTTTTTGTTGGTTCCTCCTGTGCAGGCTGCTTCATATAAATTAAAAAATTAGGTTGGATGATACTGGCTGTTTCTTCAGGATTTTTTCCCTCCTAAATGAAATAATCTTCAAGGTCCTTAATTCTGCCCACCTGTTAAGATTCCTTGTAGTTTGAGCTGGAATCACTTTGTAGTTGTTTATGGTAATTCTATATCAATTATGCTATTTGGGATTTTGCTTTTATTCACTAGAGTTTCTTCTAAACATCCATGTCCTTTTTCAGGTTTGGAAACCTGGAGACCTCAAGCCAAGGAGAAGTGGCAAACCTGAATTCTTTGGAATCTGAGATGGTACTCAGGGCGTAAGTATGGATTTGCAGTGTGGTTTGGTGTTGGAGGAGGATGCAAGCTGCAGAGCTGTTGTTTCTGTTGAAAATCCACGGCACTGTTTGCATGCTTAAACAAGCTTGTGGAAAGGCCAAGTGCCAATTGTCTTGTAACATATCCAATAATACAATCTAGGCATCTTTTGCAGGGAAATTGTTTTGGAACTAAACATGACATGAACACATCTAGGCCAACATTTTGCTGATTAAACAAACAAGGAGTGTTTGTTTCCTCTGCCTTATCTGTGGCAGTAAGTGGTTACTGCTTATGAGTGATTTTTTTGTCATCACAGCAATACCTGCAGAGCAAAGCTGAGGGTGACTCAGGCAACGTGTGTGCATGGGTCTTTTCTGTTAGTGCCCTGTGATTTACAGTGCTGCTTTTAGAGTGAAATTTAAATTCTGAGGTCACCCTCATTTGCAAAAGAAATAGCAAAGCTGTTTTGAACTGCAGTTTAAATGAGAAAAAGGTGGTTTGGCTATCCTCCTGGGGTTTTATCTTTAGACATTGGGTGTAAAATGTGCCTTAGGTCATCAGCATTTGTACTTTGACATCTGTGGTTTGCATGCACTGTGGCATGCATGGTTATATTTGATTAGAGAATGAAGGTGCTTGATTCTTGTCAGCATTACTGGTTTTCTGTTCCTCTTGCCCGATGGGACTTGATATAGGAGCTCAGCCCTCAGTCTCTCCTGAGTGGTAAAATGTTCTGCTCCCATTTTGCCATGAGAACTCCTCAAAGAACAGCTGGTAGTTAAAACTTGGTTAGAGGCACCAGGGAGGCAGCATTATGTCATGGGTAGAAGCAAAAACAGTCAGTCAGTGGTTCCCACACTTCCACCCAGACTGAGCTCTAGGGTCTCTTCCAACTTGGGGCAAACCATTTGATATTCCCTGATCTCAGTCATAAAACATGAGCTAAAGCTGTACCTTTCCTGCAGAATAGCTGAAGGGTTTATACTGGGGGTGAGGAATTAATTTCACCAGTATAAGCCATGGTGGGATTAGTGCCCCAGCTGCCTTTTTGTGGACCCAGAGTACTTTGATGATGAGATGGAGAGAAAAGGGGTGAAAGTAATCTTGATGTTACCTCTGTCACTTGGGCTTTGGGCAAAATGCATCAGTTTTTAGTTACACCTGCAGGTGCAAGCAAATAGCATTTAGTAGGGGAGTGTTTGTTTTGGTTTGTTTCTTTCTTTGTTTGTTTTTAGTGGAAGTGTTTTCCTCCTGGCATACACACAATTTACCAGCCTTGTCAGTTGCTTCCTGCTGCGTCTGTGCTTTCTTCCCTCTTGGCACATAACACCTTTGCACAGCCAGGGAGGGACAAGTGGATAAAGCCTCTGGTCCTGTTCCTGTGGTAGCTCAACTTCTGATGGATTTCCTGACAGATTTTTCATCAATGTAGTTCAGAACAGCTAATTTTGATCCTTTGGCCTTCATAAGATACCTTTTACATGTGAATTTGATACCTTTACTCAAATCTGTGTCTATAAAAAGTTCAACAATGAAGTCAAAAAGTCAGGTATATGTACATGTTTAAACAGATCCCATATAAATAAGAATTCACTTTCCTTCCTTAAAAATTTCCACTGCTTTCAGTTGCTCTGGCTACTTGTCTCTTAGGTGTGATTAGTGGTATCTGGAAGGTGTTTGGCTTTGTAGTCCTGTTGTGGTACGTGTACTTCTGGTAGTTCAGGTTTTCTCTTGTCTGGGATAATTCCAATATAATTGCATTTGCCCTCTTTTCTCATAGAACAGAAACATGATATAATTGTGCTCTTGGTTTTATATGACTTGGAGAAAGAGGAGGAATCAGCAGTAGACCTTTGTTATTTCTTGCCATTAACTCTGTATTTCTCAGAGGAAAAATATCTCATGGGGAAGCCTGTGGTCTGTGGCCAGGACCTTCTGCATTCCCCAGACTCCTGTTGTGGCAGCTCAGAGGCTTTAAAAAGCCAGTTGGGCCATTAGAAGTGGGATGCAATTTAAAGCATTTCCACTGGTTTGACACAAAAAATGCTGCAGAAGTTAAGAACAACAAGAGGGAGAGTTTATGACTCCTTAAGTACCTCATGGAGCCTGAAAGAAGGAGGAACAGCAAAAACTGAGGCTGTGTGTGGAAGAAATATTGTTCTCTGTGGTGCACTGTAACCCCACAGGTTACTGCCTCCTACATTGAAATTCTCTTTTTGCACTTGTAGTGTAGAGCTGTGATGTATTTTGAGGAGAATGCCTGATGTATATGATGTATTTTTTTTTAAATGATGTGAATATTCCACGCAGTGTTTATGTACCTGCTTCAGTGTTCAGAACCTGCAGATTCTGAACTAGGGCTTGAGCACATTTGTGGCACAGCCTTGTTAGAGGGGCTTGTGGGAGCTTTAAGCCTGCCCTGCATTCCCAGATCCTACAGTGATTCCAGGCTGCTGCAGTTGATATGCAGTTGTTACTGACCTGAGATCACCTCAGCTGTGTTTAGAAACATTCCCTCCCAGGACCCCTTCTCCCAAGGGGATTTTCTCTTCACTTGAACATGTTTACTATCATTTCTTGGGCTGCTGGAGTGGTCAGAAAATTGTTTTTTTCAGCAGTTTCAGCAGACTAATACGTGGTTTAAACAAAGGTACCATACTGTTCAAAATACCTTGGATCTCAGAGTTGTGAGTAAACTCATCAAAACCATGAAAAATTTTGTAAGCTTTAAACAACCTGCCTTTTTCATTGCCTATCAGGACCCACCTTAGCTTTTCGTGTTCAGTAACTTGCTTTCCACACTTCTCACTACTTTCACTCACTCAGACAGTTCAATGATGACAAGTAACAGAAGAATAAAGTATAGAAAAGGTCATCTATTCCACCTAAACATCTGAGTTAGATGGACTTGAGTCTGTGTTTCCAGAAATGTGATGCTGTGTCTCTTAATTGTCTGATAAGAGAGTTGAGAGGAGTAGCTTGTTTGACCCTCTACCTCCTATAAGTTTTTTTTTTTTGTTCATGTTATCGTATCAACAAGATTGCCTTGTTCTGTGTCTCATGCTGCATGCTTTTGTGTCAAGGAGTGACAGACTTCCCTTCTCCTTGTAGGTTGTTGTTGTGTTTGGAGTCTTCTGTGTTCTCTGCATGGTTTTTAGCTTAGGACTTCTGTTCACATTCAAAAAAATGTGTAACACACCAAGGTGTGTGACAATTCGGAATAAAACCATATAACATTTTTGTTAAACACAAACAAATTATCAACATAATGAATTGCATTCAGATTTCAAGAGAGGTTAATAAAATTTCTATGATAATTCAGTTTTGTTCTTGCCTTTTAAATGTCCTAGGGAAGGACAGTGTTCATTTAGATTTCTGGGATTTTGGTTTCTGGGCAGTCAGTCCACTTCTGGCAGGTAGCTGCTCCCAGAGCACAGGCTCCATGAATTTAAAGAGGTGATGTGTTAAAAGAGCAGGCACTGCTTTCCCCAAAGGCTGACACTGGAACTGAGACAGGAACCTAAAGCCTTCCCAACCTAAGGTATTGCAGCTGCTTGTACCTGCTGGGATCCAGTGGCTCTGCAGGATCCTGGGAGGCCTCTGGGTGGTATGAGGGTCCCAAGCCAGGCCAGGGCACTGGGATCCCTTGCTGTGACAAGCCTGTGACACCTGGGGAGCTGAGGCAGTACATCAAGGAGAGGTGCTGGGCTGGCTGACACCAGTTTTAAAGATTTGTGTTGGTGCAGTTCCCAGAAGGGATTAATTCCTGTCCAGACACACAAAAAGCTATCCAGGCTGGCAGTCCAGGCTTGCCTGGGATGTTTGCATTTGGGGAAGCGTAGTTTAATGTCAACTGAATCTAGTTCCTTGGAGACCTTAGTAAAAATACAGGAGTACAAACCTGGGAATACTGCAGGAAGGGTTTTTCAAGAGGCAGATATGTTGCTGTGTTGGTCTGTGGACTTGGGCCATGATTGTTTGTTTGCTTTCCAGAGGTCTAACATTAGTAATGCCATGGCTTTTTGAATCCTTGAGCAAAAAGTCCTTTCAAGCCTCCTCTTGAACTACAAGGCTGTGGTTTCCTTCTGTTACTGGCTTTGGTTTGCTGGTGGGGAGTCCATTGGTGGTGCTTTCCCTCAGATGGAAGACAGGCCACAGAAATGAATCAAAAGTCATAGAGATTTTTTGCTTGTCTTGAATGTCTCATAGATTTTTTGCTTGTCTTGAATGCAGCTCACAGTTGCACCCACTTTGTTATCAAAATGTGGAATTTATTTAGTAAAATTTGGAATTTGGCACAGCTGAAGACCGCAAAGCACCTTGAAGCTAAACTGAAACCTTGTTTCATTCCACAGCATTTGGGGGAGATAGTTCAAATAGAGAAAATTAGGGAATTATTCAGTGACCACACATCTTGCATGTTCACCTCTCCCCTTCTGCATCAAAATAGCAAATACCCAAAACCTTTAATGTAGTACCACAGCATTTGGAGTTTTTCACAGTGACAAGCAAACATTCTCCCATGGCTTTTTGTGCATTCAGATCTTCCTGACCAAACTTGATGTCTTTTGGTTCCTTCTGAACCAGACAGCCCCACTGGAAAACAATGTGCACAGCTACAGCACCGCAGAAGTAAAATGGTCTGAAACATTGTACTCCAGCACAATAGACACCAAAGGAATGTGAGACAAATGGAAAAAAATTGACTGGAAGCTTCTGATGCCTGGGAAGTCCATGGTGGGGAGCAGTTAAGATACATTTGGGAAAGCAACAATTATTCATTCCAGTAAAGCAAATTAAGCTCAAACAACATCAGAAACCAGTGTGGTTACATGAAAAGCAGAGTCAAACACAGGGCAGTGGGAGAGTTATGAAAACAACCAGAACCAAGCAGAAAAGAATAATTAGAAAGAAAAATAATGATTGGTATCTCAATTAAAATAAAGAATTGCAAGCAGAGCTGTTCTCTTAGCAGCTTCACGTGTGTCCCAGCAAAAGTCTCCCATATGTTACTGAAAAAGGTTTTTCCAAATCAGACAAAGATGATAATTTGCTGGAGGTCATCAGGATGGTATTTATAAACAAACTGGGTGTGAGAAGCCACCCTTGGGGCAGCCTTTTCTTGTGGTTTGCTTACATTTTACCCCTGATTTAACAAGCAAAACTGAGAAAATATGGGTGACTTAATTTAGCCTGTGTGATTCTGTGAAATGCTGTCTTTAATTCCGATCAGATCCTGTCAGGACTTTTAGGGTTGTTTTCCTAGTAGAGAAAGGCCATGGAGAATTCCCGTGTGGTGGGAGGGTCTCATTTCCCACCTCCCCTGTGCCCTGCTGAGCTGACAGAGCTGTTGGACCTGGAGCTGCCACAGCCCTGTGACCTGTGCAGCTCATGGGCACCGGGGGTAGGTGAGTTCTTGGTCCCAGTCTGTGAACAACAGGCTCAGATACACTTCTCCACCTACTTGGACAGGTTTTGGAGACCGAAACCTTCAGAGATGGGCTCCAATCAAAGCTGGTGTGGAAATTAGAAGACTTTCTGATAGGTGTGAGACTTGAAAGCATTGCTCAGCAGAGCCTGGAGTCTGTGGCCAGCAGCACAGGAGTTAAGCATTGAGGGGTTTTTTTTGTATGGGCAGGAAAGGAAAAATTTATAGCTCATAATCAACCCATGAAAAATGTAGTCTGTAGTGTTTCTTTCCTGTCTGAGCTCTTGAAGTCCCCTGTTCCTATCTGAGACTGAGTGTGGAGAGTTTCTTTGCAAGGACAGCAAATATAAAGCTACTGCAAGATATGGGCAAGTGTCCAGCCCATGTCTGGAAAGCTGCATTATTCCCTGGCACTCCAGTAGAACAGCTGGGCAGCAGGAGAGCACTGGGGCACAGTGTACCTCTTCTCTCTTTCCCATTTCCCCTCTTGACTGAAATGATTTTGCTGGCAAATTCAGTGTCTGTAACAGCTGTGAACTCTTCACCCTGCTCTGGGAGACTGGATCTGTCTTAAACTCTGTTTATTGTTCAGCTTAAGAAAGTGGCCACCAACCAAGCCTCTGGAAACTGAGCTTAGTGTAGAGAGTGCGAACAATATTAGTGCAAAAACTTGCCCTGGGGAGAGGCTCCTCCTTCCAGATCATGGCTGAATTGGCCAGTGGTTGTAGGAATAGGACACCTAGCCTGGCTTTGGGAATGGGGGAATGACGGTCTGTGATGTGAGTGGGAGCACAGAGCAGGAGGAAATGCACTGTCTGGGCATGGAGTGAGGCACAGTGCTCCCTGCCTGTGGGGGAATGAGAGGAAAATGCTGTGGGCACAGGACAGGGGTGTTTGTGGCTGTTGGTGCTCTGTGGCAGCATTCTGGGTGTGTGTGGGGCTAGAGGGGACAGCTGAAGCTGGGAGGGTGGTGGCAGAGTCTGGGAGCATCACTGGGACCATCTGCCTCTTGTGGTGTTTCCTGGCTTGGGCTGTGGAGCTGGTCTGGCGCTGCTGGCTGTGCCACAGCTTGCAGTGAAACCTGAAATCCAGAATGTGTTTGCATGTTAATTTTTGATTGTAAATACTTTTTGTAGCTCTGAAATCATAATTCCAGCATTTCTCCTGTCAGCAAGCCTAACCAAAGAATGTTACCAACAGATTTTCAAATACTTTAACTGAAAATTCAAAGTTGCCACATTATCAGAACAAGAAGGGGAAGAAACAACAGACTTAAATGGATGCAAGTTGTATGAAATCTGTCTGGTATTAAAAGTTAATTGAGTTTTGAGGAAAACCTACAGAATTCAGATGAGACACAGAGAGTAGGAGAAACTCTCTTTTCTCTTTCTTAGCTATTGATTTATTTTGGATGCGGCTGAGCAGCTGAGTTAACCAGAGACTGCTCTGGTTTCCCAGCTTGCAGCAGGAATGTGCCAGTATTTGTACACAGCTCCAATGGAAAGTTTCCTGTGCTGGAAGAGACTTGAGATACAGAAATGGTTTGGAGACATGGAAAGTTCAGGGCCTTTTTCTCAGGATGTTTAGGTGTTTATTGTGCTTTTTATTCTGAAATAAGGACCTTAAAGTTTTAAGAAAAGTGGTTATTTTTTAGTAATTTTCTATTTTTGCTACGCTGAGTTGAAAATTGTCAACAACATTGCAAATTATGTCTGGAAAACCATAGCTTAAAATGTCTTATTTTCTTACAAAATCCTGTTGAAATGATGATAAATCCCTGCAAATGTGGGATCTAAGGGCATTTCCACAAACATATATTGTGCAGTATCTAAGCACCAATCTAATAGGTGGATGTGGATGAACACCTGCATAAATCAGGGAAAGCAAACAGACAGATCACTTCCCCCCTCCTCCCTGCTTCAGGCAGGATGGAAACCACACTGAGTCATCAGCTCTGCTTTCCCTCATCCCCCTCAGTCTGTAGAAGGATTGTGCATGGGCTGGTGTTCTTTAGCTGCATGCACTAACGAAGTCTGCGATAACTTCCCTGAGCAAGATCCAGTGGTGCTGCATCTCCTTAAGCATCCTTCCCTGCTCTGCCAGCATGAGCAGGACACCCTTTTTGCCTGCTGTAGTTTGACAGCCCCTGCTTGGTTTGTGCTGAGGATGAAATGAAGACCCTGCTGATGGATTTCCAGTCACTAGGATCAGCAGGCCCACCGTGTCTCCTGTGGCTCAGCTCTGGGCACTCCCAGCTGGCTCTGGCAGGGCAGGCTTGTGCTGCAGCGAGGGTTTATCCCCCAGATGAGGCAATCCCACTCACTGTGTGTGCCTAGGGGGTCAGGTTGGGGATTTCCTCCTTTTCCTCCATGAGAGCCACAGTTTCATGAGCAGGCAGGCTTTGTGCCAAGGCTGTAGATAAGGAGGAACGTGGTGTGTTGGGATTTGCAGCTCCAGTATGATCCCCAGACCCTGCAGCTGGTGAAAGGCCCCAGAGGAAGCATTTGATTTAGCATTTCCACTGGGAAGGAGCCATGAATACCTTGTTTCCTCCCTGTTATTTTCCCACAACATCCCAGGGAGTGGTTATGGGGCAAACACTGAGCTTACCCCAGTGGCCCAAGACCGAATAAAGAAATTCTGTGGTGCTGTTGATGGTGTGTGTAACGTGTGGTGTTGTTAAACATGGCTGTGGTACAGCTCAGCACAGATGCTTCAGGTGGGCTGTGAATGTCTCATGTGCTTGTGGCTCTGGTGGGTGCAGGTACTCTCAGTTCCATCTGGATGCAAACTGTGTTCTCTGTGTTTCCTTGCAGTGAAATAGCATCAGTCTTACGGGCCTGGCTCGATCAGTGCTCGGAGGATTTCAGGGAGCCCCCTGACTACATGTGCTTGCTCAAGTTGCTGGATTACCTGAAGAACAATATGCCCAATTCTGACATGGAGAGTAGGGTGCAGAACCTCTTGAAGCAGTTTCAGAACCAAGAAGTAGAAGCTGTTGGTGAGTTACCATTCCCTTCTCTCTTTCTCTCTCTTTCTCTCCCAGACTGTAAGATGCCCCAGGGATTTATGTGCAGTACATTTCACCACTTCTCATGCTTATTAATAATATTGTGAGGCTCTCTCTAATAGTGTTACAGTGTGAGGTGGCCTGTGTCTGTTCATCCTGGGGTGGATTTATATATATATATATATATATATATATATATGTAATATAGCCAAAGCTTTGAGATTGCTGCAGCAGCCAACTGGTTAATTGTCAGCACACTTCCCACTTTGTCGCTGAGTTAAAACACACAGCTACTCTCTAGGTGGACTTCTCACTTAACCTATCCCCCCAAAAAAACCCCAAACAAATAAAAAACAGAGTACAGAGCTGTGACAAAATACAGCTTGAGTCACAAGCTTTGTCCTGCAGCTTTTCTTCCTAGTTACCAACTTGTCTAAGGAAGTGCCTGTGGGTGTTTTTTCCTATTGGAGAGGCTGGCTGCTGGTATCCAAGGACAGAGGAAAATGTTATGTTATTGGGGGTCACAGGCTGCTGGAACAATAGTGAACTGTAGTCACACAAACCTGACACATCCCCATATCCTGGTCAGAAAACTTCCTGTGCTGGAGCTGGGGAGTGGGGGGAACTCACACAGGGTGTGAATGAGAACTGGAATCAACTTCCACCTTTGGTAGAGGGGTCAGAGAGAATAATTCATGCCATAAATGATAAAGGAAATGCCAGAAAAAAAACCCACTTTCATTCCATGAAAGTCACGTCTGCCGGATGCTCCAGAAATACCATGTCAATGTATAATACTGTGAAATGCCAAAATAACTCAGTCATGAACAGGAAAAGGAGGAATGCCCAGAGCCCAGGCCCTTACTGAGCACAGGTAAGGAACAGGATGGCTCAGATGTTGCTGATGTTTCCTGGGTTGGGTTCCCCCAGCTCAAACAAAGATAGAGACATGGAGACATGGAAAGTTCAGTGCCTTTTTTCAGGAAGTTTAGGTGTTTATTGTGCCTTTTATTCTGAAATGAGGAACTTTAAAAATTTAAGAAAAGTGGTTATTTTTTAGTAATTTTCTAGTTTTGCTGCACTGAGTTGAAAATTGTCAACAACATTGCAAATTATGTCTTGAAAACCATAGCTTGAATTGTCTTATTTTCTTACAAAATCCCGTTGAAATGATGATAAATCCCTGCAAATATAGGATCTAAAGGCATTCCCATAAGCATATATTGTACAGTGTCTAAGTACCAATCTAATAGGTGGGTGTGGATGAACACCTGCATGAATCAGGGAAAGCAAACAGACAGATCGCTTCCCTCAGAAAGAGGGAAAGGAAACTCATGAGAACTGTGTTTGGGTTCATCTGTTCTTCAGAGTCAACAGAAGTTCCCAGCAGTCCTGCTTCTGTATTTGTTTCCTCAAGTGACAACTGAAAACATTCTTTTTTGAGTCATAGGTGGGCCAATAGGAGTGATAACTTTTTCTAAGTTGTGGCAGAATAGAGGCTGCTTATTAGAGTAAAATAAGAGGAGAGCAATGAAATTAAGCTGTGGGATTTGCAAAAAAGAGTTTTAGGATTGCCTTACTTGCATCAGAGCTCCATCATGGTACATTTTCTTTCAAAATTCCTGATACATTTTCTGCAATCTTTGTTGATAAGTACTGTCCCAAAGCATTCCTTCTGGGTTCTGAATTTTGAAATTTGTGCTCTAATCCCACAGCTTGATTTGGGTAATCAAGCCTCTGTTCTGTGCTGCCATCAGCCATACCAGTAGATTAGATTGCAGTGCCAGCCAGGAAGATAAAAGCTGCTTCTGGCCTCAATTCTTGCAGGTTGAGCAAGCAAAGCAAGGAGAGGCAGAGGTTGCAGGGTCAGGAGGGGCACGTGCTTGTCCTCAGTGCAGTCCAGAGTCAGACTTTGAGAGGGCTGAGTGGATCACAGGGGTCCAAAGATGATCGGATACTTGAGTTCAAGGGGATTCCAGCTTGTTGGAGAGGAGGGAAAAGACTGCTCACACATCTATGAAGGAGAAAAAGAGGGGTGAAAAAAGAAAAGGAAAATTTACACTGTGCTTCAGGACCTTGTTTTAAGCATGTTGTGAGGTTTTGAGTAGGTAGGGCTGCAGCTCAGTGATGAGGATTTCCAGTTGAATTTCAAGAGCCAAAAGGAAAAGGAGGTTTTACAAAGCCAAAAGGAGTGAGATTCTTGTAGCAGTCCAGTCCAAGTCCATTTAATTATGCAAATTGTTACAAAACAGCCATGGAAAAGTAGCCTAGAACAGAGGTCTCCATTTACCCCACTGAGCTCTGCCAATAAATTGTGCAATTCAAATGTACAGATGGAAATCAGCTTGTAGACATAACTTGTTACATCAAAACTGTAGCAATTTACATTGGTGATTATGTTGTGTTAATTACTGGAGGAAGGAACAATGAAGTATTTTGAAAAACAACGATTCTCTATCACATTATCTGCTGTTGTTGCTTTAATGCTCTGCTTTAACTGGGTATGAAGTCTTGCATAACACTCTTTGTTTTTGTAAATGAAATCTCACCAGTAGTAAACTCAGTACTTTGGTTGTTGGTCTTCAGCAAGTCCCTATTTTCTTCTCCCTCCCTATGGAGTTACTGCTGCCTTACAGTAAAAAGAATTAGGATTTATTTTCAGGGAATTTCTGTTTCTTCTTCCTCTACCCTGGGAAACAAGGGCACATTTCTTGGTGTTTGAATTTTTGGTTCCCAACTTCTTGGAGCTAAAAGGTGACAAGGCAGCAGCTGTGGAACCCTCTCCTTTCTGCACTGGCTCAGGTTCCTCAGTGAGGACAGTTCTGCTCTCTCACTTCCTCTCTGCTGCCCAGTGCGGATTTAGGAGAACCATTCTGCAGAATATTGTGGGTGCTCACTGTATTCCATTTCCTGGGAAAAATTCCCTGAGAGAAAAGGTGAAGGCTGCTGGAATAAACCCTCTTCAGCATAGCCTATGTAGCCACAAAAGGTGCCAGGAAATCTGGTGTCTTATTTTATTTCTGGATAGAAGAGCATTCCTAATGCAGCATTTTGGGGGTATAACTGCAGCCTCATGTCTTTGTAGTTTGAATTTTTTTTCAGATTATAAATACTGAAAAATAGATTAACAAAACTGTGGAATACCAGTAAGGAATTTTTGTTGGGGTGTTGGTAATGCTTTTTCTTTCAGAAGAACAGTTAGCAAATGGATCAAGTCCCTTCTCTGCTAAGATTTGTTCTCTCTATTTCCTTTTACTCCACCTTTTCTTTGCCAGTTTAATCTTTGGTCATTTTCCTCACTCCAGTGGCACAGTGGGGCCATTACATCAGGCGGGGCCCTTGGGGCATTCTGCTGTAATACAGTGATGTTGCAAAATAAACACCTGCTTTGATTCATTGTTTGCTGTATAAATTCACTGAGGGGTGTTTTCCATCCTGGCCAGATGGGTTCTGCAGCACTTCCTCCAGTGACCTGGTTGATGGAGAGGACCTGGAGATCAGCAGTCCAGAAGAATTCTCCTCTTTTCAAGACCACGTTGTGGCAGAACAGTTGACATACATGGATGTGGTATGTAGAGTATTGCATATAATACAGCTTTATAAAATAAAACATTTCTTTGGTAAGTTACATTGCTTTAAGTGTAGGGTTCCAGAACAGGACTGCTGCTGGGACACAGAACACAGCTCTGTGGTTATCCCAGATGTTTCAGTCATTGAGCTTTTTCCTTCTGTCATTTTTAAGGGTTTTTTGTTGGGGTTGTTTTTTTTTTTTTTTTTTTTTTTTTGGGTTTGGTTTGGTTTGGTTTTTTATGTGTAGCCTCTTTTGCAAAAATTATTGGCACTGAGAAATAGCACATTTTAACTATAACAGTACCTGGCTTAAAGATGTCTAGGAATTCTGGACTGTAATGCTCAGATTTTGCTTTGTGTCTATCAATTCCCTTCTAAATATCATTATATTAAAAAAAATATATCTTGGTTATGCAGCTGATATAAAGGTGTCCCTAATTTTCCAAGTATTGTTTAGCTGGCAGTTCATTTGGGGCATCAAGCCCATAAAGAGTATGCCAAAGCTTATTTTAAACTAAACCAATATTTACCTTTAAGTACCATATTAGATTTAGGTCAAATTTGTCCTCTAAACCTGTATTTCTCCTTGTGAATAAAAGATTTAGGAGAAAGCTGCTGGCTTACCACACCTCTGTTTCCCTCTAGATGCTCTTCAGAAGAGTTGTGCCCTACCACTGTTTGGGATCCATCTGGTCTCAAAGGGATAAGAAGGAAAACAAGAACCTGGCTCCCACTGTCAGAGCCACCATCACCCAGTTCAATGCAGTCACCAAATGTGTCATCAGCACTATCCTGGGGACCAGGGAGCTCAAAATACAGCAGAGGGCCAAGATCATTGAGAAGTGGATTCATATTGCACATGTAAAGCATTTATTCTGTTTAATTGGGTGGGTGCCTTGGAGTGAAGCAGTTGGGAGAGGAGAAGGGGGTTGTACACATTGGTCCCAGGCCATCTTAGCTCTAATTCTTTCTGTTTTAACCTGGTTTTTTTTGTGATACCAAGTAAATATTGCCCTTCCTCTCCTCAGTTCTTCCCCACCATGGAAATGGGGTTGATACTTGGCCATGCCAAAGCTTTAGAAAAGTCCAGATAGCTGATAGCAGCACCTCTTCCCTTGTCCACTGCTGGAATCACTCCATCATTGAGTCACTGGCCTGGGCAGGCAGGACTTCAGCAGCATGTGGAATCACCTCCATGTGCTTCAGCAGAGCTTCCCAAGAGGATCTTGTAGCAGATTCCATGTTTTTATCATGTTTTTTCTAGTCTATGCAAGAAGTTTTTTTTTTTTTTCCATGCCTGCTTTACATACCTAGTTTGCTAATTTCCTAGGTTTTATTATTTTACTGTAACATTCCTCATTCCCCTTGGAGCACTGGGCAGCTGGCAATAAACAAGATCTCTCTGGAGGAGGCCATTTCAAGCACTTCCATGTGGAGGTGTGTTGACTCCTAAGAATCCCATGGATTCTTTTTGAGCTCTGCAGAACAGTCAGAAAAAGCTGAAGCCAGAGGCTTTCCAACCTTGGCAACTTCTGTGCTTCCAGAGGCAGCATTCAGTCCTGGCACCTGAGCTCTGGCAGCTGCATGGTTCAGGAAGCTGGCATGGGGAAGGGCCTGGACCTCTCCTGTGGCACTTAGATCTGCTTGTTTTTATAATCATCTGGTGGATGCTTTGTTGCCTGTGTGAAGGGATTAGGAAGTTTGATTCCCAGTTTCTGCATGCAGATCTAAGTGGCAGAGGGCACCAGCTAAAAGGGCCTGCTTCCTGGGGCAGGCTGGACAGAACTTCATCATCAACCCAAGGCAGAAGGGAGGCCTGGGGGAATCAGGGAAAGCACTGCCCTCGTCCCACTCACTCTGTGCATGGAGAACTTTGTTCTACACCCCTGCTGATTCTGTGCTTCTCTCTTTACTCAATTCATTAAGTGCTCCAGTCGTAGCATGAAACACATGAAAAATGTATGTGCACACTCTGCAGAATAATGGCACATGTACAGCAGCTGGGTGCACATTTACTGAGCTGCCCACTTCTGAAGAAAGCTGCTTGCTTTGTGCATGCAAACGAGTGTTTTGAACAGCTAGGTGCCTGAATTAGAAAATAATCCACTCATTAAAGTACAGTTATTCACTGATAACTAAGCTTAGCAGCACAGAGTTCCTCGCTTGTTATCTCCTCATGACTTTTGGATCCATTTTCTTGGTTCAAAAGATAAACTGGATATTTTCTCTAGTGCCAACCCTCTGCTCCACCTAGATCTAAGGTTCCTGAGCAGGAGCAGCCAATTTCACTCAAACAATATTTTCTTTAAAAATAAAAGGAAAAATGAAATAATTAATGTCCTGTTATGCTTAAAACTTTTAAAATCAAAGTTGTTTTTGCACAGAATTCTTTCTGGTTTTCCCTCTGTGAAGGACACAGCATGAAACAAAGTTATTAAAACCGGTCTTAAAAATTCTTCTTACATGCAAACGAAAGCTTGCTCAATTTTAGTCTGCAGTTGGTTGAACCACTGAGAACACTAAATCCAGTATTAAATGAAACTCCTACTGTGCTCTAAATTACACAGTGTGCAGTTAAGTCAAGATGGTTCCAAATTGGTTCTTCCAGTTCAAACTCCTGTTGTACTGGGAAGAAAGAAGAAAAGCTGGTAATTTGTGCCTCTAAATTCGTGTTCTCCACAAGCTAAATTTCAGGTTGAACAAAAAGAAAGGTCTCATTCTTTAACATGTCAGTCTCTGGAGAAGAGCTGTTATGTGGCTTTTTTTTTGACCCCAAGCCATGCAAAAACAGCTTTCAGTTCCAGTGAGTCCTGCCCCATGATCTTGAACTTGGTGTTTATCTGACCCAGGTGCCCACCTGCTTCAGGTGCTGTCAGCCCAGGCTTTCTGCTTAAGCCACACTTGGATAAATGGAGTCTCCTAATTAGCACAGTTTTCTGTGGGTCAGTAACTGGAAGAGCTTGTACTCTCCTTAGCTGATCAGTCACTTCTAATGCAGCTCATGAACAGAGATGCTGACGGATTAAGGTCTGACTTTTGCTCATGCTGAGGTTGCTTTACATTTGTTCAGTCCTACAAAGGAAATAAATCATGTCTGTTTTCACTGTAAGGTTCCTTTGCATAATAAGCATTATTAGGGTAAGAATCAGATTCATAAAAACATTGATAAGCAGAATTTGAGTTTGAATACATTCTTATCTCCATGCAGCAGTCAAACTGGCAGGTGTTTTGTGTGCTGGATTTGCATGTACAGACACCTGTGCTGAAGGTTGTGGCATCCAAGCTCTCGTTCTTGAGCCACCAACAGATTTCCAGGAGTCACAGACCAGACTTGCCCTCTTGCTTCCCTCCTCTTTATGAGGAATCTGTGCTACTTTTTTGAGCTTTTCATTATCCTTTTCCACCCAAGCTTTTGCCACAAAGTAGATGCACAAGAAACATCCACGGGCCAGTCTCTCTGTTCAGATTTGATCCCAACTCTGGAAAAGCTGGGAAGGTTTTTCTCTTTAACAGTGTGCACATACTTGAATAACAGGTTATTCTTTTGCATGTCTTTATTTTTAATTGACACTGAGATGATTGAGGGTTTACATTTTAAATACCACATAAAGAGGCAAAGCCTGGTTTTCTCCCTAAGGGGTAAAAGGGATTGGTAACTATAAAGAGCTTTTTAAGAAGTATAACCTTTGTGCCTTTCACCATGGCTTCATGGACTCAGTTCCACTTTTATCTTTACTTGGAGAACTGGAAGCTGTGACACCATAAATACATGAAAGCGAGGAAAACAAGCTCTAAATGCCAAAGCTTGTGCAGTGTTTGGTGGCTGGAGTGGGGAGTGATATTCTTGATGCTCAGTATTTGCACAGCTGCTGCTCAGCAGTGAGAATGTGCAGCAGGCCTGACAGGGCTCAGAGAGAGGAGCACCAAGGTCTGTACACTGCTGGCATTTAATGCTCCTGTGTTTCCAACCACTCCTTTCACAGGAATGCAGGATCCTGAAGAACTTCTCCTCCTTGAGGGCCATCATTTCAGCTCTGCAGTCCAACTCCATTTATAGACTGAAGACCACCTGGATGTGTGTTTCCAAGTAAGCCTCTCCCTCAGTTCCCAAGGGCCACAGGGCTCAGTGCTCCTTGTTTTCTTCCTTTCCTCACTCTTCCTGTTCTGTTCCTTCACTAACGTGGGTCCTGTCAGAAGAGCCTCCCATTCCTGGGATGCTCAGACCCCTCCTGTGAGCTCCTCTTTTCTGTTGAAGGGACAACCTGCCCTTTTGGATACTGAATTCTGTCCTTTCTAGCATGTTAGGTCTTCCACAACCTCCCTAGAAAAACTGTGGCACTGACTTCTCACCCAGCTCATGCTCACCACTCCCAGGTCACCACCATCTCTGCTTGTTGTCTTTTTTCCCATGAAGTTTGAGGAGATCCAGCTTGCTACAGATCCTCGCAGCTCTTCTCCTGGTGCTGATATTTACATAAAATATATTCCCAAATTACAAAATCCAGTATTGAAGATAATATTTCTTCCAGGGGAGAAAATATTTCTTCACTTTATTGTGATAATGATATTTACTGCCTGCCCCACAGATGCCAGAAGTTGCTGTCTAGAAAAGATGGTGTTCTGCTCATTCATTTTGGGGAAACCAGATTTCTTTGCCTTTGATAAATTAAAGTATCCCTCTGCTAGGCAGTATCCTTCTGTATTTCCTCTCCAAAGAAGTCGGATTTTCCTTCTGCTGCCCTGTGTTTCTGATCAAAAATATTGCCTATCTTGTCTTGGGCAAAAAACTACTCCTGCACTTATTTGCTTCCAGCTTTCCAGAATACATGGAATAGGACAAAACCTTGTGTTTTTCTGTTCCTTTGTATCCCCTGACCCATTCTCACACTGCACTGACAGTTCAAAGCCCTGCCCAGGGGCTGCTGCTGGTGTTTCTTTGCTGTCAGATGAAGCCTCACTTTGCTGGAAGCACCAGAATGTCCCACTAAGGCTCCCAGGAGATGTGCAGCATCTCACTGGGTGCATTTTGGTGCTGTT
Organism: Melozone crissalis; assembly: GCF_028551555.1. Taxonomy (NCBI): domain Eukaryota; kingdom Metazoa; phylum Chordata; class Aves; order Passeriformes; family Passerellidae; genus Melozone; species Melozone crissalis. The sequence goes on along the minus strand of NW_026535823.1, from coordinate 9,643,772 downwards.
ATCTTTTATAAGTAGAACTGCTAATGATTGATGAGAAACAAGCAGAAACTTGATTGGATTTTAGAGTGCTTGCTAATGACATAAATGACATTATCTTCTCCTGTGCAGGGACATCCTGCTGATGTATGAAGAGTTGTCAGAGATCTTCTCAGACCATGACAATTACCTGACAAGTAGGGAGCTGCTGATGAAGGTGAGAACTGGTGTGAGTTCAAAACTTGCGATCTCAGTGAAATCTGAGGTTTAACCCTCTTTGAAACAGGCTGCCAAAGCTCATCTCTTCTTCAAGGACCTTCCCTAGTGTTTAGGGAAGAGCAGGCTGTAGAACCTGAACTTCTTGCTGGGCTGAGGGTTGATTTCCTTGTTCCTGGAAGAATCAGTAGCTTTAGCCTGGATAGCCATAGCCAGCAGGCTCTGGCAGCAGGATCTGGGTGGACAGCAGCCCCTCAGCCCAGAAGGTCACTGGAGCAGTGCCACACCTTCAGCTGAGGAATCAGTCCAAGATGTTTATCCCATTATCCTGTACCTTTCTCAGAACTACAAAGCAGGGCTGGGAATTCTGAAGGAGCAGGCTTCCTGCTCTGTGTGTGGCCAGATGGACAACAAAGCAGGCTCTGTGTGGAGCAGTTTGACTCTTGCACTCTCCTGAGTGAACCCCAGTAAGCTGAGGAGCCTGAAAGGGGTGAGGAAGAATGGCAGGGAAGGGCTGTGTTCTGCAAAAGCTAAGGAATGTTTGTGGCAGGTTTTTTCCATCTACATAAAAAAGTTCCTATAAACTCACTAAGCAGTTCATTCTTTGGCAGTTCTGTCCAGCCAGTCTGGCATTTGTCCCTCAGCCCCTTGCCTTGGGATCTGAAACTCTGTGTTTTGCTCAGGAATGGTGGGTGAACACACTCACATCTCTCAGTCTGTTTTGTTTATCATCCATTTATCAGCATCTGTAGGTAATTTTTAAAGCAGGTGAGACCATAATAAGTATAGAGGGAAAATGTATGTTCAAAACAGCCTATTAAACTAAATATTAAAAGACAAAACAACTCAGACTGAGCCCAGACCTCTGGCTCCCAGTAAATCACTCTCCAGCTGCCCTAAGCAGATTTTAAAAACATTTTGGAAGCAGTGAGAGGAGAAAAATCCCTCAGAATAGCTAGAACCTCTCCCCTACTTTTCATCTTGGACCATTTGGAGGATTAATATCCACTGAATCCTCAAAGGCTTAGTTTTCCTTCACTGTAAATAGCCCCTGTAAGGGAAGCCATGTTGGACCTTGCCTGTCCATACTGCACATCCAAGTGTGGAGCAAACAAAATGCCATTGGTGAGGTGGCATGGAAAGGGAGCAGTGTTCTCTCCTCCTGAACAGACATTGATAATGATTTGTGACACATCTGCACAACCACTGTAAGAAACACACAACTCCAACATCCCCTGTGCATCCAGGGAAATAAAGGTTTAAGGAACTGTGGTGAAATATCTCATCCATTCATAGGAAAGCTGGAGCTGTGGGGATGGAAGTCTGTTCCTTTAATTTCCTGCATGGTTTTGCATTAGTCAGTAAACCACAGTCACTGGATGCTGGTGTTGCAGCATAAGAAAAACAACCAAGCATTACAAAGATGGAGATGTTTACTTGTAGCAGGCCTGATGAGGGAATTAACCAGAATTCCTCATGTCAGGAGTGTTGGGATAGAGCATCTGGACACCTCAAGTATGTCTGAGCTTCTCTGATTTGGACTTCCAAGAGATTTTCAGCAGCACTTGGCTTTGGCCAAAGCCATTCTGCAGAAAAATTCCCTCACAGTCATCTTGGGTGATTTTTGTCCAAAATTCCCAATCAGCATCCACGTCCCAGGAAATCAGCATGTACGTAGACACACGTGTGTCTGCACAGCAAGTTTTTTTTTTGCTGGCTTAACTTGTCTGGCTAAATGTACTTACTATTTTGCATGCATGCAGTTTTCAGTTTAACACTTGGATCCTTCATTAATTGCCTTTAATGCTTTATCACCTCACAGGAAGCAACATCCAAATTTGCAAATCTGGACAGCAGTGAGAAAGAAAATCAGAAAAAGTCACAGAAACGACTGCAGCTTCAAAAAAACAAGGTGTGTTTGGGGGTTTTCCTCTCTTTTTTGAATGGTAACATGATTAACCTAATTGGTCAGTTCTACAAGAAGCAAAATCCAGAAAGGTTTTCTCCAGAGTGAGTGGGCAGGAGGGGATTGATGAATATAAACATGTGGTCATCACTTCCAGCTCTCTTTTTCAGTCCTACAAGAAGGAGTTCCATTATCTACTCTTGTTACACTTTAGAGAGAAATGCAATTTCCATGTAGTAAAACGTGTGCTGCTGTAAATACTGGAGTTCTTGTGACAAAGAGAATTAGCTCTGGCAGAGCAGAAGTCTCATTTACTTTCAAAACATGCTGATGAAGCTTCTGACATACCAGCTTGAAAACTGCACAGGCTTCTACAGAGATTGCTTTATAAAATGTGTCTGGGTCCAGCTGCTGGTGAAAATGGTTTTTGTCTCAAAGCTGGCAAAGATTTAAAAGGACAGGGGGAGAGAAATCTGGAATAGAGAGGCAAAAGTGCTGAATATGATTTTTGTCTGTGTAGTTGTTTGACTGGGAAAAATATGGATACTTATGGATGGTAGAAACAAGTGTTTCCTTTGCAAGTGTAGAGCCAGCCTGAATTCTGCAAATGCTGGCAGTCTAGAAGTTTAAAGTGTAACTAATTAACATCAAAATGCAGTGGATGGCTGGGGAAGATGTCACTTCTTGGAGAGAAAAAAAATGGTGGCTTGATTTGACTTCACTACCACAAGGTATAATCACACATCTCTGAGTAAAAATCCAGAGGGATGAAGCAGAATCTGCTCACACAGGCTGGCCAGAACCATTCCCCTGCTCCTCCTGGAGCAGGTGACAGAGGGACCCTGTCCCTGGTCCTCAGTCCTTCTCCCAAAGGCAGGGTTTCCTGGGGACCCATGTTGGGAATCAATGATGGCCATACTGTAATGCAAAACCACTGGTTAATACCTGTGAGAGCGTCCTGGTCTCACTGGAATTGGATTTAAATTCTATATTATCTAATGAAAATGATGTAATGAAAGAAAACATAATTATAGGACTGATGCTTGGTTAAGCAGATTACTTTAATTTCATTTTCTTACACAGGGGTGTTCTGGAATTGTAATTATTCTCATTTTTCAGTCAGTTAATCCAGCATTGCTCTGCTCACTTGCAGGGAGTGATGCAAGGCACGGTCCCTTACCTTGGCACCTTCCTGACTGATCTCATCATGCTTGACACAGCCCTTCAGGACTATGTTGAGGTAATTTGGGGCAATTCTTTGGAACTCTAAATACCCTCCCTGCCTTCCCAACTGAGTTTACATGGTTCTGCATCCTCTCTTTCTGCTCTTAAAATCTGTTTACAAAAAGAAAAGGGAAGCAATATGCAGTGTTATGAACTGGAACTTGTGTGAATTTTTGTGCATTTATCTCAAGGTACAAGTCTGGCTCTTCTCTGATCCCTTCTCTTTCCTTCCAACAGGGTGGCCTGATCAATTTTGAGAAGAGACGAAGGGTAGGTTGAATGTTCTGTGGTTTTTGGTTTATTGATACCCTCTGGGCAAGGGCATTTGTCCTTAGCAGCTGAACCAGACCTAGTGGCAGGAGACCTTTGCTTTCCAGAACACTAAGTTAGTAAATATCCTCCTTCTCCTGCAGGAAACCCTTTGTAGGTGAAAGTCTGCAGAGAGCAAACCAGGTACAGAGGAGGCTGTCAGTCTGTCCCTTTGGCCTGATCCTTGTTGGTCAGAGATAAGTAATGTCCTGTAGGAGTAAAGGTGCTGGGGTTACCTTGGGCTGAGTGAAGTCAGGCCAGATCTCCATCCTTGGGTTGAAAGCAGACCTGGCCTTGGCTGAGATGGAGCCATTTCCTGCCCTGAACTGCTCAATAACCTGCCCTGAACAATCCAGGGTTATTCTGGCAGGGTGTGTATGAGTGCAGTTACAGAAGAGCAGCACACTCTGGTCACATGCCTTAAGGGCAGCATTTTACATTCCTCTGGAGCAAGTGTGAGTGCACATTATGGATCCTAGGGAAAAAAGCCCACTTTATTGTTAGAAAACTGCTTCTTGAAATAGTTACTCAACTGAAACTGAACTTCACATCAAGCTAAGTTTGTCCTGGATCCCTTGTTGTATGAATGAATATAATCTTGTTTTCTAATTAGACTTTCTATGTGATTATTTATTTTCTTAGGAATTTGAAGTCATTGCTCAGATCAAGCTCCTGCAATCTTCATGCAACAGCTATTGCCTGATACCAGACCAAAAATTCATCCAGTGGTTCAGGAGGCAGCGACACTTAACAGAGGAGGAGAGGTGGGTGCTCAGTGCAGCTGGGAAACCTCTGTTCTCACCCCCCACACCTGGACAGGGACATGCAAACACTGGGGAGATTTAAAACCTGTTATTAAGGAGGTGAAATATCCCCTTGGCCCTGGTAAAGTGCAGGGTGGTGCTGCAACCTTCTGTGAGGTGAGAATAACTGAAGGACTGGGATTTCTTGAATATTGCTGCTCTGAGATGTACAACTAAATAACACTGTACAACTAAATGACATTGTACAACTGAATAACATTGTACAGCTAAATAACAGCTAATAAGGAAGGGGGCAGTTTCAAGGAGAATTGTACAACTGAATAACACTGTACTACTAAATGACATTGTCTGCAAATATTCACCTGCTGGCCTCTGCCCTGCAGTTACAAACTCTCCCGTGAGGCTGAGGCAGCTGCTGATACCAACATCCTGTCTCCCAAATCCCAGAAAAGCATGGTGAAGAGGATCAGCACGTGAGTATGATGGGGCAGAGGGCTTTTGGGGTGGGAATAGGGACCTGGATAACTCAAACAAGCAGTGCTCATTTAATCAGCTGCAGAACCTGGCTGGGGATCCACAACTCTGCATTGCTTTAAGGAGAAATGCAGCCTTGTGGCTGAAGGTGTCCCTTTGTGTTGCTGGAAGCAGTCATGAGGATTATTAAAGCTAGAAGAGACTAGAATAAAGAATCCTTCCTATGGTGTCAAAAAAAGAAACCATTTTTAGTGATGGATTATAATTCAGTGCCTGTTGTGTAATAACTTTGCTGAATACAGCAGGAAAACAGAGTAAAGGAGGATGAAGTCTGGTCTATTATTAGTCTAAATTGCTATAGACATGCAAAATTTCCTTACAGGATTTTAATATGAAAATTAAGGTTAGCAAAAAGGCATTGATAGTGGAAACAACCATCTGGAGAAGGAAAAAAAAATAATGAGGACATGGTCCAATCTGGTGTAATACCACAAAGATTCAGACAGGACAGGCCCATGCAGCTGGACATGGGAAACAAGAGGCTAGCAGGAATGCAGGGAAAGCTGCATGGAATAAAGCAGAGCTCAAGGACTGAAGTAAAACTATCTGCACTCTGAATGTGTTTTGCTAATGAATGCTGTAGAAAAGCAGTCAGTGACACCTCTTTAAGGTGTATTAAATCAATAACTGCATGCTGATGCTCCCTACCCCTCCTCTTGGTGGGTCAGACCAGCTTGTTCCCTTTGACACTCCTTTCAAGCCACTTGACCTGCATTTAGAAATGAGTCTTGGAGAGGGAGTGCCTTTAATTTACACTTTGTGATCTCCTTATTGTGAGAACCTGGTACCTGTGGCACCTTAATAGAGGGCAGGAATTGGCAGGGGGGTGAATTTGCCCTTTGAAGCCCCTTTTTCTGCTAAATGAGCCTGAAAATGTGAAGAGATGGAAGGGGAGTGTTGTTCTAGTGGGGCATGAGCTGGTTGTGGCCTTGCAGCTGTGGGCACTCTGGGTCAGGAAGGTGTTGTGTTAGCCTGTAACAAAGCCTCTGGACAAACTATAAACACCACAAAGGAAATGACAACAGGCCACTCCAGAGAGGAAAAAACTCCAGAATGTAAGAGCTGTGAACCAAGGGACAGCTTTGCTCAGCCCAGCTCTCACTTACTGGCTTTTATGCTTTCTTTCTTTCTATCCTAGACTTTTTCTGGGCACTGATGTGTTCACGCCACCCAAAGAACAACCCCTGAAGAGCTCTCCTGCAGGAGGGAGCTCTGGGGAGAGCACGGATTCAGCCAGTGTTTCATCGTGTGAGTTTAACCACTCAGAAACTGAGGATGTGTGTGTCACTCCCGTCTCCAGTCCTGAGGACCCTCTGAAAAAGGTACACCTGGGGCCTCTGCATGCTGCAGGCAGGCCCAAGGCTCTTGACCAAAGCATTGGTTTTAGTGAAATGGAGAGAGAAACGTGTAAAAATGGAAGTAATCCAGTCGGGGCTCTTTCACAGTGTTCTGTGTTGTCCTTCACAGTGGGTTTGTTCTGTCAGGAAGCTTCTGAGCAAGGCAGAGGGAGGGAAAGGCAAACGCTGAGCAGGGGAAGGAAGGGGGCAGTTTCAAGGAGAAGGCAGAGAGGAGGGGGTGTGTGCATTTCCACTTGTGTAAGGGCTCTCACCTGGAGCAGGAGTACCTGGGACACACTCTGCTCCTTCCCAGCCAGTCCCAGTTCCTGGCTGGCTGCCCACAGCCTCAGGCTGTTCCTTGGATCTGCTGCCACCTCCTGGGCTGCTCTTACTGCGAGGCCAGAGCATCCCCAGCAGGACAGAAACTGTCATTAAAATGCTGGAATCAATCAAGTGAAGTTCAGTTCTCAGTTCAGGAGGCAAGGAATGCCCCTGCCAGCAGGCTGGGCAGTGTGTGGGTGACTGAGGTTTTATCTGTGCCTTCTGCATTCTCCCGTTCCTCTGGCACAATGACACAGCCAGGCACACTTTGTGACAGCACTTTCCTTTCTGTTTTGCAGATCTCTGGCTACTCCATATCCTCCTGTTCTCCTGACTCTTCCATGAGCACGCCTTCCTCAGGGGTGTCATCCTTACCCTCATTCCTGCTGGCCTCCAATGACGACAAGAGCTCCGTGGGCTCTGACAAGGGCTATGACTCCGACAAGGGCTCCATCAGCTCTGACAAGGGCTCAGGCTGCAGCAAGGGCTCTGTGTGTGACGCTGGCCCAGGCCTGGACAGTGGCTCCATGCCCTGCAGGGACTCAGGCTCAGTGCTGGGCAGTGCCCCCAGAGCGCTGCCCGTGTACAACCGGCAGAGCGACGGCTCCTGCATCATCCGCGTCAGCATGGACGGGCTCCAGGACAGCATCTACAAGAGCATCCTGGTGAGTGCCACGGCTCTGGGCTCGGCACCTGTGCCCATGGGGGGTGGCTGAACCCAGCACTGCCTTCTGAGAGCCCCCCTGCACTGAGCTGGCTCATCAAACCTGGCTGGAATGGGAAAGTGGCACATGGTGCCACACAGAATGGAGCCTGGTAGGAATGAGATGTTTTAAAACAGCTTTAGGGAAGTTTCTGGTCTGGAAATGGGAGTTTGTGTTTTATCAGAAAGCTCCAGGTGAAGCACTGTGAGCACACTGAGGTTTTGACATAAGCTGGTATGTTTTCCCTTCAGCAGCTTTCCCCAGGAGCTGGTTTCTGGAAACAGGGAGCTGACATGCCCTTTAATTCCACAGCTTTTCCTGGTGAAGAAGGGACAATCTCCCTCCTCTTGCCAGACCAGCAGCCCCAGAATTCAGGCATTTCCCTCTCTGCTTAGTCCACAGACATATCCCAGCAATGCCACTGGTGCTGGAGCATGGGTGACGTGGCTTAGCTCAGCTGGGGGGGGAAACAAAAGCGTGATAGTTCTCAGCATCTTTAGTTCCTGATTTTAATGGCCTCACTTCCCGAAATCCAGCAAGTTGTTCCCTGAGGGCCTGATGGATTTGGCTGCTGGTGAGACTGCAGGAGGCTCTGGAGATGTATCTGCTCCAGATGCACTTGCACAGCACACAGCAAACCCAGCTACAAGGCCAGAAGGCACTGCAGGATGTCCAAGGGAGCACTTAGAGCAGGAGGCTGCAACAGCAGCTGGGGCAGCTCTTCACAGGGGCTTCAGTGGCTGGTGAGAGTGAGGTCTCTCAGAGGGAGCAGACACTGGCATCTACTGCTGTCTCACTAGTACTGTACCTGAGTCAGCTTGAACTAAAAAGCCACCACCTCCAAATGTCAAAAACGCTAAGTTTAGTGTCTGTCAGCACCTGCCCCTTTGTTACTGACCTGTGCTTTCAGTTCTCTGACATCTCTTCCAAGAACAAGCAGTCAGGTTTAGCTAACTACTAAACCACGAGAGTGAATGAGAAGAATCTCTCATTGCACCTTATCTTTGCAGATAACCAACCAAGACAGAATCCCTGATGTCACCCAGCGAGCCTTGCTGAAGCACAACCTGGAGCCTGATGCAGTTGAAGATTATGAGCTCGTGCAGGTCATCTCTGAGGACAAAGGTAGGGAAGCAGAACTCTGCTGCTGCCTGCAAAGTTCTGTTGGATTTCCAAGGGAAGAGTAAAACGGGAAGCATTAGAAATGCTGTTGATGGGTCACAGCTGCCAGTGAGAACCCCCTGGCTGCTCAGGGGTGGTTTCTGTCAGCACAGCCTCCTTCCCACAGGCACAGCCAGCTCCTGCGCTGCCAGGCTGACTCCATGTGTGCCTTGCAGCCATGGGGTGACCACAGGATTTTGGGTGGGGGTGATGTTCTGCCTCCCTGGCACCAGGCCCTTGGATCCCACCCATCTTCAGCCTTCTCTGAGAGTCTGCCAGGGCCTCTGCCAGGCTGAGCATGCTCCCTTTGCCCCTGCTCCCAGTGCTGCTGTGGCAGAACAGGGAGCTGGCCCTGCCCACACTGTCCTGTTGCCCGTCCTGTCTCAGCTTTGCTGCTGCTGTGCCCCTCCCCTCTAACTCTGCTGTGGCCCTGTTGTGCAGAGCTGGTGTTCCCCCGTGATGCCAACGTGTTCTACGGCATGAACAGCCACGTCAACTTCGACTTCATCCTGAGGAAGAGAGCAGAGCTGCTGGGCTGAGGCTGCACCTGCACTGCCCTCCCCGGTCACAGGGAATCTGTCAGTCCCCTGCTGAAAATGTGCAATGGGAGCAATGGGCAGCCCTGGTGCAAAGGCTCCAGGCTGCTGCATTTGTCTTGAGGACACGCCATGAGCCATCTCTGGGAGAAAAGGGTCTCCTTCATGCCAGTATTATACAGAAAAAGATCATCTGAACTTATTTTTATAGAACTGAAGCAAGTTCTGAGTATGTCTGCCTGAACCAGCTGAGAATTTTTTGCACTTGTTCTATACCAGAGAATGACCCATTTTGGATCTTGTTTCCAAAGAACTTTAAAATTAACAAACTGCACTTGCCTTTGCATGAACATCATGAATGGGACAAACACTACTTTGTGTTGGATGGAGGTCTGAATGTCACAACAGGGTGGTTTCCCTTGGACTTGGTTAAGCCATGGACCACAACCTGATGCCTTTTCTGTGCACTCCCCTGTGATGGAAGGATGTCCTCCCAATGTGCAATTCCTCTGCTGGAACTGAAATCTGAACCTCTTCAAAAGCCATAAGTAAGACATTGGATTGTAAGCAGCCCTGGTTTGAGACACATGAAATACACAGAGTATTTCTGGTTCTGCTGGTAGCACTGTGCATCCCTGCACAGATCTAGGAGCTATTATCCAAACAAACAGCTTATAGGATTCTTAAGGATCATTAGTTAAAACAGAGTTTTATCCATGCCTGGGCCTTTTACCCCCAGTTCTGTGGCACTAATTTGCAGCACTGGGCTCAGGTTAAGTTTTACACTACATTTGGATTTACCACTTCTGTTTACAGGTAGGTAAAACAGACCAACTGTAGGTCTGCTCTACATCCAAGAGTCCTATGGCAGGTCCCACAAGCCTGGTGTAGGTCACAGCCTGAACAATTTATGAATTCCAGTTGTTTGTTATAGGGTGACAGAGGGGGGTTGTTACTGAGCCTTAACCTTTGCCCAGAGTTAGGGCAAACTAGAAGTTCAGTTTTCTCTGGTTTTGGGGTCTGTACAGTGCAGTTCCTTGTGTACATAGCATAGCTCCTACTGTATATAGTACTGCTCACTCAGAGGGTGTATGCAGTGTTAAGCTGAAACATAAATGTTCTGGATTTTAAAATTACACTTTGCAAATGTTTATATATGTTATGTTTTTAACTGCTTACCTGTAATCTTTATACGATAAGTATATAAATTGTTTTTCATTAATATTTGCTTGGAATCAGTCAATTTCCTATTATTAGTGCATGTCAGATGTGTAAAAACATCTCACAGCACTTCCCTTGCTGTCACTTTCTTCAGCCTCTCCAAAGGACCAAAGCCCTTCCAGCCCATCAGCCATGCACACAGCAGCCTCTGAGAGACAGGGATATTTTGTGCAATTTCCTGAGGTTTCAGCTTAAAGATTTCCATAACTGGGTAATTAAGATTGCAGACCAGTTTTATGTCTTCTGCATGAAATTATTCTCTTTTGAGCCACTGAATGACTTCTGAGGCCAGATAATAGAAAAGCAGTGCCTTTGAGTGTATCCATTTCTCCCCATTGTGTGTTTTTCCTCCTGCTCTCCCAATCTTTGTTGTGTTTTCCCCTCCCTGCACACAATACCAACATTCAGATTGACAGTTTACTCACTACAGCCCCTTCTGCCATCTCACAAATCACTTCAGCATGAGGGGAGGCTCCTAAAGCTGCCCAAGTCTCACACTCAGTCCCTGAACTACAGCTGCCCTGGCCCCTTAAAGGCCTCTCATGTTACACTAAGGAAGACACAACAAAAAGCACCTGAATCTGATTTTTGAACTACCTCAGGCCACAAAACCCAACACCAGGACCTCACTCCATTTCCTTCAGGATCAATACAATCCATTGGTGAACTTGGAATTTCACATGCCATATTGAGAGCACAACAGCACTTTTCCATCCTTAACGCACAGCAAAGACCAAGCTGGTGGGTTCCAAGCAGTCCCCACTGCAATTAATCATTTTTAGGGTCTGCCACCACAGCCTGCCTTGTGAAGAAGCTGCCAGAAGGCTGGTTCAAAGCTGGTGCTCCTGCTCAGTTCTGAAACCCATTAGCTGAGTTAAAAAAACCAACAAAATTGTGTCAGGGACCTAAGGTCATGTCTAAGGCACATTTGGCCCTTGGTTGTACATGTCAACAAGATAATGAAGAACACTATTGTTTAATTGAGGGAACCTGACCCTTGAAAGAGAACCAATGGATTGGTCCATTGACAGGAGGTTAACCTGTGGAAGGGGAACAATACTCACTGGAGCTGTGGCCAGCATGGAGGGGGTATCATGCATGACTGTGGCCTCATCTCACACTGCCCATGCATGAGATGAGGCTGTAACTGGAAAAATTCCACTCCAGAGGAGGAGAGATCCAAGGCCTGGTGCTGGGGTGGCGGGGTGAAGACTTCCAGTGTCCTTCACACAGGCCATGTGGGCTCATCAAGCAAGAGACCTGCAGAGGAAGCAAGAGGCAATGTGAGGCAGGAATGACCCAGGCTGTGTGTGGGCCCATGGGGCAGCTCCATACTCACCAGGTCATGTGGGCATCTGCTCCCCCATGGACACCAGCAGGAACTTGGCTTCCAGGTGGGAACTGCAGAATCACAACCAGTGACTCCATGGGAGAGGGACACAGCCAGGAATCCCTTGAGCTGGACTTCCACTAACCTCCAGAAACATTCAGGGTCAGCAACCTGGTATAATGGAAGGTGTCCCTGCCCATGGCAGGGGTGGGACTGTGGGACCTTCAGAGGTGCCTTCCACAACCCAAACCCTTCCAGGACTCTCCCACACAATGAAGAACACACAGAGCTGCTCATCTTGCACCAGGTTCTATGTATTATCAGACCGGCTGACAGGTAATAACATGTCTTCTGCAGCAGAAAGCACAACATTGATCAGTAATTATTCAAAACAAACAAAAATTAAAACCAAAACCCCAGCCACACATACTCAATGCACAGATCTGCCAGCAGGTGAGCCCCCAGATAGCAATTCCAGGAGGGAATCCTCCTGCTACCCAGAAGCTTGGGGTCTGTGCCAGTACAGTCCATGATCACCTGGCCTCTCAGAAAGGTTTTTTTTAAAAAAAATAAACACCATATCCTGCTGGCATGTGAGCCAACAGCAAAAACATCAGAACTCATCCAAAACACAGAAAAGTTCACTCCTCACATGAAAAAATATCCAGGCAAGTCGCCCTTCCGTCCTGTGACACACAATTCTATCGGGCTGTTGAGAGAGTAACATTGCTGTAGGTTCTTTTGGTTTTAGAAGGAGAGTTTGTAACCTAACTTCTTACATTTTAAGTTCCCAAAACTTCTACACTTGCTTTTATGGCCTGAAAAAAACAGGCCTGCCAATAGATTGTGGGGTTTTGTTTTCCTGAAGGACTAAGTTGAGGCAGGGGTGAAGCAGGATGTGACATGGACCAGCTCTGCCTGCATTCCCTTCAGGCAATGCAGAGATAAATAAATCCAGCTACCTCCACTTGCATGGCTTCCATGACTTCAGACATTCCAAGACATCTGTTCTGGATCCAGAGGCCTGTATAGATGGGATGCAGCAAGATTAAAAATGAGCTGATGGGAAGCCAGCACTGGTTTTGGTACAGGAGTGTGACGGGGAGAGGACATGACAGAGGAGCACTGCTCTCCTGCACTGAACACTTTGGGGAAACATCTTGATTCTGATAGGGATCCCTTTGGAAAACAAACCCTAATCCCCCAGATGCTCAGCAAACAGGGTGGTAAAAGCCTACGGACCTACAAGGAGTAACAGTGAGGGAGCAGCCCAGGTACAGCCATTCCGAAAGGCACTGACATTTGTACACCTCTATATATTAATCTTTATAAATACAGTGTTCTACACGAGGAGCTGTGGAACCACGTCATTCCAGGCTGGTTTTCTTCTAACAAAAGCTTGCCAGGGCTTTTGCTTGGATCTGGAACGCTTGTTCTGCTTCCTCCTTGGTGTCCCACCCTGTCCTCGGCGGCCTGGGCACGTGTCCGGCCCTTGGGAGAGGTGGGAAGGAGACCACATGAAGAGCTGCTCTACAACTTTCAAGGGTGAAAAGCTAAAGTGTGAGGCAGGTTCAGCTGTCAGTAGAGTCCTGGGGAGGTGGGCAGTCATAGCTCGTCCCTGGCTGACGGCGTGTCCAGGGAGGGCTGGGAGGGCAGCGCGTCCTTGTTCTGGGCGTCGCTGTGGATCTTGCCCTGCTGCCGGGACTTCCAGGAGTGCGTTCTGTCCCAGTCTGTGGACAGGGTCTCGTTGTCCCAGATGGTGGAGGTCTCCGTGTCGCTGAGGTAGCCCGGCTGCCCCGTGTAGTGCGTGGGGTAAACAAGCAGGGGTTCTGCTGAGAAGGCCTTCAAGTCCCTGGGCTCGTAGTACTCCATGTACTTTGTGCTGCGAGGGAGAGAAACGCCGTCAGAAACAGAGGAACCTCACTGGTGCCAAGCTTGTCCCTGGGAGACATGGCCAGTGCAGAGAGCAGACTGGTCTGGGAGTGGGGAGAGGTGCTGGGGTACAGCCAGAACCACGTCCTTACAACCACACACACCTGTACAACCAAAGCTCCCAGAGACAGACACGTGCCTCAGACAAGCAGCCCACAAGCCCTGCCCCAGGCATTCCACTCTGTCACCTCCTCTGACCTGTGCCAGGAGGACAAAACCAAGCACCACAAGGAGTCCCCACCAACCAGGCTACCAACAAGACCTGGTTTAAGATCAGTCAGCGAGACCCAGCCCATATCCCCCCGAGCCACAGAGGGACTTACACAGGGTGCTTGTTGTACATGATGGGCAGGAATTCATCCACGGGCAGCATCTTGCTGAAGGGCTCAGCCCCAATGAGCTTCTGAGCCCCATGGAAGGAGATGGCATAGCCCAGGGTCCAGTAGGAGTAATCAGCCTCCACCAGGTTCCGGACATTGGGAACGGCTCTCTCGGGCTCCTGCACCTGCATCCTTTTCCGGCCAATGTAGCTGCAGGGGTCAGAAGATCAAGGAGATGGGACCAAAGTGAATACATAGTGTCACAGACACGTTTTATGAAAAATCCTTTCCTTAGGATTTTTCCTCCTGAGAATCTGACAGGCCTCAGGAACAAAATGTACACACAATGGTTATCTGCTGCTGTGGAATGCAACAGGTGCATCTGTGATTGGTCTCATGTGGTTGTTTCTGATTAATGGCCAACCACAGTCAGCTGGCTCGGACTCTCTGTCTGAGACACAAGCCTTTGTTATCATTCCTTCTTTTTCTATTCTTAGCTAGCCTTTTGATGAAATCCTTTCTTCTATTCTTTTAGTATAGTTTTAATATAACATAAATCATAAAATAATAAATCAAGCCTTCTGAAACATGGGGTCAGATCCTCATCTTTTCCCTCATCCTAAGACCCCTGCGAACACCACCACACCACAGCAATCAGGACATGACTGTGCCAGCCTGGCCAGGGCAAAGGGTCAATCCCAGAATAATCCCTGACCCAGCTCACAGATTTCCATCCTGCACCACTATCCAAGCCCTGACCCAGTGCGTGGGACAGCTGTGAGAGGCTTCCTAAGGGAGCTAAGACGACACAGTCTGAGGCTCAGGACTGAGCTGTGCTGGTTCCTCTGTCAGCATCTCCAACACAGCTGAGTCAAACAACATTGTCCACACCACGGGCAGGGATGGTGCCCTGGCAACAGCAGCTCCAGAGGGTGGATCTGCCGTGGTGGGAAGAGCTACCAAGAACACTGTGCCACCATCCCCTGCCCTGCAGCATCAACCTGCACCTCTGCCACGCCCCTGCAGTGCTGCCAACCTCCCCAGGTGCCCAGGACCTCCCAGAGTAGCAGAACTTACATCAGCTCCCAGTCTAACTGGGCTTGCTCAATGTCATCCATCAGCTTCATGAGCTTCCTCTTGAACTGGTGCTCGAAGCGCACATCGTCCTCAATGACCAGGGTCTTCTCCAGGCCCCTGCTCACCACCTGAAACATGAGGGCTCCAGCGTGAGCTCAGTGGCCCCCACGGGTGCCCTGCTGTCACTGGGGCCACCCTGACCTGCCACTGCCTCCCAGACCATGCAAGCAGGGAGCTGGAGAACCACTCTGTGACATATATATTATATGCTGAGCCAGTGGAACTTGCTCCTGCTCAGATGGAGAATAAGGGGAAAAAACCAGGAGTGTTTCTTTAACCTCATTTGCTTTTTAAAACGTTCTTGCCTTTCTTCTAAGCAAGCCTGCCCCAAGTAGGATATTGGATGGACTGCAGAAACAGTCATGAAAATGTTCTGATAAAAATCACTTGGAGCTGAGGGAAATGAATCACAGAACTCCAGAATGGTTTGGGTTGGAAGGGACCTTAAAGCCAATCCAGATCCACCCTGCTGCCATGGGCAAGGACACCTTCCACTGTCCCAGGTCGCCCCAAGCACCATCCAACCTGGCCTTGGACACTGCCAGGGATGGGAAGCCACAGCTTCTCTGGGATCCCTGTGCCATGGCCTCAGCACCCTCAGAGGGAAGAACTTTTTCCCAATATCCCATCTAACCTGCCCTCTGGCAGTGGGAAGCCATTCTCCCTTGTCCTGTCCCTCCATCCCTTATCCCAAGTCCCTCTCCAGCTCTCTTAGAGTCCCTTTACATACTGGGAAAGGAAAGGAGAGGTGGGAAAGGTGAAAACTGCATTCAAGAAAAGCCCTGCAATCCAAGGAAATCACTCCTATGGAAACACTTCCAGACACCTGGGCTGGATCCAATGCCCTGCACCAGGACACAGCACCTTCCTGCAGGACCCTCAAGGCCCCCCAAAGCCCTCACCTCCTTCCAGATGTAGTAGTGGCTCAGGAAGCAGCCGATCTCTCCTCTGGTCAGAGGCCTGGAGGAGTAGGGGTCCCGGTACCCCGGCAGCATTTCGATGCTGAGAGCTTTCAGCTGACTCGTGTTCAGTGCTCTGGGAAACACAAAGTATTTATCACCATTGCCAAACAGTAAGTCACTTCAAGCCAGACACAGGCACAGCATGGGGAATGCTGCTGATGGTCAGGGAAAAGGCATACCTTGAGAAATTCCTACACTTGTTTTGCTCAAAAACACAAAGGAAAATGAACTTCTTGATTTACATCTCTTAGTCAAGCTGATAAATTGTATCCTTAACTCTGCCAAAGACTTTTCATGGGACCATCAATTACCTTTAACTCTGCCAAAAACTTCCTGTGGGACAATCCTCTTGCCAGGTGCTTGGCTTTGATTAACTTTCTGAGGCTTTGATAGGATCCCAAGTCTCCAAGACCACTAGATGGTACGTGGGCTCCTTTTTCCTTCAGGCCTTTTTGCAACTCACAGACTCAAAATTTCTGCCTTGATTACTGATTATTAAAAGGTCTTAATATACCTTAGAATCACAGAATTATTATTAATATTGGAAAAGCCCTCTAATATCCTCAAATCCAGAGACTGACTAATGGCAAAGGAGGAAAGAACAGAGCAGAATTGTCCCAGACAGAGGGTCAGGGAGATCCGAGTGGTGCTCAGCTCCCCTTGCAGCCAACCCTGCCCTGCTTGGAGTAGGTCAGGGCACCCAAGGAGATGCTGTGAAGCAGTAAAGCACATCCCACTCTGAAAACATCCTCAAGCCCAACCAAAACTCACTTTCCATCCACAGCCTCCACTACCTTCACTGCAATCTCCTGCTCGTAGAGCGTCCGCAGCATCCGATCCCGCCGGTCCTTGCGGCGCTTCAGGTTGATCATGAAAATCTGGGGGGAACAGAAAGACACCAGGACATCACACTCCCAGCTGGGAGGGAGGGAGAAGGGAAGTCCTGATCCAGCCCTCTCCAGCAGCCCCACTGGAAAAGCAAGTCTTGTGAAAATACCACGTGTGTGTTTGCTCCAGGTTGACTAGAATTTGTCAAAAAGCTGAGCTTGGTTTTGAGTTGGAAGTGTAGAGGTTTTTTCTCTAACAACTACTTTTTATGGATGCTCACAGAGGAAACTTGCTCTTTCAGGATAAAGAAAATGAGGAGAGAGCAGTTAGAGCCAAGTCTGTAATTTCCAAAGACACAGGATGTTTAGGTTTGTATCAAACAGAGTGACATGACCATCTGCAGCATCAATCCTAGGGGAACACTGCCACTGCCTGGATTTAGGATTATCAGCAGGGCCACCATCCAAGAACAAGGCCATGGTAAAGACAGGATTTTTGTGATTACTTCTGGGACAGAAAACCCACTGTGATCCCTGCCAGAGCAGAGAGCCAAGGCTGAGAACAGAGATGTCTGGGCAGGGCTGTATACAAAGCCTTGAGGAGACTGGTGGAGGGCTGAGGACTGAAGCCCTCACTGCAGGTAACCCTCAGGGACTCAGGGATATTCTTCAGTCCCTGGCAGGCTGGTACAAGCACAGCCTTGTAGCCCATGGAGCAAATCCTCATCCCAGTAAGAAGCAGAATGAATTTCAGCTCAGTACAAATGAAAGAATAATAAACTGGATAAACACAGCACAGCCACAAAGGACAACATGGAAAAAAACTGTTCCAGCTGTGCCTTAAACACAGACACACAGCTGGGTTGGGTTCAGCCTCAGGAGCCCCACAGACAGATGGAGCAGGGCACACCAAGAAGACAAAGGCTACCCTGATCCCCTCAGCTCCCTCAGTCCCAGAGCCACCCTGCAGCTGCACACACAGGGGCTGCTGGCTCTGGGAATAACACAGACACCAGGCAAGCAGAGCCTGGCACGTCCCTCTCCAGCTCTCTCCCACGGTTTGCATCCCTGGGGGTGTCCAAGGTGGGCCAGAACTCAGCTGTGAGCCTGCATCCCCCACCTGCTCTCAGCTCTCCAGGGTCTCTCTCAGGTGAGAGAAATCCTTCCCTCCTGCCACTGGAGAGCTGGAGAGCTTCACCAAAGGCCCAATTACTGTCACAGATGGAAGGGAGGCCAAGCCTGCTCTGCAGAGTCAGATGTAGAGCAAACAGCACAAGAACAGAGGAGTTAACTTGTTTTTCAGCCTCACTTCTGCCTTCTCTTCCTGGTTGGATTGAACCAGAGTCATGGCATGGTTTATGTTGGAAGGGACATTAAGGATCAGGTGATGAGTGAGTAGACAAGACAATAAAGAGCAGAGCAGGCTCCTTACTTCATCAAAGCCCATCTTGTCAGGGTGCTTCGGGGGCACAGAGATGTACTGAGAGGGCTCCACGGGAGGGCGATCGACTGAAAGAGAGGAGAGACCCCCGAGTCACCCCCGAGCACTCCCTGCAGTGGACATGACCTGTCTGAAGGTGTCTCCCTCCCTCCCTCCCTCCAGGGATCCCGGGATGAGGAGCCACGGCAGAATGGGAACAGCAGGAAGCACCACATGGCACAGCCAGAGCCAGCAGCCATGTGCCAGACAGACAGCAGGAATAAAACACGGACATGCCGCACCCTTTTCCACATGAAGGATGCATTTGATCTAGGGAAGTTGAGGGATTTTGTGGATGGGGTTGACCTGACCATGAAGCAATTACATCTCTAGGTAGAGAAGTTGTGGAAATTTTCGAAAGCTGTGTATCAAAACAAGATTAGAGAGGACAGGTTGGGATGCAGACTTGCAAGAGAATGAGAGTTGGGCTGCTGGCAGGAGAGCTCTGCAGGCATTAACCTGGGGGGTCCATCATGGCAAGGGCACAGCAACTCACTCATGGCCTCGATCAGGGTGTGCACAAAATTCTCAGCTTCCTCCTGCAGCGACTGCTGCGGCTTCAGGGGCATGGGAAGGAACCCGTAGTGCTCACGGTTGCAGATGAACATCTGGACTCCTGGGGATCACAGAGAAGCAGAAATCAGCCCTGCTACCAGGGCACTGCACTGCCACAAACACACTTGTGCCAGGAGCTCAGTCCCAGACAGTTCTGCTTCATAAGCAAACAAGTCAGAATCATTCCAGTTCCACTTTCTGTTTTGCCTGGCTGGCAGCAAGTGGCCTCTCCCATAAAACCAATCCCCACTGGCTGCCTAACCAACCCTCCAAGGGCCTGGGCTGACAGGGGCTGTGGCTTCCCACTGAAACAGAGTGGGTTTAGATTGGATATTGGGAAGGAACTGTTCCCTGTGAGGGTGGGCAGGCCCTGGCACAGGGTGCCCAGAGAAGCTGTGGCTGCCCCTGGATCCCTGGCAGTGCCCAATGCCAGGTTGGACGGGGCTTGGAGCACCCTGGGACAGTGGAATGTGTCCCTGAAACGAGATGATCTTTAAGGTCCCTTCTAACTCAACCCATTCTGTTCTTTATCACTGCTTCCTTTTGCTTTGGCTAGGAACTAAAGGTGATACATTTTCACCTGTGCTGGCAAAAGGCTTCAAGGAATACATATAACAACAACCAAGTCACCACCAAACACAGTCCTTTCCTCTCCAGAACTAATTTTTACTGTGGCCTGAAGATGAAAGGAAAATCCCAGAGTGAGACACCAGTGAGGAGAACAGATGTGACAACATTAACACCCTTGTACTCAAAAGCTTTTGCAACTGCTTGTTGAAGGTGGGAAACAGAGAGAAGGTGCAAAGCCTGTCCTTGGAGTGGATGCATTTGCAGAGCACAGCCTCACCCAGTGGGAACATTCCAGCATCAGCAGAACACTTTTCCCTCTGAGATGACAAGGATTTGCTCACTGGCTGTAACTCTGCCTTTCACATCAGGCAACATGCTCAAAGGCCACATCCAGAGAAGCCAAGGGAAGGATTTCCGTTGTTTTTCATTGAGTTCTGGTAAGGTCCTTTATTAATTAACCCAAATCAAGGCTGCTAGAACCCGAGCAACCGGCCAAAAACTGCCTTTGTCTTTCTTTTTTTAATTCTTTTTAATGAAACAAGCTTAACCAGCCCCCTCCCTCGAGGAAATAAATGAAAAGCAGACACTACCTGGTGAGCTGATGCTTTCATCTCTTAGTGCCCCTAATCCATGGTATTTTTAGCAGAGTGGAACTGTTGGCACTAATGACTTTGGTGTTTCTCTCATTTTAAGTTCTACAAGTAAATTGCTGGCTATGCTCCTTGCCAAAACACATTCAGCTGTCAGCTGCAATTTAGGTAAATGGCACAATAAAAAACTATTACCTGCAGACATGAATGGATTTGGCACTGATCTAATCAACTAATCTTATCTGGCTCACTGATCTCTGCTCTTATCTTCCGCTGCCTTGAACATAATCTGCACAGATTCACACCAGTGTTCCTGCTCTGTCTGGGATTAAATGCACTTGAAAATGGTAAAGCTCCCATAAAGGAGGGAAGCTCACTCTCCAGCTCTGTTTTTATAACAAAATTAAATGTTTGCTACAAGGGATAGAAAAACTGCAGGTGTTTGTATTATTCTTCTTAATGGGCTTTAAAGGCAGTGTCCAGGATTTACAGTCACAGCCTAAAACCACAGCTACAGTTAAGGAACCAAAATTGTCCCCACTTCCCTGTGACCAGACATTCCTGCTGGCTGGATCAAGGGCTTCAGAGACCCAGCCTAAAAGGCAGCTCAGGAGATCATGGAATTATGGAATGGTTTGGGTTGGAAGGGACCTTAAAGCCCATCCAGTGCCACCCCTGCCATGGGCAGAGACAGCTTCCATTGTCCCAGGCTGCTCCAAGCTCTGTCCAGCCTGGCCTTGGACACTTCCAGGGATCCAGGGGCAGCCACAGCTTCTCTGGGCACCCTGTGCCAGGGCCTGCCCACCCTCACAGAGAACAATTCCTTCCCAATATCCCATCTGACCCTGCCCTCTGGCAGTGGGAAGCCATTCCCCTTGTCCAAGTCCCTCTCCAGCTCTCTTAGAGGCTCCTTTAGGCACTGGAAGGGTCTCTAAGGTCACACCTGAGCCTCCTTTTCCCCAGGCTGACCTGGCTGAAAGCTCTCCTGTGAGTGCAAGGGGCTCTGCAGAGTGCAGTGCTGGCAGTAACCCCCCGACTCAGCTCTGCTCAGATGCAGCACTCCCACACAGGCCACGTCCTCTCCCAGAGGTGGGATGCTCTTTGGAGCACCACAGAACAGCTGCTTCCAGCAGCACATTGCCTGTTGGGAATTGATGATTTTTAAAGCACAGCTTTTGGCCTGGACAAAAGCCAGTATCATTTCTGACTTGAGGGAAAGTAAGTGAAATTACTCCAAAAAGAAATTTCCCTCAAAGCACACACATTTTTCACATTTCTAAACTTGGATGTCATCCTTTTATCCTGGGTGACAAGACTGAGCTCAGGACACAAGTGAACAATCTGAGCAGAGGAACAGGCCAGACAGCTGGAGCAAAGCCTTCCATGTCATGGGTCAGTCCTGGAAAAAGCTGGTGTTGTAGGGCAGAAGGAAAAAATGATGGGTTTGAATCCCTGAAATATTTCTGAAGCAGCTGGAGCTAATGCAGTTACCACAGGGGCTGGAGGCTGCGCTTCTGGGAGAGCTGTCAGAGGGAAGGAGTGGAGGGGTAGATTTTAGGCAGCCTGCTTTGCTCTCCAAACTTAAACCTCAACTCTCCTCTAGGGCCAAGAGGTGGCACTTGGGGACAGTGATGGGTTTGGCAGTGCTGGGGAAACACTGAACTGAATGGCCTGGGGGTCTCTCTGCTTCTGCACTCATGGCCTGACTCTGAAAGTCAGGACCCTGAAGCTGCTCTGCAGTTCACTCCTCACCTCTGCCTCCCAAGGGCTCCAATCTCAGCTCTTGCTGCCTCTCCTCCACCATTCATCTTATCTGACACTCCTCATCCTCTCACAGCTGGTTCTGAGAACGCCCTGCTCACCCTGCCAAGACAACAACATCATTTCTGGTGTTGCCAACCAGACCCAGCTCTACAAGGGAAGCTACAGGCAGCTGGTGGCTGCTGTGCTGCTCTGGGATCAGTGGGAAGGGAGGCTCAGCCTGCAGAACAACAACAACAACAGCAGCCACCCTTCTTCCCTTGGCTTTCTCCCTGCCTGCCTGCTCCCAAGAGCCTTCCTGCTCCCCTTAACTTTCCATCTTCTGCAGAGGACAGGGAGCACCAACTGCACATCACTCAGAGGATTCATGAATAACTTCTCCTTGATAATTCACCCCACCAAACCACTCACTTCTGAACAGAAGGCACTCATGGTGCTGCTGAGGTTTCACCAATCCCTTTTTCCTTTTAATGCCCCAAACTTTTCCCTTTTCAATGCAGCAGGCAAGGAAAAACACAGATGGCCACTGCAGTCCTGGGAGCCCCCTTCAGCTCTGACACTGCTACACACAGGTCTGGCAGCCTGGACAGCTGGAGACAGAACATTCCCAAGAGCCACTCTCCAGAAATAAATGGGACTAAACACCCTCATCACAAGCACGAACAGCAGCAGCACAAGGTACTTCAGAGACAGTGATGTCTCAGCAACACCTGGAGCTCTCCTAAAACATCAACAGCCAGAGATTTCCTCTCCCTGGAAGTACCCAAGGCCAGGTTGGATGGGGTTTGGAGCCACCAGGTCTGGTGAAAGGTGTCTGTGCCCATGGCAGGGTGTGGAATGAGATGAGCTGTAAGGTCCCTCCTAACCTGAACTGTTCTAGGATTCCATGGTTTAAGAAGAGCCCCCACACCCTCTGAAACCAGCAGCAATCCAAAACTGCCTTTCCAGTCACCTGCTGCTGGTTACCCCTGAGCAGATCCCAGAGAAGAAGGGGAGCAGGGTCTGAACTCCCCATGGAAGCCCACTCAGGACTCTGGGGCTGTGAGGCTGCAGTGGAGGCCTGTGTGTCTCTAGGAGGGAGCCCTCCTCAGGAGGGGCCCTGGACACACCTGCCTGGCGGCTGGAGAAGGCAAAGACCATGATGTCATCGAAGCTCCAGGTGTAGTCCTGGTGTGGGGGGTAGAAGGCCAGCTTGGCAGAGGCCTCCTTCCTCAGGTCAATGAGGAACGTGGAATGCACCATGGGGACAGCAAAGCAGCCCATCCTCTTCCACTCCCGGATCAGGGGGTACTCCAGGGTCCTCTTGTAGTAGCCCTGAAACCACAAAGAGGGGCTGTTGGCACAAGAGGTTCCTGTTTAAAAGCTGTTCCTTACCAAGAGCTCACACCCTAAGCTCTCCAGCAGAGGTTCACCAGGGCTCAACTCTCAGCTTTTTCAGTGTCTCCCATTTGGAAATGGCTCAGTCAAGTATTTAGAAACAGTCTTCTTCCTAAAAGTTAAAAATTGTCCTTCTCCCTACTTTACAGAAGCTCTTGGAGAGCCCAACCTTTCCACTGTAAAATTCCCCTGCAATGGAGCTCCAAACCTCAGATGATTTTCTCCTGGTTCTTCAAAATTCTTTTTGCATTTAGCCTGATCCTGGAAGCTGCAGAGCATCCATGATATCTTCCACACTCAACAGGCACAAAGTCCATTCAGTATCCCAGAGAGTAGGGCCTGCAAATTAATTCTATCCATAAATTCTATCCTATCCATGACTTTAAAAAGAAAAATTTGTTGTCACTGCAGTGAAGACAACATCTCAGTCTCCATCAGCTGTGTAAGAATCCCTGCTTCCTCCACCCTGGGGCAAGCAGGTTTGGTACTCACTCCTGACTCTGCCTGGGGAGGCACTTCAGTCACTCCTGGGTAATTCCCTGTACCAGGAGCTCTGCCACACTTCAGCACTCTGGGTGCAACACCCACAGTGTGTGTGGCTCATGTGGACATAAATACACTGAATTCCTCCAGGAAGAAAACCCCAGAGCATCAAACTGACATCTGGATGGTTGAATCCAGAGCAGATTCTGGGCTTTACAGAAACAACGAGTCACTAAAAGAGGTTAAAGCTCCATTTATGCTCAATTTTCCATGAGCATTCAGGCACTGGCTAGCAAAAGCCAGCAGAACTGCTCTGCCCTGGGCTGTGTGGGGCCATGGTGTGGTGCAATGTGCCTGGTTATGGATCTGCCATCTCCCTCTGCCTTTCGGGGGCACTGTGACCATGCTGTGAGGATGGGATATCCCAAGCACAGCCATCCTGAGTGCCACAGGAAGGAGCAGGTGGGAGGAGATGTGACTGGCATTCCCACCAAAGGAAGGGTTAACACACCCACCCTTTAACCTGAGAATGCCCACAAGAGATGCTGGACACACATCTTTCCTCCTCCTCCTCACCCTGGGTTTTTGGGGCTGTCCTTGCTCATAAACCACGTGGGCAAGGAGGGCTCCAACTCCCCCACACTGCTGCCTGTCCCCAGATTTGCTCCATGACAGATAAATGCCAGCCTGTCTGGGACTGGGCTTGGCTCAGTGGCCCTGTGCTGGGGATGGATGTGTTTCAGGATATGCTCCAGCTGTGATTCCCTCCCCAAGCCCCCTGGGAGAGCAAGGCTGAGCACACACAGCCCTGGGACCACATGCAGAAACAGGAGAAAAGGAAAAATAAAGGGAGAACTTTCCTCTTCACTCCAGCAGGATTTTTTTTTTAACCAGATTTTGCAAGATGCTTTTGCTGGTTTTCCTCTCCCCTTTTCTCAGTTAGTGCTGGTAATGGTGGAAACTTCCTGCTGGAGAGGTAGGGCTGGTGCACATGGGCAGAGATCCACTCCAGCCTGGAAGCAGGGCTGATGTACCCCTGAAAAACCTTGGCTGACTCTGGACTTAGCCTTAAAAACTTAAAAGCACAACCAATACCTTTGCTATGAAGTTTACATCTCCATTTTCAAACAAAGCAAACAAACCCAAGTGAAACAAACAAACACACCTCATCACACCCCCTTTCTTATCTCTCTATTTACTTCCCAAGAATTTGGAATGTTCAGGACCTTTTCCTGCTATTTTTATCCAATTACTTGGTCTGAACTGTGGAACTCCTTGCCAGAAGATGGTGTGGGTGCCAAAAAAGAGATTCAGACAGGGATTTCTGTAGAATAAAAAAGAATCACTGAGAGCTCTAAAGACAAATATATTCCTCAAAAACCCAGAAGGGGATTGCCAGAGGAAAGAAAAGTATTTTGGAGAAGTAACACTCACTTTTTTCCCCTATTCCTATACTATTCCCTAGACATCTGCAGATGAGCCTGTGCTCTGACCCAATGCAGTTATGTGGATCAGAAGTAACATTGAAAGGGAATATTGAAAAGGCAACATGAAACTCTAATTTTTAGGCTCAGCACCAGTACCTGTTACATGCACACTTCAGCACACACATTCCCTACAAGGCAAAGGATGTTGCCCCACTTAAAAATCTTGTTCATAGATGAGAAAGATAACTTAGACACAATGGAGGTCTGTGGAAAGAAAAGCAAATTCCTCTTGGATTAGCATCACTATACAAAAAAACTGGCCTAAAATTATGTCCCAAGGGTTTTAAGGCCATTACAGAAACATGGAACCGCCTTAAAAAAATTCTGTTTATCAGTGGGGTTTGTGTGGGATCCCACCATGTGTTAACACCACCTCAGAGCTACAGCAGCAGATGGGGAAGCCCAGAGAAGAGGAAGGATGGCTGCTGCTCCAGAGACAGGGCAGGAGCCCCTGGAGGACCCCAGTCACACAGCCCCAGCACTGTTCTCAGGGTCACCTGCCTGGGGAGTGATGCCACACCAGAAGTTGGAGTAGAGCGAGCGGGACTCGAGCATCGGCGCCACCAGGGTCTTGTTCTCTGCTATCAGCAGGTTCAGGGTCTCTGGGTTGGTCAGTAAATTATCTGCATCAATAAACTAGAGAAAGAAGAGGAAAAAAAACCTGTTAACAGATGAAACAATATGAATCCCTTGATGCTTTCTTGGGAGTGAGGCAGCCAGAGGCACATGAGCAGCGCTGGTGTGGGCACAGGCCCAGGGCAGTGCCTGTCCCCTGTGCTGCCACTGCTGGGGTGTCACCGTGATATTTTATGAAAAATCCCTTTGCCAAGATTTTTTTTTTTGGGAAGCTGGGAAGCTTCAACTTCTCCCTGTTTTGCTGCTTTAAAATATAATTTAAAAAATTATTTACCCAACATGTGAATTGCTTTTAATTAATGGCCAAACACAGCCAGCTGTGTCAGACTGTCTGAGTCTGTCACAGGTTTTTATTATTCATTCTTGTCTAGCCTTCTGATATCTCCTTTCTCTTTCTTTAGTATAGTTTTAGAATACAATACAATACAATACAATATCAACCTTCTGAAAACTTAAGAGTGAAATTCTCATCTCTCACTTCATCCTAAAAACCCAACAACACCACAACACTAGGGCACCTCTGGCCTCTCACAATGAGGGGCTGGAGCATGTCAAGGGAACGGGGCTGGGGAAGGGTCAGGAGCACCAGGAGGGGCTGAGGGAGCTGGAAAGGGGCTCAGCCTGGAGAAAAGGAGGCTCAGGGGGGACCTTGTGGCTCTGCACAACTCCTGACAGGAAGGGACAGCTGAAGGGGGTCAGGGTCTGCTCCCAGGGAAGTTTAGATTGGATATTAGGAAAAATTCCTTCTAAAAGAATGGCCAGGCATTGAAATAGGCTGTCCAGGCCAGGGGTGAAGTCACCATCCCTGGAAGTGTTGAAAAATGTGTGCACCTGGGAATGTGGCTTAATGGTGAATATGGCAGGTCAACAGCTGGACTTACAGATCTCAGGCCTTCTCCAGCCTTAACAATTTTATGATTCCATGAGGTTAGCAAAAAAAACACCCTAAAAGCAGTGAGCTGGTGGGTTTGACTCCCTAGGGCACAGGGCTGTCACAGGGAAGACGGGGGCAGCTGCTCCTGGGCACAGCAATGAGATGGGCAGAGAGCTTCCCTGAGTCCATACAACCTCATGCCAGCACAGGGAGCTGCCAGGGAAAATAACATCACTGGAAATTCAGGATGAGCTCATTCTGTGAAAAGCATCAAGAACAACTCCTCAACTGCCCTCACACCTCACCTTGCTTGGAGGCTTTGGGAACACCCCCCTCACAGTGAACAAAGGCAGCATCTTCCCACAACTGCCCTGCACAACTATTTCCCTTACATTTCACCAGGTGGGGACCAATCTGGGGGACCCTCCCACCACCAGGACTGTGTTCAATCCTGGTGCCTGTGGAGAAAGCCCCAAGCTTAGCCAGGACTCACCTCCCTCACCACAAAGTCTCTGGTTCATCAGACCAAGAGATGACCCATGACATCTCAACCTGTCTTTAGCTGGAGAGAAAACTTTCTGACAGCCCCCAGCACTGAAGAGAGCACCTGGAAAGCTTTAGGAATGAATGAGAGCTCGTGCTCACCAGGATATAGTCTGACCACTTGTCTCGGGCCGCGCGCAGGGCAGCCTGGCGCAGCTTCATCACGTGGGTGAACCGAGAGCTGGGCCAGTGCTTTGGCCCCAGTTCTTCTGGGTAGGACCTGGAAAAAGAAATAAAAAGTGACTCTCATGCATGCCTGGGCTTTATTACCCTGAAAAAACAGAAAAAAATGTGAAAGAACGAGGAATGATAGAGGAAAGAAGAAGGAGGGAGGGGAAGGAGGGTCGAGAGGGAAAGAGGGAAAGAGAGAGAGAAAGAGAGAAAGAGAGAGAGAAAGAGAGAGAGAGAGAGAGAGAGAAAGAAAGAAAGAAAGTTAGTTAGTTAGTTCCATTGCTGCCTTCATTATGAAAGCAAAACAGCATTAGATTCACCTCAGGCAACCCAGGAGAGGTTTTGAGGGAGAGTAATTCCAAGTTCTTTGCTGGCATGAGCACAGAAGGCACCAGAGAACAGGCAGTGCCAGTTTTCTGATGACACCACCCATGGCAGGAGCTGCTGTGGCAGCAGAGGGGACCCTCCAAACCCACCTGCAGCCCCCTGACCCCCCTGACTTGGGGTACAAACTCATCTGCCCTCTGTAAATCCAGCCCCCTCGGCCCAGCAGCACCAGCAGGGCTGGGATGTGAAGATGAAGGCAGCCTGGCCTCCCCCAGGGCTCTGGGCATTACTGGGAACTGCTAACACATCCCAGGAACAGCCCCTAAATCTCCCAACACCCAACCCCACCACGGCAGCAGAGTCACATGCACGGCTCTGCCTTCAGCAATGGCTTTTTAACAAAGATGGAAGGGAACCCAAGGGCAGATCCCAGCGAGGAATAAAAATCCAGGACTTTGAAACAGTGCCAGAGTTAAGTCAGGGAAGGAGCTAAGCATTTCAAAAGGTTTTTGCAGAACTTAAGCAAAGTTTGGCAGGATGAAGGAAACTCAATTCAAAGGAAAGGATTAAAAATGTCAATAAAACCAGCACTCCCTGGGGGTTTGTACCACAAGCTCCCCATCACTGCAGTGAGGAACTCAAATATGCAGGCTTAAAGGAAGGGGAAACTGATGTAATTTTCCTTGATGGAAGAAACTGAAAACAGACAAACCCAGGAACAGCTGATCTTCAAAATAAATAAAAATTAAAGTAATAAAAATCCAACACATCATATTTCAAAGCAATGGTCCTGCAAATCACGTAAAGGCACAATATGTGGAATTAAATCTAGTTCTGTGGCTCAGCACTTACTGAATATTTGATGTGTCAGAGCTTTCATAGATATTATGAATGGGGCTATAATTTCTCTGCTTCCTTGCAAATAAAGAATGGTAATTTTAATTCCCTGTAGCTCTTGATGTAATTTGTTTACCATGCAAAGAGAGCAGTGACAGGTGCTGAATAACTCAATGGAAAATGTTTCTTCCACAAAATTCTGCATGAGGTGCTACACTAAAGGCAGAGACCTTTCTAGAGACCTTACCTCACCTTTTTCCCTAAGAAAACAATTTTAATGGGACAGACTCAAGAAAGCAAACAATCCACATTTTAACACTTGGACATTTAGTGCCAGCTCCTGGTTTGGAAACAGAAAACCTTGGGAATTTGGGCTGTGCAGCCAAGAGCCCTCCCAGGTACTCACGGGGGCTCCTCCATGGGTCTCCACTCCACATCATGGTACAGGTGCTGCACATTCTTCAGCCACTCCCTGAGGATTGCTGTGGTGTTGTCAATGTTGTGGTCAGTGGCTGCCCTGGCAAAGCAAGAACAAAGGAAGCAGTTAGCACAGGGTTTGTGACTAAACCCTGCTCTACCATGGAGCCCTCTGCCCAGTCCAGCCACCAAAAAAGACAAGACTGAGGTTTAACAGGTTTAAGACTGAGGTTTAACCCCAGCTGGTGACTGAACACCACCACTGTGGAAAGGGGAAGGGCACAAAGCCTGTGGGCTGACAAAAGAACCATGTAATAACTGAAACAAATGACTAAAATGTGCTCTCAGTGGAGGGGAGGGACACAGCGCCCTCTGAAGAATGGGTTTTTCCCCTCAGGGCTGAGCTGAACAAACTGGAGCAGGAAGCACAGATTCCCATCGCTGACAGCAATCCCATGGAAATGCTCCCACACACTGCTCTCTGCCTTCAAGTCACAGGATGAGCGAGCCAAGTCCCATCCCAGCTGCCTTCCCCAGGACCAGGATTTGCACACCCACCATAGGGCTGTGTCAGATCCCACCACAAACTCCTCTCACTGACAGGGCTGCTCATTTTTCCTAGCTGGAATGGGCAGGAAAGCACAGTCCTGTGGCAGTGCACAGCTCAGCAAGCTCTACTGGGAATTTATAATCCCTGCATATTCCTCTGGGAGCATAAACAATCCCACAAGGCTTGGTGCAGACAGTAAAGCCAGTGTGAAACACATCACTGAGGGAGGCTGCTGGAGGCTCCCATCAACTGCTATACATCTCTTGGTTCATTCTCCAGCTCTGGGGACCCAAAGGCACTTCCCAGAACACCCTCCACCTTACTTAAAGCCAGAGCTCCCTGCAGCAAGGGAGGACATGCAGAAAGGAGCCACATCCCAAACCCTACAGCTACTCCAAAGCTATTTCTGGATAATACCTCCACTCCAAGTCACTATATGACCCTACAGATGAAAACCAAGACATGAACCCGTTTCAGTTTGTGCAACAGGAACATACCATTCCCATGGGGTCTAGCCTGCTTT
Source organism: Melozone crissalis (assembly GCF_028551555.1). NCBI lineage: Eukaryota > Metazoa > Chordata > Aves > Passeriformes > Passerellidae > Melozone > Melozone crissalis. The sequence goes on along the minus strand of NW_026535823.1, from coordinate 9,613,874 downwards.
AAAGTAAAAAGGAACCAAGAACTTGGATTTTCAGTTTATTTATAGTCAGAACCTCACAATCACTGAAGGCCAGGAGGCTTATTTGTTGAATATTTATTCATGTCTGCTGAAACAACAAATAGTGAAAGTTCATCAAGTGTTAGAGGCTGGTTCCTGTGTCATGAACTGCTCTCCTGTGACAGAGCAAGGCTGGGCTTAGTCAGGGCTCCAGGGTTTGCTTTAGTCCAAGACCCTGGCTCAGGCTGCACTGTAGATCTGGTTTGCAATCATGCTCAAACTGGACTAGAAAAGTCTCAGTGCTGACTTGGTGTAAGTCCAGCTTGCTCCATGTGTTTCATGGATGAAGCTCATCCCCTGGAGCCCATTTTCACACACTCCTTGGGCTCCCACAGCCACCAAGGCGTTCCACAGCTCTCATTCTGCTTTCCTCCCACGTTCCAGCTGCACAGTCAGCAAACAGCTCCAGAACTCCTAAAATAACAGAGACTTGGGGAATGGCTTCATGTTCATGGCTGTCACTGGAGCTGCAGTGGCACCAAGAAGGTGGCACTGGGGCCACAACACAACTGGGCATCACACAAACGAGGCCAAGAGGACAGTGGCCACCCTGGGAATGCTGCAGCTCATCCCACAGCATCCTCTTGTCCAGGTCCAGACCAGCCTTAAGGACAATGGAGACCCTTTAAAGTCAGCACACAGCTCTCAGAGTCAGGCCCATGTGCCTCATCCCATTCTTTCTAACCTCATCCCAGTCCTGCTAACCTCACAGACTCAGTGGGGACATGTGAAGGGATTTGCTGCAGTCTGGGCAGGGAAAGGGGAAGCTCCAGCTGCATACATGTCAAACTAATCTCAGTTTCATGTTGGCTGCTCCCATCTCAGCCTGGAGATCCTTCTCCATTCAACTTTGGGCACACACAAGCCCAGAATGGGGAGCTGTTTGCAGGGCTGTGCAATAGAAACCCAGAGCTCTCAAATGAAACACAAATTTCTGTGACAACATGAAAATGCAGAGTGATCCAGCCTCAGAGAAAAGGGTTACCATGATTACCAGAGCTGCTACATAAAACCCAAGTCTCTGACTAGCAGAAAAAACCCTGAAGTTGAATGGCAGTGACTGGCAGAGTTGGAGGAAGACCTCTGCCTCCCTAAGCACAAAAAGGGGGATGAAGGATGCTCCTCCCATCAACACCTGGAGTATTCCATCCTGCTCCTGGTAGGGCAGCAGGCCCTTGACAAGATTCACCCTGTATGACACCGTCAGCCAACATCCTCCAGCCAGAAGCAAGATGAGCAAATGGGAGCTGAAGGGATCTCTAGATCTACCCACAAGGAACCTGCTGGCAGAAAATGGCATTTTCCAACCCAAACCATTCCATCATTCTATGACTCCAGTGCCCAGGCTGTCCTGGTGATACATGGAAGGTAAATCCACATCCCAGCAGACCTCTCAAAGGCAGGGATCAGCCAAGGCTCTGGCACAAAGGAGGGACAGCTCTCTCCAGGACTATCCACCCAGCAGCATTTCTAGGCCCAGAAGTCCTCAAAGGCAATAAAGTCTGTTCCACCCTGGATGAAACACACCCTATGACTAGCAGTTTGGCAAACCTTTGTTCTTCCAGCTTTCAGCTCAAAAAACCCAACCAAAAATAGCCAAACCAAACCCTCCAAAACTCCAAACAACCCAAGCCATTACAAAAGCAATTATCATTATTAGTTTAGTGGATAAATTAATTAGAGATCAAACAGCATCAGCACTGGCTCCTTTTGTAGCATCTGAACCAGTTCACCTTTCCCCCCCAGAAAAAAATAGCAGCTCTGGTGTTTGCAATAGCACTGTGTGGAAAAACAGGCACAGACTTTATTTTTCCCTCTTTTTTTTTTTTCTTTTTGTGAAATGACAACCCCTGCTCAAGAAAAACAGGCTAATTAAAATGTGAGCAGGACTTCTCACTGGGAGCAAGAGCTCCTCAAGCCCTGAGAGGCACATCAGGACACTTCAGGACACTCCACATCATAAACACTACTTCTGTAGCACTCTGGAGCATTTCAAGAAGCCAAGTACGCAGCTAAGACTTCATTTTAGTGGTGAGAACACGTCACACAAGAGATGCTATCACCTCTGCCTACCTGCCTGTGCTGGAAAAGGGTTTTTACTCCATCCTCTTATCCTTACTGGTCCATGATCTGCACTTGACAGGACGAAGAGAGTGGATCACTGTAACCCAGCTCCACTCAGCTCACCAGGAGCATGGCTTGTCCACATGGCCCTTAGACTAAGGCAGTGCCTGGATTTTGGGTGTATTTTCTGAAAGCAAGCTGGTGAGCACAGCACCATTATCTGTGTGGGAGTCTATCAGCAATACTGTTGAGCTGGCACCAAGGTCAAATCCTGTTTTTTGAGTGGAACAGCAACACCATTTTCAAGAGCTGATTAAAAACATGTAGGATTTAATTAAAAAAAAGGTCCCCTCTAAGATTTACAACCTAAAGCCTGTGCAGCACAACCAGGGAAAAATAAAGGAAAAAAATTCCAATTCCTCCCACTCTTTTCAGAAAAGAAAGTTTAAAAAATAGACCAGAACATACCTTCAGATGGACACCTCTATTCCAGTAACATGGCAGCTTTTTCCATTCAAATTTAAACCCATTTCCAATAAACAGAAGTTACATTTTTGAAAAGTTTGACTGAGAATGTTGGTAGAGGGGCTTATGTCGACAGACCTACAACCACTTCAATATTGACTTTGGCTTTAACGGGAGTTGTACCATGGACACAAGCCCTCATTGTTCCTGCTCAGCAAAGTACCCCTCCCAAAAAAACTCATGGATCATGCACAGTGGAAAATCAAAGCACGATGTTAAGCACCTCCTGTTTTAATTAAGTAATGTGAGCAGCAGCACATGCAGAAAACAGCTCCTTTTACAAACTGCTCATATTTTTAGCTTGATAATGTCTCCTCAAACTATGTTTGCGAGGGGGAGTTAATTTAGGCTTTGATGGTTGTTCTCCTTTCCTCCCCAAAATGGGAATTAAAAATAACAATCCCCCTTTTTCACTTCTTCACACTCTGGCCTGTTCTCCCTAGCTATTTAATTAATTTACCTCAGGCACTGGGTCAGAGGAGAAAATTTTCACAATCTGTATAGGAAAAATACTAGAGGACAAAATGTGTCCTGTGTGCTGCTGGCTTGTCAAGAGCATGGGGATATGCTGAGACACAGCTGAGGCAAACTCCCCAGCCAGGGCCCTGCAGTAATTTTCCTACTGAATTCAACATTTACCACCTTCTCCCTTCAGCAAACAGGGTGGGAAGGACAGCTTCAAACAGGGGTCAGTGCTTCACTTTCAAGCAGTGCAGAGCTGAGTCAGGACTGGCTGGAGGCAGCCAGCTTTCAAAAACAAAAGCTGTAAGGAGCTTTTGCTCCTTTGTCCTTTCCCTTTCTGTCAGGGTTTGAGGAGGGTATTGGGCTCACCCTTTCTGGCTGTGAGAGCCAAATCTGCACACCCAGGTTCCAGTGGGCCCTTCCCATCACTCTGCTGAGAGCACACAAAGGATGACAGTGCTCAGGAGGCTGCTGATGCTGGGGTTGCACTGAAAATGGGTCACAGGAGGAGGATGCAGCTGGCCTTCCAGGGCTCCTGCTGCTTGCAGAGCTAAGTTGCAAATGCAACCAAATTCCAGGAAGATATCCCCTTTAACTGTTTCCCTTGGTTCCTCTCTGCCTGCAGGCAGGGGTTCAATTCACCCTCAAGGCCTGCTAGGGGATGGGGTCCAATAATGAGTTCCACTGAAGCAAGAGCCATAGGGTGACCACGTGCCCGAAACCCACAGGGTCTCCTCCAAAGCAAAGCCCAAAGTCAAAGGAAAGCCTGTCAGGAGATCATTCCGAACAACTGTAACACAGAAACTGGGGACAAAACACCAGTACCTCCCTTGGCCATTTTCCTGAGAGCTGAGCACCAAAAAACCATTCAGAGAGAGGATACAGCTCACACCAAAGTGATGGAGAAGCACATTTCTGTGTGCTCTGTTCCACAACTTGTGCTAACAGAGGTGCTCAGATACTCTAGGACAAAGCTCAGCCCTCAGAGCAGGACTCAGCATTTTCCTGAGTATCACCAGCGGGGCATTGGGTACAGACAAAGGTGATACAGAGACTCCACCATCAGAAGGCATGAAAAACACCTTATTATTAGAAATCCACCTTTCTTATAGAAACAATGATGGACCTAAGACCTGATTGGCCTTTAGGAATCTTCTCTCCCCTATTGGTCAAGAAGGGACAACTCCTTCTTGTAAACGTCTTTGACAAACAGAGATTGCCTGCCAGGTGCAGAGATTGAGATAGTAACTGTTTTAATTCTTTCTCTGAACTTTCTCACAGCTTCCCAGGAAAATCCTGGGAGAGCTATGCCTCTCTCTGTTCAGAGGATATGTGGTCACCACACCTGAGCCCCTCCTGAGCCCAGCCAGCAGCAACAGGCACTGCATGGGGGGGGTTCCCTCAGTGCTCTGGGGAGACTCCAGGGATTTCAGACCCCAGAGCACTGGAAAAACCCACACCACTTCATACAGCCACAGCCACTATTAATAATTTACTCCAGCAGCCCCATGTTTTTTACCATGACACTAACAACACACAATGCACAGAGCACAGGATGGGAGTTTTAAGCTCTGAATTTAGATCCTGCATAAAAACCTTTGGCTTTCAATCTCTTGAGGCAGCCCAAGAGCCCAGCTCCTGGTCTGAGCTCCTGTCACCCAGGCTGCCCTTCTCATGCTGGGTGTGAGATCAGCCTGGCCAAAAATAACTGAAAAAGCTGACTCCAGCCACAGAGCCCTAATATGAGTCAAACATAAATTTGGATTTAGTTTTCCCAAAACAAGTGGTAAATAAAGTAACAGACTAGTCATTTCTCCCTGCTCTTTTTGCCTGAAAGCTGCCAGGCTTAGAAAACCAAGTCAAAATATAACCCCCCCTGAAGTGGCATTTTCCACTGGGAGCCAGGGATGAATTACCTTGACCAGGAACAGTGCACCAGAAGAGACTGCAAGAGAAGGGATGGATCCTAAAGAGGAAGGAAAAAAATTCAAAACAAGACAGAAGCAAAACACTTCTGCAGCACAGTAAGAGGGATTTAATTCCAGCTGTGAAAATGTCTGTTCTTACCACAGATTAAGTCCCTGGAAGCGTCCAAGGCCAGGCTGGACAGGGCTTGGAGCAGCCTGGGCTAGTGGAAGGTGTGGCAGGGGGTGGGACAAGATAGCTTTAAGGTCCCTTCCAACCCAAACCATTTGATTAGTCTATTGTATGATTTTAAATGGAGTGACTGTCAACTATTCTGTGCTCTCCTGCCCAGGATCATCTCAAAAAAGCAACAAATCAAGCAGGGCTCCCTGTATCCTTCCAAACACTCCCCCTGCCTGTCACACGACAGGCAGATATGGCTCCTGCTCATCCAGCAGAGACCAGACTCAGATTACAGATGATTTTCAGGTCTGCCAGCCCTACCTCACATCTGTGAATTTGAAACTCAGATCTCCCAGGTACCCATGGGATCAGGAATAACATACCAACAATGTAGTCCAGAGACTCTGGACAGATCCAAACCATCTAAATCACTTATTTTAGCACAACTATGCTCACACACTTCATAAACAGAGCCTGAACATTCAGCCCAAGTTCAAAGAACTGCTTAAGCATTTAAATAAGTTGCCAAAATTCTAATGTATGTATAAGACTTTTTGGCTTCGTAGGGACTTGGCATTTGTTCCAGGCTTTCCTTAATTAAGGACAGACTTTTGGAAATATCTTTTGTTTTTTATTTTAACTTGGTCCCCAGGCCACCTGGGCCCAGATGGGTGGCAGGGATCTGCGTGGGAGCGTGGAACCAGCAACAGGAGCAGTGCAGCTCCCCAGGCTGGGCAGCTGGACAAGAACAGGACCTCAGAGCACAGGAATGCAGCACACAGGGCTCCCCTCTAACTCCTTCCCAGTGCCCTTCAGCAGCTGTGGATAATGGATTGTGCTGGCAGCAGCACTGATTTTAAAACCTTCAGTGGTCTTCCAAGTCCAAGTGAATGACTCACAGATGTATGTGTGTACATACTTCTGTGCACACCAGGATCTGGGCTCTTTCCATGCTACCTCAAGAAATCACTCACTTTCCTGTCCCTCACTCCCCACAACAGAATCATGACATCCCAGAATGATTTGGGATGGAAGGGACCTTAAAGCCCATCCCATTCCACCTCCTGCCATGGGCAGGGACACCTTCCATGATCCCAAATTGCTCCAAGCCCTGTCCAGCCTGGCCTTGGACACTGCCAGGGATCCAGGGGCAGCCACAGCTTCTCCGGGCACCCTGTGCCAGGGCCTGCCCACCCTCATTGTAAAAAGCTTCTTCCTTGTATCTAATCTGAATCAACCCTTCTGGCTCCCTCATGCCAAAGTCAACAGCTTCCCTGGCATTCATGCAATGGGAATTCTCTTGCCATGCAAAGGAGGTTCTTGCTGCTTCAATCCCAAGTCCTCCCTCTGTCTTTAGTTCTCCCCATGCTTTAAAGCTGCTAAGCTTTAAAGAAACAAAACCCAGCTGCATCTTGAGTATTTCCAAGCAGACTTGGCTTCAAGGGAACAAGGCCCCTAAGGGAAGCCCAGGAAATCCCATACATGCAGGATCAGGGTGGTGACTGGCCTCTGGGATCAGTTGTTCAAAGGAGGAATTAATTGCAACAGTTGTGTAATTTCTGAAAGGATAGCTTAATCCCAGCAACTAACTCAGACACAGCCGATGCAGCTGTTTGAGATTAATGCAAGTGTGTAAGCCACTGGGAAAGAACACTGGGATTTAGAAATATTCTTGTTTCTGCTAACAAAAAAATTGATGAGTTTCATATTTAGGTGCTCAGCAACACTGATTATTCCATGGTCACATTGAATATGGGCCTGTAACACATTGCCAAGAGTCCCCAAAACAGAAACACCTGAAAAGCTCTGGTCTCTACACCAAGCCTGCAGATACAGCAATGCTAAGAGCCCAGAGCCTGCCTCAGCCCTGGTGAGAACACTCACACCATGGACCACCAGACACCCAGCAGGGAGGGAAACACAGACCCAAATCCTTCTGTGGCTTACTTTTTTAATTTATGGACATTTTTCCCCCCCCAGAAAAAGTCAGAAGCTTGCCCTACAAGTACCAGTAAGCACCCAGTGCTCACTGTCTCACTCTAATGCCTCTCTGTCCCACACCACCCACCAAGAGCTTTCACCAGCTCTACACAGAACCACAGAACAGTTTGGGCTGGAAGGGACCCTGAACTCATCCCATCCCATGGGCAGGGACACCTTCCACTGGTCCAGGTAGCTCCAAGCCCCAGCCAGAGGCAAACAGGACTGGCTGAACATAACCAAGTTATGTGGGTGAGGCTGGTATGTTCCATTCCTCCCAGCTGTGCAAGGATGTGCCCTTCCAGGCAAGACATTTTTAAGAAATCTTGACTTAAAATATGAAATATGATTTCATTACAAATAATTTTCATTCTAAACATCCTACAGGACCAAAAGTAATTTCAGCACACAGAAACACACGCTTGCTGGAATACTGTGTGATTAAATGACTACAAACAAGTGATTTTTCATCTCTTGTCCAGTGCTGGCTGAAAGAAACAATATTAGAAATTAGGGAAGAAAAATGGAATATTTTAATTCACATTATTAATTAGGAGTTCAAGCAGCAATAAGAAACACACTGAGCTAATTCTCAACTTCTTCTACCAACTGAGAATCTGCTCTGTGATCTGGAAATGGGCAGGATGTTTTGTGTGACACTGGAGAGCTTCACACAGTAACTGACCCTTTCATGTGAAAATTTTGCTGATAGGCAACAATAAAGCCATTCTTCACAAAAGCTGTCAGACAGCTCTTCTTTGAGGCCATCATAAACCTAAAATAACAGAATAAGAGAACAGGAAGAAGAGCTCAATGAGTGCCAGCAACAGTGTTCTCTGAGATGAACCCCAAATTTAGCATTTGGAGAAGAGGTCCAAAATTTGGAGTAGAGAAATAAAGAATAGGCCATAAACTGCTCATCCTACAAACAAAGTGGCAAAGGATGCTTGGCTATCCAAAGGGATTTTTTTTGCCTCTGGAGAGAGAAAAATGGCTATGTTTAGCAGGGTAGATGCTCAAAGTTAAACAGTTAATGAAGACCAACACTACTCCATATTTTCTCATCAAACTCCCTGGAACGTTCAAACTTTATCCACAGCTTGATGCAAAGGCCACTGAAACACAGATTTTTTTCCCCCTGCAGCACTTTTCAGAACACAGCTCTCAGCCTCCAGCTCACCAGCTGAGGGAATTACTGAGGGAAGCCCTTCACTCAGTAATTCACTATTTTTTTAGAAGGCTTTCAACAACCCCCCCTGTGTAGACCCTGCCACAGGACTGCCCCCCCAGCAGGTCTGTTTGAGGTCAACTCTGAACTCAGGGCAGATCTCCATGCACACTCTGCGCCTCCCCAGTGGACCAGGAATTCCTTTGCTGTCGCTGCAGGCTGAAAAGGACTGTCAGCAGGGCAAGAGCAGCCAGCCCTGCAGAGCTGTCTGCAGCAGGCTGCTACCTGCCTGCATACTCAGGTGCACACAGACACCCTGAAGAAACCTCGACAGTAAAGCATTCGGTGTGTGCATGAGGATTCCTGAAAAAACGTGGCACAAATGCTGGGAGACACCTTCCAGCTCAGCAGGGCTGGATGTGTGCATCCAGGGGTACACTCACTGAATGACAGCTTGAAAAATGCCACCTTTGCAGTCATGCTGCAGGAGTCCACACCAGACCTGCAGAGCTGACTGTGGCACCTCGTGCTTCTACCTCCAAAAAGGCTCCTTTGACCAACACAGAGTTTGAAGGGACCCTCAAGATCATCCAGCCCAACCCTGTCCCTGCCCAGACACCCTCAACAATCCCACCCTGTGCATCCCTGGCAGCATTGTCCAAACCCTCCTGGAGCTCTGGCAGCCTTGGGGCTGTGCTCATTCCCTGGGCAGCCTGGGCAGTGCCCAGCACCCTCTGGGGAAGAGCCTTTCCCTGATCTCCAGCCTGACCCTGCCCTGGCACAGCTCCAGCCATTTCCCCACTCCTGTCACTCCTGTCACTGGTCACAGAGAGTGAAGAGATCAGTACTTGCTCCTTCCCTGCCTCTGTGAGCTGTACAGTCAGAGAAAGCTGAGGCTCACACCAGTACGCGTCCATTCCACCAGAAAAACAATCTGCCCTTGCCCACAAAGGCCTGGAAAAGGGGAGTTAGAGGCAGGAAGGAAGTCTGGACTCAGACAGGGTCCCACACTCAGGGCTGCTCTAATGCAGCAGCCTCAGCACTGAGTCACCCAGTGCAATACCAGCAATGCATCCCAGGAGCATCCCAGCAACTCCCAGCAGGCTGGGACAGGTCCTGAGCACTCATGGGGCACACAGGACAGCGAGCCCCGTGCAAAGCATTATATTCCTGATGCACCACCCTATGGAAAATTCTAATTGTGAGAGACAGCAAGTCAAACTGGAGGACTCTTGGCCCTGTGTGCAAGCTGTCCCCCAAGAGAATGGGGGTGCCAGCCCTGGGCTCCCCCATCTGCTGGCAGCACACACACAGGGGTGTCTGCCCACACCTCCCCTGCTCCAGCGCCAGGGCTGCTCTCAGAAATGAGCCTGGCCAAGGCCACACTGCTAACAATCCTCTGGCTAATTTGCACTCAGAAATATGACTCTGCACTTCTCCATGAAAGGGCTCAGTGTCTGGGCACAGAGGGCTGCAGCAGGAGCATGCGCCCGATGAACGGACTGCTACAGACACACGGAGAGATCCCAGCGCCGCCGTCAGCATACACACACCCTGCTGTCACTCCAACAGCTCCTTCTGCCTGCTCTCACACAGGGAGCCATGCCAAATTTAAAGGTTTGGACCCCAAGAGAGAGCTCCAGACTCGCCTTGCACAGGCAAAAGCATTTACAACAATTTTTTTTTTCAACTGCTTTTCAGGGAAACTCTTTCCATCACAAGGATCTGCAATGCTTCCACCAGCAATGGATAATACAGAACACAGACGAGCCCAAGCCCAGTTAGGCAGGGTAATTCCGCCCCTGCCCCTAGAGCTGATTACCCTCAGGGTGTGTTGTACCAGCTATCTTACTTACCAATGTTGCCCAGAGTTGTGGCAGCCCCATCCCTGAAAGTGTCCAAGGCCAGGCTGGATAGGGCTTGGAGCAGCCTGGGCTAGTGGAAGGTGTCCCTGCCCATGGCAGGGGGTGGGACTGGATGGACTTAAAGGTCAACTCAAACCCTTCTGTGATTCTGTGATTACAGAAGCAGACAAAGTCAGTGAGACTTTTTCCAAAGGAATTCAACCTCAGGGTAGCTTGAGAGCAGTAGTTTTCAAACTGTGATCAGCAGATGTCTGCAAAGTATTTCTAGTTTGCTTGTGAAAGGTAATAAAAAAAAAATCTATCATACCCAAGTCAAAGTTTGCTATGCTGCACAGGAAAAACATGTTGGGTTTACGCTCAGCTGACGGAATACCATTCCCCTTTCAGTGCTGCTGGAAGGGTCAGAGCCAAACCCTCCCCAGGACCCAGACCGCCTGCTAAAACCTCACTGTGTGATCCCCAGCACTGTCTCAGCAGGCAGCACAATGGGCTGTCTGTGCACCCAGAAACTCATGGAGCTTTAGCCACTAAGAATAACTTCAGTTTATTCTTACGGAGCAAGATAGCAGGGCCAAGGCTGGCACAGGCACACCATAAACACTGCTGCTCTCCTCGGCCGGCTGTGAATTACTGGCTGCTTGCAGGAAATCTGGGCAACACAAGGATGATAAAATCCCACGTGTTTATAACATGTAGTACAGACACAGAGGAATAGAAACAGAAGTAAATTTCTTGACTATTTCTTCTACAGCTTCTGTACAAGCATGTCAGTTACCTTTGGGATGAAAAATGTTAGCACAGAATCTGCTTTCAAAATACAGTCAGGAGGTGCAGCAAGAAAAGTCAACCATGGAGCTGTAACAAATGGTTCTTGAGGAGAATAATATGCCATGTTTTACATCTTGTATCTCCCAAGGGACCCAGGCACTGCCTCAGATCACAGCAAGCCTGCAGGCAGGCTGGCCTTCCTCCTGCTGCTGGAGCACCTCCTCTTCCGAGCCCCAGGGCTGTCCCAAGGGGCAGCCAAGCCCACTGCCGCACAGGGGCTTTCCAACATGATCCCCTGGGCTGGTTAATTCAGCATCACAGGGCAAGAATCACAGAAAGAACCTCTGGAGGTCATCATGCTCCCCTTCCTCTAGCAGGGCCACCAAGAGCACGCTGCCCAGAGTCATGTCTGAATCAAAATCATGTTGGCTTTTGAATGCTTCCAAGGATGGAGACTCCTTTCTCTAGTGACCAGTGGCAGGACATGGGAAAATAGAGTGAAGTTGCACCACAGGGGTGTCACTGGAACAGGCTCCCCACGGAAGTCACATCACCAACCCTGTCTGAGTTCAAGGAGGTTCTCAGTGAAGGTCTTTGTCACACAGTTTAGTTTTAGGTAACAATGAGGAGCAAGGAGTGGGACTCCATGACCCTTATGGGTCTCTACCAACTCAAGGCATTCTGTAATTCCATTCTGTAATTGTGTTTCTGCAGGGATCAGTCAAGTCTGCAGGCAAGGGCAAGGTTATCCTCACTTTTACGGCCAGACCACTGTGACCATTAAGTCTTTTCCAATCTTAAAGATTCTATGATTCAAAGTTTTGCCTAGAGCACAGCATGAGGCGAGACAAGGAGTGGGACTGATCTGTCCATGGCCAGCCCAAGAGCAAAGACACAAGAACATGCTGGTAGAAACCAGGGGAAATCCTGGTCCAAGAGCTCCAGGTAAATGCTGGGGAGAGCACAGCTCCACAGCTCAGACATGGATGCTAACCTCCAACACGGGCTCCAGGTGCCATCTCACAGTGAGAAATCTGCATTATTGATCCCACTAAACACTGGCACCTGCTGAGGCTCCTTCTTAAGTCACTCAGGTGTGTGGCTAAGTGCAAAGCCATAGAATTCCTAAATGGTTTGGGCTGGAAAGGGCCTTAAAGCCCATCCAGTGCCACCCCCTGCCACGGGCAGGGACACCTTCCACTATCCCAGGTTGCTTCAAGCCCCATCTACCCTGGCCTTTCAAGAATTCACAGAGCTAACACCTCTCTCCAGCAAAGGAGAATTTCTGCTTTACAAACACTTCTCAATCTGGCCCACAGTATCAAAAACTTCAAAACACAGCAGCAAAAGTTAGCCATATAGCAGATGTCCCTGGAAATAGAGGCATGAACTTCACCCACACTCTCTCCAAGCTCATCCAAAGATATCCAAGGTGCTGCAGCTGGTGGGAGCCACCTGAAGGAAGCTAATATTGTCCACAAAACACATATCTCAGGATGCTGCTGCCTGCCATATGGTCAGGAAATGAAAGGAGATAATGAGTGCAGGTCAGGACAATCTGTCTTTAAGTCAAGGCACATGCACAAGCTTTGCAGTTTGCATTAATATTAAAAAGAACCATACAGAAAAGGCAATGCAAGAAAAGTAAAAACAAATAAATCAAACACTCAACATAGTTTCAGCTGGTTTGTCACTGCCTCTGAATGATAAAAAGGCAAATGGCTGCAGAGCTGTCACCTCTACAGCAGGGAAGAGGTTTTCCCAATTCACAGGACAACCACAAGAGGAGACACTTTGGGAGGCAGGCTGACATTCTAGTGGAGCACACCTACAAAAGAGCTGGAGAATGGACAAGGGCCTGGAGTGACAGGACACAGGGAATGGCTTCCCACTGCCAGAGGGAAGGGACAGATGGGATATTGGGAAGGAATTGTGAGGGTGGGCAGGCCCTGGCACAGGGTGCCCAGAGAAGCTGTGGCCGCCCCTGGATCCCTGGAAGTGTCCAAGGCCAGGCTGGAGAGGCCATGGAGAAACCTGGGACAGTGGAAGGTGTCCCTGTCTGCGGCAGGGGATGGGGCTGGATGAGCTTTATGGTCACTTTCTGTGATCTTACACAATACTGTATTCAGCAGCCAGGCTTTAGGGACTGACTCATGCCCCCTTCCTGGACCTAATTAACTCAGACCCTGCTTCCAAGCACTTCAATGCCTGCAGGAAGCTCAGGCTCTTCACCCCATCCCGTCTTCACTGCACTGTCAAACTGAGTTTGGTGTTTGGGGCCTGACCCTCCCTCTGCAGTCCATCTAGCAAGGAATTCGCAGCCCCTCCTCCTCACCACCCAAGCAGGCAGAGGTTGTGCAAGGCACCAGCCAGGGTGATGCCCAGGGTGCAGTTTGTTCCGCTTGTCACACTCCACAAAGTGGCACAGCCAGAGGATAAAGCACCTGAGTTAGTCACAGACTCAGGAATATCAGATTTTTGCCTTTTCAAGGATCATCAGAGCTTCAGAGAACACCCATGAAAACCCAGACAAAACTAATTTAACCTTCCATATCCTGGGATCAAGGAAGCAGCAACAAAAAAGCAGAACTGAAGTGCCAACACTGGAGATCTGACCAGCACTTCCCTCTCAGAATCAGCAATTTAATAACCCAACCAAAGCACCATCCCTGAGAACCTACAAGACACACCCACAATACAGAGTATTTAACAACATCAGACCAGACATCTCCCCTGCTCCACTGCAAATTCACAGCACACAAACATAGCAGGTTTCATTACTGTCTCCCTGGCACAGGCTTCCCTTGGCATAAAGGAATTTAAGCCAAACTTTGCTTTCACCAACACTAAACTAACACTTACAGTCATCAGTGAGTTATTTCAGAGTTAGACTTTGCTGAAGCCAGCATGGAACTTGAGACTTCATAATTTTGGCCCAATTTTCCTCAAGTAGCCAGTTCCCCTGGAAAACAGAGGTTCTCTGAATTGCATGGAATGGTACACTGCTTGAAAATAAATGGATTACATCATATTTGCTGGCAAATACCTGAAAATGTTTTATACATAATTAAGAGAATAGAAAAACAACTACTGCAGCCAAGCAGGGAAAAATATATTCAACCTTTACAGATGAAGTAGGGAGTTTTCCTGGATGTAATTCTGTCCATCCCATTTCCGATGAAGAAACAGCTGAAAAGGTGACAACCTCATATGCTGACAGGATTCTGAATAAGGGGAGAGGGAAAACACAACAATCACCATTCTGCTAGGATGAAATAATGAATTCACCAATTAAAATCTTCTGAAGTTTCTCCTGATAGATTTTACAGTGTTCCTGCTTTGAATGGCTGGGTGTGCCCATCTGCAATGTACCCCTGGGAATGGGGTGATGTGAATCACAGAGGTCAGAGGCCATGCCCAAAACCCACAGCAAGGGTCTCAACCCTGCACTGAGGCAGCACTGTAGCTTCATTTTGCAGAGAGAGAAACAAAACCAAAAAGATTAATGGATTTTCCCAAGTCACCAAAAAAAGGAGTGGGTGTCAGGGCTGGGAATAATAAAATAAGCTAACATTCCTTCCAAAATATACACTGAAATAAATGTCAGATATTCAGCTTTTGTAGAGCAGTTTACTTAGTGCATTCACAGAGTACTTGTCAGACTAGTGATAAATTTGTGGCCAATATCAAGAACAAATTTTCCTCTGTGTTGCTTTTAAGAAACTCCCACAAACTCACAGACAAAATCTCTCTTCCCATCCAAGTATTTTGCCTCCAGCACTGAAAAAAACCCTGGGTTTTTTGATATGAGATCCCTGATTTTGAGAGTTTAGAGTTTTAAAGCAGTGTAGTATTAGTACTGGAGAGAAGAAAAAAAATAAAAGCAAAGTATTCTACCTTAAATTCCAAATACTTTGGGCTAGCTAAAATTTCTGGATCTGAATCTCTTCCATTTGTGATCTCATGTTTCACTCAGGGATACAGAAACCCACAGGGCCTCTCCTATGGATACACATGTGCTGCACACATGGCTGCTGTGGGGTCAGCACACAGGACACACTACAGATGCCAGGCTCAGAACACACTGTCTCTTGGAAAAGACTGACTGGACTCAAAATGATGGAAAACTGGTGCTGTGCTGATGGCTGACTTAATGCTAAAGAGAAGACAAAGAAAAACAGTGAGGTCTTAACTCTGATCTTGTAAGCTAAAGGCTCTGCAGCCCTCTGCAAGTAATGCTGTACATTTCCCATCCCCAGCTAAGGAAATTGGATCATGGAATCAGAGGGACACTTGGTGGATGGGTTTGCATCTTCTGCACAACACAACATCACAATTCTCCCTTCTGCTGGTCTGCTCTCTTTGTGTGGATTTCAGGAGCAGTCACTGGAGAGGGACAAATGCCAGGGAGCATCCACTGAACCAGGCAAATTTCTGGGAGAGCCAAGCACTGAAGGCTGCATCAGCAAGTGAGGTGTGGAGAAGAATGCAAATGCACAGTTTAACTCTCAAAGGTTTAATCCTGACCACAAATGCACAGTTTGAGGATAGGCAGTTTTTTCCCTCATCACTGGATGTAAATAAAGAGAGGAAATGGGCACTTAAGTCTTTTAGTAGCCAGCTCCTAGGAAACATGGTAACTGGAAGCCCTGGAAAACGCACATGTGCCTTTATTCTGCAGAGCATGGCTCCTAACCACGCTGTTTTCCAACGGGAAAGATTCCCATCTTAGCTCTCCCCATCCCGGGGGATGAAGTGCATGAGATAAAGCTCATTCCAGCCCCAGCAGGTGTTGGACTTGTCTGGTCCCTCAGGGGACAGGGACATGTCAGGGACATGCTCTGGCCCAGGAGCCCTTGCACGCATCGCAGCACTTGTCCAGCAGCATTCCCAGGCCTGGACATCTCCGATCCCTGGGGCTCTCAGGCAATTGCAAAGGCTGGAAAACTGAATTTTTGGAATACCTCAGCACAAGGCATTGCCGTGGGAGGAATGAAAGAGCAGAGCATGTCCAGCTTCAAGGAACCCACAGTCCCTCTGCTGAGCATGCAGGAATTCAGTCCCAGGCTCTCCTTCTGCCAGGGGTAAACACCATCCTAACCCCAACCTCAGCACTGCACAGGGAATAGCAGATAACATGCCACAACTTCTTGAATACTAGAAAATATGCACCCACAGACAAAATAACATGACTGTCTTTGAAGGCTTCAGGGTTTACACAGAGATGTGAGGTATCAGCAGATAAATTGAAACCTAATGGCTTGCCTTATTTGCTGAAGCTATCAAGTTCCTTGGGAGTTGTGTTCAATAGATCATTTAATATAATCTACTGCACAGTGAAGGCAAAGCATCAGCTAACGGCCCCATATGGAATTCAAAGATTTAGCATCACCTGCTTGACTCAAAAAACCCAACAAAACAAAACCCACAAAAAACCTCCCAAAAAAACAACCCAAATCAAAAACTCACTGAAAAAAAGCTCACCAAACACCAACCCAAACAAAAAAACCTCCCAGCACTTAAAAAAAAAATTATTTTCATCTGAAACCATCTCAGATCCTTCTTCTAAAGCCTTTTAAATAATTCCTCGATAGCTCCATCTCAAATCCATACAATAGCAACAACTGATGTCCAACATCAGCTTGCAAGGGAACACCTGATATATCACAGAAATACCAGGCCACTAGAGGGATTCCTTAAATACATGAAATAAAGACAGTTCATGGAAAAACTGAGAGGCTGGTTCTGTCTCCTTTGAGAAACCATTCTGCTCTTAAACTTCTGCCAGTTTATCAGTGGCTGCAGTTGGGTGGAACTCTGGTTTTAAAGAATTTCATTAACCTCTTCAGCTCATGCAACTCAGTATGAGATCTAATGAGCTGAAATCTAGGGGTTTGGGCAAGTATATTCTTAACTTCTATGCCAGCACAGAACTGGAAGAAATATACTTCTGCTGGGTCAGCAGACCTGGAATAAATGCATTTACCTGAGGAAAGGCTGGAGGTTAGATCCAGCTGTGTGTCCAAACTATTGGAACCAGATGTTTTCCTTAACCTCTGGGTTATCCCAATGGTGTCCTTGTAGTACCCAACAAGCCCCACATCTGCAGGTCAGCTTTGACAGGCGGGCAATTCCTGCACCATCATTTCTCCTTGGAGATCTCACTCTATTGGAGAGATAAAAGACTGAAGCACATTTCTCCTCATCAGACCTCTGTGGGACACTGGCTTTATTCTGGCTGTCACCTGTCATTCTGAGCCACATGCTCCACGAGCAACAAGTTCTGCACCTTGCAAAAGTGCAACAGAGCAAACCTGGAGGTGACTGAAGCTCTCCACAGGCACAATCAACCAACATGAACTGCTGACTGTAGAAAAGAAACTCCTGCTTAGGCCCAGCCTAGCCCTGAACACATATTCCTCCCCTTAAATCTGCACCACATCTACAAAGACTGGCTCATCCAAAAATCCAGATGGGAAGTTTGTAGGCAAGGCTGCTGGAAGCACCACTGACAGCAGCTCAATTCTTGCTCTGTGAAACAGAGCTTCCTTCAAGGCTCAGGTATTAGCCAAAAAATCCTGGCAGCAGCTTTCGTTTGTATTAAGTCAGAGCAGAGTTCTGCCAGCAGACAGCCATGAGCTCACTAGTCTGAAAAAACATCTCATTGACAAGAGTTTTTGTGGAAGCAATAACTTGTTTGTGTGAGAAATAAAGGGAGAAGGGGGAGAGAGTGTATGTTAGGAGTGATAAAACATGTATCACAAACACACTCAGTAACTTAATTTCCATTTAAAATTCCATATGGTAATTTCCATTGAAATCCTGCTTCAAGTAAAAAAATTGAACTTAAAAGAAATCATAAATTAAGAGACAGTATTTAGCACCAGTGACATTTTCATATTCCAGTCACACACACTGAACTTATTTCAGACTGGTGTTTTGAAAAATGAGTGCAACCATAGTCTCTGACAGCCAAAGCTGGAGGAAGAAAATATTTGAGGAGGCAGAAGACCCAAAAGCAATTATTATTCTCTACCAACCAGTTTAGAGGAGGCTGGGTAGGCTCCTCCAAATCCATGGAGCCCATCTCAGAGACAAATAAATGGAAACTCCATCCAGATCTTGCTACTGAAGGAGCACATATCATCGGGAGCAAACACCAGCAGCATCCAGAGCCTGATTCATGGGAGTGAGTCAAGTCATGCTAAGGGAGTCAGACTGGGAAAAACGAGCACAGCACTGGGCTGCTGCTCTGTTGCAGGAACTGGTTGTGCTAAACCAGATACAAATGGCACAGAGCACATGCAGTGCCGGGTCCCTACCAGCAGCTGGCTTTTCTAAACCTCCAGGGCCTGAATAACCTGCTCATATCTCAGTTAACAGCAGCTTGGAGCTCCCAGCCCCAAACCTCACCTAAGCTGTCCTGTGTAGCAAAAGGGACAGAAAGGATTCATCTCTACCAACATCCCACTCCCATCTGAAAGTGCTCAAGGAGCTGGAGCCAAGCCAAACTAGAGAAGCTGTGGAGTTCCAGGCACTGAAAGTGCAGAACTCCGGCTAAAGGACTGACAGAAACCCTCTGCACACACTGAGAGAGAAAAATGCCATCCAGCCAAAACACCAATCTGCTTCCCAACTCCAAATCTTACTCCAAATTAACATCTCCAAATCTTACTCCTCACCACAAGCCTCTAAGGAACCCCAGCTCAATCAGGGCCATCACAAGGTCATGCCAGACACTCCACTGTCAGCCCTTTTCTCCATCTGTAGGATCTGCAGAAGTGACTGGAGCTCTCAAAGTCTTCCCACTCCCAAGCCCTAACCTCCCTTTAATCCCTCAGGCAGCAAGGGATCCTGTCCATAACACAGGAGATTATCCAGCCTTGCTCCCTACTGACACCACTGCTCCTCCTGACTTTGTAAGCCTGTACAACCCACCAGTGAAACAGATCCTTGAATATTTAGATTTCCAAACCTGAAAGCTATTCCAGCTATTTCTCCCACTGGTAATTCTAGCCAACTGTATCCAAGAATTAAGGAGCAATAAAATACAGGCCAGCAGTTCCTGAAGACACTAGAACTCCCTTTAATCCTTCAGTTTACAGAAAAGAGAAAGAGCTTGCCTTTTACTGTTTTTCCAAAATGAAAACATAAATCTTTACCCTAATTATGCGGTTCCTATGCTAACATATATTTTAATGTCTTTTTTAAATTAAGATTTTTGTTAGTCTAGTGTAGTGACTTTTGCATGTAACTGCTGTGCTTTTCACTGAACTGTAAATATTTTTGCCATTGTCTTTATGAGTTATGGTGTTAATTACAAGTTCTGGTTAGACTAAAGGAATGTATTTGTTGTCTTCATGTAAGAAAAAGCATTTGCAAGAGTAAGAACACACCCTCAATGAACCACAAGGGAGGCTCCCAGCATTAAGGACACACTCTGGGACACCCCAAGGAAAAGGCAAAACAGCTCCCTGGAGCACAGAGCTCAGCACCTGCTCTGGAAACATGTTTCCATCTCACTCACACACTTTGTTTTTCTGGTTCTCTTTTTGATGCAAAGAGGATGTAACATTCCTGCTTCCTCACAAGAACTGGGTATGACTGATGGACAGAGAAGAGTCTTGCTGCAAAGCTTCACTGGCCATGTTCCTCTTTGCCTCCTAGACACAAACTGTGGGGACAGAACAGACCTCTGGCAGCTTCTCCTGTCCAAAATCACATGTCCCAGCTGACATCTTTTTATGACCTGCCTGAAGCAGGCTTTTGGTTAGTTAATGATACAGCAGTCCAGCTACAGGACTTAAGTTCACTTGGCTGAAGTCTGGTAGGGAATAATTTACATGTTTGAGCTAAAAACCAGAGGGAAAAAAATCAACCAACCAACAAGAAACCCAAAACCCCAACAAAGGGTTTGCATTTGTCAGAGTTTTAATCTGACAATTCACAATTAGCAGTTCAAAGTAGGAATGCTGGAAAACAGCCTTTTTCTCCAATCCTGAAATGGTTTGGGTGAGAAGGATCCTTTAAATGTCACCCAGTCCAACCACCCTGCAATGAAGAGAGAATCTTCAACCAGACCAGGTTTCTCAGGGCCCCATCCAACCTGACCTTGAATTTTCACAAGTACCTTATAAGAATGACTGAAAGTACTGAGGAAATAGCTAACAACCTTAAATTCTCATTCTAGCCCCACAGGTACAACACAGCACCCATTTTAAGAGCAGATGCTGAGCTGCTAACTGAAGGTTCTGACCTGCTAATTGAAGAGATAAGCACCTGCTATCAGCTTCAGGATATAAACTAACCCTTCACTGGTAATACAGCCTCACTGTTGCCACTGGGTAAAGTTCAAACCAGGCTGCAGCCACACATAGCCTTGCCCTGTGCAGAGAGATCAAAGAGCAAAACTAAGCAAGCAATCCTTTTAGAATCAAGGGAAGCCTGAACTCTGTACACTGTGAGGAAAGGACAAAAAAAAGCATAATTATAAATAATGTTTTTCTTCCTTACAGGAAAAAAATCTTTAAAGAAGCAAAACAAAAAAAAAATCTAACAAAAAAATCCCTTTTGGAGCTGAAGCCTTACAAAACTAATGTGAAAAAGCTTAAATGAGCCCTACCATGGCACTGTAGTGCCACATGGACTCCCGCTATCTTCTGCTTCGGCATGAATTTAGATCCTCATGAGTTCCAGGGGGACAGCCTCAAAATCCTCCTCCAGATCAAGATCTGCTTATCTTTATAGCAGGTGTGCCATTCCTATCAGTCCATCCAGACAGAATGAAATAGCTGGAAATCTATTTATTCCATGTATTATAGCCACTCAGGCACCACGGATGATACAAAGATCTCATCAACACCTATGTTTTAACAGATCCCTGGAAAAAGAGCAAGGACAGACTTTGGTGAGGGCATATTTCCAAAACAACATTATCAGCTTTCATGCTCAGTTTTACCTGATTCTACAGTTAGTTCCATGTTAGAAAGGGGAAAAACCACACTGACTACTTAAACAGTTGGTCATAATGAAAGCAGCCTTCACTTCTGAGTAAGCTTTCACTTCCCAAAATGTCTAACAGCTACCTCAAATAAACAACCACTTCTCCCAAAGAAATACAAGAAATTCTGCTTCATAGGCCATTAGCATAATTTCAGTCCTAGGCACTGAATTCAGTCTCTGAAATTTAGCTGGTTTTTAGCAGTGCAACATCATGTCAAGAGGAGGAACAATGTGTTCTGTTGCAAAACTTTATCACAACCTAAGTGGTTCACATAAAACTTTCATGACAGAACTCCATTTGAAAGTATGTAGCAGATCCATAGTCAAATGGAAAAAGTTTAAAATCAAAATGCTGTTATTAGTCTCCCTGTCAACTTCTGCAGAATGAAAACTGGCATCATTTTACAGTAACAAAAGTGCTCTGGCCCAAAGACACCAGATACACAGACAAATGTTAATGCCTACACACACAACAAAACTAATCACTTCATGCTTAAAATCTGGTTCAGGCACTGTATGAGGCAAATTGTACACAAAAAAAAGGAAAAAAAGAATTGTATTTTTATTAAGTATGAATTTATTAGCAGTGCCACATGCCTGTATGAAGGAGCTGAGCATTCTACAGAAAAGGGCAGAGAATCCACTTCATCAGAGAACACCAAAAATTTTTTGATTCCTATCTCTCTTTACCCTGAAATTTTGGTGCATGTGGGTCCCATTTAGCTGTAGTCCACCCTTGGCCATAAGCACCATCAACATGTACAATGCTTGACCAGAATAAAGGAAATGAGATGCACAGAAATAGACTGCAATAATACCAAGTCTGAGACATCATGCCACAGGAAGGAAATTCCAGGTTCTGACAGACAGCACCCCACATCATCTCGGTCCTCCCTCCACCCTGCAGCCCAGATGGGCCTCCTGGGACGAGAGATGGCAGCAGTGCTGGGCCATGCTCTGCACACCATGTGCATCACAGATCTGGTTTTAGGCAATCCTGACCCAGTGCAGGAAGATTTTAGTCCCAGGGGACTCAGATAAATAATTGCAGGTATGTGATAATTCATGTAAGAGATCAAAAGCTCTTCCATCCCTGGCTCAGCACAAATCCCTGGTTTGGTCTCCTCACAAAGGGCCCTGCCAAATCTCCCAGGGATTGACCTCTCTCCAGCTGCACTCAGTCACCTTGGGTCCCTTCCTCAGCAATCTGGCAGTGACCAGACAGCTTTCTGAGAAGATGATGTGTTCCATTTAACAGAAAATTGGAAAGAAAAAGGAGAAAAAGTGGTTCAAACAACAGCCTTTATCCCAAAGGTCTGCCACCCTCAGCCCACATGAATTTCCAGGATAGTCCTTGACAGTGACAGGCTGCCCAAGGATTGCAGAGTCCCCATCCCTGGAGACATCAAAAGCCTGAACTGAAACAGTGCTCTGCCTTCACCAGAGCTGGCTTTGGGAGCAGCCAGCCTTTGGAGGTGTATCCCAGCACTAACCAGCCCAGGAGATCCATGCATTAGCTCAGGTGGAGAAGCACTGGGCAAGGGGAAAGGGCTTTGTCCCTGTAACATGAAAATGACAGCAGGAATTGGGCAGGTTCCCCCTGGATCAGACCAAACTGATCCCTACTCCCAGATTCACCAGAAATGAGGAGCTGAAATAGCTGGTGTACAAGCAAAATTGACTTCTTTATTATTATTTTAAAAATTTTTTAGATTTTTTTTTTGAGGAGGGGCAAATTAATAGGAGCATTCAACAGCCAATATTGGCTGCAGCTGGTCCTTGGACCCACAGCTGCCTCCCACCTTCCCCCCAGCTGAAGGAGGTTCAAAAGACAGGTCAGTGCACAGCCTGGGCAGCCTGGAGTGGATGAGGAATCCCAACCCTGTGGGAAAGGCAAGGAAGGGATGAAATGGGATCCTGCCCTGGGCAGGAATGAACTAGATGAGTCCTTGAGGTCTTTTCATCCCGACTTTGTACATATTAAAAGAGACCAAAAAAAGCTTGAAAGCTAGATCTTCCTGACCTTTGAAAATATCCAAAGGCTTATCATAAACAACAGCCTCTGGTACTGAATTCTGCCTGCTGTTTCTTTTGGGCAACAGATTATTTTATTGGATTCCAGTCTCTAAACCCACAGCCTGCACTACAAGGCACCAGGCAGCCCATGACACAAGGGACAGACACACAGATAACAGGGTAGACCCCTGTCTCAAAAGGTGGGTGCCAAAAGACAGCAGCCAAAATAAATAGCTGCATTTTCAGAGAGACAGACCATGCAGAATTCAGGCATAAAAAAAAGATTAAACAAACACACACAACGTACTATGCTCACTAGTGCCACAGAACTCCTACACATTTTAAGACATCAGTTTTATGGTATTATCCCTGTACCTCTGGAGGGCTATTTATTCATTTTATGGTGATAACAAATTATTTTTGCCTTTTTTCTTTTATCCCAACATTCACACTGCTGTCTACTAGACCCCAATATAAAGTGTGGGACAAGATGCTTTTTAAATGTCATCAGAAAAGCATCAGAATCTGGCAATTTGTGACTACAGCAGGGAAAAATAAAGAAACTCCTGCTACCCTGCACATTGCCATCACACAGCTCACGCCTCTTTTATGGCTTCTCTGCAGAACTGCACAGTTTTTAGCTGAAGAGTGGTTTGTGTCTTGCCATGCAGAACCTCAGCAAGGCACAGAAGCAATTTTTGGCTTCCCTTCAAATGTTTCTACTGAGTAATTTCATGGTGCCATTTGCTTCAGTTTGCCAAGACTGAGATGAGGGAGAGAAGCCCAAAGGCCAAAAAAAAAGTGATTATGGATATTGGGAACAGTTCTTTAGCCTTCTCTGGTTTTCAATTTTTAAGTAATTTTTCTGCATCTTGGTGTAAAAATGACCTTAGCAAGGAAGTATTTATAACTGACATTTCTTGATTCCTCTATCTCCAGTCTTGATAAATTCAACAATCTCATGTAGGTTACTTTACCCTTCTACCCCTATTTCCCCAGCAAGAAATTGGAAGTATTTACTCCTATTCTTTCTTTTGATGCAGTCATCTAAATGCAAGTTCTCTGCCAGCAAGACTCTCTGCAACATCTTGCACAACAGGAACATCACCTTAATTGCATTTCTAAAGCTGTGCAAATCCCATCTTACTCTTGCCCCCTCTTAATCTATGACTGTTATTAAAACTACATAATAAATAAATTTAAAGTATCTACAAATACAAACAGGAAACTAAATCCCACTAAAATTCACTTGAAATTCACTAAATCCCATTAAAATTCACTTGAAAAAGTCAATTTCACTTGTACTTGGCTATGATGAGCCAAGTACAAGTGAAATTGACTTTTTCAAGTGAAAAGTCAGTTAATTTCTAAAACCTATGTTTTACTATTGCCAGATGGAAGTCACAGCACAGGTGAGCACGCCTGAAATGGATGCAAAACACCAGTGGACAGAAGCAGGAGAGGCAGAGCCAGCAGACTGGAATGTCAGCATTCCTAAGTGACTAATAATGACCATGAAGATTAAAGTGACCTCGTTGTGCAAATGGAGACAAGGACAGAAAACACAGGGTGCTTGAAAGCCAACATTTCTCTGAGAGTAATAACAGCCATTAAAGTTTTAAATGATCCCTGCATCTCATTGGAGTTTGCCCTCTATGTGGAATTTTTTCACGTTTGAAAAGTAAACCACAAAAGAATAAGAAAATGCTCAGATATCATCAACTAGTTCCAGTCTAATAATACAATTATGAAATACAATTATTACACTGATCTCATCAGCTTCTATTTTTAGCTTCAACCAGTTCTTTTAAGTTGAAACTATTTCCTCACTGGAGCTGTGTTACAGTACATCCACTCATCTCTCAACTGGGATTTATCCCATCTTTCCACCTGGCTCACTATTGTTCACATTATCACTTCCGAAATATAAGTATACTCTGATCCCCAAAGCAGATTTTCAAGCACAAAAGGACCTAATTACTGCTCCCAAGCACCAACTCATTTATGCAGGCATTCCATCCCCAGGTTACTAAGAGAGGAGAGAGCAGATGACCCACTAGGATGAAGCAGAAGATGAAATTACAGGCAACTTTCTTTGCTATACCATCACTTAATCTGAGACTAAGGAAAGTGAAAGGCAATGTGATAAACTGCTGAATACACACACTTTCAAAAGGCTGTCTATTGCAGCCAAGACGAACCTTCCTGACAAGCAAACACTCCGTACCTGTAACTGACCAATCTCAAATAAACACTCAGCATTGATAAAGCTCAAAACAAAACCCCACAACCTCGCACACTAAATAAAAGAGGGTTGGGGCACACTGACACTGTAACTTCTGGGTCCCTCTTGTCCAAGATAAAGATCTCTTTCCCTCCCTTTGCAGTTCTCCAAACCCAGCACAAACAATGCTGAACACTTTCCCTTCGAGTTTCCCAGCTGTGCTGGGAGCTCAGGGAGCTCTGGGAGAAGCCCAGCCACATGAGCAGCACATCAGAAGAACCTTTGTGGCTATAAAAAGCTGCACTTACATCCCACAGCCAGGTTCTCTTTTCAGGTTCTCTCCTGTTGTGGCACTTGGGTCCCACAGCCAGGTTTCCTCTTTAGGCCTCTCCTGCTGTGGGCCTCAGCCTGTTTCCCTCAGCGCGGGGTATTTGGGCTCGGAGGGGACAGCTGTGACCCTTCCTCCTCCACAAGAAGGGACAGCTGCTCCCCTCAGCATTGCACCTCCATGGTGACATGGGACCAGATCATGTTCTGTGGCCAAAGCAGGAGGCTGCCATTCCCCGTGAAGCAGGGGACTGCCATTCCCCCTGGCCTGGCCGGCTCCAAGGGCTCCCAGGCCACCAATGGCCAAGTCTGTCAGCAGGGCCAGCACAGAAACCTGAGCTGTCCCACAGAAATTCCCAGCTGAAGTCACAGCACAATCCCGGGATGACCCTGTCCCCGGCAAGGACAGCTGGGGTTAACACAGGCCAGGGAGCAGCTCGGATGCATTTCCTGATTCCCGGGAGGGAATCTCGAGGAGGGAAGGAAGGGTTTAACTGCACAGCCATGGAGGGAAGGAAGGGTTTAACTGCACGGCCATGGCTCCTCCGTGCCAGCTGGCCCCAGCCCAAATGGCCTGCAAGGCTCATTAGGAGCCGGCAAGCCCTCCCAAAGCTGCTCACAATCACTTTCAGAATTAAGTCATAACTAAGAGCAAAGGTAAGACTTTTGCTCAGTATCAGGGTAACAAAGCTTGGGATTAATTGATACAGACTACACAAAAGAAATTCAGTGTCTGCTTCAAATTCATTATCTCATAACCCATCTTTACTGTCACTCATAACGCTTCCCTCCTAGAAATCTGTCAGAAGAATCCACTGCTCAATTTCAGCCCTCCAGCTACACAGAGAGAGCATATGGGAGCTTGAGAGATGATTTACGGTTTCAGTTTTCATTCTCAAGATCTATGGTTGGGCATTTTAAAATGCTGACTTACTCAAGAAAACGCTGAAGTAGGATATAAGTGGCAATGGAAGAATGCAAGTCCATGACAAACATCACTCCCCTGCCCTCCTATCCCAGTAACACAGGGACACAGGTAAATCTTGGCATTCATCTGTTGAAAGGACTGTCTCTGAAACACAAGATGCTTCCAGAAACGGTCTGAATGGTTTTACTTGTTCTCAAGAGACTTTACAGATATCGTATGTGAGCTTGCTCTGAGTGGGTACTTTGTGTCCTGAAGATTCTGGAAAAGCTCAAGTCTTACTGAGGAGCAGAACTAAACCTCTCCAAGGAACCACTGCCACCCCACAGGTACCTCTCACTCTCTGTGGCAACTCAGAGCATCCTCAGAACTTCTCTTCCAGTAGCTGTGACAATTTCAGTCACTCTCATTTTATAAATCTTGACATTTTCATCAGCAGATTTTCCAGCTTAGCCATGCCTTGTATCTGTGTGCAATCCTCTTAAAAAGGGAGTGATTTCTTATAAGAACCTTAGCATATTTTAAGCTAGGTTAAAAGTAAGTCCCCACAATACTTTCACACAATATTGCAGTGACCTTAAGTCTAGTGAGGATAATACAAGTAATGTACTAAAAAAGTTGTAGAGTTAACCAAATATCTGCAGGACTTAAAATCCCCCCCCAAAACTTATTTGCACTTGTACAGCAAGAGGCGTTTTGAGATATGCTCTGCTTTGGTGATCAGGACTGCACCTACAACTCCCACAAGTTTTTATAAACACCAAGCTCAGCTGAATCACAGGCCATGTGGGGTCTGATAATATCTGGTTTTATACACATCTGCTATGAGGAAATCTCAACTGGCAAAATTCCTACTGTTACAAATGAATGAGGAGTCACAGATCTACACAGAGAGGAATGTGAATTTACCCACTGCTACACACCAGCTTGTGATTCCACACCACACTTGTGTGGCACCTCGAATCTGGCCTGATAGCACAACTTGCTTTTTACACCTGCAACACGAAAAGAAGGGGGGGGAAAAAAAAGAAAAAAAAGACGAAGATCCATGCACTGACGTATTGCAGAGCCCCGTACTTGGAGACAAATTACAGCCATGTTACTGAAGCACACACAGAAACATCTGTTTAATGACATTTCAGTGATGTGACTGAGGGGCAGGTCCTCTCCACGCCCCTTCAAAGTAAAACGAAACTTTGACTTTTTAAGTTCACCACAGACTTCAGCGAACTTTTGATCAGGCTCTACAGAGAAAAAATAAACTCTGTTTGGGGTTCTTCCAAGCGATCCTGTTCCTCCCAACACTTATGTCAGGATGAAACATTATTTTTTTCCTTTGTCTCCTCGCAAAGGCAGATTGACCAGTTCCCAAACTGCTCCAATTCCTCCATCCCGACCCCTGTTTGACCGCCGCAGCTGCCCCCATGCTGCGATTTCTGAATACATCTTTTAATCCATCTTCCAGCCTCCAGCCTGGCAACAATGCTCCTTTCAATGCCCACCAGCACCTACCCAGCCCGCCGCTCCCCAGCCCTGGAACATCCCGAGCAGCTCCCACAAAGCCCGGGATTTACCAGCCGGGAGCCGGCCCCACGCTCTCCGTGCCTGTGGATTTGGACACATGCTCCGGCGCTGAATGTTCCCAGGCTCCAGGCCAGCTCTGCTGGGATAACTCATCTCCCTGCGGCTCCCGGCGGAGACACCGCGCTGCCGACACGCGGGGGGACCGCGGAACGGGGGCCGAGCTCTCAGCTCTCCCCGGCCGCCACAGCACAGCCGCGGCTCCAGGGCTGGGCGCAGCCGCCGCCCCTCCGCGCTGCCCGGTCCCGCAGAGTCCGCAAACCCCGCGGAGCCGCCTCTCCCCTCCCCGGCCGCCCCGACCCTTACCAGAGCGCGATGCGGCTCTTGGGGTAGCTGAGCCTCTCGATGCAGCCCAGGACGTGCGGCAGCGTGTGCGCGGCGTTGCGGGCGAGGATGGCGAGCAGCACGGTGGGCTGCAGCAGCGGCGACTCGGGCAGCGCGGGCTGCTCGGGCCCCGGCGGCTCGGGCGGCTCGGGCGGCTCGGGGGCGGCCCCGCAGCCGCGCAGCAGCGGCGGCAGCAGCAGCAGCAGTAGCGGCGCGCTCGCAGCCATGATGGGCGGGCGAGGGGCAGCCGCGGAGCCGCCGGCAGGCAGAGCACAGCGGGCTCCGGAGCAGGGAACGCGGGAGGAGGAGGGGCAGGCTCGGCACGGAGGAGGGAGAAGGGGAAGGAGGAGCCGAGCGGCGCCGCCGCCCGCCCTGCCGGCCCCGCTTACCGCCCCCGGCGCCGCCCGGACCCCGCGCTGCCGCCGCGACCCCAGGTGAGAGCCGGTGCCCACCCGGGAGGCTGCGGTCAGCGCAGCACCCGCCGTAAAAGCTGCAAAGCCCTCATTTCTCCACCCGAGTTTGGGGCTTTAAAGAGGCTTTCGGAGTGTTGCTGCTAACGCTGAGATGTCCCTTTGTTCGAGGCTTACGTGAAGATCTCACCCTCATCCTTTCCACGCAGGTAGGGAATTAAAGTAGGTCTGAGCTTTCATATCAAGAAGTTTTTGGCAAACATCCGCGGGATGTCCGTACGGAGCAGCCGCACACCCCACACCCATCCCACGCTGCAGGAGGGATGCGCTGCTCCAGCTCGAACGCATCTGGAAGATTAATATGGTGGAGTCATAGAAAGGACCTTCAGGACAATCTCATTCCAACCCCTTGCCATGGCAGGGACACCTTCCACTGTCCCAGGTTGCTCCAAGCCCCATCCAAGCTGACCTCGGACACTTCAGGGACAGGGCGGCCACAGCTTCTCTGGGCACCCTGTGCCAGGGCCTCTCCACCCTCACAGGAATGAAATTCTTCCTAATATCCAATATAAATGTACTGTCTGTCAGTGTAAGGTTGTTCCCCTTACATCCTATCACTATCTGCCCATTTTAAAAGCCACTCTCCCTCTTTTTGTAAACCCCTCTCATATACTGGAAGGGGCTCAAAGGTCTGCCTGGAGCCATCTCCTCTCCTGGCTGAACAACCACAGCTTTCTCAGCACCTCTTCTTTGAAGATAGGAAATACAGGGAAGATTTTTCCCTCTACTTCATTGACTTACCCACCATGGAAATGTTCCCATGAATAGACTGATGGCAATTTAGCATAAAAATACATAAAACATATTCCAGCAATTAAAATTATTGGGTCATGATCTTAAAGGGGGCATAGTAATTACAGTTCTCTTAGAAGTTAATAGGATTTGGGCATGCTAGACCCTTTTCAAGATGAAATCTCTAATTAACTCTAAGGGCCCCATCACAGCATATTTGGGTTTTACTGTGGAAGTTTCTCCAAGGTGGACAGACCCACTTTGAGCAGGTGTTGCTGTTGGCTGTGTGCTTGCAACACTTAAAAAGGAGGAAACCTTTAGCAGGCAAACAATTGTTTAATTATCCATAGTCTCACTGTGAATTGCTTGCATCCAGGCAGTAAATATAAAAATATACACACTGACATCATATATATAGAGTTAATACTTGCTCCTCTTTGCTTATAGAATCTAATTTATCACACACACCAAATTATATTGTCTCAGTTTCCTGAGCAGATGACTTCCCAAAAAGGATCATTCTAGGAAACTTCAATAATGAGTCTTCAGGGGTTATAGAATCATCTGCACTAAAATTTGAGAAACTCTCTCAGTTTGTCCTCATCTTCCTGGACAATTAGCACAAATGTGTGGCTCCTGTTTGCCCTTCAGATGCCTTTATAATTGTCCTTCTAGAATGATACATTAATGAGGCTTTTCTGTGATGGTTAGTTTGCCACATGTTGCTTTTATGCTTGGATTCATTATCCAAATAGAAGGAGCAGCCTTGCAGCGGGTGGGAGGTGATTAGAGTTCCACAGGAGCCAGCCCCATCCACACACACGGAATTCCCCTGCTGTCCCCGGGAGCATTTGGAGGGTGGGGACTAACCCTGCCAAATTGTTCTTTATATTGAGGGGGAGGGCTGGAAGCTGGCATTTTCCATCCATGGACACTCATGCTGGGTCACAGGCCCGATTTTAGGATGTTTCAGCAGAAATAAGCCCCTCCTCTGCCTGCCTTTGCCAGAGCTCTGAGTGCGCCTTTCCCCTGCGCAGCTCTTGATGTCCTCAGTGAAATCTAAACTACCTTCAGCTCTTTTCACACTCCTCTATTTTGGGAGCAGCATCAGAGCCATAACGATTTGCTGGGGGCAAATGAAAAGACTCCAGCAGCATCCCAAAGCCAGTGATTTGCTCTCCAAAGTGATGTTCCCTTGCTCACACAAATCCCTGGGCTGGCTGGCTGCCGTGGAGCACAAAGAGTGAGAGCAGCAGAAGCCTGAAACATGAGATGTTGTTCTTCCATGCAGAAGGGAAAGGAGTCAGCTCAGCTTCATCTCTCACTCCCAGTCACACACAGCTGGGCAAAGTTTGGAGAGCTCAGGTAAGCTGTTACCTGACAATTCATGTCATTCCAACACCTGTAAATGTGTATGACTCCATGTCCACATACAAGGAAATCTGTACTCATTCTGACTTCTTTCTTGGTGACCAAAACTATATCCTGTGGGGTTTTTTAAGCTCAGACTCCATCCTGCTGTGACAAGACAATGAGCCATTCTGTGATAAAATATTTTAGCTTTGGGGAAGAAACGGCTTTTTGCACATGTAAGTCCCGCAGAAATCAATTTAATCCATTTGTTTCAGCCTCCTCCTATGTAACACCAAACAAGGAGATTCCAGCTATGACAGCTGTCTCTGGCAGAGGCATAATCCCTCGGTTTGGCAGGTGACAAATTCTCTCTGAGGCAGATTTCTTCTAAATTGTTTCCCACATTGAGGAAAACAGAGGTTCCATCCTGGTGATGTAATTGACTCATATAGAGATTGATGTGGATCCATCTCCTTTCACTTGGTTCTTCACTTCTAAGAACTCAAATCCATCCAATTATTTTCCCAGCAGCTGAGTGAACCCCTGTTGCCAACTCTTCCATGAAAGTCTTGGAGACTGGATTTTTTTATCCATCTAGCTATCTATTCTGTGCCCAGGGAACTGAAGTGCTGGCTAACACAATACTTTATAAACAGCCAGAATGGCTGCTCAGTTTACCACAAAATTCCTTGAATTAGATTGGCCCAAATATGACTTCATGTGCCTACAAACCACGCACAATTTATGTTGCATACATAGAGACCAATTTTCACTGATGCCGTATTATAGAATAGCCAC
The DNA here is from genome assembly GCF_028551555.1 of Melozone crissalis. Lineage (NCBI taxonomy): Eukaryota > Metazoa > Chordata > Aves > Passeriformes > Passerellidae > Melozone > Melozone crissalis. Next base: position 9,582,145 of record NW_026535823.1, on the reverse strand, counting down.
TGTTTGAAATTCATCAGAAGAGTCACCGAGGCAGATGGAGCTGAGATAGATGGAGCTGATAAGCCAGACCTAGGACACTTGGCATTAGGCAAAGTCAAAGATATTTCTAATGAAGCAATCCAAGGTGCTTTTAATGGCAATACCTTGAAGGCATGTCCCTTATGCAGTCTAGCAAAGCTCTGGACACTGCAGATTGATAACGCTTTGGAGCCTTTAAGAGAAGGGACCGTGAAAGTACATGTTTATATATATATTTTTATATATGTTCATATACATGTTTTATATATGTTTATATGTATATAGGTAGGACCGGAGCGGCGGCGGAACGATCGTGGCGGTGCGGCAGTTTCCGGGAGCGCTGTGCTGCGTGCGCCGCCCGGAGTGAAGCCGCGTTGCACACAGGGAGGGCAGCATGGAGCCGGCGGCCGGGCCGGGCCGGAGGGGCCTTTGCCCGGCTCCGGGGGGCACCGATCCGGGCCAGGGCTGCTCTGCGGCCAGGAGGGAGGAGAAGGCACAGGGCAGCTGGTCAGGGGCGGCTGGCGGCAATTGGATCACGGCTCACCCCACGGTAGGCCGGGGCGAGGGTCCCGCTGTCTCTCGGGGGTCCCGCTGTCTCTCGGGGTCCCGCTCTCCCGGCCGGACCCTGCAGGATTCTCCCCTCGAGGTGCACGTGGGGTCCCCCCAGGAAGGTTCTGCAGGGAAATTCCCATCTAATCGATGATATCGGGTTTATCGAGGGGGGCTCCGGCCCGTGGGGTAGCTGGGGAATGCCACTGCCAGCAGGGGAGGAGGTTTTAAATCATGGGATCCCAGCTGGGAAACGTAAATGCCTTCAACTTCGACTCCGTCTTAATTTTTACCACACCGAAAACATGGAGGTGTTTAATTTGGCCATCGTGTTACGTTGTGTTGCAGCAAAAATAGGTACAATTATATTTACCCCAACACAGGTAAAATTCCACAAAGCTAGAGCTGTTCCAGAAATAGTTGAGACTCCTCTTGTGTTTGTTTATTTTGCTGGCTTTTTTAAGCTCTAAAATATGGGGAATGTGGAAAAAGGAGCCTTTGAGATACTGTCAGGAAACAAATCCTGCTTTTTGATTGCCTTCAAACGGGTTTGAACCTCCAGTGGGTCTGCTGGTCTGTGCATTCTTAGTTTAACCTGTGCTTTCATTCATTAATGTTCCTCTCTGGTCTCAGTTCACAGAAATGATGTCACTGGATGTGTCTGACAGCACTCAAGTGTACGCTGCCTTTTTGGTGTACCTGGACCTCCTGGAAGGTAAATGGGGGAAGTGTCTGCATCCCAACCAATGCCTTTGCCCTTAGAGCTGTTAAATTCATTGTTTGCACTGGGACAGGACCTTTCCTTCCAAAGGCTTTGCTGCCCATTTTAAGAGTTTTGTGCTGGAAGTTTCTATCCTGTGCCTGCCTGGAGGCTGTGCAAAGATGAGGATCTGTTTCATCCAGCACTTCCAGGTGCAGGTGTTCAGGGAAAGGGCAGTCAGCAGGGAAATAAAAGCAAAAGAGGAGTAGGGGAAGGAAAAGGAATGTAGGAGGGTGAAGTGACAAGTTCAGTGGTTGAGCTTGTAATAGTCCTCACCTGCAGATTAAAGTGAAATTACTCAATCACAGTGTTTCACAAAAGTCACCATTCAGCACGTGGCTGAATGTTGTGTGCTGGCCTGTTTTGTGCTGGAATGTTTTCTGCAAAGGGCAGTGATTCCTCTAGCAAAAAAGATCATTTGCAAGTGTGGTAGTAGTAATTTATAACCATTGTAGTAATATGTAACAACATAGTAATTTATTCATTAAATTATAGGGTTTGTGCTTAGGGCCATGGCTGGTGGAGGACCTGGCAGTGTCAGGTCACTGCTGGGACTCCCTGATCTTGGAGGGCTTTTCTGGCCCAAATGGCCCTGTGAAATCCAGTGTAGTCTGCTGGTGTCTGCTCAGAGTGGAGCAGAGTTATGTGATATATAAACTTCTGCCTGGCTTCTTCCAAGTTGGCTTTATTGAAAAGGGACTGTGAGTAGGCAGCCAGCCAGGCTAAGAAAAATATTTCAGTTTTGCTTGGAGCCTGGTGCTTCTCAAGGTCAGGGAAGGGAGGGATTGTACAGTGCAGGAATTGCTGTGTCTGTTGCTGTTACACCTCTGAAGAAAATGCCTTAATAGACTTCAGAAGAAGATTTCTGTAGTTCTGCAGCAAAAACTTCATCCTTATCCCTTCAGCAGGAGTTTAGAACTGTGTATGATCACTAACCATGCTTCCAGCACCTGCTGCTTCACAGATCAGGGTGCTGAGCCAGGTGACTAAATCTCTGTGGTTTTATCTGCTTTGTGCCTTCTGCAGAGCAGCTTTGTCAGACAGATCCCTTCACCACCCCTCAGTGCAGCTCTGGAGCCAGCAGGCTGCTCCTGCTCCTTGGATTTCTTTAGCAGGATTGCTTCTCAGGAGGGGGGTTTGGCAGAGGAATGGAATTTTCCTGTAAAGAAAAGGGGGAAAAGGGGGAGGGAAAAGAAAACCTCAGATGTTAACTTAGACACTGCATTTGTTATTTGACTGATAAAAACTTGTGTTTTGTGTTCTTTCATCCCCAACAAACCTTTCTAGGGAGGAATTGGCACGAGGTGCAGCCGGTGGGCGTGGCAGAGCTGCAGCTGGTGTGCTTGCATGGCCGGGCCAAGGAGCAGGAGGGGCTCCAGGTGATGGTGCCAGTGCCTGCTCACATCCTCATCAGCCATGACAGGTGAGGCTGTGCTCACTGCTGGGGTCACCACTGACAGAAAATGGGGCACAGGGACATCTGACAGGCTGGGCATGGCTTGGTCAGGAGGGGAAGGAGGAGGAAATGGAGGAATATCAGAGGAAAGCAGCCTCTCAGCCTGTAAGCAGAGTTATTTTGGGTTCTGCAGACACACAGGCAGCTTGGAACATTAGGGAAACCTCATCTTTGCCTCTCCCTGTCTGGAAGTGGTTCTTGGAGGTCAAGCAGAAACTGATGCCCACTGATAAACACTTCTTGTTGTCTGGAGTTGCATATGTGCTAGGAGATAACATGGACACCAAAGTATGTGTTTGAGAGACAAGGTTAGAACACAAGGCCTTCACAGCTTATGTTTTGAACATTCCTGTGCTGATTTTGTACTCTTGGAAATGTGTGATGCTTTCTGAGTTGCTGGACTTGAAAGGACCTAAGAGGAAAGCAATCTTCTTGGAGCTGCCTAAGAATCAGCTTTTTTACTGTCAGATTTGTGGATAAGCCTTGTATGGTTTGCTTTGCTTTAGTTTTCAAACTATAATTTGGCTACTTTGAACAGGAAACTCCTCTCACTTTACATTCAGAGTCTCACGTGCCTGTGATTTTTGGCTTGATTTCCTCACACATGCAGGAGCAACTCTTCAAGCAGAAGACAGCACAGCCATGAATTTGTTACATTACAGATATTTTCAGCCTAGAAAACTTCCACTTCAGTAGTTTTACAGTCTCTTTTAACTGGCCCTTAGGGCAGCCTCAGACACAGGGTATGATTTGCTCTCTGATAAAGGCTGCCTTCTCTGACTGGTGTCTGCCATGGTGACTCTGAAGACCTGAACTATTTCAGTGGCATCACAGGGTTGTACATTTTTCAATTTCTTCTGTTCCCACTCCTGCTAGCAGCTAGCTTAGGGCTGGCTTTACAAATCTTACTGGTTTTTGCTGCTTCCTCTTGCTCTGTGGGCAGCAGCCTGACACAGTGGTAGGTGGGTAATTAATTGCACTTATTAGATGTGTGTGTGCACTCTAGGAGTGATGTTCTTGCTTTTTATTTTGGGTTTTGGAAATGAGAGATCAATGTCTTGCTAACAGACTTTTATCATCATTTTACTGTTTGTTGGGTGAAGGGGAAGAAAATTCTTTACTAGGTATTGATGGGGCTTAGTACTGGTTTTATGTTGAAAAAATATTGTATTTGCAAGTATTGGTCAATCACTCCTGAGGGCTTGGAGATATGATCTCCTTAGGAGAGGAAAGCTGCTGGGTGAAATGCTGGGTGTTTTTCAGCCTGTCTGCAAGCAGGAGATGTGTGTGTGTGTGTGTGTGAATGAAAGGGACGTGCTGCAGCTCTCAGCTCAGAGGTTTTAGGGGAAATAGAAGGCAGCCAGTGAGCATGTGGGATCTTTGAGGAATTCCACCTACATGCTGAGCTCTTATGCTTGGTTAGTATAGTGTGTTTCCACCTGGGCTGAAAACTTGGATTCCTGGCATTGGCTAAAGGCTGGGAGTATGTTCTGATTGATTTTTAATGACAGGTATTCCACTGCACGCATGTCCTATCTTACTCTGTGTCATTGGAGCCTTTCATGGGGAGCCTCTGCACTTGTTTGTTCTGTGGTGATGCTGTTTGCTCTGCCTCTGGCACCAGTGTGTCTGGAATCCAGTACTGGAAGGATGTGTGGTGGAGAGGCAAAGAGTGAATGCATCACATTGATTAAAAGTACAGTTTGTAACAGGCTTTGCTGCAGAGCAGTGACACAGGCTGTGTTGTCACTAAAATGAGCTGAATCTCAGGCTGCAGTGCCAGCTGTGTCCTGTCTGTGTTCAGTAGCCATGGATGTTGTCAGGCTGGGAGATTGTGTTTCTGTTCAACACTTGTGTTTGTGGTGTTGAAAGTGCATCTGCATTTTGATCAAAGCAGCACTTTGTGGTTTTGTGTTACCTGCTAAAAGCAGGGGAGGAGGTATGAGCACAAGTGAATGCAGCTTGCTTAGTGCTGAAAATAAGCCCTTAAAATAAGCCCTTCCTCCTTTGGGAAGGTGAAAGTGTTCTGTCTCTATTCTGGGCCTGGAATTGTGCTAGCTGCAAAAGAAGCCAGTGACAGCAGCATTTATGGGCAGCACTTCCTTGTTTAACCAGTAGGGTTTGGAAGTGACACCTTGAAATCAGACTTCATCTTCATTCTGCTCTGTGTTTTTATTATTGGTAGAAGAAAGAAAGTGATTTGCTGGAAAATAATGGATTTTAGCACTATGTATGTGCTAAAAAAGATCTCACATTTTGCCAATATTAGTCAGTCACTCTTGTGGGCTTGGTGTTCCAGAGATATACAATGGTGGTTCTCTATTTGAAATCCATGTCAGCCAAGCTCTGCCTTCCCAGGTGTCTCATGGAGTTCCCAACTTGGCTGCCACTGAGAAGTGTGTCCTTAAAAGGCCACAGGAAAGTTGCTGTGGAAATTACCAGCAGGACACCTGGGCAAATGACAAATATGAGTGCCCTACAAAAATTAAAACCTACTCTATGTTTTTTAGCCTATTACAAAATTTCATCATGTCCAGTTTGAGCATGACAGATAAGTGCTGTAGGTAAAAGCTGTTCTGCTTCCTAAGCTCACTGTCCACTTCTGCAGAGCTGGGTTGAAGCTGCTCGTCCAGCTGTGGCAGGACAGCAGCACCCTAACCCACTAAATTACAGAATTATGGGCTGTGGAACCCACTGACTTACAGAATTATGGGCTGTGGAGCAGAGTCTTGAGAAGTGGCTTTGTGCTCTGTGTGCTCTTCAGATGAAGATTGCTGAATCTTCTGTGAGCAAAGCCCTGGGGAATATGATGCAATTTCTGTCAGTCTTGGCCTGCTGTGACCCACACAGAGCTGGCTGAGGCTTGGAGAGCCTCTGAATCCAGGAGGATTCCTGCTTGTGGGAGCAGTTTGCAAGTACATAGGCTGGGGTGTGTCTGCTGCTCACTACAACACCTCAGAGCATGCCAATACCTCGTTGTCCATTCCAGAAGTGTGGCTCCCCACTGTGGAGGAAGCAGTGAATCCTGGGAGTGCAGAAATAACTTGCACAAACCCAGCTCAGCAAGTTAGGAGAGCTCACAGTGCTGGCTGTGAGCTGGATTTTCAGCTAGCCTGGAAAGCCTTGAGCCTTCAGGGAGGTAGGTCCCAGATCTGATGGAATTGGGCACTGCCTGTCCTAGACAGATAACTCTGTCTAAGCAGAATGTTGCAGATAAACTGTCAGATTAAATGACATGTCACTGCTCTGTTTGTATTTTGTGTACAAGCGCTGTAAATGAAGGATGAAGTTGCCTGAGGTCATGGAGACCTGTGAAGTTTGGGAAAGGCTTATTCTGTTAAAATGCTGACTTACTTTAGGAGAAAGCAATTCATAAATGTTTTTTTTAAGGCTGATAAGCATCTTGAGAAGGAAATCTGAGGATTGGAATTTACTGTCTTCAAAGTCTGTAGACTGTGAAATAAATCTTGCTGTAAACTGAAAAATCCTGTTATTTTAAAGCACTGGAAGTGTGATGTGCATCTTGCATCCTCTTCACAGTTTTGTCAGTAACTCCCTTACTAAAAGCATAATTTACTCATGCAGTAAATCACACATTGAAAATATAATTAGTGGCTCCTAAGTGTAAGCTCTTTATTAGTATTTTATTTAATTTTTTAGATTTAATATTTTAAATTAGATTGCAGCTCCCACAGCAGAGTGGGTTATGCAGTACTTTGGCTGAACATCCAGTATTAAGTGTGTCCTGTAGAACTTTGCTGAACTTTGATACCTCCCTCTTGTGTTGTTTCTCTTGTTTTCTTCTTGAACTTCCATGGAAAAAGATCTTTAATATTCCTCAGGGCTTCAATTCCTTCTCCTGACCAGTGTGGCATGTAGTGTTTTATTTACATTTATTTTTTTCTTTCCATTACAAAAAACTGAGTAATGGAAAGAAAAAAATAAATGTAAATAAAACACTCCATGCATTCTTCTAGCATTCCCTGTTTGTGTGTTTTGGGAACAAATCCCCAGGAGCAGTGCTGTGCATTTACTCCTCCTCCCAGCCCCTTGTGCTCCTTCCCACATATGTCAGGGCACTGGGTTCATGCTGCCTGCCCTGCAGCAGGGTCTGGAGCAGCATTGCTGGTGCTGAGCTGTGCTGAAGTTTGCAGTGCTGGCTAAACCCAAGGAATTGTGCTCTCTGGGAGGTTCCTGTGCCCTGCTGCTGGGACAATGGCACGCTCCAGTGCCTGGGGTAATGATCTCTGCAGGGGCACAGAGGCCAACTTGTGTGCACTCTGCAGCCCTGCCTGGCCAGCAGGGGAGGGAGCTGGTCAGGCTGGCCGAGCCTGCCAGGAATTATTCATCCAAGTATAAAGGGCAGATTGAAAGCCTTTGGCTTTTATGGGATGGAAGGCAGTAGTTCCATTTCAGCTCAATGGAGCTCTATGCAACCTCCATAAAAGTGCCCTGAGCTTGCAGAGGGATGCAAGCGTGGGATGTGTCTCTGAAATGCCCTTTTGTTGATCACAGACCTTACTGCTTGAGTTCTTTATGATTCTGCCCTTGGTTGATTTTTGCAGAGTCAGCTGAAAGCTCAGGGTCAGCAGCCTACACCTGGTTCTTTTTCCCAGAGAAAAGAAGAATATTAGTCTGTTAGGAGCTATTGGGATATTGGGAAACACAGCATAGATCTCTGATGGGTGTTGAGGGCCTACATGGTACAAAATTAAGGTAGGGGAAGGATGCAACATTCTCCTCTGCTCTCTGGATAGATTTGTATGGATTTTCTTGTTTTGTTTTGGGATTTGTTTTATTTTGAAGCTATTAATTGCCACAGTAATAGAAGATAGGGTCAGCTCACTGCTATCATTGTTTGAATGCAGCAGTAATGACAGATGCAGGATGGCATTGCTAGTGCTGTTCCCTTAGCTTGCAGTGCTCTTTGCAGAATGTTAAGTAAGTTAAACCTGCTCCTATGACTAATTTTTTGGTAGAAAAAGACAATCCCTACTGACTCTAGTCTGGAGATAGCTGGGAAGCCTTTTCTGAGCCCTTTTTCTAATGCAAAGTGTTTTAGAAATGCCAACTCTTTGGAGAACAAATTGTTTGAGGTGAAGTCCTTTGCATCTCCTGAAGCGTGAGGTGAATGTGAGTTTGTTTCCTGGGTGGAAAATGAGAGCTTTGTCCTGCTTGATCTGGCCTAGTGGGAGCAGATCTGAATTTGAGTGACCGTGCAGCTGAGCTTTTACTGAGACCCTGCAGAACAGCAGGAACTGTTTCTCAGCTGCACCTTTTCTCTTGTCACGTCTCCATTCTGCTGAAAACTGGCAGTGCAGACAGTGGAGTGGGCATGCTGGAATTCCTGTGGAAAATGAGGACCCAGAGAGAGCCAGGCCATGCCAAAGGCTTGACCCCACAGCTTCTGTGGGGCTCACACTGTTGGAGCACAGCTGGGGAGCCAAGCCCAGAGTGGTCATGGGCCCCTTGGTGTCAGTGTCCATCAGTTATCAGTAATTCCAGAGGTGTCCTGGCACAGCTGTGACTCAGGGAAAGGCTGCTCAGGGTGCTGGGGAATGTAGGTGGTCAAGGCTGTTGGCATCTGCCAGACTGCTGGATGCACTGAATTCCTCTGTTCACTGATGCTTGACACCTTCAGAAATGTTAAATCCACTTTTAATTAAGCAAATTCATCTTTTATGGCTGTCTTCAGCTGTATGGTGTAGCAGATTGTACTGGTCACTGAGGAGCTTATTGGTAGCCATTAACTGGGGAATTTAAATCAGAGTATGGCTCTGCTGGGGGTGTTACCACATGGGCTTCCTGCCTAGGACTTTATTTCCATCATTGACTGCAGCTGTTTGGGAGATGGGCAGCCTTGAAATAAAGGGTTCCTGCCTCATTTAGGATGTCCAACGTGCATTCTTTGGATTTTAGAAGGCCAACAAGGCTTGATGCTTTCCTATTTTTCCATAGACAGTATTTGATGCATGAAAAGGATTACAAAAGCTCTACCTTTCCTGCAGCATTGCACCTTCCTGCTCGTGGCAGGCAGCAAGCACAGTAAAATCAGAGGTGCCATGGCTCCTTTGCAGTGTCTGCTGGTGCAGAGAACATTGTGAGCAGGCTGGACACAGAGGCTGCTGGGGATGCCTTCAGGGGAGGAGGGCAAGGCATGATGTCTGACACAGACTTCCTGAATTCCAGAGCTTATCCCTCTAAAAGATAGCCTCTCAGCACTGTGCAGATGTGCTGCAGTGCACTGTGGATGCTGTGGTATGCATGAATGACAGCCCTTGTCTTGGGGCTGCCTGTGGAGGGAGGGGGAAGGGGAAAAGGGGGCATTTGCACTTGTCATTCCTCATCTGTGGACAGCAGAGCTAGCAGATCATCCTGATGCAATGGATGTGTGTCTTTGTGCCCCTTACATAAATCCTGGAACTCCTGTCTCCTGAAAAGGAACAAGAAATGGCATTAATCTGTTGTCAGGACCTGGCTGCTTTTGGGATCGTGGGGCATCTTCAAAGTCCTAGGTATTAAACAGGGGGAAATAAAGTCTCAGGTGTTTGTGCTTGGCAGTATAAGAAGAAATCATGAGTTATCAGAAATGTAGATCTAAAGCCTCACTGTTCCATTTCTTCTCCTAAGAGACTATCAGGAAAACCAGTGACAGGTATTTAAGAAAATAGGAAGAAGCTTCTGCCCTGGCTGACAGGTGAATCCAGGCCTCTGCCTGAGTGTGCTCAGATACAGCATTGTCCACACTCAACACAAGTTTTCTTTGGCTCCCAAAATCTCTCTCCTGGGAAGCTATGCCCTTTAATTTGGCATGTTATCATTAATTCTATATTGCCACCACAGGAGCAAGAGAAATCAATGTCCACTGCTTCATGGATAGTTCTTCCCTCACAGGGTCTCTGCCAGCAGTCTGCCTGCTTAGAGCTTTCTCCAGACCCTTGGCTGCTGAGGGTGCAGAGGCCCTGGCACAGGGTGCCCAGAGAAGCTGTGGCTGCCCCTGGATCCCTGGAAGTGTCCAAGGCCAGGCTGGACAGGGCTTGGTGCAAACTGAGATAATGGAAATGTCCCTGCCCGTGGATGGAGCTGGATGAGCTTTGAGGTTCCCTCCAGCCCAAATAATTTCATGATTCTGCATGTGACAATTTGATTCTTGCTCTCTGCATGTGTCAGGAAGGATGTCTGTAATCTTTTCCCAGGCTCTTGTCCCCTGCCAGGGCTTTGGCAGGACATTGTGGTGCTGGGGGTGCCTCTGCACAGAGGCTGGAAATGACAGGAGCCAGAGGTTCAGAGCACAGAATAAATAAGTTACCTGCCAAATAAGCCTGCAGACAGAGCTGCTGAGGTGAGCACAGGAGTAATGCCCCATTACCTGAAGGAGTCTCTTGCAGTGTCTCTCCTCTACCAGTGGCCAGCCCAGTCTCTGTCACCTTATTTGTTGTGTTGTTAGGAAATGTTCTGATGTGTGAGGGCTAGGATAGTGCTTTTCCCAGCCCTGGTATCTCTGTGGCATGGAGTAAATGTGCTGTGTTGCCTTGCTGTGTCTGGGCCAGTGGTGCAGCAGGAGGAGAGGCCCTCCTGAATTTACCAGGCTGGATTATGCGCAGCTCAGAACACAGATGGGTCCTTAAGAAGGTCATGGGCTTAACGGGGAGCCTTTCCAGGCTGCTGCTCATTCTCTGCCACGTTCCATTTGGCTTTTATTAGAGGATCAAAGGGGTTCTGAGGGAAGATGATGATTGAAGTCTGAAAGCTGCTGCCTTTAGACAGCCCTGGCCCCAGAGCTGCCTGTGCTCTGCTGGGTGAGCTCTCCAGGGTGCAGGAAGCCAGGACTGATTATCCTGGTGCACAGCTGAACTCCCCCTGGAATGTAACCTGTCCCAGCAATCTCAGAGGAGCCCTCTTGCACCTGACATTGGGGGCAGGGTCTGTCTGTGCTCACCACACTCCTTCAGAGCTTGCTCCCCAGTCAGACCAGGAATGCAGGGACTCCAGGGATCAGTGCTGTCCTGAGCTCTGAACCGTAAAGTAACTGGCATGTTACTCTTAAAATAAGCTAAACAGGAAAAATTGCATAACTTTGTCTTGAGCTTTTAAGGAAGACATTATTTGGGCTGACTGTTCTGAAGAAGAGCATTAGTCTTGTGGCTTCTAGTCTAGACAGGGAGGTAGAGAAACCTGGCTTGGGCTCCTGGGCCTTCCACAGGCTGGCAGAGACCTGTGGCACAGGGACTGGCAGACTTACCTCTGCAAATGGAACACATCTTAATTATTCAGTTCTCCAACTGAACGCCAGGTGTTACTTAATTAGATTTCTTATATAAGTCTGCTGAAAACAGGGCCAGTAGAGATTGCTGTGCTGGGATTGTGGTGGATGAGGGATGGCTGAGGGATGTGCATGTGAGTGTACCTAAACAAAGCTTAGAAGCATGTGTTGAGCCATTTCCAGCAGAGCTGTGTGTAACTGACTCTGTTATTTTCTTTTGTTGCTTGATTACACAACTTTGGATTTTTATTAAAACAGATATTATGCTCACTTTAGTGAAGACAATTTTGCAGAGTGAAAACAGACTGGATAAAAATGGTGCTATTCTACCTTTGTGCCATCCCAGATGGTTGTGGATTCCTTTCTAAATGTTTTTTTCCTCTCCTAGGTTAAGGGAAATACTGAAGAAAGCCTCTCTGCCTGCAGAGGATCCTGACACCCTGCTGTCAGTTACCTTGGCCGTAGTTGAGACAGACTCCACAATAGTCTACTATAAAATGACTGATGGCTTTGTAATGCCAGATCCTCCTGGTGATACTGAAGATGTGGATAATAAACAGTGGAGGAAGAAAAGAAAGAAACTTTTCAAATGATTGGGGCAGAGAAAACAGAACGTTTCTTGAACTCCTCAAACTCAAACAAATGCAGGAACTGGTGTATGTGAATAAGTGGTGAGCTAAAGTCTACCTTGGCATATCAAGGATGTGTTCAGGGAGAACAGAGGCCTGTGCAGCTGCACTGTGATGAAATGCCATTTGAGGTATGAAGTAAGTCATGCTTTGACACACATGAGTCCTGACTAATAAATACTTTTGGGAAGTGTTACAGGCTGTGTTTCCTCTTTATCTGGTCAGGCACATAACAGAATAAACACATCCTTACCCATGCTGTAAATATTGGCTACAGGTAAGTCTGAAGGGCTTGAAGTTTTGTAGTTTACAGTGTGTCTTTGTCTTAGCCCTGTCACAAGCACTCCTGCTGCCCTCCAGGTTACATTTCTGAACTTTGCTTTCTTCCCTCTGCTTTTGGAGAAAAGGCTCTTCCACAGAAACACCTTATTTTAATTTTTTCCCTGCAGAGGAAAACTGATTATAGCAGCACCAGAGGCAACTAAAACACCAAAGTATGTCACCATCTATGTTGTAAGAGCACACCAGTTATCTTCTTCAGGCACCAGCTGGGTTTCTAAAGCCATTGGCATTCCTAGGATTTATTTTATTTTGTCTTTGGACACAGCTTCTGCATATGGAAAGTGATTGTCCAGGAGTTGCTTCAGCTTGGAGTTAAGAGGAAAATAACTGACTTTTAGTTACTTCTGCAGGAATTTTCCATGTCTTTTGCATGAAGGTCTTCTCCAGGTTAAACTTAAGAGTTCCCTGGCAATGAAATAACATCTCAGAGCAGCTTCTTGAGCACAGGATCTTGAGCTGTGTGACAGCTGTGTGGCCAAGGATCACACATTCAGAAGGTGAAGCACAAGAGGTTGTGTTCTTGCATGAGTAGAAGAATGGGAGAGAATCCAAAAAACAAAGGTGGAAATGAAAGACCATTTAAGCTTTGCTATCCCTGGGACTACAGTGGGTGTTTCTGTGGCTGTGGAGCTTGATGCTAGTTTGGCCAAATGTGCTGGGAGGCAGAATGATCCCACAGGGAGTCCTGCACACCCTTGGAGGAGGTGTGTCACTGTCACATGGAGCTCTGCAGGACACCTTTATCCCAGTACAGCCAGGGGAGACTCAGCACCTGTGGGTTTCAGTCATGGAGAAAAAGAATTTTTCTTTGTCTTTCTTAGCATTGTCCCCTCATGGAGGAAACCCTTGGCTTTACCCTTCATTTTATTATTTCTGTGCACAGAAAGAGGAGCCTCATAACTTGAGCCTCCTTTTCTATACACTGAAAACTGCTGACCCAGGCTCCCCAGGTCAAATTGGGGAAACTGTGTCTGAAGGCTTTGATTTGTTTCTTCTTGTGTCCCACTGAGAAATGATTTTATAGGCCTTTTTCCAGCCTCCTTAGATTGTGGTGATTCTTTATTTCTGAGGGAAGAAAAACAGAGAAGAACTAATAATATCACAGCACTGTTTGTCCCATAGGTATTACAGTGTAAACACAGGGATGTTAAATAAGCTTGGAGCCAGCTGTGCTGCTCCTTTACATTCCACTGAAGTATTTCTCTCTGTCAAGTCAACAACACACAGACTGAAGCCTCTGGTCTTCCAGGCACTGAATAAAGATGGGAAGAGACTTCCCACAGAAGTCTATCAGTTCAGAGCAGTAGCTCATTAACATTCCTGAATCCATAGCATCCTGGTCCTGTGCCCAAAGTGCTCAAGCATAACTCTGCTTTAAGTGTTTGTGATACATCGTGGAAGTGTGAGCCATGGCACTGCTGCCAATCCAGCACTTATTTCAGCCCAGAAGATTTTGCAGGCTCCGTACTGCTATCTTTTAGAGTTTTTTGGGTTTTATTTACCAAGCACAGCTTGATAAGTTTCACTGAATGCCCCTGACCAACAGCAGGTGTTTAAAATCTGGAGAGTATCATTTTGCAGTAGGTTATTGTTGCAAGCCTCTCCTCTCTGCAGAGGGATGTTTGCATTGACGCTTCCCCACCGAGTCAAGGATGACAGAAAAGCAAAGGGCTGTTTTGGCCCGGCTTTGACAGCAGACTCTTACATAAGGGAGCCCTTGCTCATGCACACTGTGTCTCCTTGAGGCACTGCTGGCACCATCTCCCAGCTCTCCCAGTGCAGCCTCACTGTTTGCAGCACACACAGAATGTTTTATGCAAAGAAATGCTGGTGGGGAGGCAGGAGAGCCCTGTTGGGTCCATGAGGAGGAGCTGTGCTTGCCAGCAGTGGCCAGGAGAGCTCCCACAGCCCTTTGTGAGCCCACTCTGAGCCCAGGGGGCTGTTTGGGCAGCAGCTGCTCCCCTGGGAGTCTCCCAGGGCTCTGGGGCACTGCAGGAATCTCTGGCTCAGCATTGTCTCTGCTTCCTGGGCATGCTGGCATGGCAGTGAGGACAGGCCAGGAAAAGGGGTGTTGCTTCCACATCTTAGGCACAATCCCACTCCCTAGAAAGTGGCCCTCAGCATCTCTACAAAACACTTGAGTTTCTCAGAAATCACTAGAAGGAAGTTGTGGGTTCTTGCAACCCATCCTTGATCTTGGCACAGTTTCCACAGGATCTCTTGCTGGGACCCAGCAGTTAGATAATAACACTGCTACTGCTAAAGCCAAGCCATCTTTATCTTCCTCTTTTCTGTCAGCAAAAGCTTTTTTGTTTAAAACGGTTTTTTCCTAATAAAGAATCCATATGAATTTATTAATGGACCTACTAGTGTTGCAGAGCTATAGGAATTAGATGTTTAATAGCTTGTCCAAGAAGTTTTCAGCAGATTTCAGTAGAATCTAACTAGCCTGCAAGCCATGTCCTGTGTACATGGACAACTTGTTAACCTTCTCTAGTCCTCCAGGGCCAGGACCCAAGGGAAGGCTGGAGATCAGGGAAAGGCTCTTCCCCAGAGGGTGCTGGGCACTGCCCAGGCTCCCCAGGGAATGGGCACAGCCCCAAGGCTGCCACAGCTCCAGGAGGGTTTGGACAATGCTGCCAGGGATGCACAGGGTGTCCTGAGCCAGGAGTTGGACTGCATGACTGATCCTTGTGACTCCCTTCCCACTCAGGATATTTCATGCTTCTAAAAATAGCTGCAGCTGCAGCTCATATTTCAGAGTATCCAGGGAGCTGATGGCTTTTCTGTTTCATTCCCTCATTTCTCAGATGCTCCCACTGAGACCCCAGATCCCTGCCTGCAGCAGACCTCACTGAATTAATGATGCTCTGATTCCTGCTCAGCTCCATGCTGGGTGTTGTGTTTGCAGCACCTGACAGACAGAATCCATTGCCTGATGCCTCGTTAGTCATTCTTTGCACCCCCACCTGGCTGCATGTTTCTCCTCATGTATCTTGCCTGGCCATTGAGCTCTCAGTGCCAATCTAGAATGGCTCTGCTGATCTTTTTCACTGCTTTTTTATTTCCCCTCTTTCTCACTGCTGTAGTTATCTCAGCAAATTTCTTACTATTGTTCACTGCCCTCTTGGCCCACATTTCATACCCTTAGTTACCTTCAAATTTATCTTTCCATGCTATCTGGAAATGCCTCTTTCTTTCCAAGCTTCCTGTCTTCTGCTGGGGTGCCTGGATGTTCTATGAAGAGCCATCTATGCCTTTGCTCTAATCCAGGTACTAGCTGATCCTCTCAATTCCACCAGACCCATTCCATTTACCATTAAAAATTAGGGTAAATTCTGCAGCAAGTCTTGTGCCAATGTCCAGCCAACAGAGATTCACAGGATATCCTGAGCTGGAAGGGACCCTCAGGATCATCCAGCCCAACCCTGTCCCTGCCCAGACACCCCAACAATCCCACCCTGTGCATCCCTGGCAGCATTGTCCAAACCCTCCTGGAGCTCTGGCAGCCTTGGGGCTGTGCCCATTCCCTGGGGAGCCTGGGCAGTGCCAGCACCCTCTGGGGAAGAGCCTTTCCTTGATACCCATCCCAATCCCCTGACACAGCTCCAGCCATTCCCTGGGTGCTGTCCCTGTCACAGAGAGCAGAGATCCAAAGGCTGTCTCTCCTGGAGAGCGCTGCCTTCACAGGGCAGGGTGGCTGTCACCCCCCTTTCCATAACCCCAAACTGCCCCATTAACATCCGGCATGGATGTTCTGGATAAATCCCCGGGCAGAGCTGGCTGGAGCTGCTGGCTGTGTCTGCACCAGAGGGCGCTTGGAGACTGCCAAGCCGGAGTCTTCCTCCCCTGGGAGTGCTGGAGCTTTGCAGAGCTTCCCTTGCACACCTCACCTGCTTCTCCTAAACAAAAGGAGGGGGTAAACTCTGTCAGCAGAAACACCTGCCAGGGCAATTCTTCCTACCTGAAGGAAATTGTATTACTTAAACCTTCCCGGAGAGGGACTTTGGGCAAGGGAATGTTGTGACAGGACAAGGGGAGTGGCTTTAAGCTGACAGAGGGCAGGTCAGATAGGATATAGGGAAGGAATTGTTCCCTGTGAGGGTGGGCAGGCCCTGGCACAGGGTGCCCAGAGAAGCTGTGGCTGCCCCGGGATCCCTGGCAGTGCCCAAGGCCAGGCTGGATGGGGCTGGGAGCAACCTGGGACAGTGGGAGATGTCCCTGCCCATGGCAGGGGTGGAATGAGATTGTCCCAAAGGTCCCTTCCAACCCAAACCATTCTGGGATGCTGTGATTCTAGGAAAAAATCTGAGATGGAACAAATCCAGCAGAAAAGCAGCGTGGAGCAGTGGGTGGAGTCCTCCTCTGTTGCTGCCCCTTTCCCCCTGCAGCACCCAGGCAGGATTTGGCATGGCCTGAGCAGCCAAGCAGCTTTGAAGTGCTGGTTTTCATCCTTGGAGTCCTGCCAGACACACAGACTTCCCATAACAGAACCATGGAAGCATTTACACTGGAAAATCCCTGTAAGATCACTGAAATCAACCATCCCCCAGCACTGACAGGGCCGTCACCAGCCCACATCCCCAAGTGCCACATATACACAGCTTTTAGATCCCTCCAGGGATGGGGACTCCACCCCTGCCCTGGGCAGCTGTGCCAGGCTGGACAACCATTTGGATGAAGGATTTTTTCCTAATATCCAGTTTAAACCTCCCCTGATACAACTGTGGTGGCTGTAAAGAGCAGCAGGGATGTCTCCTCAAGCAAGGCCCTCCTTGGGTTTGGTACCACAGAACATGAGGGAATTTGGGTCTGTTATGGGGAGTTTCAGGGCTGCAAAGCCTGGCACTAGGAGATCCCAGAATTCAGGGTGCTTGTGCATCCTGAACCTGGTCTTGTCATCCTGGACTTGATCTTCTTGTGGATAAGTGCTGAAAAGTCCTTTGCTGTAGGTTTTAATACTTATTTTTCCATTTGGTAAATGTGGAGTCATTCAAAAGTCTTTCTTCTCCTTCTCATTAGCATGTTACTTTATAAGTTATTAATCAAAGGGTGTCTGGATGTGACACTGAACACAGAAGTCCTGCCTTTGGGGTGTTCCACCGGAATCTCAAACAAAGCATAAATATTAGTGAGCTGCCAGCTCTGTAATCCTGTGTAATTAGATGAGGAAATTAGACAGGGGTGATGCTGCTTCCTTTTGCAGACAGAGATCTGAGGAACAGAGATTAAGACTGTAAGTGTCTACTAATTTCCAGTGTTCAGTTTCAGATAAGGAGAACTTAATTTTTAAATTTAATTTAATTACTCATGCCCAGTAATTCTACTGCCCTTTACTAGATCAACCTGCTGTGGATGCAATAGCTAAACCATAAAGTCTTCACAACTTCAACAAAACTTCACTTTTGGGGACTAAACTGGCATCTAAGGATGTTTTTCCCCTTCCCAGAGTAAATTTGCAATTTCCCTTGTATTGTGATGTCAGTGATTTGCTTACCTCCATGCTGGATCCAGACCAACTTTTCCACGTTGGTTATTGGCTGTTAAAAAGCAAAACAGAGACAACTGACGCATGTGCTGAGCCCCAGCCCTGCTGCTGGCATCTCTGGGGTGATAACACCACATCCACCTTCCACTGCTTCTTTGCCTTGGGGGAATCAGCCCCCAAAATCAGCATTTGGCAAACATGCTGCTGTAACCAAGGGATTTTTCATGGCAGGGGGAACAGGTTGAACACCTCCAAGGATGGCAAAATTAGGAGCCCTATGGAAGAGCAGCTCACTTGTGTGTTCTGCAGCTCTGGTCTCTGCTCCCTGCGCCCGGAGACAGGACCCAGGAAGGGCTGGAGCTGTGCCAGCTCTACCATGGCCAGCAGCTCCTCCATCCCACCTTGTCCTGGCAGGGAATGAGGGGTTCTTCTTTCCCTGCCTGTGGTTTTGGACTGAGGGCTGCAGCTCCTCCATTGGCCAGGCTATATTTAGCTGCTGTGTAGTAGCATTTCCAGCTTCCTATTTTTGTAAATCCTCACTTCCCAGGAAAGAGGCTGAGCCCCAGGGGACAGGAGATGTGTTTCTTCTGTGTGACGGCACCTGTGCCAGTGCTGGAGCTGGTGCCTACAGCTCTGCCAGTGGGATCTGATGCCCATCCCGCAGCCATTCCTCCTTCCCTTGCAGTGCCTGCAGAGGTTTTCCCCCTCTGTGCCTGCATCTCCCCATTGCAATCACACATGGAACAATTTTCTTTCTCCTCATCCTCCCTGCTGCCATCCCTGCTAAAGCCAGGGCACTTCAGGGCTTGATCCTGGGTCACACTGCATTGCTTTCTGCCCACATGGGGTTGCACAGAGGTAGATGCATAAATGTAGTATATAAATGGCATGATAGATGGTATATAAGAAGCACAGCAAGGTGGCAGGAAAATAACAGCAAATAAATTCAGTGTGGGGACATCTGTACAAAAAGTTCTTTGAGTTCCCTTCTTGGTGGACAAAGAGTTTTAGCCTGTGCAAGGTTATTCCTTAGACACCTTAAAAACCATGTGCTGGCAGCAGTGTCCCCTGGAAAGACCATGTGCTTGTGGGGGGACCCTGGGTATGAGATGCATGAGATGGGGAATTGGGATAATTTCCCCAGGGAAGCACTGGGCACCTTTCCAGCTCTCTGTGATGGTAGTTTTTCAGCGCTCTCCCCAGGAAATGACTCCAACATTTATTGGGTTTTCTTTAGTGAGAAGGGCCCTTTCATGTCCAGGTGATGTGCCAGCCCAATACAGCCCTGAAATGCATCACAGCACGCTTGGCTGGTCCTTCAGTCTGGGAAAGGAACCTGAATCTCCCATTTATTTCCATGTCTTTCATGCAAAGCTTTTCAAAGGCTTTGCTGTGAGAGGTATCAGGATGGACCCAGACCCCGTGAGGCTCCTGCAAAGTCAAGAGAGGAAAGGGAGAAAACTGATGTTCAAAGCACAAACACTCTTTGTGGGGTCCTTGTGGGGTTTCTCTCTAGTGCAGCATCTCCTTGGCCTGAGAATAACCTCACAGGTCTTTGAACTTGTGGTCAATGGGCTCTGGCCAAATAAATAGAGTACCCAGGAGAGCCTCTCATTAGTGCTGAAGGGAATCTCAAGTTTTCCTTTCTCAGTGCTCCTGAAAGAGCACCTCAGGCTAAAGCTGTTCTAGGTTGGCACAGCTTTTTGTGCAGTCAGAGGTATTCATAAGTATTCCTAAATATTAGATATGCCAGTGTAAGCCATGGAATTGAGGAAAGAGGAGGAGGCTTTGGGTTGGTGACTTGGTTTTGCCAGTGCTGGGTCTCAGCAGGGTGGGGTAATTCAGCCCTGCAATGAATAACTCACACAAAGCTTGGATTGCAGAGGGGCTGTATGGCTCAGGCTTGAAACCTGGAGGAGCCTAACACTGAAAATACAGCTCAGTGATTACTCCAAGCCCTCTTGAGCTGATGGGGACAGCACATAATGACAAGCCACCCACCACCTGATGGCCATCATCATCCAGACAAAGCAGAGGGCAGAACACACCCAGCTGGATCAGAGCATACAGGTCTGTTTTCAACAGCTTGTATATTTTTTGTACCTGGCAGTGTCAGCTCATCCACACAAACAGTACACTGAAGATGAGCAGCTTAACCCAGCTCTTTCCTGAAGCTGTATTTAGTTTTTATGCTGTTTTCCACATGAGGAGGTGCTCAGGAGGCCCAGCAGTTTGCTAGTTGAGTTTACAGTCATTTCAGAAGCTGCAGTTCTTGTAATCTGATTTACCTGCAGTGAAAAATGGAGGTGGGGAGGAGTGAGCAAGTTCTGCCCTGGATTTTTCCTTCTTCTTTGCAATAAACTGTACATTCTGCTTCCAAACTGATGTGTTATGATATCCTTTTCAATTGCACTCTGAGGTCAGCGCTCCATGGTGTACACACCATTGAAGCATTCCTGAAGTCCATCTCTCATTTGCTTTGATGCTTTTTTCCTTCTTAAATTATACTCCATGGGTTTATGACACAATGGGGTTGCTGAACAGTTCCAATATGGGGATAGAGCAGATACAAGTGTAGTTACCTTGTTCTGTGCTTATAATAGACATCTGAGCCCATAAATGATGATATTTATTATATAATCTGACCCAATAAGTTATTGTTGTTTCCTGCACCCACCACAAGCTCCACTTGTCCACCTCTCCATTGCTCACAAGCCTCTCAGCTGGGAGAGGTTGTTCCTTCTCAACCCCAGTGAGCAACACATGGAAAAGCCAGAAACCACCTCAGGATTTAAAACTGGTGGGTCCATTGTACCTTCCTCTGCCCAGATAAATTTCTTTTAGCCCTTCTGCTTCTCCTCAGACAACATTTCTTCTGATGTTGTTCCAGGGCTGATACCAGCCTCCTTTGATGCACTGAAATTCTCCAAAGAACAATACCCAACACTTATCTGCATGTATATATATTCCTTTTCTCTGCCTCCAAGGAATACTTTCCTATGATCTTCCAATGTTTATTTAGGTCATTTTTGTCTCAATCCAGGTTTCTCTTTGGAGAAGAAAGCCTATGTGTTTCTTCAGATGTCACTCTCACTCTGTACAGTCGCCGTAAATATGCAGCTGTGAAGTCTTTCCTCTGTGTAAACATTAAAATATAGAGAAAGTATCCAAATTATCTCCAGGATTTACCCTTGGGGTACCCCTTCCCCTTGAAGTCTGTATTAGCTTTGAACACTTCACTTAGAAGCATTAACCCAACACCAAGGCAATTTCCAAAGCCTCCACCCAACCTTCTTCTACCAGGGTTTGCTTCTCCCAAAGCTCCCAAGACAAATTCTGCACATTTCATGCTAGTGCAGCAATTCATTGTATCCACAGGACCTTAAAGGACACTTTTTGCAGATCTGATTTCAGCTAATTTCTGGGAATGAAACTGTCTGAGAGCAGGAGTGGCCCCAGTCAGGAGGCAGCCCTGTGCTGCCTCTCCCTGGGTGAGGTGCCCTTGCCTTGGTGCCCAGCTGGCCAGCTACTACAGCCACCATGAGGCTGCAGAAGAGGAAAACAAGGCTGGTTTTGTGTCTAGTTATCAGACAGTGAAAGGTGTTTTGAGGCTGCCAAGCCAGCATTAGAGGTATTTGCTGAATTTCTGCTGGTTCCTGCGATTTGCCATGGCCCAGGTACCACTGGCACACTCAGAACCAGTTTGTCCTGCAGTAAAACAGCCTCCACAGCACCCAGCTCAGCAGGAGCAGGGCTTGCTCACTGCCTTCCTGGCTCCCAGGGCAGAGGGACTGGAGCAGAATGGGTCTGGAGCCAGCTTTTCCCACGAGGGACAAAGAGCACAAATGAGCATCGGCACCGCTCGGCCCCAGGGTTTTGGGAGATGCTAAATGTCTGCCCAGGGCTGCTGCTGCTCTTTTGTGGGCACTAATCTGCTGACATGGCAACTGGATCCACTGGGGTGGATCCTGGATAAGCGCAAATTTCCGTGGCAGGAGACTGCATGGGCAAAGAACAAAAGGCCCTTGGTGCCAGCAGAGCCAGGTGCCAAATTCTGCTGGCTGTAATCTCTCGGTGAAACCGCTTATCTGAAAAGGCAGGAGGAAGCTGGCTCCAGTCCTTTGCATAATTAAAGGCCTGGTGCTCTGGGCACGTATCTTTGGAGTAGAAATCTTATTATCCCACTTCTCAGCTGCCAAGGAAACATGGTTTAGCTGGAGTGACTTTGGGATGTATAGGATCAGGATCTATAGCCCTTGCTTGCCATCTGATGGGTCCAGAGCCAGCTCCAAACCAGGTGGGAGCACACCTGATATTTCAGGCATGGGTATGAGCCTGGGAGATGAGTATTTACATCTCATCATGTGATTTAAAAGCTGCTTTAATTTTTGGGAATAAATAGTTATGTATTCATACATACATATCTGTGTGTGGGTGTGTGTAAAAACACACAGGGGTAGGTGAGAGAGGGGGCTATTTATCTCAAAAGCAGAATTGGTAAGGAAAAAAAGTATTTCTGAGTGTCTGGGAATGTGTCAGTATTGGCCTCTCAATGCCTTGTCCGCTGGGAGTTTTTTCTGACAGATTTTACTGAGAAGTTCATTTATTCACTCAGAGAAAAGCATTTATTTAACCAAACTCCTGGCAAAGAATAAAGGTTGGACTGTCCTACTTACATCAAATAATTTGGGTTTAAAGGTTTTTTTATTCCTCTGGTGGACACGAGCGGTCAAGTTTAATAATCTTTTTTAACCTCTATTTATAACTTGTCAGAGCAAGGTGAGCAAAGGTCTTTTTGTGCTCCTGTGGAGAGCGATGCAAACTTGAAGGAACAATATCCCATCGCTCTGTTATGGTTCTGCTTTCTGCTCCAGCAGCTGTGTGACACAGGCTCCTGGCTTGTTCCTCACCATTAGTTTTACTACTCATGGTCCCTGTTTTTTTTTTCATGGCTGTTCCCCTAAAGGGGACATTCCTGTGCTTTTTACCCCCTATCCATAGTTTTTTGCCTGGAACCTTTCCCTACAACACCTGCCCAGGAGCACAACGCATTCCTGTAAGGCTGGGATGGGAAAGGCAGAAGTTATAATCAAATATAGTGCCAAATTGTGGAGGGGAGCTTTGAAAAGAGAGAATCACAGGATGCCAGGAGGGTTTAGGCTGGAAGGGACCTTAAAGATCACCCAGTCCTACCTGCCCTGCCATGGGCAGGGACACATCTCACCAGACTTCCAGCACGGAGCTTTTCCACAAGAGCTGGAATTCCACCACTGAGGTGAGGACCAGCATCTTCAAGACTTATCTGTGTGGTCCTACCCCTATGAGTGCTAAAACTCAAGCTGTTTCAATGTCCTCAAAATGCTAGACCAGCTGTAAATCTGGTGGATGACCCCATCCAAAGCAGCAAATCTGGATGTGCTCTGGCTCTGGCTGGAGCAGGGTGAGGAAGCTGCTGATGGGCCAACACGTGGGCTCCTTCACATGGCTCTGAGCTCCACAAGGAGGTGGGTTTGGATCTCTGGAAAGGCAGATATTGCTGAGCTGCTTCCCAGCTGCTGCTGGTTACAGGCTGAGGAGCAGCCCTCACATGCTCACTCATTCAGACAAGCTATTTTTGCATGAGTAACCCCGAAACTCTGCATTGAAATCTGGTGATAAGAAGGTTGTGTTCTGCATCCAAATGCAGTTATAATTTTGCTGCTGGGTAGTTTGTATTCAGGCACTGTTGCTTAAGGACGTAGCTGTAGAATCAATGATCTTAACATAGCAGCAAATTAACCAACAACTCATTTATAATGTCAATTCTGTCTGGAAAAGTGACTATTACTGCTGGGGCTGGAACAAGCCTGATTGTTCAAGGGGGTAGAAATGCATCTCCTGTGTCCTTTGGTGGCACAAAGGTGACACCTCAACTGACAATTGATTTCATTTTAGACTGGCTTGTCTTATAACTGAGGGCTCATCTTTGGACTCTGTAGGTGCATTCAGGTCTTCATTTTTCATTTAAAGTTATGTTCATGAGCAGAGATTGCTTTGCAACAAACTGACTGAAGGTCCAGCATGGCTGATGCTGTCAGTACACCAGCTTGGGGTGGGGTGAACGAAGCCTTGGCACTTGTGGGTGGTTCTGGTCCTTCCCTTGGTCCCTTCCTGCTCTGTTGTGCTGATATTTTGCAGACAATAAACAGAAATACTTGCAGGGTGACTCTTTCCACTGACATGCACCTCTCAGGTGCTCAACTAAAGTCCCAATCCCAAATCCCTGTTAGAGCAGAAGAAATCTGCTCCTCAACACTCTCCTCCATAAATCTGGCTGCTTCTGTGGTGCCTTGCAAGGTTTTACCCCACAGGTCTGGGAGACACCTCTGACATATACAGTGGATCTACTTTGATTTCAAAATAAATCCCCTGCCTTGAGCAGGGCTGTTTTCCAAGATGGGGTTTTCACATGTCAATATCAATGCTCTCAGCATGGATATCTAAAACCATTGTTTTAGAGTTCATCCAAGATAAATAGAAGGAGAAGGTAATAGTATAACTGATGCTTTAAGTTTTAGCTTTCATATTTTTTAGATTCTGTACTGCCTTAGTGTGTGACTCTGAGCTGCATATAAAGTGTTAGCAAGTTCTCTTCACAGTTTAGTTAGACAAAACAATCCTTTTCCAGCTGAGAACCAAGGACAGTGTTGCAGTTTCAGGCTCAAGAAGTACAAACAACAGTGAATTGAGGAGAGCAATCTGAAAGGATAGGACTGCATAACCTGAAGCTGTAATTGGACAATTGACCCCACTATGGAAATGGACCAAAACTTACAAAAGTGGGAAAATTTGTGACTGGTCATCCATTTTGCATCCTTCTTGGGCAGAACCATGACCAGGCTCTTATATTGACCAAGGTGTGTCCTTTGAAAGCCTTTTAATAAATTCCTCCTTTATTCCTTTATTCCTTTAGCTCTGTCTAGCCTCTGTTCCAGGGCATCACAACAAGGCAGCTCCTACTGGCTTCAGAGGGAGCATGGATGCAATCCAAGAGTGTTTCAGTCCCACAGAGCTCCTTCCCTCTGACTCCAACAGCCTGTGCATGCCTTGCTGACCAATGCACTGTGGTGCATTACTGCACTGGAGCTGCTGATCTCCAGCTGCACCGTTTGTGAGCTCCAAGGTGCTGAGCAGAACCAGCCCTGGTGACAGTCCCAGGATGGGAGATCCCAGGGGCAGGTGCCTGTCCCAGCTCTGGGATGCCATTGCTGGGTGCCCATCCTTCAGCAGAAGGGAGCAGCAGGAAGTGTGTGGTGCCCAGCATCCCCTTGCAGCCATTGGGATGGGAACAGCTCCAAGAGGGAATGCTCAGCAGATGAGAGATGTTTGTTTCCAACGTCATCCAGCTCAGCTGAGCTAATTCCTTTTGTCATCCCTCAGACCCAGGAGTGGCTGTGTGATGAGGCCTGACAGGGAAGCTGTCAGAACAACAGGGAGAGCAGAGCACTGCTGTCAAACACTTGACTCCTCGGTCCCCCTAGGTCTCTGTTAATTCTCCATTATGCACTTGGGCCATCAGTCTAAAGAGCGGTGACTGGAGTGTCCAGCATGTGAGCAGGTTTGAGTGAAGCCTGTCCTGGGCATTCTCTGTCAGATCAGCAATCCCTCATGGAATATGGATCTTCTTGCAGACCTTCTAGCCCACAGCCCTGTGTGTCAGCAGCCAGCATGAGCTGCT